>NC_139221.1:0-738433 GCF_055691185.1 Crinia signifera | reverse complement strand
TTTGGTATTAGAGGCATGTTTTCTCAAAAAGTGTCGTGCCACCGATGTTAAAGTTTTCATTCTTGATTGGTCACTAACGGCATTTCTGATGTTACCTAGGTGTTCCAGGATCCTCTGTTTAAGAGGCCTGGAGGTCATGCCTATATATCTCAAATTGCATGGGCATGTAATGCAGTAGATGACGTTAGGGGTCTTGCAATTGAAGTGTTCCCTGATTAGAATCGGTGTACCAAATTTGTCATCAACGGTCTTGATGTTGTTGACATGTCCGCATGCTTTACAATTACCACAGGGATAAGTCCCTGTGGTCTGCGGTTTCCTCGGTTGGTTTGCGGTGTAGTGGCTATGCACCAGATTATCTTTCAGGTTAGGTGCCCTGCGCCAGCTCATGTCCACTCGTGTATTCAAGTTCGCGGCGAGATCGGGATCGGACAGAAGAATGTGCCAGTGTCGTTGGATGATATTTTTAATCGATTTCCATTCCTGGCAGAAGTTCCCTACCAGTCGGATCGTCTTGGACGTGGTGTCTTTGGGACTTTTGAACAAGATCTTCTCACGGGAAGTGGAGAGTATGGCTTTCTTTGATCTTTTGATGAGTCTTTTTGAATAACCACGTTCATGGAGTCTCTGCGATAGGTCTTCACATTTGTCTTTGAAAACCTGGTCATCAGAGCAATTGCGTCGGAGTCGTAGAAATTCACCTTTTGGAAGATTGTCGATGGTCGGAGGGAAGTGTGAGCTGGTACTGTGAAGCAGACTATTCGTGGAGGTGGACTTTCGATACAGTTCCGTGGAGAGCATGTTGTTAGTATCCCTGTAGATTCTCAAATCCAGGAAGTTGATGCTATTACTATCACATTCGAAAGTGAACTTTAAATTCAGGTCATTGGTGTTCAGTCGCTCGATGAATTGAGTAAGATGGAGTTTCGAGCCTTTCCAGATAACAAGAATGTCATCAATGTACCTCATCCAATTTTGGATACATTCCGTGTCAGGATCATTTTGGAAGACAACTTCCCTCTCCCACCATCCAAGGAAGAGGTTTGCGTAGGTGGGAGCACAGGCTGCTCCCATCGCAGTACCCCTTCCCTGGACATAGTAGTAATTCTCAAAGATGAAATAGTTTTTCCGGAGTGAGAAATCCAAGAGCTCCAGTAGAAACTCATGAAAGGGGGTAATGCCCTCCATTTGCATGAAATATCGCACTGCTCGGATGCCAAGATCATGCTTAATGCAATTGTAAAGTGACTCAACGTCTAATGAGACGAGGAGATGGTCATCGTCTAGTTGTATGTCATGAAGTTTCTGGAGGACATCTGTGGTATCCTTGGTGTACGATGGTAAACTGACCACATGGTGACGTAGATGGATGTCCAGAAAGGTGCATGCATTCTCAATTAGGGAGCCATTTCCCGACACAATAGGTCTTCCGGGTGGTTCTTCCAGGCACTTATGGACCTTTGGAAGTAAATAGAATGTCGCTACTCTTGGTGTGGGATTCTCCAGGTATTTGTGCTCTGATTTGGTAATGACCCCATTGGCCAGTGCCCTGCCAATAATTTTGTTATACCCAAGTAGGAAATTCGAGGTAGGGTCGAACATGGATTTAGTATAACACGATGTATCGTTGAGTTGTTTGTGTGCCTCTTTTAAATACATCGGGACAGGCCATATGACTATATTTCCACCTTTGTCAGATGGTTTGACAACAATGTCTGTTAGTTCTTTAATTTCTCTGAGTGCTTTTGCTTCCTGTTTGCTCAGGTTGCCTTTTGGTAGGAATTTAGTCATTTTTTTCTTGAGGTATAGTTGGTCCAGGTCCTTGGCAACCAGGTTGGTAAAGACTCGTACTTCTGGGCAGATGGTATCTTGCGGGAAGAAAGTTGAGCGCTTCTTGCATATAGGTCTACTGTTACTGGGTTCTTCCGGGTTCTCCAGATCTTCAAGCTCCTCTATGGCCTGTAATTCTCGTGTTGACCATTCTGGGGTCTGTTCAGAGTCGGTGGACTCTTTGCGAGAGGCATGGAATTTAGTCAAAAGAAGTTTGCGACTGAATAGCTGTATACTGGTTTCCCATCGGAATCTGTCAAACTTCCCAGTGGGTGAGAAAGAGAGACCTTTGTGTAGGACATTTTGTTGGTCGGTGGTCAAGATGTGGGTGGACAGATTAATAATTTGGAGGCCGGAAGTAGATGGAACTAATTGGGTTTCTTCCTCTGTGACTGGCGACTTGGTTGTCGCGGCTCCCATTGTGTCCAGTCCCTTCTTCGATTTCTTCTTGGACCTTCTTGTCTTCCTCCCCCTCGATAGGAACCCCTTCCCCCTCCAAACTCTAAAAAATGTTGCTGATTGTTAGTGTGTGAATTGTCGTATGAGTTGTCGCTCAATTCATCAGCGCTTGAGTATTCAGACTCTGAAGGGGATGGTGTACCTCTTTTCTCTTGGTTGTAGTTCTTCCTTGGGGCTCTCTGAAAGCGTGTCCAATTGAATATTTTGCCTGTCCCAAAGTCCCTTTGATCTCTTAAAAACTTGTTTTTTTTACGATCTATGATGATTGTCTCGTACTGGTCTAGTTCTTTCTTGTTTTTATCGAAGTTTGCTTGGAATTGTGGATCTTGCTCCCACTTCTCTAGTTTTTTGCCTAATTCCTCAATATTTTTGGAGCATTTTTCTAAGATCAGGTTGTTGTGACGAATCAATATGGACATCAGCTCCTGAGAGCATTTGAGAAGGCTCGTTTCCCACTCTTTCTTGAGAGTGTCAGTGGCCAGATCAAAGGCCGGGAAAGTTTTCGGTCTGAGGCCTCGTGGTGTGATTTTTTGCTTGTAGTAATTCTCCAGACTGGAGAGGTCCCAGTTAGTGCGTATTTGTTTCTGAAGTAATCTCTTCAGACTGGCCAAGTCGTCATCCCACGTTTGGTCAGTATCTGTCAAGTTTGATTGAGTTGGAAATATAGTGTTGAAATCATTTATTCTATGTCGACTTGTTAATTCACTTCGTAGGTTAAATGTGGACATATTAAATTGCGATTGTAATCACAAGATGAAATCGGCTGTGCTGCCACCACGGTGTTGGTGTCTTGTACAGTAGTAAGAGAAGTCCGAGGTACAAAGTAGATAATGAACCGTGCTCAAATCCAAGAACCTGAGAAAGAACTCAGTTTGGAACTAAATGGATTAGAGAGAGGGATTGGCACTGGTATGAGGTATATATTGGGTAATAATTATACAAGAGTATTAGATAGACAGGACCAGCGTAGTTACTGCTTGACAGGAATATATCATGTCAGTGTTAGGCTGGTGGTGCTCCCAAAGGATGTTCAGTATTTAAACTGTGAGACAACAGGAAGGGGGTGGTCACAAGAAAGACCAAAAAGGGAACATACAAACGGGTTTTTGGGGCACACTTGACGATAACAATAGTATAGTTAGTATAAAGATGTGATATATGGGTGAGATAAGACTTAACTTTTATTAGGAATGAACTCTAAAAAAAGGGGTGATATTTGGATGCAAACAATGTGCTACACAAGACAATACGTATTAAATACATTGTGTGTGGAAATATCACAGGATAAAAGGTTGTTAACCTATCAAAAAGGAGAGAGGGTCCTTGATACAATTGACAAAGTAAGCGCAATGTTTAAGATAAATACACAGATACCTGTAGCAAACAGAGGGAATCCCTGTTGTTATCCAAAAATTGTTTCATTAGTGACAATATATAAGGAGATTATACAAGGTACAGGTATATGATTATGGATGCTTGACACACTGAATCACAATATTTAAGAGATATATATCAATCTATCTCCGTCATAAGTGGGAATTATTGCCCGGAAGTGGGAAATAGTAATGGAAGGTCACTGCCTGACAGTAAAAAGAAATAGTAAAGATTTAGGAGTGTGAAACTTGCAGAAGCATGTAGAAAGATTAGTAAGATTGAGCTGTATTAAGAAGGTGATCTCCTGCTGCAATTTAATTACAACACCCGGTATTCCCAAAGAGTCTTCCCAAAGGTACTAACCGGGCCCAACACTGCTTAGCTGCTGAAATCGGAATGGGTTCAGGCGATCCAGTGTGGTATGGTAGTAATATTTAGAACATGCGAGAGGGATACCAGCGTTTGAGGCTCAAATGAAATAAGGTGCTTCTGCTGTCAGAAGTGCCGTTATTAGTCCACCCTGGTGCTCACCTGCATTGCAGGGGGGATGGATACGACGCGACTGATGAGAGAGCACTGAAATGAGGAAAAAATAGCGAAAAAGACGGGCTGGTGTCAATAATGCAAACCTTGACCTCTGCTGTCCATCATCCACCTTGGGTGTCCAATAATGAATGAGAGAGTCACTGATTGCTGATCCTGTCCCAGAAGGAGAAGAAATTAAATACTAAGGACAGCACAACCAGCGATGTTATGACTGGCAGTATTATTGCTGAAAAATGGGATGAGATTTATTAAAGATGACGGGAATTGATCGTGCCCAAGTTTATTTGGGGTTTGTATCCTCATGAGTGGTACATCTTAGTCCCCACAAATGTCAGTAGATGGTAATTTCTGACAGAAGCTATGATGCTACCTTGAGGAGATTTATTGCTGGATTGCCCAGTCTGTACGCTGCAAAGACAGATGGAGCGATTTTTATCTGCAGTGTATTTCAAAAAAAGCAGATATTGGTACAGACTGTGTAAAGAGTTCTGTGCTGATATCGACAGAATATGGGGGAGGAAAAAGGGGGAGAAGATAATTACAGTAAATAACGTGCCAATCACAATAAAGTAAGCATGCAATCAGGATCAAAAATTTTTACTGTTTAACAGCGCTGGTCTCATGCTAATAAACAAATGCTACAATATGAAGGAAGTTTCAATATGATTTCTTTTTAGGAAAAAGACAGAGCCCACTACTGTGAGTGGGTTGCAGATGTAGCGATGTTTATACCCTAAATAGAGTAATGAAGTAGTATTTTGAACACAGTATCTAATAGTTATATTGTACACAGAGAATCAGATAATATTAGGCACATGGAGTTAAATACCAGTAGTCATATAAATCATACCAACAGATTCTCTTGATGCTTTTGTACCAACAATGTAAAAGCTAGATTTCTGCATACCTAGAATAATTGCTGCGATCGGGCGTTGCTACCTATAATAATTATCATGGGTGACCAGGTGTAATTAATTAGCGCAACTGCTGAGTATATTTTGGATATTAGCTACATTAATAAACACCACATGTAAAAGCAATGAATCAGTATATTTCAAATGCTGGCTGAAGTTAAAGACACCCCTCCAGACGGTTACCCGCACTGAATTGCGGGGGCCGTCAGAGGCGAACAAATGTTGCTATGCCGTCTGGGGGTAGAAAAGATAAGATACAAAGGGCTGAAACAATGAGCTCCCCAAAGAGAGTAAAGGGTAAGACGGTACTTAGCTGGGAGGAAGCGGCACCCAACGCCAAATGTCGGAGCCGCTGCTCCTGATGTCAGGTAGTGAACAGCGTAGAAGACGGAGGTTGGGGGTGTGTCAGAGGCGTATCCTCACACGTGTTTCGCCTATGGCTTTCTCAAAGGACGCAGACAGGGAAGCTGAACAGCCGGTATAAGTGTGTGGCTCTGTCCAATAGGAGCCAAGGGGAGGGTGAAAGTGAAGGTGAACAAGTGACTGATGGGATGAAATGGAAATGGCCATGGGATGAGTTAAAGGGAAGGGAGGACGGGGGAGGACGGAAATGCAGGGAACGCAGTGTTGCGCTCTGCTTGTAATAGCGGAGATCAAAAGCGGGAAGCTATGGTAGCTTGAAAGGATGCTGCTGCAGTGGTTTAGTTCGTGCACAGCATAATATGGATTTAATAATGGCAAAACGACTGTGCATTAGTAAGCTATAGCTTGAAGGGATGCTGCTGCAGTGGTTAGTACGTGCACAGCATGATATAGATTTAACAATGGCAAAACGACTGTGCATTAGTAAGCTATACAGCTATAGCTTAAAGGGATGCTGATGTGGCAATTGATACAGACAATAATATTCAATGATGGTAGGAAACAAAAAATGTACATATAAAGATCTGAGAGTATATACATATGTATATTTTACAGTAATTAAGAACGCTGCAAAGGAAATGAATCAATATAATAATGAGAATGAAAAAATACAAAAATATAATAATTATATATGCAAAAAATATAATAATAAATATGTATGTATATAAATATAATACAAAGAGGTACACCAAGTATGTAATGGAAACTAGTTTGTTAACCGTTAACAGAGGCTGATGATAAAAGATTAGGTAGACAGGATAGATGAAATGTGAGAAGTTACAATGAATATGTAATAGTAATGTCTGAACTTAATAGATGGTTTACCCATACTATAATGGGATCCTGCAAAATCATGATGAATATTAAAATTTTAAACAAAGTAAGATTGAATATATGGGTTTATTGTATATTAAATAATGGACAAATTTGCCTAAGTATTAATGCTAAGAAGAAAAGGTATAGTGTATCCCTTGTATCGTTTCCTTCATCAAATAGTAGAAGGGAAGGAGGTATAGGAATGGATGCAGGGAAATAATAATACTGCAAGCAAAAAATTGATAATCCGTGGATATAAATAGTTGCTACGGATAGTTGAGGTCCAGTTTAGGGTTTATCCCAAATGCTGACAATGAGTCTCAGAAAGGGGGAGGAGCATTAATGTGGATGCATCATGGCTGAATAGGGATAGTCTCAGAAAGGGGGAGGAGCATTAATGTGGATGCATCATGGCTGAATAGGGATGAGAGCAAGAGATTGGCGAGGATTGGGAAATTGTCAAACCATACGAATATGGATGCTTGGTAAGGGTTGCACAAATATTATAATGGAAAAAGACGACACTGAGTAAAGTTATATAATAAATGATGATAGAGAATGGAAGATATTACAATAGAGGAGAATGGAAGAATTTGCTGTTTACAGGAAAGCACTGTAATTAATGCCTTCGTTAAGGCCTTTGGGAGTCAGAGATCCCAAGTGGAAAATCCACCAGCATAGGCGAAACACGTGTGAGGATACGCCTCTGACACACCCCCAACCTCCGTCTTCTACGCTGTTCACTACCTGACATCAGGAGCAGCGGCTCCCGACATTTGGCGTTGGGTGCCGCTTCCTCCCAGCTAAGTACCGTCTTACCCTTTACTCTCTTTGGGGAGCTCATTGTTTCAGCCCTTTGTATCTTATCTTTTCTACCCCCAGACGGCATAGCAACATTTGTTCGCCTCTGACGGCCCCCGCAATTCAGTGCGGGTAACCGTCTGGAGGGGTGTCTTTAACTTCAGCCAGCATTTGAAATATACTGATTCATTGCTTTTACATGTGGTGTTTATTAATGTAGCTAATATCCAAAATATACTCAGCAGTTGCGCTAATTAATTACACCTGGTCACCCATGATAATTATTATAGGTAGCAACGCCCGATCGCAGCAATTATTCTAGGTATGCAGAAATCTAGCTTTTACATTGTTGGTACAAAAGCATCAAGAGAATCTGTTGGTATGATTTATATGACTACTGGTATTTAACTCCATGTGCCTAATATTATCTGATTCTCTGTGTACAATATAACTATTAGATACTGTGTTCAAAATACTACTTCATTACTCTATTTAGGGTATAAACATCGCTACATCTGCAACCCACTCACAGTAGTGGGCTCTGTCTTTTTCCTAAAAAGAAATCATATTGAAACTTCCTTCATATTGTAGCATTTGTTTATTAGCATGAGACCAGCGCTGTTAAACAGTAAAAATTTTTGATCCTGATTGCATGCTTACTTTATTGTGATTGGCACGTTATTTACTGTAATTATCTTCTCCCCCTTTTTCCTCCCCCATATTCTGTCGATATCAGCACAGAACTCTTTACACAGTCTGTACCAATATCTGCTTTTTTTGAAATACACTGCAGATAAAAATCGCTCCATCTGTCTTTGCAGCGTACAGACTGGGCAATCCAGCAATAAATCTCCTCAAGGTAGCATCATAGCTTCTGTCAGAAATTACCATCTACTGACATTTGTGGGGACTAAGATGTACCACTCATGAGGATACAAACCCCAAATAAACTTGGGCACGATCAATTCCCGTCATCTTTAATAAATCTCATCCCATTTTTCAGCAATAATACTGCCAGTCATAACATCGCTGGTTGTGCTGTCCTTAGTATTTAATTTCTTCTCCTTCTGGGACAGGATCAGCAATCAGTGACTCTCTCATTCATTATTGGACACCCAAGGTGGATGATGGACAGCAGAGGTCAAGGTTTGCATTATTGACACCAGCCCGTCTTTTTCGCTATTTTTTCCTCATTTCAGTGCTCTCTCATCAGTCGCGTCGTATCCATCCCCCCTGCAATGCAGGTGAGCACCAGGGTGGACTAATAACGGCACTTCTGACAGCAGAAGCACCTTATTTCATTTGAGCCTCAAACGCTGGTATCCCTCTCGCATGTTCTAAATATTACTACCATACCACACTGGATCGCCTGAACCCATTCCGATTTCAGCAGCTAAGCAGTGTTGGGCCCGGTTAGTACCTTTGGGAAGACTCTTTGGGAATACCGGGTGTTGTAATTAAATTGCAGCAGGAGATCACCTTCTTAATACAGCTCAATCTTACTAATCTTTCTACATGCTTCTGCAAGTTTCACACTCCTAAATCTTTACTATTTCTTTTTACTGTCAGGCAGTGACCTTCCATTACTATTTCCCACTTCCGGGCAATAATTCCCACTTATGACGGAGATAGATTGATATATATCTCTTAAATATTGTGATTCAGTGTGTCAAGCATCCATAATCATATACCTGTACCTTGTATAATCTCCTTATATATTGTCACTAATGAAACAATTTTTGGATAACAACAGGGATTCCCTCTGTTTGCTACAGGTATCTGTGTATTTATCTTAAACATTGCGCTTACTTTGTCAATTGTATCAAGGACCCTCTCTCCTTTTTGATAGGTTAACAACCTTTTATCCTGTGATATTTCCACACACAATGTATTTAATACGTATTGTCTTGTGTAGCACATTGTTTGCATCCAAATATCACCCCTTTTTTTAGAGTTCATTCCTAATAAAAGTTAAGTCTTATCTCACCCATATATCACATCTTTATACTAACTATACTATTGTTATCGTCAAGTGTGCCCCAAAAACCCGTTTGTATGTTCCCTTTTTGGTCTTTCTTGTGACCACCCCCTTCCTGTTGTCTCACAGTTTAAATACTGAACATCCTTTGGGAGCACCACCAGCCTAACACTGACATGATATATTCCTGTCAAGCAGTAACTACGCTGGTCCTGTCTATCTAATACTCTTGTATAATTATTACCCAATATATACCTCATACCAGTGCCAATCCCTCTCTCTAATCCATTTAGTTCCAAACTGAGTTCTTTCTCAGGTTCTTGGATTTGAGCACGGTTCATTATCTACTTTGTACCTCGGACTTCTCTTACTACTGTACAAGACACCAACACCGTGGTGGCAGCACAGCCGATTTCATCTTGTGATTACAATCGCAATTTAATATGTCCACATTTAACCTACGAAGTGAATTAACAAGTCGACATAGAATAAATGATTTCAACACTATATTTCCAACTCAATCAAACTTGACAGATACTGACCAAACGTGGGATGACGACTTGGCCAGTCTGAAGAGATTACTTCAGAAACAAATACGCACTAACTGGGACCTCTCCAGTCTGGAGAATTACTACAAGCAAAAAATCACACCACGAGGCCTCAGACCGAAAACTTTCCCGGCCTTTGATCTGGCCACTGACACTCTCAAGAAAGAGTGGGAAACGAGCCTTCTCAAATGCTCTCAGGAGCTGATGTCCATATTGATTTGTCACAACAACCTGATCTTAGAAGAATGCTCCAAAAATATTGAGGAATTAGGCAAAAAACTAGAGAAGTGGGAGCAAGATCCACAATTCCAAGCAAACTTCGATAAAAACAAGAAAGAACTAGACCAGTACGAGACAATCATCATAGATCGTAAAAAAACCAAGTTTTTAAGAGATCAAAGGGACTTTGCGACAGGCAAAATATTCAATTGGACACGCTTTCAGAGAGCCCCAAGGAAGAACTACAACCAAGAGAAAAGAGGTACACCATCCCCTTCAGAGTCTGAATACTCAAGCGCTGATGAATTGAGCGACAACTCATACGACAATTCACACACTAACAATCAGCAACATTTTTTAGAGTTTGGAGGGGGAAGGGGTTCCTATCGAGGGGGAGGAAGACAAGAAGGTCCAAGAAGAAATCGAAGAAGGGACTGGACACAATGGGAGCCGCGACAACCAAGTCGCCAGTCACAGAGGAAGAAACCCAATTAGTTCCATCTACTTCCGGCCTCCAAATTATTAATCTGTCCACCCACATCTTGACCACCGACCAACA
This sequence comes from Crinia signifera, assembly GCF_055691185.1. Classification (NCBI taxonomy): domain Eukaryota; kingdom Metazoa; phylum Chordata; class Amphibia; order Anura; family Myobatrachidae; genus Crinia; species Crinia signifera. Next base: position 727,966 of record NC_139221.1, on the reverse strand, counting down.
AAATGTCCTACACAAAGGTCTCTCTTTCTCACCCACTGGGAAGTTTGACAGATTCCGATGGGAAACCAGTATACAGCTATTCAGTCGCAAACTTCTTTTGACTAAATTCCATGCCTCTCGCAAAGAGTCCACCGACTCTGAACAGACCCCAGAATGGTCAACACGAGAATTACAGGCCATAGAGGAGCTTGAAGATCTGGAGAACCCGGAAGAACCCAGTAACAGTAGACCTATATGCAAGAAGCGCTCAACTTTCTTCCCGCAAGATACCATCTGCCCAGAAGTACGAGTCTTTACCAACCTGGTTGCCAAGGACCTGGACCAACTATACCTCAAGAAAAAAATGACTAAATTCCTACCAAAAGGCAACCTGAGCAAACAGGAAGCAAAAGCACTCAGAGAAATTAAAGAACTAACAGACATTGTTGTCAAACCATCTGACAAAGGTGGAAATATAGTCATATGGCCTGTCCCGATGTATTTAAAAGAGGCACACAAACAACTCAACGATACATCGTGTTATACTAAATCCATGTTCGACCCTACCTCGAATTTCCTACTTGGGTATAACAAAATTATTGGCAGGGCACTGGCCAATGGGGTCATTACCAAATCAGAGCACAAATACCTGGAGAATCCCACACCAAGAGTAGCGACATTCTATTTACTTCCAAAGGTCCATAAGTGCCTGGAAGAACCACCCGGAAGACCTATTGTGTCGGGAAATGGCTCCCTAATTGAGAATGCATGCACCTTTCTGGACATCCATCTACGTCACCATGTGGTCAGTTTACCATCGTACACCAAGGATACCACAGATGTCCTCCAGAAACTTCATGACATACAACTAGACGATGACCATCTCCTCGTCTCATTAGACGTTGAGTCACTTTACAATTGCATTAAGCATGATCTTGGCATCCGAGCAGTGCGATATTTCATGCAAATGGAGGGCATTACCCCCTTTCATGAGTTTCTACTGGAGCTCTTGGATTTCTCACTCCGGAAAAACTATTTCATCTTTGAGAATTACTACTATGTCCAGGGAAGGGGTACTGCGATGGGAGCAGCCTGTGCTCCCACCTACGCAAACCTCTTCCTTGGATGGTGGGAGAGGGAAGTTGTCTTCCAAAATGATCCTGACACGGAATGTATCCAAAATTGGATGAGGTACATTGATGACATTCTTGTTATCTGGAAAGGCTCGAAACTCCATCTTACTCAATTCATCGAGCGACTGAACACCAATGACCTGAATTTAAAGTTCACTTTCGAATGTGATAGTAATAGCATCAACTTCCTGGATTTGAGAATCTACAGGGATACTAACAACATGCTCTCCACGGAACTGTATCGAAAGTCCACCTCCACGAATAGTCTGCTTCACAGTACCAGCTCACACTTCCCTCCGACCATCGACAATCTTCCAAAAGGTGAATTTCTACGACTCCGACGCAATTGCTCTGATGACCAGGTTTTCAAAGACAAATGTGAAGACCTATCGCAGAGACTCCATGAACGTGGTTATTCAAAAAGACTCATCAAAAGATCAAAGAAAGCCATACTCTCCACTTCCCGTGAGAAGATCTTGTTCAAAAGTCCCAAAGACACCACGTCCAAGACGATCCGACTGGTAGGGAACTTCTGCCAGGAATGGAAATCGATTAAAAATATCATCCAACGACACTGGCACATTCTTCTGTCCGATCCCGATCTCGCCGCGAACTTGAATACACGAGTGGACATGAGCTGGCGCAGGGCACCTAACCTGAAAGATAATCTGGTGCATAGCCACTACACCGCAAACCAACCGAGGAAACCGCAGACCACAGGGACTTATCCCTGTGGTAATTGTAAAGCATGCGGACATGTCAACAACATCAAGACCGTTGATGACAAATTTGGTACACCGATTCTAATCAGGGAACACTTCAATTGCAAGACCCCTAACGTCATCTACTGCATTACATGCCCATGCAATTTGAGATATATAGGCATGACCTCCAGGCCTCTTAAACAGAGGATCCTGGAACACCTAGGTAACATCAGAAATGCCGTTAGTGACCAATCAAGAATGAAAACTTTAACATCGGTGGCACGACACTTTTTGAGAAAACATGCCTCTAATACCAAAGATCTCAAATTCTGCGGTTTGGAACAACTTCATCTTGGACGAAGAGGAGGAGATATCAACCAAGCACTCCTCCGCAAAGAAAGCTGGTGGATTTTCCACTTGGGATCTCTGACTCCCAAAGGCCTTAACGAAGGCATTAATTACAGTGCTTTCCTGTAAACAGCAAATTCTTCCATTCTCCTCTATTGTAATATCTTCCATTCTCTATCATCATTTATTATATAACTTTACTCAGTGTCGTCTTTTTCCATTATAATATTTGTGCAACCCTTACCAAGCATCCATATTCGTATGGTTTGACAATTTCCCAATCCTCGCCAATCTCTTGCTCTCATCCCTATTCAGCCATGATGCATCCACATTAATGCTCCTCCCCCTTTCTGAGACTATCCCTATTCAGCCATGATGCATCCACATTAATGCTCCTCCCCCTTTCTGAGACTCATTGTCAGCATTTGGGATAAACCCTAAACTGGACCTCAACTATCCGTAGCAACTATTTATATCCACGGATTATCAATTTTTTGCTTGCAGTATTATTATTTCCCTGCATCCATTCCTATACCTCCTTCCCTTCTACTATTTGATGAAGGAAACGATACAAGGGATACACTATACCTTTTCTTCTTAGCATTAATACTTAGGCAAATTTGTCCATTATTTAATATACAATAAACCCATATATTCAATCTTACTTTGTTTAAAATTTTAATATTCATCATGATTTTGCAGGATCCCATTATAGTATGGGTAAACCATCTATTAAGTTCAGACATTACTATTACATATTCATTGTAACTTCTCACATTTCATCTATCCTGTCTACCTAATCTTTTATCATCAGCCTCTGTTAACGGTTAACAAACTAGTTTCCATTACATACTTGGTGTACCTCTTTGTATTATATTTATATACATACATATTTATTATTATATTTTTTGCATATATAATTATTATATTTTTGTATTTTTTCATTCTCATTATTATATTGATTCATTTCCTTTGCAGCGTTCTTAATTACTGTAAAATATACATATGTATATACTCTCAGATCTTTATATGTACATTTTTTGTTTCCTACCATCATTGAATATTATTGTCTGTATCAATTGCCACATCAGCATCCCTTTAAGCTATAGCTGTATAGCTTACTAATGCACAGTCGTTTTGCCATTGTTAAATCTATATCATGCTGTGCACGTACTAACCACTGCAGCAGCATCCCTTCAAGCTATAGCTTACTAATGCACAGTCGTTTTGCCATTATTAAATCCATATTATGCTGTGCACGAACTAAACCACTGCAGCAGCATCCTTTCAAGCTACCATAGCTTCCCGCTTTTGATCTCCGCTATTACAAGCAGAGCGCAACACTGCGTTCCCTGCATTTCCGTCCTCCCCCGTCCTCCCTTCCCTTTAACTCATCCCATGGCCATTTCCATTTCATCCCATCAGTCACTTGTTCACCTTCACTTTCACCCTCCCCTTGGCTCCTATTGGACAGAGCCACACACTTATACCGGCTGTTCAGCTTCCCTGTCAGCGTCCTTTGAGAAAGCCATAGGCGAAACACGTGTGAGGATACGCCTCTGACACACCCCCAACCTCCGTCTTCTACGCTGTTCACTACCTGACATCAGGAGCAGCGGCTCCCGACATTTGGCGTTGGGTGCCGCTTCCTCCCAGCTAAGTACCGTCTTACCCTTTACTCTCTTTGGGGAGCTCATTGTTTCAGCCCTTTGTATCTTATCTTTTCTACCCCCAGACGGCATAGCAACATTTGTTCGCCTCTGACGGCCCCCGCAATTCAGTGCGGGTAACCGTCTGGAGGGGTGTCTTTAACTTCAGCCAGCATTTGAAATATACTGATTCATTGCTTTTACATGTGGTGTTTATTAATGTAGCTAATATCCAAAATATACTCAGCAGTTGCGCTAATTAATTACACCTGGTCACCCATGATAATTATTATAGGTAGCAACGCCCGATCGCAGCAATTATTCTAGGTATGCAGAAATCTAGCTTTTACATTGTTGGTACAAAAGCATCAAGAGAATCTGTTGGTATGATTTATATGACTACTGGTATTTAACTCCATGTGCCTAATATTATCTGATTCTCTGTGTACAATATAACTATTAGATACTGTGTTCAAAATACTACTTCATTACTCTATTTAGGGTATAAACATCGCTACATCTGCAACCCACTCACAGTAGTGGGCTCTGTCTTTTTCCTAAAAAGAAATCATATTGAAACTTCCTTCATATTGTAGCATTTGTTTATTAGCATGAGACCAGCGCTGTTAAACAGTAAAAATTTTTGATCCTGATTGCATGCTTACTTTATTGTGATTGGCACGTTATTTACTGTAATTATCTTCTCCCCCTTTTTCCTCCCCCATATTCTGTCGATATCAGCACAGAACTCTTTACACAGTCTGTACCAATATCTGCTTTTTTTTAAATACACTGCAGATAAAAATCGCTCCATCTGTCTTTGCAGCGTACAGACTGGGCAATCCAGCAATAAATCTCCTCAAGGTAGCATCATAGCTTCTGTCAGAAATTACCATCTACTGACATTTGTGGGGACTAAGATGTACCACTCATGAGGATACAAACCCCAAATAAACTTGGGCACGATCAATTCCCGTCATCTTTAATAAATCTCATCCCATTTTTCAGCAATAATACTGCCAGTCATAACATCGCTGGTTGTGCTGTCCTTAGTATTTAATTTCTTCTCCTTCTGGGACAGGATCAGCAATCAGTGACTCTCTCATTCATTATTGGACACCCAAGGTGGATGATGGACAGCAGAGGTCAAGGTTTGCATTATTGACACCAGCCCGTCTTTTTCGCTATTTTTTCCTCATTTCAGTGCTCTCTCATCAGTCGCGTCGTATCCATCCCCCCTGCAATGCAGGTGAGCACCAGGGTGGACTAATAACGGCACTTCTGACAGCAGAAGCACCTTATTTCATTTGAGCCTCAAACGCTGGTATCCCTCTCGCATGTTCTAAATATTACTACCATACCACACTGGATCGCCTGAACCCATTCCGATTTCAGCAGCTAAGCAGTGTTGGGCCCGGTTAGTACCTTTGGGAAGACTCTTTGGGAATACCGGGTGTTGTAATTAAATTGCAGCAGGAGATCACCTTCTTAATACAGCTCAATCTTACTAATCTTTCTACATGCTTCTGCAAGTTTCACACTCCTAAATCTTTACTATTTCTTTTTACTGTCAGGCAGTGACCTTCCATTACTATTTCCCACTTCCGGGCAATAATTCCCACTTATGACGGAGATAGATTGATATATATCTCTTAAATATTGTGATTCAGTGTGTCAAGCATCCATAATCATATACCTGTACCTTGTATAATCTCCTTATATATTGTCACTAATGAAACAATTTTTGGATAACAACAGGGATTCCCTCTGTTTGCTACAGGTATCTGTGTATTTATCTTAAACATTGCGCTTACTTTGTCAATTGTATCAAGGACCCTCTCTCCTTTTTGATAGGTTAACAACCTTTTATCCTGTGATATTTCCACACACAATGTATTTAATACGTATTGTCTTGTGTAGCACATTGTTTGCATCCAAATATCACCCCTTTTTTTAGAGTTCATTCCTAATAAAAGTTAAGTCTTATCTCACCCATATATCACATCTTTATACTAACTATACTATTGTTATCGTCAAGTGTGCCCCAAAAACCCGTTTGTATGTTCCCTTTTTGGTCTTTCTTGTGACCACCCCCTTCCTGTACTCTCCTGGCATTGACAGACACTGTGGAAACTCTGGCAGCCATTTTGAGAGCTTCCTCCTCAGCCTCCAGCACATACTCTGCGGCTGCTTTAAGCTTCTCCGCAAGCAACAACACACAAGGGTCAGCGTGTAAAATAGTGCACAAATCATTGGCCCACACAATCATGGCCTTAGAGACCCAGGCTGAAGCAATCAGAGGACGTAGGGTGTATCCCACCCCTTCAAATATTGCCTTGAGGTTACCCTCCAGCTTTTTGTCCACGGGGTCCTTAAAAGCTGCTCCCCCTTGCACTGGTAGCACAGTGGCTTTTGACAACCGTGCCACAGAAGCATATACCACTGGAACTTTCTCCCAGAGGTCTGCGTGAGCCTCAGGCATGGGGTATAAACTTAAGAATCTCTTTGGCATCTGTAGCCTTTTATCGGGCGTTTTCCAAGCCCCTTCCAATAAATCCTGTAAACCTTCATCTGAAGGGAAGGTAACAGCTTCCTTACGCTGCCGTTTAAATACACCTTTTGCAGGAGTTTTATCCTCCACAGACAAGTTCAAAGCCTGTTTTACAGCAGTAATCAAATCCTCCACCCCTGCGGCTGAGGAATCCTCAGAATCATCACCCTGCTCCCAGGGAATGTCTGCATATGCTCCATCCTCTTCATCAACCAAAACAGGCACTGAGTAAGACCTTTTAGGGGTCCCCACAGCATCAACATCAATCTTGTCTAGCAATTCACTAAACCTGTTAATCCCCTTTGCAGTATCCTGCATCACCTGAAGGAAACCCGGATCTGCCTGGGTAAGAGGCAAGGAGCCAGAGGACTGCTGAGATGATGACATAGGTCTCTGAGAATCTACCAAGACATCACTCTGTCTGTCCAGCAATTGCACTAAAGCATTTACAGACCTGCAATTGCACTAAAGCATTTACAGACCTGCCCAGGGCACTGGCCCACGCAGGTTCCAATTGCTCTACCCTCTGGAGTTCACTCCCCATGGGTCTCACAGCAGCGCAGGTAATACACAAGCCCCCCTTGGCCATCTGCTCCAGGACAAATTTCAGTGTACAGACACTGCAAGCGCTCAATGTATTAAGGGCTCCCTCCCCCAAAACCACAGCCTGTTGCTCAGACATGATGTAAAGTAACAATCACAGTGCATTCAATGTACAATTGCGTTTATACAGAGTCAATGCACCCAGACATTTATCTGTCTGTTGGTTTCAGATGTGGGGAAACGATGCCCAGGAAATCCAAACACTCTGTCAGGATCTGTCAGCCAGCTCAGCTCCGCTGCAAGCGCTCCGAATGGCGCCAAAACAGAGTGAGGGAAGAGACCAAGTCCCTGCTGCTGCGGGGTCCGTGACTTTTGGCGCCAACCACCCCCAGTCAGCCGCTCCCTTAGCAGGATCTCCTAGTTCCAGTATCTCCCCCTCAGCTGGGGACCACTTGGAACATGCCTGTAACACACTGCTGTCCTCTCATATAGGAGCTCAGTGCGTAAGCTCCGCAGAAAATGGCCGCCGCCATCACGGAGCGCCTGTCCCCCATGATCCCCACCTAGCGTGAAGCCGGTTTCAGAGAGCTCCGGAGCCCAGGCAGCTTCTTAAAAGAAGCTGTAAGCGCTGCACAGGGAGGCCAGACAGCGTCTCCCCTGTGCACAGCGAGCTGACAGGACGCGCTTCTGTCAGCTCCTGCTGCGCTAGCAGTGTGAGGATTCACTAATAAGAATCCTCACACTGTGCCTACCTAGCTAGTGTAAAAGTTAATAAAATAATAAAAACCCTAACTAACTCTAATCCTTCGGCTGCTCCCGCAGCCCTTTAGAATAGCACCCACTCCAGTGGGCACCTAACACGAACTGAAGAGTCTGGGATGCAGAAAGGAGGAGCCTACCCTCTAAAGCTTTAGGATAGGTGCCTGGCTCCTACGGACCCTCCTACATCCCAATGTTGAGCTGTGTCACCAGGACCATTGAAAGAGAAAGAACAGTACAGGGAGGCAAAACTTGGCATAGCATACAATAAATAACAAAAATACAAATAAAAAGTACAAATAAGGAGCGCCACAGTTCAATACACATTACAGCTTGTATATAGTGAGGACTCAATCAACATACTATAAGAGGCTTGAGGAGTATGCAGACGAAGATAATCACTAATGCTGTGTACACACGGGGGCGATAGGGGCTATAATCGCTGGGAATATGGTCGCAGGCGACCATATTGCCAGTGATTGGAGTGCGCACCAGCGATAAATCCCTAACCCTAACACGCCGGGTGCGCGCTCCCGTTTTCTGCCCCATTGTAATCGCTGGTTTCAGTAGCCTGCTCCTGCGACCAGCTAATTACCTCTGCGGCTCCCCCAGCAGAGGTTCCTTTTCATCAGCGACCATCTCTGGTCGCTGATGAAAAGGAGACACTGAGCAATATATTGCTCAGCAATATATTGCAAGCAATATATCTCCCCCCCATGTGTACGCACCTTGAGTGTTTGAGTATAGGAGAGCTGTGAGTGACATGTGAAGAGAAGAGGGCTTTAAAAAACAGGAGGGAAGAGGGCCCTGCTCTGAGGAGCTTACAATCTAGTAGGAAGGGGAGGAAGACAGATTACAAGAGGTGCAAGCGAGTGGGTGGTGGTTAGATAGCAGGATGTAAACAGGCAAGGGATCGGAGAACCAGCTAGTTTATGCAGTGGAAGGGTATGCTTTGATGAATATATACATGTTTGTGTGTTTAGTATATTCCAATTTCTGTTGATTACCCACCTGAATTGTTATCTTAATTATTTAGGTCTATAAAATTTTTTTACTATATACAGCGTGTCCTCCATCATTGTGTACAGCGCGATTGAACCACTTCATATATTTTACCACCATCCCTATTGACAGTGCAGTGTATACTCCCCAAATACACTTTGATGAATAGGTGAGTTTTTAGTGACCGTTTGAAGCTTTGCAAGGTCGGGAGAGTCTAATGGGGCGAGGGAGTGCGTTCCACTGAAGGGGTGCAGCACGGGCAAAGTCCTGTACTCTAGCGTGGGAAGTAGTGATCAGGGTGGAGGAGAGACGATAGTCGTCAGCCGACCGTAGAGGGCGGGAGGGTGTATGAATGGAGATGAGGTTAGAGATATATGGAGCAATGGAATTAGAGATGGCCCTGTATGTGAGTGTGAGGTGTTTGAAGAGGATTCTGTCGAGGAATGGAAGCCAGTGCAGATTTTGTTGAATGGGAGTAGCAGAAATAGAGCGGCGGGAGAGGAAGATAAGCCTGGCTGCAGCATTGAGGACAGATTGGAGAGGAGCCAGTTGGGATCGAGCGAGGCCGGTGAGGAGAGTATTGCAGTAGGTGGAGCCGTGAGATGACCAATGAGTGGATGATCAGCTTAGTTGCACTCTGTGAGAGAAAGGGCCTGATGCGAGCAATGTTGCGTAACTGGAACCGGCAAGAATGGACCAGGGCTTGGATGTGGGGTGCTAAGGAGAGGGAGGAGTCGAGAGTGACACCCAGGCAGCGGAGTTGGGGAACGGGGGAGATGGTGGTGTTAACAGTGATAGAGATATTAGTAGGGGGAATTCGGTTTTGTCCATATTCAGCTTTAGAAATCGCTCAGACATCCAGGAGGAGATGGCAGAGAGGCAGTTGGAAACCTGAGAGAGAACAGTGGGGGACAGATCAGGAGAGGAGAGGTAGATTTGGGTGTCATCAGCATAGAGGTGATATTGGAAGCCAAAGAGGTTAATGAGTGCACCCAGAGAGGAGGTGTACAGGGAGAACAGAAGGGGGCCAAGGACGGAACCCTGAAGGACCAGACAGGAAGGATGGAAGGTGGTGAGGTGAAGCCAGAGGCAGAGAAGGAACGGTTGGAGAGGTAAGAGGAAAACCAGTTGATGTGTGGAGGAGAGGGTTATCCACAGTGTCAAAGGCAGCAGATGGGTCCAAAAGGATAAGCAGGGAGAAGTGACCCTTGGATTTGGCTGACAGCAGGTCATTGGTGACTTTCACTAGGGCAGTCTCAGTGGAGTGAAGTGGGCGAAAGCCAGATTGAAGGGGATCAAGGATGGAGTGGTCAGACAGGTAGCTGGTGAGACGCCTGTAAACCAGACGTTCTAGTATTTTAGAGGCAAATGGGAGAAGAGAGATAGGGCGGTAGCTTGTGGGAGATAAAGGGTCTAGAAGAATAAATGAGACCAGAGCATGTTTGAAGGGTGAGGGAAAGATGCCAGTAGAAAGGGATAGGTTAAAGAGGTGAGCAAGGTGGGAGCAGCCAGTGGGGGAGAGGGTCCAAGGGACAGGTAGAGGGGGAGAGGATGAGATGAGGGAGTGGACTTCCTCAGCTGTAGTAGGGCAGAAGGATGACAGAGTTGGGTAGTTGGGAGGGGAGGATGATTGGGGTGTGTGGGCAGCAGAGGGGGTACGGGAGGAGATATCATGTCGGAATATCTCAATTTTAGAGAGGAAGGAGGAGGCAAAGTCAGTGGCAGTGAGGGATGAAGGGAGGAGAGGTGGTGCAGGGCGAAGTAGAGTGTTGAAAATTTCAAAGAGACGTCGGGGATTGGAGGAATGAGAAGAGATGAGAGATTTAAAAAAAGATTGTTTGTCAGAGGAGAGACGCAGAGAATAAACTTGAAATGGAGGAAGTCTGCCAGATAGTGAGATTTCCTCCAGAGGCGTTCAGCAGAGCGTGCACATTTTTACAAGAATCGTGTTATTTTGTTGTGCCAGGGTTGGGGTTTAGAGCGTCGGAGGGGGACAGTGTGGAGGGGGGCTACAGAGTCGAGAGCAAAGGAGAGAGAAGAGTAACAGAAAGAGGCAGCCTGGTTGGGGCAGGTCATGGTTGAAAGAGGAGAAAGGAAAGTATCCAGGGAGGACAGGACAGTAGGGTCAAGAGACCCGAGGTCACGTCTGGTGACTGTGGGTCTGGGCATTGAGGGGAGAGGGGAGGATGAGAGGGTGAAAGAGAGCAGATTGTGGTCAGAGAGTGGGAAGGAAGAATTAGAGAAATCAGTGAGATTACAATGGTGGGTGAAGACTAGGTCAAGGGAGTGTCCGAGATTATGAGTGGGGGTGGAGGTCCATTGAGAAAGTCTAAAGGAGGTGGTAAGGTCAAGAAGATTAGAGGAGGCAGCATTATTGATGTCAATAGGATTGTTAAAGTCAACGAGGATGATAGAGGGGAGGTCAGAGGCAAGAAAGTGTGGAAGCCACGCAGCAAAGTTATCAAGGAAAGGGGAGCAGGGGCCAGGGGGCCGGTAGATTACAGCCACAAGGCGGTGAATAGGGTAGAAGAGGCGGATAGTGTGTACCTCAAAGGTGGAGAATGTAAGGGAGGGTTCAGGTGGGATGGCGCGGAAGGTGCAGTTGGGGGAGAGGAGGATGCCCACTCCTCCACCCTGGCGGCCATCAGGTCTGACCGAGTGTGAGAAGGAGAGGCCTCCATAAGATAGGGCAGCAGGGGAGGTAGTGATAGGCTGGTTTCACACACTCCGGCTCCTGCCGGACGGTGAAATCCCGCACGGCCAGGGAGCCGTGCCGCACACATTAGTTTATCATGGAAGGGATGGCCACAGCCCGGCAGCCGTCCCTTCCAGTGGTGGGATCCGGCTGCAGCCGTGCGGCCGGGCCGGGGCCGTCCCGTGCGAATGGACACAGTGTCCATTCACAACTAATGTGTGCGGCACGGCTCCCTGGCCGTGCGGGATTTCACCGTCCGGCAGGAGCCGGAGTGTGTGAAACCAGCCTCAGAGGCGTAGAGCCAGGTTTCAGTGATGGCGAGAAGGTTAAAAAAGTGGGAGATAAAGAGGTCATGGATAGTTGGGAGCTTGTTGCAGACTGATCTAGCATTCCAGAGAGCACAGGAGAAAGGAAGGGAGGGGACAGGTGAGATAGGAATTAGGTTGTGTGGGTTGTGGGTGCGTGTGAGAGGTGTGGAAGTTGAGAGGGGGTGAGACCTGACAGTGAGGACTGGTATGGGACCGGATCGAGGAGCCATATTTCGGTGTAAAGTTGATCAGAGTAGTGATATAGAATGAGGTTGGAGTGGCCTAGAATGGGCAGTGAGAAGGTGATATACTGGAAGCGTGGAGAGGCTACAGGAAGTATAGGTAATGTATAAGTGAGACAGAAGCAGTGTGTGACAGCATTTAGTGCAGTATGGAGATCAGTGTCCAGGTTGTTCAGAGTAGTGATATAGAATGAGGTTGGAGTGGCCTAGAATGAGCAGTGAGGTGATGTACTGGAAGCGTGGAGAGCCTACAGGAAGTATAGTTAGTGTATAAGTGAGACATGTGCTTTGTAGGTCTGCTGCAGGGGGGAACTGATAGACAGCATCCAGACGCTGACCGGTGCTAACGCTGGTTACAGTGGTACTCTCTCTGCTCCCTCCGTGTGTGGCCAAACCCACTGGCTGCGCATTTCAGCCCTGCAATACTCCAGCATCAGGGCTGATCTAACACCGCACACAGCTGGTGTCCTCCACACACATTTCTGCTCTCCCTCACCAGCCTGCCGGTGCCTGCCTCACCCCGCCGTCCGCTCATTGAAGACTGAGGAAGACAGCACACACCGGGGCTCTCAGCGCTGGCTTCTGTCTCTTTTCTTTTTTCTCCCACACGGAGGAACGTGCATTCTGAATATATGCTATCTCCATAACCATTGTATAGCATTAGTATATCAAATTGACCTCATACCAATACAACACCATTGTATAATTACATATTATTTGATACCCAGCAGTCCATTTTTGCACATACATCAGCCAATTTCTTCTTGTGTTTCTGGTGTAGGAGAGACTTTCTGGTAGCAAATTTCAGAAATGCTATGGCATCAGGTCTGATCTAACACCGCACACAGCTGGTGTCCTCCACACACATATTTCTGCTCTCCCTCACCTGCGTGCCGGTGTCTGCCTCACCAATGCAATGCTATGGCATCAGGTCTGATCTAACACCGCACACAGCTGGTGTCCTCCACACACATTTCTGCTCTCCCTCACCAGCGTGCCGGTGTCTGCCTCACCAATGCAATGCTATGGCATCAGGTCTGATCTAACACCGCACACAGCTGGTGTCCTCCACACACACATTTCTGCTCTCCCTCACCAGCGTGCCGGTGTCTGCCTCACCAATGCAATGCTATGGCATCAGGTCTGATCTAACACCGCACACAGCTGGTGTCCTCCACACACACATTTCTGCTCTCCCTCACCAGCGTGCCGGTGTCTGCCTCACCAATGCAATGCTATGGCATCAGGTCTGATCTAACACCGCACACAGCTGGTGTCCTCCACACACACATTTCTGCTCTCCCTCACCAGCGTGCCGGTGTCTGCCTCACCAATGCAATGCTATGGCATCAGGTCTGATCTAACACCGCACACAGCTGGTGTCCTCCACACACACATTTCTGCTCTCCCTCACCTGCGTGCCGGTGTCTGCCTCACCAATGCAATGCTATGGCATCAGGTCTGATCTAACACCGCACACAGCTGGTGTCCTCCACACACATTTCTGCTCTCCCTCACCAGCGTGCCGGTGTCTGCCTCACCAATGCAATGCTATGGCATCAGGTCTGATCTAACACCGCACACAGCTGGTGTACTCCACACACATTTCTGCTCTCCCTCACCTGCGTGCCGACGTCTGCCTCACCAATGCAATGCTATGGCATCAGGTCTGATCTAACACCGCACACAGCTGGTGTACTCCACACACATTTCTGCTCTCCCTCACCTGCGTGCCGACGTCTGCCTCACCAATGCAATGCTATGGCATCAGGTCTGATCTAACACCGCACACAGCTGGTGTCCTCCACACACATTTCTGCTCTCCCTCACCAGCGTGCCGGTGTCTGCCTCACCAATGCAATGCTATGGCATCAGGTCTGATCTAACACCGCACACAGCTGGTGTACTCCACACACATTTCTGCTCTCCCTCACCTGCGTGCCGACGTCTGCCTCACCAATGCAATGCTATGGCATCAGGTCTGATCTAACACCGCACACAGCTGGTGTCCTCCACACACATTTCTGCTCTCCCTCACCTGCGTGCCGGTGTCTGCCTCACCAATGCAATGCTATGGCATCAGGTCTGATCTAACACCGCACACAGCTGGTGTCCTCCACACACATTTCTGCTCTCCCTCACCAGCGTGCCGGTGTCTGCCTCACCAATGCAATGCTATGGCATCAGGTCTGATCTAACACCGCACACAGCTGGTGTCCTCCACACACATTTCTGCTCTCCCTCACCTGCGTGCCGGTGTCTGCCTCACCAATGCAATGCTATGGCATCAGGTCTGATCTAACACCGCACACAGCTGGTGTCCTCCACACACATTTCTGCTCTCCCTCACCTGCGTGCCAGTGTCTGCCTCACCAATGCAATGCTATGGCATCAGGTCTGATCTAACACCGCACACAGCTGGTGTCCTCCACACACATTTCTGCTCTCCCTCACCAGCGTGCCGGTGTCTGCCTCACCAATGCAATGCTATGGCATCAGGTCTGATCTAACACCGCACACAGCTGGTGTCCTCCACACACACATTTCTGCTCTCCCTCACCAGCGTGCCGGTGTCTGCCTCACCAATGCAATGCTATGGCATCAGGTCTGATCTAACACTACTTACAGAAGTGTCCTCTTTACACCACTAATTTCTATCAATGTGTCAATCTCTACTCTCGCTTTCCATCCGCTCTCCATTGATGACGCCAGGCAGCAGAAATAATTGATCTTAACACGTTGTACTTTACGTCTCTCTATTTCCCTTAAATACCTGTGTATAAAATACAGCAGTGGGTGATCAGTGCGCTACTAACTGCAGCTGGTACTGAAACTTGTCAGGTCTCGAGGTAAATATAGAGGAAAAAGAAAAGTGTACCAGCGCTGGCTGAAAAACTATATATGAAAAAATTAATAGATAGAGCGGTATCCTTTACAAAATTTATTTATCAATAAAATATGCTAAAATAGCTGTACCATTAGTATATTAGGTATGCTTTTGTGTAAAACAGGGGGTTACAATAAAAATAGCACAATATGACATTCCATAAGCATCACAATTAATGAATTAAACGGGCATTTGATATATATTACCACACGGATGTCGCAGATGGTAGTCCCATAAAGCAGCAGGTAGCCAGGTGGCCAAAAGCAGTCCCAAAACACAGAGTCCAATGGTGGAATTAGGTGCCTCTGGTGGGAAAGATGGTGAACCTGGAGGATGATTGAATTTTCCTAGTCGCTGCCTCGGATGATGAGTCCGGATGGGATGGTGCAAGGTGCACAAGGCGTGGGTCCGCTGTGGTCTTGGATAAGCCCGGTAGGGTGATGCAGTGTGGATATGTCCAATAATATAGAGCCCTATATTATTGGACATATCCACACTGCATCACCCTACCGGGCTTATCCAAGACCACAGCGGACCCACGCCTTGTGCACCTTGCACCATCCCATCCGGACTCATCATCCGAGGCAGCGACTAGGAAAATTCAATCATCCTCCAGGTTCACCATCTTTCCCACCTGAGGCACCTAATTCCACCATTGGACTCTGTGTTTTGGGACTGCTTTTGGCCACCTGGCTACCTGCTGCTTTATGGGACTACCATCTGCGACATCCGTGTGGTAATATATATCAAATGCCCGTTTAATTCATTAATTGTGATGCTTATGGAATGTCATATTGTGCTATTTTTATTGTAACCCCCTGTTTTACACAAAAGCATACCTAATATACTAATGGTACAGCTATTTTAGCATATTTTATTGATAAATAAATTTTGTAAAGGATACCGCTCTATCTATTAATTTTTTCATATATAGTTTTTCAGCCAGCGCTGGTACACTTTTCTTTTTCCTCTATAAATACCTGTGTATGTATAGTTTATTTTTGATTAAGACTCCTGAATACTGATTTCATCAGCTATACATAAATGACTCCAGTGGGATTAGATGCATCTTATACCCAATGATTAATATATGCATAAGTATTTAAGATGCCAATGAATTAACGTTATACTATCTGCGTCTGGATCAGTCCCATTGTGGACCATTTTCTTCCTATTTTGTAGCTTTAGAATTGGCTCTATTATAGAGCCTCACAGCATCACGGAATTAGTGACATTGATGTATACACTTACGGTGTATTTTGTACAATTGATTAACACCACCAATTATTATTGTTCAATTTTAGATAAACACTTAGTAGCTGCAGATACTTCACTATGCTAATCATTGTGCAAAAGTCTGCCTCCCACAAAGAAATCCTTTTGTTTAACGGACTGCCTGTCAATTACAGCCACCCGTTTATCTTGTATGATGTTTTTAAATGCGCCCACCCGCACTGACATGCCACTGAGGACTATTTGCAGCCATCAGTCAATGTCAGCTCTTCTAGTTGAGAGCGTGTCACCAGGCCGCCCGCTTACCCGCTGCCAGGAGTAACAACCTGCCTTCCTGCCCGGCTGTCCTTAGACACGCCTCTGCACTTCCTGGAGCGCTTTCCCAGGCCAAGCCTGCCTACACCTCTACAGCCTGAGCGGGGAGAGGCAGAAATGGGTCAGGAGAGGTCGGGGATTGTGGCAATGGAGCTAGGCCGGTACATGGTGTCATGCAAGGAAATACGATATCAAGATATTGATGGAGCACTTGATAGACCAAGCTGTTTTATGACCCAAGCAGCAGCAAAAGAAAAGCGGTGTCGGACCCAAGTACAATATTACAAAAGAAAAGGAAAAAAAGGTGGTTTGCTGCGCTTAAATAATACAATAATTTTATCATATAAATATAGTTTTAATAAATGAAAAAAACATTCAAATTATACATCTATATCATGCCGGTATATTATAAAATAAAAATATGAATAAATATAAAAAAGGTGCATTATTTGGATTGTTATACCCAACCTCTGGTTAGGGTATGTCCCGTATATTGCAAGGTTTAGTCCCTTGAAATAGCTGTACCCTAACCCAGCGACAGGTGGAGAGGTGCTGACCCAAGTTTTCACCACACCCAGATGCCCACTGCTGAATACAAACAACATATGGTATGATGGACAACATCCAAGCGTGTCCGTCATTTCCGGCAAGAGGGTCCACTCATCCTGAAGTATGAACAACCAGTGACACACTTCTGCCGGCAAGGTGGTGGAAGCACGCGGCGGGACGTCACATGTATACGGCGGGAAAAAATAGATGGGATTATAGGAGTAAATGGCAATTATTGCAGGTATATAACACCTGCCAAGTAACAATGGACTTATGCTTCTGATGAAGGACCTGAGTGTACGAAAGCGCCCAAGTAAGTAGTCCATTCATTTCTTTCCCTGAGGACCTTACCTGTGGAAGCCGTTTCCAGCAGAGTGATATCCAGATAGAGTTTCTGGGACTGGCTCATAGGATTCCCTAAAGAAACAGTTGAGCACAATTTCACATCGGTTTTGGAACCTCAGAGGGACATACATACATACACACACACACACACACACATACATATGTGCATTTGTTTAATAAATTGTTTTTATTGGTGAAACATTTTTGCACTATGTGTCGGCACTTTCAAGTTCTTTCACTATCCTTTTGTGAGAACCACTGAAAGGGGAAGAAAGAAATATACTATCCACTTAAAGTGGACTTATATGCAAATTATCATGTGTATACATGTGAGTGTAAAATTCAGCTAATAAAGAATATACGGTGTATCGTCAGTATTGCACTATTTTTTAGTCTTTTGGATTATTTTTTTTAGAAAAGAAGATTATTAAAGAGGATGAATAAGGCTCTCCATATAAAAGGAAAGTTTTATGAGACTATGGTGTTTATTGGTGGATGGTAACCACTGGAGGTGCTATTTTGAATAACACAATACACTTAGCATACAAGTAATAACAGCATTGTTCTAACTCTTCAGATTGCTCCAGTGGTCCCTACCGTAGCCTACACCCCCGGCCTATCACTTGGGCAAATATGCCACCATCAAGAGCCATGGCCTCCTGCCCTTGAAACTCTTATTAGGAAGCCACAGGTGCTGCTAATCAGCCCCACCTTGATCAAATTGGTTTTCTTGCTGCTGCTCTAAAACATGGACTGGATCTTACACATTACTTTTTATATGTAGAGATGCTGTCCCTTCCACACTAATATATATTTGGGTGAGGGAAGTAGAGGCAGTTGCAGGAGATGGGTGTCAGGTGTGGTAGATGTCTGGGTGCCAGAGATGGGTAGCTGAAGGTGGTCTATGTGCTGTCTACAGCACATAACAGGGTATATACAGTAGGTAATATGGTCTATGTATGGTATATAGTAGTGACTATGTACAGTATACAGCAGATAATTGTATATAGTAAAGTATACAGCAGGTTCTATGTACAGAACGAGAGAGAGAATACAGCACATAACAGTGTAAATACTGCATGAAATAGGGCATATATACAGTAGGTATGAGGGGGGTATATAGAGACAGAATGTAAAAGGGTGTATATATATAAACACACACACACACACTGTACAGTATATACACAGTATACAGCAGGAACAGCACATGAGGGTATATACAGTATACAACACATAACATGGTGTATATATATACAGCAGCGACTATGTACAGTACACAGCAGATATGACTGTATATAGAACACAACAGGATAGATTATATATATATATATATATATACACACACACACATATACACACAGATATGAGGTTATAGATACAGTATATAGCACATAACAGGATATACATACACAGCAGATATGAGATGTATATAGAACATAACAGGGTATATACACACACACACACACACACACACACACGTTATATATACAGTATATAGCACATAACAGGATATACATACACAGCAGATGAGATGTATATAGCACATAACAGGATAGAATATATATATATATATATATATATATATATATATATATATATATATATATATACACATATACATACATACACGTTATATATACACAGTATATAGCACATAACAGGATATACATACACAGCAGATATGAGATGTATATAGCACATAACAGTATATATATATATATATATATATATATATATATATATATATATATATATATATATATATACACACACACACATATACACACACACACGCGAGGTTATATATACAGTATATAGCAAATATGAGGTGTATTGTATATAGCACATAACAGGGTACACACACAGCAGATATCAAGTGTATATAGCACATAATAGGGTATATATACAGTATACAGCAGCGGGGGTGTACAAAGCAGCCTATCACGGTACAGGAACCATATATAAGCGCCGGTGTAATGTGGTAATTACCGTCTCTGAGATTTCCTTATAGCCGCGCGCGATTATTTCAAACGAATTTCCGGGTACAAGGACTAACATGACAGCTACCTGCCATAGAGATGCCGGATAGAGCGGCCACACTTCCGGGAGTGAGGAAACACAGGCCGGCAATACGCCATAAATAGATGCGGAAGAGCGACCACATCGCCACCTGCCGTCCAGTAGGAGTACTGCATAGAAGAGAGTCGCCAGTATTGCAGCTGTCACAATAAACCGTGTTCCCTTCCGCGCTGTCCCCACCTACCTGCTGCAATGTCCTTGTCCTGGGCGGTGACTGAGCAACAAATACAACTCAGTCGTATTCATATTCTCAATACTAATACATACGACCACCATACAGATCATAAATAAGGCAGATTTAGTAATCTGTCCTATTTACTGATTTATATTTGGCCAATGGCTTTGGCGGCTGTATGCCGCCAGATCAGGGGCTGGCTGGCAACTTTAGGCCTGGGGGGCAAGTCCAGAGCACTGGCCCATGAGTAACAGCGTTTGGCTGAGAAAACCCCCTGCTCTCCCTGTGTAATAACAACAACGGGATGCTGTTGAAATCCCGGCGTTCAAAATCCCGACCGCCGAAATCCCGACACTTCCTCCCTCCGTGGGTGTCCACGTCACCCACAGAGGGAGAATAAATTAGTGAGCCAAGCGTAGCGAGGCACCGGGCCCGCTGCATGGCGAGCACAGCAAGCCCGCAAGGGGGGGGGCGATCCACATCCCCCCCCCCATGTCGGGATTTCAGCGGTCGGGATTTCGGCGGTCGGGATTCTGGCGTCGGGATTTTGAACGCCAGGATTTCATACCAATCCCACAACAGCAGCAGGACCCTGCAGACTGCTCCTCTACTATAATAATAATAAACTAGGACACCACATGCTGCTCCCCCTGTATAAAAAAATAGGACACCACAGGCTGCTCCCCCTGCATAATAACAGGACACCACAGGCTGCTCCCCCTGCATAATAACACGACAGCACAGGCTGCTCCCCCTGCATAATAACACGACACCACAGGCTGCTCCCCCTGCATAATAACACGACACCACAGGCTGCTCCCCCTGCATAATAACATGACACAACAGTCTGCTCCCCCTGCATAATAACACAACACCACAGGCTGCTCCCCCTGCATAATAACATGACACCACAGGCTGCTCCCCCTGCATAATAACACAACACACCACAGGCTGCTCTCCCTGCATAATAATACGACACCACAGGCTGCTCCCCCTGCATAACTGGACACCACAGACTGCTCCACCTGCATAATAAAGACACCACAGACTGCTCCCCCTGCATAATAATGACACCAGACTGCTCCCCCTGCATAATAATGACATCACCATACCTCCCAACTTTCTTCAAAGCAGAATAGGGATAGCGCCCGAAAAGGAGGGCGAGGTCTATGCAAATGAGGGCACTGCTTATGCTAATTAAGCCACGCCCCGTTTTCGCCAGCGAATAGATTTCTATTCGGTCAGATTGGAACTCCCAACTGCCCCCCCGCAGCGGGCCGCAGTGTCGACGGCCGCAGGACGGACGCGGGAATGTCCCCAAATATCGGGACGTTCCCGCATTTAGCGGGACAGTTGGGAGGTATGCATCACAGACTGCTCCCCCTGCATAATAAACAACGCCACAGTCTACTCCACCTGCATAATATCAGGACACCACAAGCTACTCCCCCTGCATTACAGGACTGAAGAGTCAGTACACCACAGGCTTCTCCTGAGTCCTGTTCTTCCCCTGTACAGATGCTCTTACCTGAGGCAGTGAGGCTGGGGTCTTCACTGCCACTGGGCGAACACCACAGGCTTCTCCTGCAGCACTAGCAGGGGGGAGGTGGATGCACAGGCCGGCCGCCGGAAGTAGGGTGCCGTGTGATGTTCGGCACAGGCAGGCTGCTTGTTGCTGCCGGTGCTCTGGCCTCTCCTCCTGCCCACAGCTCCGCCCCCTAGCGGCCTCCTGCACTCTCTAGACATGTCCCCAATGCAGGAGGCCGGCGGCCATTTTCTTAAAGCCCGGACAGCGCTAATGATCCGGGGAACGTGGCCAATACTCACTGGACCACCAGGCGGCCCTCGGTACTGATTGACAAAGCGGCCCCCCCGGCCCAGCCCGCCCCTGCGCCAGATTCATATTTGTATTTAGCGGCTGTGTATATGGCGGCTAAATACAAATAAAAGTCCACTGCATAAACTAGTAGAGTTGCCACCAATGTTCCCTCTTATTTTACAAAGGCTGTGTGCGGCAAAAGATTTTGGCTGTGCAACTTTTGAAGGAAATTAAAAAATTTGTGCGTCACTTATATATAACTGGAAAATGATGTTCAGCATTTGTGTGCACTTTACTGCAAAATGATATTAAACATTTGAACATTCAAAACACAACACACAATGTAGTAAATGGGTGAAACACTCATTAGTTGAGTCCACAACTGAAAAAAGGGACCACTGCTGCTTTGTGCGCTCTGTTGTAATGTCTGTGCGCATGCTCATTGGTTGCCACTGTTAATGACGATAAAATATGACCAAAGAAACAATAAGTGAAAAGCGCAGGTTACGTATTATGTCCGTAACCAGCGTACCCTTTATACCTAGCTACGTGCGAACAAAACGTAGCGCAGCGTAGCGTACCTTTATTGTGTATTACACACCAAAGAACCAGTACCTTAATAAGAGATCCTTTCGCAGTACTCTGACTCTAATCTGCGAATATACCTTAAAGGACAGTGTCCGTAATATACCTTATCGCTATGTGCGAATAAACAGACACGACCACTTAATAGAAGTAAGGAGATAGGAACTCCGCAAAAAGATGTATTTAAGTCCCTAACGGACAACAGGGGGTTACAGGAATAGAAAATACAGGTATAACAGGTAATACAATAGACTAACAATACAATATAATAATCAGGCTCTACTCGGGGAAGAAAAACAGATACAGGATACAATCAGCCAACAATACAATAAGTATAAGTACCGTGAATGCAACCGTTTACCGTCTCCTCATCAAATATGCGCAGCGCAGTCCGGTCAGAGCTCGCTATCGTTCAGGGTTGAACTATAGCCCGGTCGAAGGTCAGGGAAAGGAAGATGTGCCGAAGTGACCAAGGCCGCCCTGGGTCACCTATCTTATAGGGTCAGAAGGGGGAGGTCAAAGGCCATTCCTATTGGTCGGGGGTCGTATGTCAGGTTCTCTGTGATTGGGGGGTAACATGATGCACCTGGTTTGAATGGGTGCAGGGGAGTGAACTTTTGGAGTTCTTTGTTTGTTGGTTTCGTCGTCAGGGGTTGTAAAAGCAGTAGAAACCAGTTACATCTGGATTCCTTTGTTATACCTTTTTCAACAGAAACTGTCCTGGGAATATGGAATATGTCCATAACTATCGGGCCGTGTATATTGCGAAATATTCGCAATGACCGGAATACTGCGCATAAGATACGGAACGGAACGGTACTAAACACTATACAGACAGATGTATGCAATGCTAACTAAGCTATGTGTGGCGTTCTAAACCTTTAACTATATTTTATTTAGTGTCAGTATGTTCTTATGAATTTATGTGTAATAGTATGGCTACGCTTCTGGTCCACTTTGTCACACAGACTCGGGTATGGAAACTTTATTAGCGCAACTCTGCGAACCAAAATGGCGGCCATACTATCCTAAAATGGCGTGTATGCAACTCGACTTTCACAGTCCACCCTTTAACAGTAAATATAAAACTGTTACAATACAAAACATTTTAAACAACAATACAGAAATTCATAATCCTAACAGAGAAATTAGGATCCGTGAATTGAACATATAAGGGGAGTAAACCATCTGCTCTTGGCCGATCCGGGATCATGGATAAACGATGGGCCGCATTTATCGAACAATCTACTCAGGGTCACGAAGGATAATATACAATTTTTGGGATAAAAATAAAAACAGGGGTGGTTACAACATATACACGTTCACAAATATGGTTTCTTTAAAGGGAGGTGGTTTCGATTCTAGGGTCATATACCAAACCCTGGTCTTCCTCTGCATCTCTCGTTCTTACACTCATGATTTCTGTACGTTTTGTCTTTCCCCGGGTCACCACCTTTAAACATTTGAACAATAGCACAAAGACTATGATGGCTCCACCGATACAGAGAAGGAGTTTTCCTATGCTAGCTATGATCCCTTGCGCCCATTCTCCTAAACCAGAGAACCAGTGCATGGGATTCAACCATTCACTAACTTTGCTACCTATTTCTGCCAGGCTAATATTGTGTTCCCTTCTAAATTCCCATTTGAGCTGAAGAATCTCATCCATCCGATGATCAATGATTTCTTCTGGGTCTTCAGTATTGTTGGTGATATATGTACAACACTTCACCCCAAACTGTGTAGAGAGGGTGACACAATATCCTCCTGTCATAGCTGTCAGATAGTTCAACACCATCCGATGTTGGACTAGCTCTCTTTTATACGCTTGTAACTCCTTCCCAGTGTATCTAAAAGTGTCATCATAAATCTCAGTGATTTTATCTACCAAGCTGGCTAATGCTTGTATATATTTAAAATTTATGACTCCTCTGGCGGTATGGGTGATATCTAATGCGATGAGGAGTTGGATACCGAACGACTCGTGTATCATTTCAGAAGCTAGGGGTTCTTTCTTAATTGTTAAATCCCTTTTGTGGATTTGATCATAGTGGGTATGAGTGTAAGGAGGAGGTATACCTCTGTGTATGCTCACCATCTCATCATGTGTGAGGGTCATCACTTCAGGTAACACTCTTCCTAGATAACAAATTCCAACGTAGTTCATGGAGAGCCATTTGTACGCCCTTCTACCACAAATATAATAAACATCGTCAGGGAGAAAGTAAGGGACAGAGTATTTCATGATCTTGACACACATTATCCATAAGAACATTCCCGTCCCCTGCTCCCTGACTCGTTCCTCACATGTTTCTGGCTGTAGGGTCATATCACAGTAGCCGGCTGATACTCTGCTGGCCATCATTTTACTTTTCTTCACCGTGTAGACATATTTGTAGTGTCTCCCACTGGTTCGGATTTTTAACAATAATTCCTTATCTATAGGCTCTCCATCTGGACGCTGGGAGTAAGTTATTGTCTGGTTATGCCATGTCACTTCCCAAGTACCAATTGTTCTGGAACTGGAGAAGTTCATACATACCAGGGACTTGTCCACTTGGTATGGGTGTAATCTAAGACTAGGGGACCTGGTATACAGGTATCTCTTATCCAGTGGCCTCCCTTTATTTAATACACTTATCTCAGAAATATTAAGCGGGTATGGGACTAGGCCTACACTACTCCTTTTATGTAGCACTTGTGAACACACCCAGCATTCTGTTTGGTTTAAGACCTTACCCACTAGTGAGTGGTAATCACTCAAAGGATGTCGGCCTGTAGTTGCCTTACTTGTCGACTGACATCGCTGGATGCATTCTTCTTCCATTTTTGGTTGACAATATCTACAGACACAGTACTCACCAGACAATAACTCATCACATAGCCCTTGAACTACGTTTTCCTCATACCTTTTACCTTCTCCTGTCATGGGCAAAGTGTCAAGCTGGTTTAGGGATTCTACCTCACTTATATCTGGGTCCATTATTACACTGTCAGTACTCCGCTCCGATCGCTCTAGTATGTGGCAGCCACCGAGTATCCTTGGATGAAGAAGAGGAAACAGAAAGAAAACAAGGAAATAGATGCATAACTGTGAACCTGTTGCTTGGAGTCCTTCCATCATCTCTACCAGGGGACTTTTATTTGCTCTGCTCTTGGACCTTTGCGCGCTCAGGTTGCTTGACCTTGGCTGCTTCTCAGTCTTCCCGGAACAATGCTTCTAGCGAGACTTCTTCTCTTTCGCTCTCTGCACACTGGGACTCTGGGTTACTGGCTTTCTTGCAGTGGGACGAATGTATCCAAGTCTCTCTCTCTGCGACTTTAATTGATGTAGTGCTGGTCAACAAAACTTGGTACGGTCCTTCCCAACGGTCTATCAAACAACCTGAGCGTAAAAAATTTCGGATCATAACAAAGTCTCCTGGTTTAAGATTATGACAATTCTCTGTAGGCATATCAGGGTTCAGTAAATTCAGCTGCTTTTGTTGTTTCCTTAGCTGTTTGTTTAGCTTTAGGATATACTGTACAGTTAGCTCATTGTTACATTTGAGATCATCCTGTGGGTCTATCATGATGTGTGGCTGCCGACCAAACAATATCTCGAAGGGGGACAAGTTGAGCGGAGCCCTGGGAGTGGTCCTAATGCTATACAGCACAATAGGCAATGCCTCTGGCCATAACAACCCTGTTTCTGCCATAACTTTACCCAATTTGTTCTTAATAGTACCATTCATTCTCTCAACTTTGGCGCTCGCCTGGGGACGATATGGAGTATGAAGTTTACTATTAATCCCCAGGAGTTTACACATGATTTGGAAGACCTCTCCTGTGAAATGAGTGCCTCTGTCACTCTCAATGACCTTTGGGATACCATATCTACAGACAAACTCCTGACATATTTTCTTTGCTGTAAAGGTAGCAGTGTTGGAGGCAGCGGGGAAAGCCTCCACCCAGCTGGAAAACATGTCAACACAAACTAATACATATTTCAGGTTTCTACAGGGTGGTAACTGTATGAAGTCGATTTGTATTACCTGGAAGGGGCCTTCTGTAGGAGGGATGTGGGATGGCTCTGTTGGGATGGCTTTTCCAATGTTCTTCCTCAAACAGGTGAGGCATGACATTGCCACTCTACCTGCTTGAGAAGCGAACCCTTGTGCACACCAGTAGGCCTTTACCAGCTTGCACATACCTTCCTTCCCAAGATGTGTCAGCCCATGGGCCGCCTCAGCTAGACTAGGAAGGTATGCCCTGGGGGCCACTGGTTTCCCGTGTCCATCTCTCCAAAGTCCGGTGGACTCTTGGCCACATCCCTTCGACTTCCATACTGCTCTTTCCTGTGGGGAACACAAATTCTGCATGTCTATCAGTTTGGATGTGGATACCATGTTCAGTGTACAAAGGTTTGTAGGATGGGTGACAATATTTACAGGGCATGCGGCCCTTTTCGCTGCCTCATCAGCGCGGCTGTTACCAAGTGACACCGGGTCCTTCTCTGATGTGTGAGCTTTGCACTTGATAACAGCCACTCTGTCTGGAAGCTGGATAGCTCCCAGAAGTCTCCTAATGTATGTCGCATGCGCCACTGGTGTGCCCGCCGCCGTCATGAAATTTCGGAGGCGCCATAGGGCTCCAAAATCATGCATTACTCCGAAAGCATATCTGGAGTCGGTATATATGTTAACTGATTTTCCTTTGGCCAGTTCACATGCTCTGGTCAGTGCCACCAGTTCCGCTACTTGTGCTGAGTGAGGTGGTCCCAAGGGTTCAGCTTCCACAATACCTTCTCCATCTACTACCGCGTAGCCTGTGCACAGCTCTCCCGTCTCCGTCTGTCTATGACAGCTACCATCAGTGAATAAGGTTATGTCTACCTCACTTAATGGGCTGTCGCTTATGTCAGGACGTGCTGTAAAGGTCTGATTCAGATAGGTCATGCAATCATGCTTATCCTCACCATCACTAAACTCTGCTTTACCATTTTCAGCAACATTCCCATCACCCTCCACCCTTTGTGCCTTGGAGGGCACATGAGGGAGGAATGTGGCTGGGTTTAGTGTGTTGCATCTTTTAATGGTAATATTTACTGGGGCCATCAGCGCCAGTTCCCACTTGGTGAACCGTGCTGAGGACACATGACGTGTTTGGGCAGAATTTAGGAGGGCAGAGACAGCATGGGGAGCATGAACAGTTAAATCGTGTCCCAACACCACGTCCTCACTCTTGTTTACTAGTTGTGCTATTGCGGCCACACTTCGTAAGCAAGTTGGGAGTGAGCGTGCTACTGTGTCCAGCTGGCCACTGTAGTACGCTACTGGTCGGTTGGCATCACCATGTTTTTGGACAAGTACTCCTGCCGCACACCCAGCTGATTCCGTTCCGTACAGTTCAAAGGGTTTCCCATAATCTGGCATTCCCAGTGCTGGGGCCTTTGTTAGGCTCACCTTTAGTTCCTCGAAAGCCAGCTCAGATTCCTCAGTATGAGAGACCCGATCTGGCTTAGTTGAGGAAACCATCTCTTGTAGTGGTAATGCCAGAATAGAGAATCCTGGGATCCAATTGCGACAGTATCCACACATGCCTAGGAACGTACGGATCTGGTGCTGGGTCTGTGGCAGTACCATGTTTTGAATCGCTTGGATTCGGTCGTCGGTGAGGTGTCTCAGCCCTTGGGTAAGGCAGTGGCCCAGATACTTAACCCTGGTCTGGCATAACTGTAGCTTATCCTTTGATACTTTATGTCCTGTCTCTGAGAGATGCATCAGCAGCTGTCTAGTGTCATCCACTGATGACTCCAGTGACTCAGAACACAACAATAAGTCATCGACATATTGTATTAGTATCGACCCACTCATGGGTTGAAAGGATTGCAAACAATCATGCAAGGCCTGGGAGAAGATGCTGGGGCTGTCTATGAATCCCTGGGGGAGTCGTGTCCAGGTATACTGTACTCCTCTGTAGGTAAAGGCGAACAGATACTGGCTGTTTGGGTGTAAAGGGACAGAGAAGAACGCTGAACACAAATCAATGACTGTGAAATGAGTACAGTGAGGTGGGATTTGCATTAGGATGACAGCTGGGTTTGGCACTACGGGGAATTGGCTATCAACTACTTTGTTTACCCCTCTTAAATCCTGCACTAGTCTGTAGCCCCTCCCCCCGCTCTTTTTCACAGGAAAGATGGGACTATTGGCCGTGCTGGAAGTTCTAACTAGGATTTCCTGTTGGAGCAATCGTTGGATCACTGGGAATACTCCTAGCTCAACTTCAGGTTTTAAAGGGTATTGCGGTATTTTTGGGGCTATCCTGCCTTCTTTTAAGCGGATCTCTACTG
Organism: Crinia signifera; assembly: GCF_055691185.1. Lineage (NCBI taxonomy): Eukaryota > Metazoa > Chordata > Amphibia > Anura > Myobatrachidae > Crinia > Crinia signifera. Next base: position 699,732 of record NC_139221.1, on the reverse strand, counting down.
GAGCTACATTTGCCATCAGCCCAGCATCCTGTCCATCTTTAGTCCAAAGGGAACCCGGTATTTGTGCTGTAATTTCAGCTACCCTAGATGGATTTGACTCTACAACAGTGGAATACAACATTAGTCTCTGATGACTGTCCAGCATATCTTGCACTTCTTGTGTAAGATTTTTAGGAGTGTCCAGGAATACCCCATCGGGGGTGCAATAGATGACACATCCCATTTTACATAGTAAATCTCTACCCAGGAGGTTAGTCGGGGCCGCTGCAGCCAACAAGAAAGAATGTTTGGTATGCAGAGGCCCGATTGTAACCTCCGCTGGTTTCGTCAGTGGGTAATGTTGTATTTTTCCTGTTACCCCAATTGCTGCTACTGATTGGTTAGTGAAACCCAAGTGAAGAGGAGTGTTGAGAACAGATCTGGCCGCACCTGTATCAACCAAGAAGGTTTGCCTTACTCCAGCTATATCAACCTTCACCTGAGGTTCCTCTCTAAGGTGTTGTGTTAGTCTAACTGGCTGTAGGATACAGGTATGACCTGTTTCCTATTGTCTTACCTGGGTTGCCCTTAGTACAGTGTCAGCCATCAAATGGGGAGGAGGCATGTTGCGTGACCTGTCTGTCTCCTCCCATTGTCTAGGGGCTGGGTATCTCCGTGTCTCACCCTGGTGAGATTCCCATTCTCGCCTATGTGTTTTGTAATTCCTGGGGTTTCCTGACTTACATTGTGCCGCAATGTGTCCTTCCTTATTGCATTTGTAGCAAATAATGGGCTTTCTACTTGTGTCCCTGGTGTTTCTTTGATATGTAGTTTTATTTGGGGCATTTGTAAGAGCTTGGATGCTAACCATCATCAGTTTATCAGTTTGCAGTTCCCTGTGCTTCTTAATGTTACGGTCGTGGTCTACAGCAGATTCCCATAGGGCATCTACTGTCATCCCACGCCAATTTGGAAAAGAAGTTTGGACTCTGGCTCTCAGGTTTTCTCTAAGCCCTTCCACCAGCACAGAGACAATCATCTCCCTCAGGTGGGTGTCGTCCTTAGGCTCGGAGACACCAGTGTATTTTGATACCGCCAGCAAACCCCGGTTGAAATATTCGCTAGCTGTTTCACCATCCTTTTGTTTGATAGTGAAAATCCTGCTATATTCCACTGCTGCAGGAAAATACACTCCCAACTGTACGTTGATCAGGCGTATATTTTCCTGGTTGATCTCATCATTTATCTCCTTGTCCACCTTCAATCCACTATCCTGAATGAATTTCGGGATGTCTATGTGAGTAGGGAGACAGGCCCTCAACATGATTCTCCAATCCTTGTTGGTGGGCTCATCAGAGTTCCCCAGATCCCTTACAAATTTCCGGCACAATGCCAGATCTTTCCTAGGATCAGGGAAATCTGTAATGATGGACCGCAGCTCTAACCGTGTCCATGGGTTTAGCATGGTCATCTTCCTGGTAGGTATCACACCCTCTCTGTCTGCCTTACCATAGGGAACCTCCAGTGTGCGCATAGGATATGTTTGTACCACATCCGCATTACTGGGACCTGCTTGGGAGTCGTCTGTGTCTGTGCTGTGTAGTGCCTTCTTACCTGGGTCCAAGACTATGCTGTTGGCATCAGCCGTCTCCTCTTCCTGTGCTGGAGCCCCAGCAGCAGGTTTTGCTGGTTCAGCCTTTCCTTCAATCATATTAATTGCATGGGAGACGGCTAGTGCCAACAGCTGCTCGTTTTCCTCTCGGGTTTCCTTATAAGGGGATAAAACAGGGTACAAGTTAGCAACGGATAAATTACTGCTCATGTTTTGCTTATTAGTCATTAACCCCTTCGGCACATATGGGGGTGGGGGAGCTGTTGCGGCTACGGTTGCATTTTTATTGTGGCTGATTGTAAGTAAGTAAGTAAGTAAGTAGAATTTATATAGCGCACTTTCTCCAGCAGGACTCAAGGCGTATCTGGCACTGCCAGACCTCTGATTCCCCACTGTTCCTGTCCTTCCTTCTGCCACAATTTAAGAATATCTATGTGTTTCACTCTCTCCTTACGACTGGAGAGTAGACATATTTCATCTTTTACTGCCGATAAGATTTCTGGATCGAAGCTACCAACACTGGGAAATTCTAACTTGCTGCCTTGTGTCATCTTTCTCCATTTCTTTTGGTAAACAACTGCTCGTTCACCGTGTTTACAACACATAATAAAAGCCGCCGATCCTTTTGGTCGGCTTGCTTCCTCCCTATCTGACACGTTATCACAGCGTGACCCGTTATTACCCATAATTACAGGAACAAACGTTCACAGCTAGTAGATACCGGTGGGTTATTACTTGTCTGAGAGCCCCCAACCACTCACTTCTCCACACAATGGCACTATTCCGCAATCAAGCGTGAAGCCCAATGTGCGAGGTAATGTTACTCAATCACCAAGCTCTCAACTAGCCGCGCACGTCTAGTTGACCTACAAGGTGCGGCCTAATTTTTCCAGGGTACAACAAACTTGTTTTCCTGTACCCCCAAAATCTGGATTTTCTAAAGTAGCTAATCGGATCACTGGGTTCCGATGTATCTTCTTGTACCCTCCTAGTGGATCAAAGTTCCACTGAAGGGGCAGTTCCTATGGGCACGTCGTCACGTGCACCCTGGTCCTACACTGGACTGTCCTACACTGGACTACACTGCGCTTGAGTCGTGCCGTCACACACCCGTTCGCCTCAGTTTTGTTTCACACTGGGCGCTAGTTACACCTAGGTCTTATGCTTATACTTGAAATATTTCTGTACAGAAAATCTTCCCAGGCTGGTAGCTTCTCACTAGATACTTATGCAGGTATAAATCCCTTTTAAATAGCTATAGGAATCTATTAAAATAATGCTTGAGTTGCTTGTTTTGGGGAAAATGAACAAAAAGAAAAAAAACTTATTTTCTTTTATTAATCACCGCCCCATCCACAGTATATTACTATACTGTTTAAATAAAGCTAGTGATTCAATACTGTTCACCTTTGCGTTCCTGTGTGTGCTGCATGTGCAGTGCCAGTGAACAGCCACGTGTGTAAGTGTGTTTTGTTAAACCTGTTCACAGGCCGCCGATGAATCGGCCACCCACGTGTTCTATAGTGTATTTGCAAGGTTGCGCTCGAGTTTCGCTATACGCAGTAATTGCGCCTAAATGTGGAATAAATCCCTTAACTTCGTCCGAAAGTTACGTATCAAGATGCGAAATAAATCCCGCACTTAATCCGTAAATCACGTACAAAGATGCGAAAATTTCCCGATATGGGCACGTGCGCGCGCACCTTGCGTAATACACAATAGACGCTTTACGTTACTGTAAAAGGTTCAGAACTTGTCGCCACGTGGCGGAGTTCCTGGCCCTGCAGTAACTAACAATAAAAGTTATAGTTTTGCACAGAGGGGATCCTCTATGTACTATAATAAAGCACAGGCTCCACGTGTGCGAACCTTATCGCTTGTGGCACATATACTGTAATGAACAAGCAACTCAAGACACTATACCCCGTTAAACTACTTGTGGCAGGCAGAAGTACAGTTTGCTAAACACTTAATATATGTTTTAAAACACGTGGCTTTCACTTATTGTACTTCGGGTTCAACGCTAGCACTTCCCGAACCCCGCACCGCCGCGGACCCGGCCTATCCAGCAATGGATAATAATACTTCCACCCTTTTGCTGGGATAGGTCGGGCCGCACGCCTGGTACTGAGTTCTGGAATGTGGAACGGACGGACGAGCCCTCAATTGTTAATGACGATAAAATATGACCAAAGAAACAATAAGTGAAAAGCGCAGGTTACGTATTATGTCCGTAACCAGCGTACCCTTTATACCTAGCTACGTGCGAACAAAACGTAGCGCAGCGTAGCAGACCTTTATTGTGTATTGTACACCAAAGAACCAGTACTATATTAAGAGATTCTTTCGCAGTACTTAGACTCTAATCTGCGAATATACCTTTAAGGACAGTGTCCGTAATATACCTTATCGCTATGTGCGAATAAACAGACACGACCACTTAATAGAAGTAAGGAGATAGGAACTCCGCAAAAAGATGTATTTAAGTCCCTAACGGACAACAGGGGGTTACAGGAATAGAAAATACAGGTATAACAGGTAATACAATAGACTAACAATACAATATAATAATCAGGCTCTACTCGGGGAAGAAAAACAGATACAGGATACAATCAGCCAACAATACAATAAGTATAAGTACCGTGAATGCAACCGTTTACCGTCTCCTCATCAAATATGCGCAGCGCAGTCCGGTCAGAGCTCGCTATCGTTCAGGGTTGAACTATAGCCCGGTCGAAGGTCAGGGAAAGGAAGATGTGCCGAAGTGACCAAGGCCGCCCTGGGTCACCTATCTTATAGGGTCAGAAGGGGGAGGTCAAAGGCCATTCCTATTGGTCGGGGGTCGTATGTCAGGTTCTCTGTGATTGGGGGGGTAACATGATGCACCTGGTTTGAATGGGTGCAGGGGAGTGAACTTTTGGAGTTCTTTGTTTGTTGGTTTCGTCGTCAGGGGTTGTAAAAGCAGTAGAAACCAGTTACATCTGGATTCCTTTGTTATACCTTTTTCAACAGAAACTGTCCTGGGAATATGGAATATGTCCATAACTATCGGGCCGTGTATATTGCGAAATATTCGCAATGACCGGAATACTGCGCATAAGATACGGAACGGAACGGTACTAAACACTATACAGACAGATGTATGCAATGCTAACTAAGCTATGTGTGGCGTTCTAAACCTTTAACTATATTTTATTTAGTGTCAGTATGTTCTTATGAATTTATGTGTAATAGTATGGCTACGCTTCTGGTCCACTTTGTCACACAGACTCGGGTATTTAAACTTTATTAGCGCAACTCTGCGAACCAAAATGGCGGCCATACTATCCTAAAATGGCGTGTATGCAACTCGACTTTCACACCACCTTACTCATTATAGATTCCTGGAGATTTCCCCCCCTCTCACCCTCCCGGGAAAGTGGGTGGTCTCATAAATGGGCGTGGCCTATTCAGCTAAATGGGCGTGGCCCCCGTAATACCTAAAATCTAAGATTCTGTCCTTGACATTTACATACACACATTTTTCAGTATATATATATATATATATATATATATATATATATATATATATATACTAGGTGATTCATCGCACCCTACGGGCGCTCTTCACACCGTCGTAAGGGGCTGCGCCCCCTTAATTTGTGAACATTTGTATATGAGAAATATGGTTAGAATTGTATGAAAGATGCCTGTATTGCAACTTGAGTTATAGGTGAAATGTGTTAAATAGAGAACATATGATGTGGAAGGGGGTGTGTATTGTTTTGTTTAATTAAAAAGCAGTTACAGAGTAAGATGTACATTGATAGTGTGGATGGTACAGTGACATTTGTGGGTGTGGGGGGGGGGGGCTGTGTGTGCATGTTGTTTAGGTGTGTGTGTGCAATAGTATAGTAGGGTGTTTCTAAAGTCAGCGTCTCCCCACTGGCGGAGGTCACGACACAGGAAAACAGGAGGATGGGTAGTGATAGGGGTGTGTGGGCATAAGGGGGACTAAAGAGGAGGGTGGGAGATACTGTGCAGCTTCTGCCAGTGGGTGAGGGTCAAGCGTGGCAGTACAGGAGTACAGGATGGTGGCCCTTAGTCAGTGTCTCCTCCTACTGGGTGGGAGTTCGGGTGCATGAGAGCAGCAGGCTGGGCTATGAGGCATGATAGGGGCATGTGGGCAAAACAGCGTCAGCGACTCCCCAGTGGTGGAAGTTACGGTTCAGGAGAGCAGGAAGCTGGGTAGTGATAGGGGTGTGTGAGTATACGGGGGACTAAAGAGGGGCTTAGGGGTGCCGTGAATTGCGGGAGGGGCGCAGGGGGTGCCGTGAATCAAGGGAGGGAGGGGGCGCGGGTGTCGGCGAATCGCGGGAGAGGGCGGGGGTCCGCAAATCGTGGGAGGGGCGTGAATTGCGCGAGGGGGGGTTGCGAATCGCGGGAGGGGGGTGCGCGGGGGGTCCGTTAATTGCGGGAGGGGGGGGGCACGGGGCGCGATTAATCACCTAGTTGGTTATATATTCTTGTAGAAGGATGGTAGGATGTTGCTGTCATTCAGAATGCATAAACAGTAATAGTAGCAGTAAAAGATCTGACTTAAAACACCTACAGTAAAACAGAACAGGTGTTATATATTATACAAAGAATTGGTTGACGATGTCTAGGTTGACGTGCACATAGTTCATAGTTGTCACTGGGAAAAATTGCTACATGAAAAAATCAACACAGAAAGTTCAACACATGTGTTGAACATGTCCATGTCGACACATGAGAATGAATATGAAAACATTGAAAAAAAGAAAAATAAATCTTCAAAAACTCATGTCAACCTTTTTCATTGTCGACCATAGCAGTGCATGTGCCATTTAATCCTGGGGTTGCAGTGAATCGCGCGTGGGGGGGGAGGGAGGAGGTGAGGGGTATCCGCGAATCACGGGAGGAGGGGTCGTGGGTGGATGCCGTGAATTGCGGGAGGGGGGGTCGCGGCAGGGGCGTGTGGGTGCCGCGAATCGTGGGAGGGGGGGCGCGGGGGGTTGCAGTGAATCGCGGGAGGGTGGGTCGCGGGGGCGGGGGGTTGCCGCAATGACAGGAGGGGGGGTCAGGGGTGGGGAATCGCGGTTGGGGGGGTCGTGGGGGGCACCGTGAACCTCGCGAGGGGGGGCCCAGGGGGTTGGCGCGAATCACGGGAGGGGGGTCGCGGGGTGCCGCGAATCGCAGGAGAAGGGGGGTGTCACGGGGTGGGGCCGCGAATCGCGGGAGTCACCGGGGGTGCCGCGAATTGCGGGGGGTGTGCTGCAAATCGTGGGAGGGGGGTTGCGGGGGGTGCCGCGAATCGCCACAAGAAAAAATCAACACAGAAAGGTCAACACATGTAAATGTTGACATAAGTGTGGCACTTCATTGGTGTCCATGTCGACACATGAGAATGAATATGAAAACATTGAAAAAGTGAAAAATAAATCTTGTCAACCTTTTTCATTGTCGACCATAGCCATGTCAGTGTTTTGCATGTGCCATTTAATCGTGGGGATGCCGTGAATGGGGGGGGGGGGGAGGGAGGTACATACCCAACATGACCCTCTCCAGGAGGGACACATTGCTCTGTTTCTGGACTTTCTTCTTAATTTATGGATTACCATCACCTGTGCTTAAACACCAATTACCCTGTTTAAAACAGGTGATGACAATCCTAAATTAAGATGGAAGTCCACAAGCAGAGCATTCTGTCCCTCCTGGAGAGGGTCATGTTGGGAGGTATGTGGGGCGCTCACCTGGTGTGTCTGGTGAGTAGCTGTGTCTTTGCTGGGTAACATGGGGAGGCAGAGGGTGTCTGGCACTGTGCATACCTCCCAACATAACCTATGCCAGGAGGGACACAATGCTCTGCCGTTGGACTTTCTTCCTAATGTATGATTACCTCCATCTGTGTTGAACAGGTTAGTTGATAGGAAAGGTGCTTCAACACAGGTGATGGCAATCATACATTAAAAGGAAAGTGCAGGAGCAGAGCATTGTGTCCCTCCTATGACTGTGGACTCACTGGGCTGGTTCTCTGTCATGTGAGTCAGAGGCTCCACCCAGCGTTACAGCTTCAGACACACTTTGAGTGACAGATGTAGCCAAATATATAAGAGATATTTGCACACACATATATATCTATAAATATATATATATATATATATATATAGAGAGAGAGAGATATCTATAGCTATATATATAGAGATATATCTATAGATATATATAGAGATATATATCGATATGGTACTTGTGTATTATCACGGCGCCCACGATATTAAGTCGTACGACATATAATCGCATCGCTTCGCATGCCATCGCATGACATACATCCGATGCACAGCGATGCAATGCGATTTTAAATTGTATAAGCCCCCTAATGGGGGCTTACAATGTTAAATGCACCCCCACGCCACCCCCACTATGAACGCCAACCCAAAGCGTGGCGAGCGGCGGCGGTACGCGTCCTCCAACCTTTTCACGTTGGCGTGGAGTTGATTTTATATAGTGTGGCAAGCGCAGCGAGCCACCGAGCCCGAAGCGTGGCGAGGGGACGCGTATTACTTTACATGTATTAATTTTAAATCGCATACCATTGTATATGCGATACAATGGCATACAATGCCATACAATGCGATGGTATACAATTTAACATTGTATAACATCGCCTGCCATCACGTAACATCGCATCGCATACCATCGCATGCCTTATGGTCTGCGATGCGATGGGCGCCGTGCTAGTACACAAGTACCATCTATATAGATATAGATATATCTATATCTATATAGGAAAACTTAATACCCTGCAGGATATCTGAGGCAGCACTCCAATTTTGAATATAATGACAAGTATTTAATCCATGACAACCAGTGTCAATTTATTCACATACCAGGGTTGCAACTGATGGCATACAAGAAGACATGGGTTCAGGGCATTAACATCATAGTCACCAGAGCTTTATGTTAGGCAGTCAACGAGCCCGTTTTGGCTTATTCAGCCTTCATCCTGGACTGACCCACAATAAACCAGTGCTACCGTCCAGTATATATAGCAGTCACCAATCCCCAACAAGTGAGAACACCATTGCTTAATGAGTGGTGGAGCAGCCCTGGGGCCTTACCTCTGTCTTGACCCGCTATCCGGAACTCCATATATGGAGCATCCGGATAAGGAGCCAGTCATAATGCTCATACATAGCACACCTCCGTGTTGCGCACCGTCGTCCGGGCTGCGAGGCACCCGGACGGACGGCAGATTCTGTACCCTCTGCTGGGCACAGACGCCGGTTATAGCTTTTGGCTATCTTTGCTGCTAGCTTTCTGCCCAGTTTGCAGACAGCTCTTGCTTCCGGTCCCCCGTGGCTTCCCAGCCCACTGCCCTGTGTCCAGCTCCTGGATTCCTTCATTGTCTCTTTCTCCCAGCCTTCCCTGGAGTGTCCTGTCAGTCTCCTGCCTCAGCCAGCTTCAGCCTGAGCCTGCGTTTGGCCCACTGTCTCTACCATCTCGTGGGTCACGTAAGTACTCCAGTGGAGCCTCGGTCTTTCACTCTTTTTCCAGTGGCCCGCCGTGGCCGTGCCCCTCCGTGGGTTCAGTATTCTCTTTTCCTTCAGCTCCTTTGGTCCGCCGTGGCCGTGCCCCTCCGTGGGTTCAGTATTCTCTTTTTCTTCGGCTCCTGTGGTCCGCCGTGGCCGTGCCCTCCAGTGGGTTTATTCTCTATCTTCTTTCTTGTATCTTTCTGTCTTTATTAGCATCAGTCAGGCAGGGAGTGTCCTCTTGTGTTATCCTGGTTTTGAGGAGTCACCGTCCCTGGGGCGTAGCCTGCTGGAGACTCCTCTTCCCATTTAATTTGTGTCTGCGACTTGGTCGCATCCCGGTTTGGCCTGGTGCCGGCAGTCAGGGGTCTACTCCCATCTAGGCCTGGTAGTTAGTAGTCCTCTTGGGTACCCTGTGGCGATCGTTTACCCCTTGTCCATACATAAGACCTGGCTGCATCGGGGTCAGAGCGGGCCTAACTCGCTCCTTCAGACGCGGCGCCCACAGGTGAAGCCTAGCTCTGCAGGGGTTTACCATCTGCCTCAGGGACTCAATAGAGTCAGAGTAGCATCCGCTGTGGCCGTCCTAACCGGCGGTCCCGGCTACGGGCTCACGACTGATCACCTGCTTATAATCTCCAACCATTGCTCCTTGTGTCACAGTAGGCACCGTAACATTATAACCGGCCTTAAAAATAAAAAAGACAGGCTATAGTTGGACTTATATCTCCTTCCGTTATTTTTTGGTTATTTTTGTATTATGAGTACCACTCCCCAGACGTTTTCTGATCAGCTTCAGGGGCTTACCCAGATGGTGCGGGAGTTATCTTTAAAAGTTGCATCCCAAGAGCAAAGGATGCGGCACCCAGAGTCAGGAGGTTCAGACCCCAAAATGAACCTACCAGATCGGTTCGCTGGGGATCGCAAAACTTTCTTTAATTTCAGAGAGAGCTGTAAATTATATTTTAGGCTCAAACCGCGCTCTTTCACGTCCGAGGCCCAGCGTATCGGTCTAGTAATATCTTTACTCCAGGGTGACCCCCAGACCTGGGCCTTTGGACTGCCTTCTGACAGCCCAGCTTTGACCTCGCTAGACAGTTTTTTCAGTTCTCTTGGGTTGTTATATGATGACCCTGACCGTGAAGCCTCAGCGGAAACTCATCTGCGGGCCCTTAAACAAGGGAAAGAACCAGCTGAGGCTTATTGTACGGAGTTCCGCCGATGGGCAAATGACTGCGGATGGAACGATCCAGCTTTACGCAGTCAATTTCGTTGTGGTCTAGCCGACGAAATTAAGGATTGCCTCATTCAATATCCAGCGCCTAAAACCTTGGATAAATTAATGGAATTAGCCATTAAAATTGACCGTCGCCTCCGTGAGCGGAGGTCTGAACGGGGCCTTCTCACCCGGGTGGTTCCCTATGTCCCGGTGACCCCTGAGGAAAGCGAGGAACCCATGCAACTTGGGGCAGCTCGCATTTCCCCGGAGGAAAGAGCTCACCGATTAAGCTCAGGTCTTTGCCTATACTGTGGGTGCAAGGGTCATATTCTGAGAAATTGTCCCAATAGGCCAGTAAAAGGCCGGGCCAAGTGAACGAAGAGAGGGTTCACTTTGGCCTTCAGCTATTTTCCTCTCTAGATTCATTATTAGTACCAGGGTGTATCTCCTTTCAAGGATACAAATTTTCTGGGTCTGTTTTTGTTGATAGCGGCGCGGCTGGTAACTTCTTAGACTCTGCCATCGCCCAGAGTTTGGGGATTCCCCAACTTCGGCTTCCTGTTCCCATCACCCTACGGGGTTTAGATGGTGGAGTGCTCTCCAATGGGGCCATCTTATTTCAGACTCCCCCTCTGCAGTTGACCATTGGTCTTTTTCACCAGGAGGAGATTACGTTTCTGATAACGTCCTGTCCTTCCGTGCCCATCGTGTTGGGTTTCCCCTGGTTGAAAAAACACAATCCCATCATTGATTGGCACCTGGGAGAGATTGCCCATTGGAGTCCCACCTGTCAGCAACAGTGCCTTCAGATCTCTCTTCCGGTAAATTCCACTTCCTTAGCAGGGGTCCCTGTCCCCTATCAAGATTTTTTAGATGTTTTTTCAAAGGGCAAGGCCGACAGTTTGCCTCCACACCGGCCTTATGACTGTGCCATCCAGTTGGTTCCCAACACTCCACTACCCAAGTACAGGCTTTATGCCTTATCAGTCCCGGAGACTAAGGCTATGGATGAGTACATCCAAGAGAGTCTTTCAAAGGGTTTTATTCGGCCCTCTAAGTCACCTCTCAGTGCCGGTTTCTTCTTTGTGGCAAAAAAAGACGGTTCCTTGAGGCCTTGCATAGATTTTCGTGCCCTTAACAAGATTACAGTGAAAAACACCTATCCCCTTCCTTTGATTACAGTTCTGTTTGATCAACTCCGATCTGCTACCATCTTTTCCAAAATCGATCTCAGGGGGGCTTATAACCTCATTAGAATCAAGGAGGGGGATGAGTGGAAAACGGCATTCAGTACTCAGACAGGGCACTACGAGTACCTGGTAATGCCGTTCGGCCTCTCCAATGCCCCAGCCGTTTTTCAGGATTTTATCAATGACGTCCTTCGGGAGTTCTTGGGTAAATTTGTAGTTGTCTATTTGGACGATATCTTAATTTTTTCCCGAGACTTGGATTCACATAGGGCACAGGTGCGCCAGGTTTTGCAAAAGTTGTGGGAAAACCAGTTATTCGCAAAGCTAGAAAAATGCGAATTTGAGGTGATCCAGGTTTCTTTTTTGGGGTATATAATTTCCTCCCAAGGGTTCCAGATGGACCCCAAGAAATTACAAGCCATTGTGGATTGGGTGCGGCCCACTAATTTAAAAGCGATCCAGCGGTTCCTTGGGTTCGCTAATTATTATAGGCGTTTTATTTTTGCCTTTTCGACCATTGTGGCACCCTTGGTGGCTCTGACCAAGAAAGGGGCAGATCCATCAGTATGGAGTCCTCAAGTAGAACTGGCCTTTGAGACCTTGAAGCAGGCCTTCATTTCTGCTCCAATTCTTAAGCACCCCAATCCCGATCTACCATTTGTGGTAGAAGTCGACGCCTCTGAAGTAGGGGCCGGGGCGGTTCTCTCACAGAGAGATCCTAAAACACTGCAGTTCCACCCTTGCGCCTATATGTTCCGAAAATTTTCTCAGGCAGAGTCCAATTATGACGTAGGCAACAGACAATTACTCGCAATCAAGTGGGCATTTGACGAGTGGCGACAGTGGCTGGAAGGAGCGGCCCATCAGATTCTTGTCTTGACTGACCATAAGAACCTGCAATACATTGAGTCAGCCAAAAGACTGAACTCTCGCCAAGCCCGATGGGCTCTCTTCTTTATGCGATTTAATTTTATTATCTCATATAGACCTGGGTCTAAAAACATCAGAGCAGACGCTCTTTCCAGATGTTTCCTCCCCCAACAGGAGAGTGCAGTTAAGTCGGGTCCCATCGTTCCCATGTCCTGTATTCATGCTGGAGTGAGTCAAACCTTGGAGGGTCTTCTCCGCCAAGCTCAGGGACAAGCTCCAGCCCAAACACCAGAGAACAAGTTATTCGTTCCTCCGTCTCTAAGACGCAGAGTCTTGGCAGAATGCCATGACTCCAAAATTGCGGGTCATCCAGGAGTTTATAAAACACTTGCGCTTCTGTCTCGTGTGGTCTGTTGGCCAGGTATGGCCAGGGACAGCAAGGATTTTGTACTTGCAAAAAAGATTTGGAAATATAACAAGCGCTATTGAAATTTGCAGCTGGTATCCTTCCCCAGAGACCATCCACACTCTGGAATATAGATACTACAGGAAACACAAAAAATGAAGGTAACCAGCGCTGGGTGTAGGCTTTGATTGTAGTCTTGGAGAACAGGTGGCTTAATTAACCAGGAAGCAATTAGAACCACACTTACTTTTTAGTTCTTCCACGAGTACACAAAGCAGTTTCTTTATAGCCTTTAATAGGGCACCTCACAGGGGATAAATAAATCGCCAAACACTTACTTAAACATTCGTTCACGAGTGCATCAAAAGGTATCTTTCATTATCCTTATCAGTTAAAACGATATTCAGCCAACACAGTAATGGGTAAAATGTGACTTACTTTATTATTCAATCTCGCATGTATATAAAGGTATCTTGCATCACACGTCCAGGATAACAAGCCAGGTTTTATTTAAAACAGTCCACATACACAACGAAACGATAAAACAGGAGCCGCTCACTTCAACAACCAAGCCGGATGGAACACAGTCTCTTTCCCCGTTGGTCGCGCTGCAGCACGAGAGGATAAGCCGGACGGCTGGGAGCTTCGGCGGGCGGCGATACACAGGCAGTAACAGGTAATCTCTGACTCTGATCCGTCAGAGTGATGTTGGGCAGCAGCAGCAATCAACGCGTTTCGGACCTCAGTCCTTTTTCAAGATATGCTGCTTGATCTCTCTGGGAGGTGTTTTATGGTGTCATCTCCTCATCACGTGATCTTCTTTGACCAATTGATGTTAATCCTACAACCCGGCTCATATATATGTATAGGAACATTATAACAATTATATATATGTCCAGATAGTCCCAAATTATACATATATCCAAAAACATATTATAGGTACTTTCGCATATTATATAGAGCCGGGTGGAGACATAAAAAACATATATTAGTAAAACGTCAATTATGTAGCCTAGATTTAAAAAAACGGGTTAAAAACACGGATTACATATAATGAAATTACATATAATAAAAGTACATATAATAAAAAATTCATATAATAAGAGATGAATAAAAATACAGATAAAAACGAGTGGAATGAATAAAAAATGCGAATAAAATGATATAAACCACTTATATTCAAAATCCACATTTAAACCTTGCGGCACTAAGGTTTTCATTTCAAAAATGGTTTTCATCTCTAGCCTGGCTAGGTCTTGTTCCGTATTTTTAGTTCTCCAATTGCCTTTGCATAATTTAATACCACAAAAGTTTTTCATGTTTTTAATATCACAGTGGTGCACTTCCTTAAAATGCAAAGAGACATTATGTAGGTCATAACCCTTTTTAATATTGCGTGTATGTTCAGTAAGGCGCTCCTTTAACATTCGCCCTGTGCGACCTATGTATTGAGAACCACACACGCATTCCAATAAATAGACAACATTTTTTGTACCGCATGTAATAAAATCCTCAATGGAATATTCACGACCTGTGATATTAGATTTGTAAGAGGTGATTTTATTAATAGTTTTACAACCTTTGCACATTGCACATTGCCCGCACCGATGGAAACCTTTTGAGGTGATTCTTGATGGTCTTTTTTCTACTGGTATTGCACTCTTTACCAGGAGACTTCGCAAGTTGTCAGCTCTTTTATAGACAAACTTGGGACGGGGTCCTAAATGAGCTTTTAGTACAGGGTCTTTAATAAGAACGTTCCAGTGTTTCTTTATAATACTTTCCACTGTTTTATGTTCATCACAACATGATGGTTAGGGTTAATTTGCTATTAAAGCCTTAAAAAGTCAAGAAATAGAAGGCGATCCCATTGTATTAAACGATGAAGACACCATCGCAATAGAAATATTGCAATCATTAGAAGAAGAACAAAACAGTACAGATTTGGTGAAAATATTTGATACAAGAAAAGAGAGGAAATTCAAAAATAGATCCGAATTTTATCCCCTCCAATATAAGGGCCCTTTTGTAGAATGTTTTTACCGAACCACACTGGAACAGTTTAAAATTATGTGCGAAAAAAATGAGAAAAAGGAAAATATTTATAATGACAACCTAAAAGGGGAAGAGAGAAAAGCTTTAAGAAACCTGTATGAGGACAAAGAAATAACTATAAAACCTGCTGACAAGGGCGGTGGGATTGTGATCATGGACACTGTGTACTATCTAAATGAGTCTTATAGACAGTTGAACAACGAGGAGTTCTACAGTGTCCTTGGTCACAATCCCACCGCCCAGTACCAAAAAGATCTAAAAAGTTTGTTGGAAACAGGATTACAGAAAGGTGCCATTTCCAAAGACACTTTTAATTTTCTTTATAATGCACATCCGATCACTCCCACTTTTTATTTTTTGCCAAAAATTCACAAAACACTTCACAATCCCCCGGGCTGCCCCATTATTTCAGGTGTTGGGTCCCTCACTAATAATTTATCACTTTTTGTTGATTATTATTTACAAAGCCACGTAGAGACTCTGAAGTCCCATATTCGAGATACAAAACACTTTCTCAATATGATTAACGAAGTGGAGGGGAAAGAGGGATATGTACTTCTTACATGTGATGTAGAAGCCCTCTACTCCAACATTCCCCAAAACAAGGGAGTTGAAGTGATGGAAAATTATTTACAGAAAGATCTAGACCTATCGGAGTCCCTGCGTGGCTTAATTATACACTCTATTAAATTTATATTAACGCACAATTATTTTTTGTTTAACACCAAATATTATTTACAGACACGGGGGACGGCCATGGGGACCAGGTTCGCTCCGAGCTTTGCTAACCTATACATGGGGGCCTTCGAGGACCAACATGTGTGGGGGAGCGGGTTCGGGGCGGATCTGGTCCTCTATGGTCGTTTTATTGATGATTTATTTATTATTTGGAAAGGGGATATCACAACACTTAAAGAATTCACTGATAGTTTAAATGAAAATAATTTTGGTCTTAAGTTCACGAGCACTTACAGTTTAACACAAATTAATTTTTTGGATGTGGCACTTACTGTAAAAAATGGAAAATTAGAAACCGAGACTTTCCAGAAACCTGTGGATCAAAATAAATATTTAAATTATGAGAGTGCACATAATAAGATCTGGAAAGACAATATTCCTAAAGGTCAACTGATTAGGACTAAAAGAAATTGTTCATCTGATGAGGCATACCAAAGACAAGCAAAAACATTGATATTATCATTTGAAGAACAAAAATACCCCCATAACATCATACAAAGAGCAGTTGATGAAGTAAATAAAATTGATAGGAAAAGTCTACTAGAAAATAAAAAAGAAGAAAGAGGATTAACAAAAAATAAAGATAGAAGCACCTGCTTTATAACTCAATTTAATGAATGCTCACATGAAATTAAAAATATAATTAAAAAGAATACCAAACTTTTGATGGAAGACGAATTCCTACAAGAATTAGTGGAACCAAATGGGGGGGGTAATTTTCAGAAAAGGTCACAATATTAAAAACCAGCTTGTTCATAGCCACTTCAACCCTAAACGTCAATCCTCTCTTGTACCAAATCCAACAAACTGGATACCTGAAAAACCCCCGGGTTACCACAAATGTGGAAACCCAAAATGTCTAACATGTATAGGGGCAAAACAGAAAAAAACTCTGGAATTTGAATCCTTCTCAAACAAGGAGGTTTTTCAGATAAAAGAATTCTTGAACTGTAAAACCTCCTATGTTATCTATATCATACAATGTGGGTGTGGCTTACAATATGTAGGCCGCACAATCAGATGCTTGCATGTCCGATACCTGGAACATAGGCGGAATATCCTGGGAGGAAGTAGAAGCCATCCCCTGTCAAAACATATATCATCTTGTCAAGGATTATCCCTAAAAAATATTGAAGTTAAAGCTATTGAATTGGTCAAAAATACAATAAGGGGTGGTGATAGATTTAATAGACTTTGCAGTCGAGAAGCCTATTGGATATTCCGCCTAGGGACCATGGTACCAAAGGGTCTAAACGACACTATTGAGTTAAATAACATCTGAAATATTAGTTCCTGCTGTCTCCGCTTATCGTTTATTTCTTTGGGTTTATTAGGGGGGAGGGGGAAGGTAGGGAGGGAGGTGTATTTCCTCTGAAGAGGCACTACTAAGGTGGGAGGAGGGAGGTGTAGGAGGGAGGGTAAGGGAGGAAATAATTATAATTATTTCTAATATTTTGTCAATATATGTGTATTAATTTGTTATCTATATATATCTTTATATATTAATTTCTCCCATATATATGTTATACGCTCCATTATAATTATCCCCATGATTGAAATCCAATCCAAACTATAACGATGTCATAGTAATGCTACCAAACATTATTTGAATATTTGTGTTTTTTTTTGGAAAAAAACCGTTCCGACCCCAGAAAAATCCTTATAATAGTATGATAACATGAAGGAAACAATACATGTCTAAGAGCAGATGATACATCTATGAAAGAATTTCACATGAAGTAACAACGACATGGAAATTTCCTCTTTATTTATATTTTTATGTATGTATATAAGAATTAACTATAGATGTGATATGCATAAGATTCATCCACAATAGAATTCCTATGATCCCTGAAAAATTGTTCAATAAATTGAGAATCTAAAGAAACAGATATATTTGTATTCAAATGAATTCTGAAATTTTATAAATAGAATATACTGTACAAATATAATAACAACAAAAAATTGAGACATTTACTATTGAATTTAATGATACTATTTTGAGGCAGTTATCTGTAATATCTCGCTCTATCAAATAGAATTAGTAAAAGCTATGTATACTTTTTAAATATTATATAATTTTGATTAAATGTATGTATGTGTTAATTGTTGTCCATGTCCTATTATCAATAGAGAACTGGTATGCAAATGAACTGGCTATCACTCGTTTATTACGAACTTACAATAAATGCCCAGAATCATCTATTAATATGAGCCTTAAATTCTGAGAAAGAAATTACCATTTTTCCAAACGAATTACTAAATTGCACAAGTCAAATGCTGAATTGTATCTCCGTTATAAGTCCTCAGAATGAGGCTTGGCACGCAAACAGGAAATCCCATATTCAGCTGTACGTGAACAAACGCGGGCTGATGTGGAGGCGTGACACGCATGATGTGGTCATGACGATCTATAAACATGGACAGTACCCGGAAATGAGTCCTGAAGCGCATGACGCGAGCGCTTGTATAACAAAGAGCGCATTTCAAAGCGAGGCGTGACCCGCATGACGCGGGCGCATGCGCAGTACAGAGACTACCGGCATAAAAGGCGGAAGCCCTGTAACACTGTATACACTTCTCCTGAGGAAGCCGCTGATCGTTTAGGTCCCTCACTAATAATTTATCACTTTTTGTTGATTATTATTTACAAAGCCACGTAGAGACTCTGAAGTCCCATATTCGAGATACAAAACACTTTCTCAATATGATTAACGAAGTGGAGGGGAAAGAGGGATATGTACTTCTTACATGTGATGTAGAAGCCCTCTACTCCAACATTCTCCAAAACAAGGGAGTTGAAGTGATGGAAAATTATTTACAGAAAGATCTAGACCTATCGGAGTCCCTGCGTGGCTTAATTATACACTCTATTAAATTTATATTAACGCACAATTATTTTTTGTTTAACACCAAATATTATTTACAGACACGGGGGACGGCCATGGGGACCAGGTTCGCTCCGAGCTTTGCTAACCTATACATGGGGGCCTTCGAGGACCAACATGTGTGGGGGAGCAGGTTCGGGGCGGATCTGGTCCTCCATGGTCGTTTTATTGATGATTTATTTATTATTTGGAAAGGGGATATCACAACACTTAAAGAATTCACTGATAGTTTAAATGAAAATAATTTTGGTCTTAAGTTCACGAGCACTTACAGTTTAACACAAATTAATTTTTTGGATGTGGCACTTACTGTAAAAAATGGAAAATTAGAAACCGAGACTTTCCAGAAACCTGTGGATCAAAATAAATATTTAAATTATGAGAGTGCACATAATAAGATCTGGAAAGACAATATTCCTAAAGGTCAACTGATTAGGACTAAAAGAAATTGTTCATCTGATGAGGCATACCAAAGACAAGCAAAAACATTGATATTATCATTTGAAGAACAAAAATACCCCCATAACATCATACAAAGAGCAGTTGATGAAGTAAATAAAATTGATAGGAAAAGTCTACTAGAAAATAAAAAAGAAGAAAGAGGATTAACAAAAAATAAAGATAGAAGCACCTGCTTTATAACTCAATTTAATGAATGCTCACATGAAATTAAAAATATAATTAAAAAGAATACCAAACTTTTGATGGAAGACGAATTCCTACAAGAATTAGTGGAACCAAATGGGGGGGGTAATTTTCAGAAAAGGTCACAATATTAAAAACCAGCTTGTTCATAGCCACTTCAACCCTAAACGTCAATCCTCTCTTGTACCAAATCCAACAAACTGGATACCTGAAAAACCCCCGGGTTACCACAAATGTGGAAACCCAAAATGTCTAACATGTATAGGGGCAAAACAGAAAAAAACTCTGGAATTTGAATCCTTCTCAAACAAGGAGGTTTTTCAGATAAAAGAATTCTTGAACTGTAAAACCTCCTATGTTATCTATATCATACAATGTGGGTGTGGCTTACAATATGTAGGCCGCACAATCAGATGCTTGCATGTCCGATACCTGGAACATAGGCGGAATATCCTGGGAGGAAGTAGAAGCCATCCCCTGTCAAAACATATATCATCTTGTCAAGGATTATCCCTAAAAAATATTGAAGTTAAAGCTATTGAATTGGTCAAAAATACAATAAGGGGTGGTGATAGATTTAATAGACTTTGCAGTCGAGAAGCCTATTGGATATTCCGCCTAGGGACCATGGTACCAAAGGGTCTAAACGACACTATTGAGTTAAATAACATCTGAAATATTAGTTCCTGCTGTCTCCGCTTATCGTTTATTTCTTTGGGTTTATTAGGGGGGAGGGGGAAGGTAGGGAGGGAGGTGTATTTCCTCTGAAGAGGCACTACTAAGGTGGGAGGAGGGAGGTGTAGGAGGGAGGGTAAGGGAGGAAATAATTATAATTATTTCTAATATTTTGTCAATATATGTGTATTAATTTGTTATCTATATATATCTTTATATATTAATTTCTCCCATATATATGTTATACGCTCCATTATAATTATCCCCATGATTGAAATCCAATCCAAACTATAACGATGTCATAGTAATGCTACCAAACATTATTTGAATATTTGTGTTTTTTTTTGGAAAAAAACCGTTCCGACCCCAGAAAAATCCTTATAATAGTATGATAACATGAAGGAAACAATACATGTCTAAGAGCAGATGATAAATCTATGAAAGAATTTCACATGAAGTAACAACGACATGGAAATTTCCTCTTTATTTATATTTTTATGTATGTATATAAGAATTAACTATAGATGTGATATGCATAAGATTCATCCACAATAGAATTCCTATGATCCCTGAAAAATTGTTCAATAAATTGAGAATCTAAAGAAACAGATATATTTGTATTCAAATGAATTCTGAAATTTTATAAATAGAATATACTGTACAAATATAATAACAACAAAAAATTGAGACATTTACTATTGAATTTAATGATACTATTTTGAGGCAGTTATCTGTAATATCTCGCTCTATCAAATAGAATTAGTAAAAGCTATGTATACTTTTTAAATATTATATAATTTTGATTAAATGTATGTATGTGTTAATTGTTGTCCATGTCCTATTATCAATAGAGAACTGGTATGCAAATGAACTGGCTATCACTCGTTTATTACGAACTTACAATAAATGCCCAGAATCATCTATTAATATGAGCCTTAAATTCTGAGAAAGAAATTACCATTTTTCCAAACGAATTACTAAATTGCACAAGTCAAATGCTGAATTGTATCTCCGTTATAAGTCCTCAGAATGAGGCTTGGCACGCAAACAGGAAATCCCATATTCAGCTGTACGTGAACAAACGCGGGCTGATGTGGAGGCGTGACACGCATGATGTGGTCATGACGATCTATAAACATGGACAGTACCCGGAAATGAGTCCTGAAGCGCATGACGCGAGCGCTTGTATAACAAAGAGCGCATTTCAAAGCGAGGCGTGACCCGCATGACGCGGGCGCATGCGCAGTACAGAGACTACCGGCATAAAAGGCGGAAGCCCTGTAACACTGTATACACTTCTCCTGAGGAAGCCGCTGATCGTTTAGGCGGAGAAACGCGTTGAGGGGACCACCAGGCTGCTATTGTACCCAGCAGATTGAAAAGCATCTCGGATATGACCTACTGAGATTGGTCGGAGAATTTCATCGCTGATGTCACAAGCCACAATACCCCTGGATTACAA
This sequence comes from Crinia signifera, assembly GCF_055691185.1. Classification (NCBI taxonomy): domain Eukaryota; kingdom Metazoa; phylum Chordata; class Amphibia; order Anura; family Myobatrachidae; genus Crinia; species Crinia signifera. The sequence goes on along the minus strand of NC_139221.1, from coordinate 678,464 downwards.
TTAAGTATTACCACAACTAATGTGCACATGTGTGGGGACTTGAACTCTCAATATATTAATACCTACTAACAGGCTCAAAGTTGGAGCATACAATATATGCAATTGCAAACCTAATAACCACTAACCAGTTCTAAACGTTAACAAGGAGATGCATGTTTTATGTGTGTGTGTCTTGTGTGTATCATTAATTATATGATTGTATTTTACTGTGATTAATTTTATTAAATATATTTTTTATATTCAGTACAGCGCTGTACCTATTCTCTTTTTGGTTCTCTACTACTATTAGGGGTTTGTGGTAATCCCCCTATTGGCACAGCAGCAGCACTGAATAACAATCAGCGCTCAGTATCACCCTGTGTAGTTTTCTTGTTGGTTCTAATTGCTTCCTGGTTAATTAAGCCACCTGTTCTCCAAGACTACAATCAAAGTCTACACCCAGCGCTGGTTACCTTCATTTTTTGTGTTTCCTGAAGGATTTTGTACTGTCTTGTCCGGATTGTGCCCGACATAAGGTTCCACGTTCTCGACCCTTAGGAGAATTGTTGCCTCTGTCTGTTCCCTGCAGGCCTTGGTCTCATCTGGCCATGGATTTTATTGTTGGTCTTCCGATCTCTTCCCAGTGTCAGGTCATCTGGGTAGTCATTGATAGATTTTCCAAGATGGCACACTTTGTGGCCTTGAGACAATTACCCTCAGCTAAGGAATTGGTCACGTTGTTTCTCCGACACATTTTTTTTGGACTTCCCAGTGATATAGTTTCCGACCGTGGTCCACAGTTTGTGGCACAGTTTTGGAGACTGTTCTGTGCAGCCTTAAAAGTAAAAACCAGCCTCACTTCCGCGTTTCATCCACAGGCCAATGGGCAAATGGAACGTCTCAATCAGTCTCTTAAACAGTACTTGAGGGTCTTTGTTTCCAAGCTGCAAAATGATTGGGTAAGTTTCCTGCCATTAGCTGAATTTGCGTATAATAACGCATATCATTCAGCCTCGAAAAACTCACCCTTCTTTACGGTCTATGGATTCCATCCACGAGCCAACTCCTTGGGACCTAATACCCCCGGTTCTTCTTTATCAGCTGCCTCTCGACTCAGAGTCATATGGAAAAAGGTCCATTTGGCTCTTAAGGAAGCCTCTTTCAGAGAGAAGGTATTTTCTGACAAATCTAGACGTCCTTGCCGTTTTAAAGTTGGTGACTGGGTGTGGCTATCCACCCGTAATATAAAGCTTCACCAACCATCAGCAAGATTAGGGCCTCGGTTCATTGGTCCGTTCCAGATTGTCAGGAGGGTTAATCCGGTAGCGTTCCGTCTTTCCCTACCTAAGTCCCTCAAAATTGCTAGTACCTTCCATGCTTCGCTTCTTAAGCCAGTGGTCTTTTCTAAAAAAATTCCTCGCAGACTGAGGAATGGCTCCGCTCCGGTGATGGTGCAGGGTCAACAGGAGTTCTGTGTGGAGAAAATCCTCGATTCCAGACTTATGAGAGGTTTTCGGCAGTTTCTTGTACACTGGAGGGGGTTCGGTCCCGAGGAAAGGTCTTGGGTTTCGGATAAGGATTTGCATTCACCCAACCTGAAAAGGGTTTTTTCCATCAATTTCCCAATAAACCCGGTGGTAAAGGGTTGTTAACCCTTCCTCAAGGGGGGGGGGTACTGTTGCGCACCGCCGTCCGGGCTGCGAGGCACCCGGACGGACGGCAGATACTGTACCCTCTGACGCGGCCGGGGACGTTGCCCGGCAGCGTCTCAGGCCTCCTTCTGATGCGGAGCGGCGGGACGTTGCTAGGCAACGTCCTCGAGCTTCCGACCGGCGGCAGATGACTGTGCCCAGCAGACGCCGGCTATTTATTTGATTTGACGTCAGGCGGCGCGAAAATCAAATAAATAGCCGGCGTCTGCTGGGCACAGACGGCGGTTATAGCTTTTGGCTATCTTTGCTGCTAGCTTTCTGCCCAGTTTGCAGACAGCTCTTGCTTCCGGTCCCCCGTGGCTTCCCAGCCCACTGCCCTGTGTCCAGCTCCTGGATTCCTTCATTGTCTCTTTCTCCCAGCCTTCCCTGGAGTGTCCTGTCAGTCTCCTGCCTCAGCCAGCTTCAGCCTGAGCCTGTGTTTGGCCCACTGTCTCTACCATCTCGTGGGTCACGTAAGTGCTCCAGTGGAGCCTCTGTCTTTCACTCTTTTTCCAGTGGCCCGCCGTGGCCGTGCCCCTCCGTGGGTTCAGTATTCTCTTTTCCTTCAGCTCCTGTGGTCTGCCGTGGCCGTGCCCCTCCGTGGGTTCAGTATTCTCTTTTTCTTCAGCTCCTGTGGTCCGCCGTGGCCGTGCCCTCCAGTGGGTTTATTCTCTATCTTCTTTCTTGTATCTTTCTGTCTTTATTAGCATCGGTCAGGCAGGGAGTGTCCTCTTGTGTTATCCTGGTTTTGAGGAGTCACCGTCCCTGGGGCGTAGCCTGCTGGAGACTCCTCTTCCTATTTCATTTGTGTCTGCGACTTGGTCGCATCCCGGTTTGGCCTGGTGCCGGCAGTCAGGGGTCTACTCCCAGCTAGGCCCGGTAGTTAGTAGTCCTCTTGGGTACCCTGTGGCGATCGTTTACCCCTTGTCCATACATAAGACCTGGCTGCATCGGGGTCGGAGCGGGCCTAACTCGCTCCTTCGGACGCGGCGGCCACAGGTGAAGCCTAGCTCTGCAGGGGTTTACCATCTGCCTCAGGGGCTCAATAGAGTCAGAGTAGCATCCGCTGTGGCCGTCCTAACCGGCGGTCCCGGCTACGGGCTCACGCCTGACCATCTGCTTATAATCTCCAACCATTGCTCCTTGTGCCACAGTAGGCACCGTAACACTCCGTGTGCTTGTCAGTGGTGTAGTAAGAGGCGGGCGGTGCCGTCCCGGAGTGAGCGATCCTGGCTGCGTCACTCTGAGTGATAACGTCATCGCATATGCGTCACCATGCTCCGAGACACAGCCGGCGCCGTATACATTGTGCTGTCTTGGTAACCTGACTCCGCCCTGTGCTCACAGCCGCGTTTCCCTGGTTACCTGCTACCACTGGGTTCAGCGCTCTGCAGCAGTGTCCCCAGGGCCAGGTATCTTCGGGGATTTCGGGCAAGTGTGGTTGTGGCCAATGGGCTGAGCTGCAATAATACAGGCTCTGATGAGTGTCAGGCACATCACCTTGGTCATAATAAGATGTCTCCCACCCTGGTGACCTGTCCCACCTGTCACCTCACTGGCAGGGTCAAGTCTCTTCAGGGTGTAGTTCAGAGACACCATACCAACATCTTTAGTGAGTGTGTCTGGGACACTCCAATACAATAAGTCACAGCAACATATCCACTTGGAGAGGCCACAATCAGTGAATCAATAGGAGAAAAAAAGGGGGGATTTTTTAGCAAGAACATGCATCGGTTCGGCCCCAAGGACTACTCAAAAGTCTCAATATGTACAAACATTTATGTACACATAACTAAAGTGAGAGGGGAATTAACCTGAACGCAGGTGTATACCCCAACAGTCATGTGCTTGTGGAAACAAATTTCAGTTAATATGACACAATCATCTTAAATATCATAAGCATATCATATAATGACTCAAAAATAGGAAGGAGAACGGGGACAAAATTACTGAAATGTCACAAAAATGCTGGAAGAGGAAATTCCTCATTAAGGCCACATGGAGATTGTGCAGTTATCAGACTGTAATTATTATATTTTATTAGGTGTAGTGATTAATGTACTTTTTAGTCCGTCTGTACCCTCTTGTTCTATTCCCCATATCTGTGTGTATTTCCAGAACCATAGTATTAGACTGAATATTGCCCAAATATGATCAGACAGGAAATGTCCACAGGGGGTGATCCAATTCCCCTGCTATTTACAGGAAGGTTATGTCCACAGGGGTAATCAGGACATAACCAAATTACCTTCCTTGTATTTATACTCCTTTGTGCCTTGCTGGTCACTAGCAGACTCACTGGAACCGGACCCAGCAGGGGGGGGGGGGGGGGCAGCAGCAGATGTAGCTGGGAGGGGGGATATACCTGACTCTTGAATCCACCGATCGAGATCCAGTGCAAGCCCACTGATGGTATGTGCACCATGGGAATTTAGAAGGTTTTAAAATGACTTGTACACATGCCGGCTCCTCATGTTAGTCGCAATCCTGGCTCAGGGGTCATACCCTCCACTGGATCTTGTGGAACACATCGTTTGCCCGGGGGGGGGCATCCTACTAAGCTCTGGTGTGGAGCGTCCGTGCTGTGTGGATTTACACAGGTTTCGGCTATCACTGCTGTGTGGAATAAGTGATAGTTTTGTGATTTGGAACTGTGATGCTACAAGGACTTGAACAGCTACCTGGATGTTTCTATGCTACATTTTGCCTCTTGCTCCTGTCTTTATCTACTTGTGTGTGCTGTGATAAAAATAAACCGTAGTTTGGTTTCATCTGCTCGGTGTCTGAGTGATTGAGGAACCCGTATCCTCACATTTGGCGGCAGCGACAGTGGGATCATTCAGACACCAACCATCGAGCACAGAAAGCACAGAGAACAGAGGATCAGACCATATGTAAGGAAACGGAAAATACAATAAGGTGAAGTTCAGCAAGTGAGCAGGTGTCATTCCTGTGAAAGGGAAAATGTTTCCAAGGAAAGAAAATCGATGCCTCAATACCCCTGGAGCAGAGGAGCTCAGGGATGGTGGTTCTTCAGTGTATCTGCAGGATGGGAAGCCGGATCTGTTATTTATTGTCAGGAAAATGCAGTATATCTGGGAGTACTGGGAATAAGCTCAGCAGATGATCAGCGGGTGGAGAGTATCCAGCATACAGGACAAGTTGTGTTATCTGGGGGATGCATTCCTGCACTGTAAAGGTGAGGCCACCTCGTGGAATCTGCTGGGGGAGCAAGAGTTTGTAGAATTTACAGAGGAAGTGATTGCTACAGTTACCCAGATGCTACAAAGAGGACAATATTCTGAGGCTGAAGGACAAGTCGAGAATAAATTGATGTCCCAGACAGAGCCAGAGGAAAGGTCCAGAATGGGGCTACTGCAATCTGGGCAGACAACCGAGGGGTCTGCCACAGAATTATTTGTTACCACGAGAGAAGGGTCGTTGTCAGGGGGGCCCCTAACTGCCCTTGAAGAAATGAGTATGGAGGAGCTGATAGCAGAATGTCAGCTGCGAGGTATACCCGTCCAATCCTGCACGCGCAGGGAAATCATCCAGCAGATCCTTCAAGATCAGGGGGATCCTACAAAAGCATTTACTGATTATCGGGCATGGATCCTCAATTTCGGTGCACAGCTGAGTGTGTGGGAACAATTGGAGTGTCTGGAGGAGTGCTTTATTGTGGCAGAGGAAGAGGCGACTGATCACGGGCTCCTGGACACCCCAGCATGGCAAGACCAGTGTCGCAGGGTGGCTGATGAAAGGCACCGCCTGCAACAGCTTCTCCCACAGCCTAGGGAAGAAGCTGCTCAGTGTTCTATACAGGGGGCGGTTATCCCCAAAGTGAAGGAAGTGGGGCCTGTGAGCCAGGCACCCCAGGAGGAGCTGCACTACAGCTTCCCTTTTGCTGAGGTGGAAGATGGAGAATTATTATCCTGCTGCCAGGGGATCTATGAGGACTGCGTCCAAGAAGAGATCACCATGGTAAGAGGAGTATTCGCCAACATCCAGGCCACAAGCATACCAGTCACAGATGACGTCTTGTTTCAGGCTACCCAGCATATTCAGCTGGGGAAGGAGGTTATCCAGGAGGAGGAGGTGTGCGCAGAAGTAGCTGCAGGTCAGAGACTGGTTTTTAAGGGGACAGTGCTAGCACGGCCTGTCCTGCAGCCACCCGCTGAATTGTTCCTGATGGAGGGTCCCTCCTCAGCCCTGGGCATTGAGACCAAATGCTGTACTGAAATTTGCCATGCCACTACTTTGGGTTGGAGGGAGGAAGGATGTGACAGAGTGGCGGAAGTGCCAGGGCCAGAGCCCCGATATTGGCCTGCTGTTTGGCAGCTGTTCCTTGTGCAAGAGGGGGAGGTGGAAAGTGCTCCCTGCCCCATTATGCCAGAGGCAAAAGTATTAGTACACCCTATAGGTGTGCCCAGTGTAAAAGGTTACAATGTTGCAGAGAGGGGGTACCCAGCATCGGAAGAAGAGGAATTGCTAAATCCCTTGTTAGTTCAAATGTATAACTTAGATTGTGATATTGCCCTTGCTGGTTCTGCAAACCAGCCGCCATTTACAAGATGATAACGCAGAGATTTGATTGATAAGATTAGATATAATTGATAACCCAAACTTGTATATATTTACTTTATTACCTTTAAATATAACGGCAACGCTGAAATGATTGCACACCCACACAACCTTGTTATAAAATGTATGACAATGCTTTACTTAAAGAATAGCTTCATTACAGGTATTTGCAAATGCAGACTAACACAAGAAACATAAAATTGATTAGCTAATACTTAAACAGTAATTCTATATCAAATCAAAATGGACACCTTTCAAGGACAGTGATCAGCCATGATTAAACCTCCTTCATAGTTACCTCCAGCCCCCCCCCCCTCCCCCCCCGTGCTTGCTTGTTCTTCCTCAACTGCCTTCCTCCTCCTTCTCTAACTCTGATATTTAAACCTTAATCACATTAATTAATTAATTACTCATAAGCATTGAGTCTTATTGGCAAGCTCTGCTTTCAATCATGATGTCATAATTAACCCAACACCCAACTTCAGTGGCCTTGGGGGTCTACGCATGTGTGGCCTTGTTCCCATATAGTTGATGTTTGTGGAGTCTAGGTGTCTGTCCTTGCTCCATTATACTGTCAACATCACATTCTTAAGCTTCTAAAACCAAAAACAATTCTCTATAAGAAATCACTTTTACAGCACTGTTCTGAATGATCAGCCATTTTATAATGTTATTATGCAAGTCTTGATTCAACAAAATGGCTGCTGCTTCTAACAAACACCTGCTGCTTAGCGCAAAGGGTAGGCCTCATACGCCGTGGCTAGTACCTTGTGCAACAAGCTAACGCCACCTGCAGCAATAAATAACAATATTTGAGAAAACAGAGTATAACAAAAGTATAGAATTATTGATGCGTTATTTCTGTTTTAACAGGTTTGGTATGATGTCACTCTGTGGAACTCAGGTGGTACATCCAAACCCCAGATTCTCTGCTCTGCATCCCACTATTCCAGGTTGTTATTGGTTCCTGAACAACTTGGTACAGGGACTAAAAAAGTAGGGGAAGGAATGTGAAGTTATCAGACTCACTGTAAGACTGTAATTATTATATTTTATTAGGTGTAGTGATTAATGTACTTTTTAGTCCGTCTGTACCCTCTTGTTCTATTCCCCAAATCTGTGTGTATTTCCAGAACCATAGTATTAGACTGTATATTGCCCAAATATGATCAGACAGGAAATGTCCACAGGGGGTGTTCCAATTCCCCTGCTATTTACAGGAAGGTTATGTCCACAGGGGGTAATCAGGACATAACCAAATTACCTTCCTTGTATTTACACTCCTTTGTGCCTTGCTGGTCACTAGCAGACTCACTGGAACCGGACCCAGCAGGGGGGGGGGGGCAGCAGCAGATGTAGCTGGGATGGGGGATATACCTGACTCTTGAATCCACCAATCGAGACCCAGTGCAAGCCCACTGATGGTATGTGCACCATGGGAATTTAGAAGGTTTTAAAATGACTTGTATACATGCCGGCTCCTGATGTTAGTCGCAATCCTGGCACAGGGGTCATACCCTCCAATGGATCTTGTGGAACACATCGTTTGCCCGGGGGGGCATCCTACTAAGCTCTGGTGTGGAGCATCCGTGCTTTGTGGATTTACACAGGTTTCGGCTATCACTGCTGTGTGGAATAAGTGATAGTTTTGTGATTTGGAACTGTGATGCTACAAGGACTTGAACTGCTACCTGGATGTTTCTATGCTACATTTTGCCTCTTGCTCCTGTCTTTATCTACTTGTGTGTGCTTTGATAAAAATAAACCGTAGTTTGGTTTCATCTGCTCGGTGTCTGAGTGATTGAGGAACTCGTAACCTCACAGAGATAATGTCCCTAATTTGTGAATCCATTGGCATTCTCTTTGCAAGAGCATCTTGTGCCTATCACCACCCCTTCTGAGGGGGGTCAACCGGCATATATGTAAAATCCTTTAAGGAGTGTCCAGCCTTGCGGTAATGCCGGGCTACCGGTGGGGTTCCTGCATAAACACCTAAAAAGGCTTTTTTATTGAGGATCTGTGCATTGAGATGTGTTCTTTAACCACTATAATGGTCTTCCCCACATATATTTTGCCGCAGGGGCATGTGATGGCATATATAACAAATCTGGTTTCGCAATTCAAGCGGTGAAAGATTTTATGCTGTGTTCCAGTAGAAGGATGTCTGAATTGTGTTCCAGTGGTGACAAAAGGACAATTCGCACACCCCGTGCATTTGTATGATCCCATAGGTCTGCGAAGCCAGGTGGTGTTGGTGTTGGCAGATGGACTGATATCCGAGTAGGACATCCTCTGTTTGAGGTTGGGACTTCGTTTATAGCTGAAAAGGGGCAGTTGTCCACAGTCCGATCCAATGGGAGGGTCAGTACTAATGATGTGCCAATGTTTGGTTACAGCAGTCTTGATGGTCTTCGACATGGTTGAATATGTGGTTGGAAATACCACCCTGTTGGTCTGTTTAGACTTTGGACCATCTTCTTGTTTTAATAGCTGTTCTCTATCCAATAGCAAGCCTTTGTCGACTGCTGCTTCAACTTCCCTTTTATGATACCCTTGTTTGAGGAATTTTGATGCCATCAGTTGCAAGTCCCTGTTTAGATCTTCCTTCTCTGAGGTTATCCTAGAGACTTGTATAAGTTGAGAGAAGGGAAGGCCCCTCTTTAGTGGTGCTGGGTGGAAGCTGGAATAAGCCAATAGGGTATTCTTATCCGTTTTCTTTGTGAACACCCTGGTGGCATATTTATCCTTCAGGGCCCTCACCATCACGTCAAGGAAGTCCATTGTTGTTGGATGCCAGTTATGAGTGAACCGGATACATCCAGGTAGATGATTTAGATAACAAACAAATTCTTCCAGTAGATTATTGGTACCAGTCCAGATCAAAAACAAATCATTAATAAATCTACAGTAAAAAATTATGTTTTTGGAAAAAAACAGGATGGGACATAATGTCATAACTAAACATAAACAAATTTGCATAGGATGGGGCCATGTTGGACCCCATCGCTGTTCCAGACAACTGTAAATAAAACGCATTGTTAAATAAAAAGTAATTTTTATGCAAAATTATATTCATTAACAAAATGAGGTAGTCGATCGGTGGACCTGTGTAGTAGGAATGGAACGAACAGCAGCTGTACCCTCATCGTTCGAAATATTAGTGTACAGACTACTGACGTCTAGGGTTACCAGGATGTTACATGGTGGAGGTGCAGCCACTTTTTGCGATTTGAGGAGAAAGTCGGTGGTGTCCCTTATGAAATAGGCTGTATTTTCCACCACCGGCTGTAAGTGGAAATCCACATACTGGGAAAGTGGCTGCCCTAATGACCCCCTGGCCGAGATGATGGGCCTACCTGGGGGGGCCACTAGGCTTTTATGGATTTTAGGGAGTATGTAGATCAATGGGAAAAATTTGATTTTTAGACGGGCGCCCAATCTGAAAAATAATTTAGTACAAAGTCTTTGTCCTACCTCCCCTAAAAAATCCACAGTTACATCTAGAGGTTTTTATCGATGTGGAGGATGTTTAGGATGTAAGAATGTAACAAACAATTATGGTATGAAAATTGTGAAGCTTACATCAATGATAAGCCCTATACAAAAAGGGATTTTGTAACATGCCATTCTGCCAATGTTATATACACTATTCAGTGTAAATATAATAAATTCTATATTGGCAGAACTAGTAGACCATTTAAAGTTAGGTTGGGAGAGCACTTGAGGAATATTCAAAAAGGTTTGGAGACTCATGCTCTCTCAGACCATTTTAGACTTCAGCATGATTGCAACACGTCAGGAATCATGAATTTTTATGTGTTACAAAAAGTAGTCCTCGATATTAGACCCGATATTTATCAAAAAAATTGGCAGTGTGAAATGTCAGCGATTTTTAATTTTGACACTTTAGTTCCAAACGGGTTAAATAAAGATTTCTAAATGAAGTGGTTTTTATAAGTGTTTTTATATTCATTTAGTATATTTGCTTATTGGTTTGTATACCTTTTATTATGTCATTTTATTGTCATTTATTGTACCTATTTACTCCAAGGTAATATCTGCACAGTATTGCACCTTATTAATGAAGGAGGAACCAAAGTCAATTGCCGTTGTTGCACAGTAAAACACAGCGATCATCTCGTGATACACAAGCAGGAAATAAGTCATTGACCCGCAAATTATCATTCCACGTGTCATCTAAAGCGGAAGTGACAAGACGCCAAACCGGAAGTCGCGTCACGGACATGCCGCAATCTGAACTTCAGAGACGCCAGGATGTACGTAATACCGGAAGTAGCGGCTTGGAGATGCAGCCAACGGAAGTGCTCACACGTGGTTCACTGTGAGCATTATCTGGGAGTAAAATCTGGAAACGGACTTGGGGATTTTTTATGTTTATAAGTATTTTATTACTAGCAATTAGAAAGTCTATGTCTGGAATTAGAAGGTTTTGTAGGACTCTTTCACCATTTTCTGACATCTGAGGACGCCTGTTTGATGTAACACCACATGCTTTTTTGTCTGCACTTGTCTGTGGACAAAACCAAATGGTGAGAGTCTTGTAATCCTTACCTGCTGCATTTTGTTATAATTTTTTTATTAAAGTGGATATACTGCACTATGATGTCTCCTCTATCCTTTTGAGACACTGCCTCATTTAAAGGAGAAAAAGAGAGTGTATTCTTAGTGACGTGTACCATCCCTCACTTCATGCGAGTCTACTAGTTTTGTAGACCAGGAAATTTGGTACGAATTGAGACTAATACAGTTGGATGTCACTTTATTGTTAACAATATTACACTATTGTGGCCCTTTTTTTCCTTTTTTTGGGTACACCATCCCAAATTGAGTGTTTTTAAGCACCTTGGATACCTGGCAACAATCTGAATGGTGCTTTAACTAATCATCTTCAAACTTTGCCACTACCTCATCATCTTAAGGGACAATCTAAGTTCGAAGATGGGTTTAATCGGATGACCCCTTCTAGGTGCTGTTATAAGGGTCCATGATATTTCTATTGTCTTCAAGCATTGTGATATGTCATTGGAAAGCTTATGACTTTCTGAAAACAAAACAATAAACAGACTCACTTGGTGGAACTTTAAAGGCCTATAAGGGTCCGATAAATAAAAAAAAAAACATTTTCACTTTACAAAACTTTTGACGGTACTCTTTACCTAGCACGGCGCCCACGATCTTGATCGTGGGCATCGTGAGGTAAAAAATCGCGTCGGTCGCGTCGTATGCGGGCTAAAGATGCCCGGACGCGACGCGACCGACGCGATGTCCACGATTTCCCATTGAAAACCATGTTAAACATGGACATCGCGTCGGTCGCGTCGCGGCCGGCCATAAATGTGCACACGATGGCCGCGACGCGATGCCCACGATTTGCCATAGGAATCAATGTTAAAAGGCCCGATGGACACGATTTTCATGTTAAATGGCTGAATGGACCCGATTTTACCATAGGAAACAATGTTAAATGGGCCTTAGAGCCCAAATACTTACCCTGAACTCTGAAATGGCCCCCCCAATTGTTTACGCCACCCCACGATCAACGTCAACCCGAAGCGTGGCGAGCGGCGGCGGTACGCGTCCTCCGACCTTTTCATACCCCCACTATCCACGTCGGCGTGGAGTTGAGAATAGAATAGTGTGGCGAGCGCAGCGAGCCACCGAGCCTGAAGCGTGGCGAGCGCAGCGAGCCCCGCGAGGGGACGCGGATACCTGTGAAGCCCGCGAGGGGACGCGTATAGCTGTGAAGGTATCCGCGTCCCCTCGCGGGGCTCGCTGCGCTCGCCACGCTTCGGGCTCGGTGGCTCGCTGCGCTCGCCACACTATTCTATTCTCAACTCCACGCCGACGTGGATAGTGGGGGTATGAAAAGGTCGGAGGACGCGTACCGCCGCCCCTCGCGGGCTCGCTGCGCTCGCCACGCTTCGGGTTGACGTTGATCGTGGGGTGGCGGTAACAATTGGGGGGGCCATTTCCCAGTCAAGGTTGCCTATTTGGCCTCTGTGGCCCATTTAACATTGTTTCCTATGGCCACATCGGGTCCATTGAGGCATTTAACAGTAAAATCGCGTCGGTCGGGCCATTTAACATTGATTGCTATGGGAAATCGGGTGCATCGCGTCGCGGGCACATTTATGTCTGGCCGCGACGCGACCGACGCGATTTCCATGTTTAACATGGGTTTCAATGGGAAATCGCGGGCATCGCGTCGGTCGCGTCGCGGCCAGACATAAATGTACCCGCGATGCCCGCGATGGGCGCCGTGATAGGTAAAGAGTACCCTTTTGACAAACTGAAAATAAAAAGAGACACATCGGCAGAGTGGTCTGTGAACTGAACACTGCAGATCTGCTCTGCCTGCTGCAGTGTGTTCGGCCCTGCTGTGGTTGGGAAGGGAAGGTGGATAGTTGGAGACCTGCTCTGCCTGCTGCAGTGTGTTCGGCCATGCTGTGGTTGGGAAGGGAAGGTGGATAGTTGGAGACCGGCTTTGGCTGCTACAGCAGCTTCTGCCCTGCTGTGGTTGGGTAGGGAAGGTGCAGTGGTGTAGCTAGGGCTCCGCAGCCCTAGCGGTGGCGGGGGGGGGAGCCGGCGCCATGGGGGCGCAGTGACCTGTGTAAGCCAAGGCACTGAGGCAGGATGAATGTGGAGAGCCCAACACTGTGTCCCCGGAAAAATGCAGAGGAATGCTGCTGCGTTTGTGTTCAGCTGGAGGAGAGACTGCTGTGCAGATCGGGCAGCAGGGCAGTTTGTCCGACCTGGAACTTAAGACAGTTGCGGGGAGTCCTCAGTGGCTTACCACAGCCCCCACCCCTGTCGGACTTTACTGCAATCGGAGCTCAGCTCCTGGCTGGCCGCTTGCAGCACTTGAAGCTTTCGCCTCATTCTGTATTCAGCAGGGGTGGGCAGCTACATGTTGCCGAAGGGAGGGGAAAGATTAGATCCCGGGATCACAGGCAGTAGCAGGGTCTCTGATTTCATTGCTGCTGCTGCCCAGTATATACAGACACTTGTACCCAGTGATGCTTTGCTTTACAGTGGCTGGCCTCTCTCCTGTGACCAGCCACCAATGAGCTGCACTCCTTACAGGCTGGCCACGCCTCCTATCTTTCCCTCTATCCTCATAGCATCCTCTATGGCTGCATCTCCATGACCTCCTCCTTCTTCTACTCCTCGCTGTAGCTACCCCCAGTAACACAAGGCAGATCCAGGTACTGAGGGTCTCTGTGTTCTGGCTTGAGTAGCAGCACTGCTACATACAGTATATGGGGTGGTAGTGCGTGGTCCGTACCACTATATTCCATACAGTAACCTATTGTTTATTATTATGTGTGTGTGGGGCTCCTATTGTTTATTATTATGTGTGTGTGTGGGGGGATCCTATTGTTTATTATTATGTGTGGGGGGGTTCCTATTGTTTATTATTATGTGTGTGTGTGGGGGGTTCCTATTGTTTATTATTATGTGTGTGTGGGGGGGCTCCTATTCTTTATTATTATGTGTGTGTGTGGGGGGCTCCTATTGTTTATTATTATTATTATTATTATTATTATTATTATTATTATTAATATTATGTGTGTGTGGGGGGACTCCTATTGTTTATTATTGTGTGTGTGTGTGTGTGTGTGTGTGTGTGTGTGTGGCTCCTATTGTTTATTATTATTATTATTATTATTATTATTATTATTATTATTATTATTATGTGTGTGTGTGGGGGGGCTCCTATTGTTTATTATTATTATTATTATTATTATTATTATTATTATTATTATTATGTGTGTGTGTGGGGGCTCCTATTGTTTATTATTATGTGTGTGTGTGTGTGGGATTCCTATTGTTTATAATTATGTGTGTGGGGGGGGGCTCCTATTGTTTATTATTATGTGTGTGTGTGGGGGGGGGGCTCCTATTGTTTATTATTATGTGTGTGTGGGGGGGGCTCCTATTGTTTATTATTATTATTATGTGTGTGTGTGGGGCTACTATTGTTTATTATTATGTGTGGGGGGGCTCCTATTGTTTGTTATTATTATGTGTGTGTGGGGCTCCTATTGTTTATTATTATGTGTGTGTGTGGGGGGGGCTCCTATTGTTTGTTATTATTATGTGTGTGTGGGGCTCCTATTGTTTATTATTATGTGTGTGTGGGGGGCTCCTATTGTTTATTATTATGTGGGGGGGGGCTCCTATTGTTTGTTATTATTATGTGTGTGTGGGGCTCCTATTTATTATTATTATGTGTGGGGGGCGGCTCCTATTGTTTGTTATTATTATGTGTGTGTGGGGCTCCTATTGTTTATTATTATGTGTGTGTGTGGGGGGGTTCCTATTGTTTGTTATTATTATGTGTGTGTGCGGCTCCTATTGTTTATTATTATGTATGGGGGGGCTCATATTGTTTATTATTATTATTATTATTATTATTATTATTATTATTATTATTATGTGTGTGTGGGGGGCTCCTATTGTTTATTATTATTGTGTGGGGGGTTCCTCTTGTTTATTATTATGTGTGTGTGTGTGTGTGTGTGTGTGTGTGTGGGGCTCCTATTGTTTATTATTATGTATGGGAGGCTCCTATTGTTTATTATTATTATTATTATTATTATTATTATTATGATTATTATTATTATTATTATTATTATTATTATTATTATTATGTGTGTGTGTGTGGGGGGGCTCCTATTGTTTATTATTATTGTGTGTGGGGGGGTCCTATTGTTTATTATTATGTATGGGGGGCTCCTATTGTTTATTATTATTATTATTATTATTATTATTATTATTATTATTATTATTATGTGTGTGGGGGGGGGCTCCTATTGTTTATTATTATTGTGTGGGGGGTTCCTATTGTTTATTATTATGTGTGTGTGTGTGTGGGGGGTCCTATTGTTTATTATTATGTGTGTGTGTGGGGGGGGTCCTCTTGTTTATTATTATGTGTGTGGGGGGCTCCTATTGTTTAATATTATGTGGGGGGGGGGCTCCTATTGTTTATTATTATGTGTGTGTGGGGTTCCTATTGTTTGTTATTATTATGTGTGTGTGGGGCTCCTATTTATTATTATTATTATGTGTGGGGGGGCTCCTATTGTTTGTTATTATTATGTGTGTGTGTGGGGGGGTTCCTATTGTTTGTTATTATTATGTGTGTGTGGGGCTCCTATTGTTTATTATTATGTATGGGGGGGGCTCATATTGTTTATTATTATTATTATTATTATTATTATTATTATTATTATTATTATTATTATGTGTGTGTGTGTGTGGGGCTCCTATTGTTTATTATTATTGTGTGGGGGGTTCCTATTGTTTATTATTATGTGTGTGTGTGTGTGGGGGGGGGGCTCCTATTGTTTATTATTATGTATGGGAGGCTCCTATTGTTTATTATTATTATTATTATTATTATTATTATTATTATTATTATTATTATTATTATGTGTGTGTGTGTGGGGGGGCTCCTATTGTTTATTATTATTGTGTGTGGGGGGGTCCTATTGTTTATTATTATGTATGGGGGGCTCCTATTGTTTATTATTATTATTATTATTATTATTATTATTATTATTATTATTATTATTATGTGTGTGGGGGGGGGGCTCCTATTGTTTATTATTATTGTGTGGGGGGTTCCTATTGTTTATTATTATGTGTGTGTGTGTGGGGGGTCCTATTGTTTATTATTATGTGTGTGTGTGTGTGTGGGGGGTCCTCTTGTTTATTATTATGTGTGTGTGGGGCTCCTATTGTTTATTATTATGTGTGTGTGTGTGTGTGGGGGGTTCCTATTGTTTATTATTATGTGTGTGTGGGGGGCTCCTATTGTTTATTATTATTATTATTATTATTATTATTATTATTATTATTATTATTATGTGTGTGTGGGGCTACTATTGTTTATTATTATTATGTGTGTGTGGGGGGGTTCCTATTGTTTATTATTATTATGTGTGTGTGGGGCTCCTATTGTTTATTATTATTATGTGTGTGTGGGGCTCCTATTGTTTAATATTATGTGGGGGGGGGGGCTCCTATTGTTTATTATTATGTGTGTGTGGGGTTCCTATTGTTTGTTATTATTATGTGTGTGTGGGGGGATCCTATTGTTTGTTATTATTATGTGTGGGGGGGGGGCTCCTATTGTTTGTTATTATTATGTGTGTGTGTGTGGGGGGGGTTCCTATTGTTTGTTATTATTATGTGTGTGTGGGGCTCCTATTGTTTATTATTATGTATGGGGGGGGGGCTCATATTGTTTATTATTATTATTATTATTATTATTATTATGTGTGTGTGTGTGTGTGTGGGGCTCCTATTGTTTATTATTATTGTGTGGGGGGTTCCTATTGTTTATTATTATGTGTGTGTGTGTGTGTGTGTGTGGGGGGGGCTCCTATTGTTTATTATTATGTATGGGAGGCTCCTATTGTTTATTATTATTATTATTATTATTATTATTATTATTATTATTATTATTATGTGTGTGTGTGTGGGGGGGCTCCTATTGTTTATTATTATTATGTGTGGGGGGGGGGCTCCTATTGTTTGTTATTATTATGTGTGTGTGGGGGGGGGGTTCCTATTGTTTGTTATTATTATGTGTGTGTGGGGCTCCTATTGTTTATTATTATGTATGGGGGGGGGCTCATATTGTTTATTATTATTATTATTATTATTATTATTATGTGTGTGTGTGTGGGGATCCTATTGTTTATTATTATTGTGTGGGGGGTTCCTATTGTTTATTATTATGTGTGTGTGTGTGTGTGTGTGGGGGCTCCTATTGTTTATTATTATGTATGGGAGGCTCCTATTGTTTATTATTATTATTATTATTATTATTATTATTATTATTATTATTATTATGTGTGTGTGTGTGGGGGGGCTCTTATTGTTTATTATTATTGTGTGTGGGGGGGTCCTATTGTTTATTATTATGTATGGGGGGCTCCTATTGTTTATTATTATTATTATTATTATTATTATTATTATTATTATTATTATTATTATTATTATGTGTGTGTGGGGGGGGCTCCTATTGTTTATTATTATTGTGTGGGGGGTTCCTATTGTTTATTATTATGTGTGTGTGTGTGGGGGGTCCTATTGTTTATTATTATGTGTGTGTGTGTGTGTGGGGGGTCCTCTTGTTTATTATTATGTGTGTGTGGGGCTCCTATTGTTTATTATTATGTGTGTGTGGGGGGGGGGGGGTTCCTATTGTTTATTATTATGTGTGTGTGGGGGGGCTCCTATTGTTTATTATTATTATTATTATTATGTGTGTGTGGGGCTACTATTGTTTATTATTATTATGTGTGTGTGGGGGGGTTCCTATTGTTTATTATTATTATGTGTGTGTGGGGCTCCTATTGTTTATTATTATTATGTGTGTGTGGGGCTCCTATTGTTTATTATTATGTGTGTGTGGGGCTCCTATTGTTTATTATTATTATTATGTGTGTGGGGGGCTCCTATTGTTTATTATTATTATGTGTGTGGGGGGTCCTATTGTTTATTATTATTATGTGTGGGGGGGGGGGGGGGCTCCTATTGTTTATTATTATGTGTGTGTGGGGTTCCTATTGTTTATAATTATGTGTGTGTGTGGGGGGGGCTCCTATTGTTTATTATTATGTGTGTGTGTGTGTGGGGGGGGCTCCTATTATTTATTATTATGTGTGTGGGGGGGTTCCTATTGTTTGTTATTATTATGTGTGTGTGGGGCTCCTATTGTTTATTATTATGTGTGGGGGGCTCCTATTGTTTGTTATTATTATGTGTGTATGGGGTTCCTATTGTTTATTATTATGTGTGTGTGTGGGGGGGTGGGTTCCTATTGTTTGTTATTATTATGTGTGTGTGGGGCTCCTATTGTTTATTATTATTGTGTGGGGGGTTCCTATTGTTTATTATTATGTGTGTGTGTGTGTGTGGGGCTCCTATTGTTTATTATTATGTATGGGGGGCTCCTATTGTTTATTATTATTATTATTATTATTATTATTATTATTATTATTATTATTATTATTATTATTATTATTATTATGTGTGTGTGTGTGTGTGTGGGGCTCCTATTGTTTATTATTATTGTGTGTGGGGGGTCCTATTGTTTATTATTATGTATGGGGGGGCTCCTATTGTTTATTATTATGTGTGTGTGTGGGGGGGGCTCCTATTGTTTATTATTATTGTGTGGGGGGTTCCTATTGTTTATTATTATGTGTGTGTGTGGGGGGGTTCTATTGTTTATTATTATGTGTGTGGGGGGGTCCTCTTGTTTATTATTATGTGTGTGTGGGGCTCCTATTGTTTATTATTATGTGTGTGTGGGGGGTTCCTATTGTTTATTATTATGTGTGTGTGGGGGACTCCTATTGTTTTTTTATTATTATGTGTGTGTGGGGCTACTATTTTTTATTATTATGTGTGTGGGGGGGGGTTCCTATTGTTTGTTATTATTATGTGTGTGTGGGGCTCCTATTGTTTATTATTATGTGTGTGTGTGTGTGTGGGGGGGGGTCCTAATGTTTGTTGTTATTATTATGTGTGTGTGGGGCTCCTATTGTTTATTATTATGTTTGGGGGGGCTCCTATTGTTTATTATTATGTGTGGGGGGCTCCTATTGTTTATTATTATTATTATTATTATGTGTGTGTGGGGCTCCTATTGTTTATTATTATTATTTTATTATTATTATTATTATTATTATGATGTGTGGGGGGGCTCCTATTGTTTATTATTATTATTATGTGTGTGTGTGGGGCTCCTATTGTTTATTATTATGTATGGGGGGGCTCCTATTGTTTATTATTATTACTATTATTATTATTATTATTATTATTATTATTATTATTATGTGTGTGTGTGTGTGTGTGGGGGGGGGGGGCTCCTATTGTTTATTATTATTGTGTGTGGGGGGTCCTATTGTATATTATTATGTATGGGGGGCTTCTATTGTTTATTATTATTATTATTATTATTATTATGTTTGTGTGGGGGGCTCCTATTGTTTATTATTATTGTGTGGGGGGTTCCTATTGTTTATTATTATGTGTGTGTGTGGGGGGGGGTCCTATTGTTTATTATTATGTGTGTGTGTGGGGGGTCCTCTTGTTTATTATTAAGTGTGTGTGGGGCTCCTATTGTTTATTATTATGTGTGTGTGTGTGGGGGGGCTCCTATTGTTTATTATTATTATGTGTGTGTGGGGCTACTATTGTTTTTTATTATGTGAGTGTGTGTGTGGGGGGGTCCTATTGTTTATTATTATTATTATTATGTGTGTGTGGGGCTCCTATTGTTTATTATTATTATTTTATTATTATTATTATTATTATTATTATTATTATTATTATTATGTGTGTGTGGGGCTCCTATTGTTTATTATTATGTGTGTGTGGGGGGCTCCTATTGTTTATTATTATTATTATTATTATGTGTGTGTGGGGCTCCTATTGTTTATTATTATTATGTGTGTGTGGGGGGGTCCTATTGTTTATTATTATTATGTGTGTGTGTGTGTGTGGGGGCTCCTATTGTTTATTATTATGTGTGTGTGGGGTTCCTATTGTTTATAATTATGTGTGTGTGGGGGGGGGCTCCTATTGTTTATTATTATGTGTGTGTGGGGGGGGGGGGCTCCTATTATTTATTATTATGTGTGTGTAGGGGGTTCCTATTGTTTGTTATTATTATGTGTGTGTGGGGCTCCTATTGTTTATTATTATGTGTGTGGGGGGGCTCCTATTGTTTGTTATTATTATGTGTGTATGGGGCTCCTATTGTTTATTATTATGTGTGTGGGGGGGGGGGTTCCTATTGTTTGTTATTATTATGTGTGTGGGGGGCTCCTATTGTTTATTATTATGTATGGGGGGGCTCCTATTGTTTATTATTATGTGTGGGGGGCTCCTATTGTTTATTATTATTATTACATACCTCCCAACTTCTGTACAGAGGAAATAGGGGGCGGGGCGTATGCAAATAAGGGCGCGGCTTATGCTAATTAGCCGCGACCTCATTTTCATACGAGAATAGACGCTGTGCGCATGCGCACAGCGTCTATTCTACTAGATTGGGGGGTCTCCCAACTGCCACCCCCCGCAGCGGGACAATGCCTGCCGCGGGTGGGACGTCGGGACAGGACCCGAAAATCGGGACTGTCCCGACGGAATCGTGACAGTTGGGAGGTATGTTATTATGTGTGTGTGGGGGGGCTCCTATTGTTTATTATTATTGTGTGGGGGGTTCCTATTGTTTATTATTATGTGTGTGTGTGTGTGGGGCTCCTATTGTTTATTATTATTATTATTATTATTATTATTATTATTATTATTATGTGTGTGTGTGTGTGTGTGGGGGGGCTCCTATTGTTTATTATTATTGTGTGTGGGGGGGTCGTATTGTTTATTATTATGTATGGGGGGGCTCCTATTGTTTATTATTATTATTATTATGTGTGTGTGGGGGGGCTCCTATTGTTTATTATTATTGTGTGGGGGGTTCCTATTGTTTATTTTTATGTGTGTGTGTGGGGGGGGGTCCTATTGTTTATTATTATGTGTGTGTGTGTGTGTGTGTGGGGGGGTTCCTATTGTTTATTATTATTATGTGTGTGTGGGGCTCCTATTGTTTATTATTATACTGGGCAGTATTCAATGAGAATACCTGCGAGGTGCAGCAAATCCTTTTTAGGATTCGCTGCACATTCACCACGTTCCGGAGCCGGCGGGCTCCGGTATTCAGCGTGTCAGGGGCTCGCTGCCCCTGACTGGCGAATATGAGCTACTGCGGCGATTGCCGCAGGGAGCCTGAGGATGGTGCCAGGCAGAGAGATGGTAGTCTCTCTGCCTGCCCCAGAACTTTGTGGGGGGTAGGTGGGCTCCCCGGGTGCCAGGCAGCACAGGCTGCCCCCCGGGGGTGCCAGCAGGGGAGCGTATATTCACTACACACGATCGTAACGATCAAGTGCAGTGAATATATGAATTTGTAATGAGCGGCTCGGTTCCGGCGCCCCCTGCTGGCTGCTGTGTAAAAAAAAAAATATATATATATATATTTTTTTAAATTAAATATATATTCATGTGCTTACAGCCAGGGGCAAACGCAGGATTTTCAGAAGGGGGTTTCCAGAGAGGGGCGGAGCAAAGCACAGAGATGGACACTTAGGTGACCCCGTAAATGCCGGGTCAGTTAAAGTATTAGCAGTGTAGACCCCTAGGCATAGCAATGTATTGGGGCCCCTACCTATCCTCCAGCGGTAGGGGTGTTGAGTGCTATGAGCGGAAGCTTTGATGTCCTGCGGGTGGTAGGGGGTATTATATCAACCGCTCAGCATGTAGGGCCTGGATCAGTAATTTTTACTTTAATGGAATTAAAAACTAGAGAATCCCACCTACCAAATGGTACTAGGGGATCAGAGTTCAGGAGGCATAGCAATTTGCCAACAAGTATATAAATCTACATACCAGGAGTGTGGAGCTGGCGCAGTAACCAGCTGCTGGAAGGCTGATATCTCTGGTTCTGGGCACAGTAGAGACAAGCTACTAGTGTCCATGAAAGGGGGAGAGTCCCAGCTTTTGGAATATACCCTCAGAAAAACTCTAAGTCAGACAGAAACTGAAATATCTGACTGGGAAGAGCAATTAACAGGCTTGGATGGGGACCACTGCTTTGAAGTCAGATATCTCCGGTTCCCGAGGGCCGATTTTTAAAATTCTTGTACCCATGAAAAGAGGAGACCCTCACCTTTCAGTCTAGGGTCCATAGATTCTTGGGGGGGGTTTCTGGGTACTCAGAAACCCCCCCTGCGTGCGCTACTGACAGCACATGAATAAAAGTAGCATGCCCCTCCTCAGAATAAAATTCCTGATTTTTTGACACCAAATGTAAAAAACAAAACACTTTATTTTAAAAGTTCACATTCCACTTCACCATAAAAAGATAGCGATTGCTACTCGGTGAAACATGGTGAAAAAAACCTTGAAATGTATTCGCCATGTGGTCATTGAATAGGGTGATTCACCGTTTTAGTCAGAAATTCGCCAAACAGCACAAATTCGCCATAAAAACCTGGCGAATCAGCCTCATTGAATACCGCCAATGTGTGTGTGGGGCTCCTATTGTTTATTATTATGTGTTTGTCGGGCTCCTATTGTTTATTATTATTATTATTATGTGTGTGTGGGGCTCCTATTGTTTATTATTATTATGTGTGTGTGGGGCTCCTACATACCTCCCAACTGTCACGATTACAGCGGGACAGTCCCGATTTTCGGGTCCTGTCCCGCTGTCCCACCCGCGGCAGGCATTGTCCCGCTGCGGGGGGTGGCAGTTGGGAGACCCCCCAATCTAATAGAATAGAAGCTGTGCGCATGCGCACAGCGTCTATTCTCGTATGAAAATGAGGTCGCGGCTAATTAGCATAAGCCGCGCCCTTATTTGCATACGCCCCCGCCCCCACAGAAGTTGGGAGGTATGCTCCTATTGTTTATTATTATGTGTGTGTGGGGCTCCTATTGTTTATTATGTGTGTGTGGGGCTCCTATTGTTTATTATTATGTGTGTGTGGGGGGGTTCCTATTGTTTATTATTATGTGTGTGTGAAGGGGTTCCTATTGTTTATTATTATGTGTGTGTGGGGCTCCGATTGTTTATTATTATGTGTATGTGGGGCTCCTATTGTTTATTATTATTATGTGTGTGTGGGGCTCCTATTGTTTATTATTATGTGTATGTGGGGGGGTTCCTATTGTTTATTATTATGTGTGTGTGGGGCTCCGATTGTTTATTATTATGTGTATGTGGGGCTCCTATTGTTTATTATTATTATGTGTGTGTGGGGCTCCGATTGTTTATTATTATGTGTATGTGGGGCTCCTATTGTTTATTATTATTATGTGTGTGTGGGGCTCCGATTGTTTATTATTATGTGTATGTGGGGCTCCTATTGTTTATTATTATAACTTTATTATCACTTGTCCACGACCATCAGTAGCACCTCTCTGTCTGCCATCCAGGTCCCACTTGTCAGGAGTGTCTGTATCTGCCCAGCCCAGATTCCGGACTCCATGGAGGTCTCTGTGTCTTGGTTGTTTGCTGCACATTTACAGGAGATCAGCCAGGGAATCAGATGCACTGGGATCCTATGCTATGATTGGACCAAGGGTTCCTTAAAGCTGAAAGGGGCCAGAGGAGTGATTTGAGGTGGAAAGTGAAGGCAATGGGCATAGAAACCCTCGGCAACAAGCATGTAGCTAAAAAGAATTGTATTAATGTATGGGGGGGGGGGGGGGGCAGAACCTTTTTTGGCAGAATTTCGCAAAATTTTTAGTTCCGCCACTGAGAAGGTGGATAGTTAGAGAGGGTATGGAGCATTATGGGTAAGGTTGACAGTGTCATTAGGTCAACATGGGTTAGGTCGTCATTGAAAAATCAACATGTTTTTATTTAAGAACATCTTTTTCACCTGAATGTCAATACAGCCGACATAAACACTAAAACGTAGCACCGCATCCCCTCACATGGCTCGCTGCACACGCTTGTTCTCCCACCACGCCTTAGTGGATGGTAGGGCATGAAATACCACCTGTCGGCACATATCGTGTCGACATAAACACTAAAACGTAGCACCGCATCCCCTCACATGGCTCGCTGCACACGCTTGTTCTCCCACCACGCCTTAGTGGATGGTAGGGCATGAAATACCACCTGTCGGCACATATCGTGTCGACATAAACACTAAAACGGAGCACCGCGTCCCCTCACATGGCTCGCTGCACACGCTTGTTCTCCCACCACGCCTTAGTGGATGGTAGGGCATGAAATACCACCTGTCGGCACATATCGTGTCGACATAAACACTAAAACGTAGCACCGCGTCCCCTCACATGGCTCGCTGCACACGCTTGTTCTCCCACCACGCCCTATTTGATAGTAGGGCATGAAATGCCACCTGTCGGCACATATCATGTCGACATAGACACCGAAACGTAGCACTGCGTCCCCTCACATGGCTCGCTGCACACGCTTGTTCTCCCACCACGCCCTATTGGATAGTAGGGCATGAAATGCCACCTGTCGGCACATATCGTGTCGACATGGACACCAAAACGTAGCTCCGCGTCCTTCCGCATGGCTCGCTGCACAAGTTGCCATCATCAAAATTGGCTGAATGCAATCCCTGGGGGGCAGTTAAAACGGGTTCGACGCAACTGCACCAACATTGATACATACAAGGAAAAAGCTGGAGCTATGGCAGAAAAATTCATCTCCAGTGGCTACAATACAGATAGAATTGCCTCTTTAGTGAATGAAGTAGAAGAAGTAGAAAGGGATGATCTACTCGCCACAAAAGCATTTGAAAATGAATCCAAGAAAGATTTTAAAATGTCATTCATCACAGGTTATAATGCCCAATATAAGAGCATAGAATCCTCTTTCAGAAAGAATTGGAAGATCTTGAGACGGGACCCCATTTTGGGTGAACATCTACCGAGCCAACCAAGCTTTATATATCGCCGGGCACCAAACATTAAAACCAACATGCCCTCCCCATACCCAAACGCCCTGGAAGGATCCTCACCAAAGGGTTCCACAGGTGTGGTTTATGTAGGGCTTGTAGGGAAGTTAACAGCAATGGAGTAAGTAAAATCTCTGAACTGTCCATCAACGGTGTTAAACATATACTTAGTGACTTTATCACCTGTAACACGAGCAATATAGTGTATGGGATTGAGTGCACGTGTCATAAATTCTACATCGGCCGGACATCACGTCCTTTCAAAATAAGACTCAGCGAACACTTAAATAATATCAAGAAGGGCTTGGAGTCTCACTCCCTATCACAGCATTTTAAAATTGTTCATAAATCATCTTCATCAGCAATTGTCAGATTTTTTGGTATAAAAATTGCACATACTGGCCCGAGAAACAAAAACCTGGGCACCTGCTTAGCGAGAGAGGAAATGAGATGCATTTATAAATTTGACACTCTCAAACCCAGTGGCCTCAATTCGGATTTTGAGGTGAAATGGTTTTTATGAATTTTTCTTCTCTTTGGCGTTTTAAAATATCTTTTTATATATATGTTCCTTGTCATTTTAATATATGTCTTCATCACGTTTTTTAATCATGTTCAAGATTTTATTAGCATATTGTATGTTTTTATGATTAATGGATCTTAAATATATATGTTTTACACATCTTTTTATATTTATAGTGAAGGCTAATTCCGGCCGTTTAAAACATCTAACCGGAGCACCAATATGGCTATACATTCGCTACTACTTCCCCCGGCTTTGAATGGGTTAAATGCCGAAATCCCCCGGGCGGTTAAACTTAGGATGGGAACCTAAATCATACGAAATAGGATCAGTCGGTTTCCTTATACCAGCACACCGCGCCGTCTATGCCAACCGGAAGCGGAACTGGAGGGACATTAGAGCGAGACACACGCAATGTCCGTGCGTGTCAGCCAGCAGGAAACCAATCTCCGATACCGGAAGTTCACGCAGTGTCAATGCGTGTCACTCAGCCGGAAGTGAGCTTCCGAAATCGGAAGTCCACGCTAATCCAGACGGTTTTCACTAATTGATCACCCTTTAAAAAGACTGCTCTCACTCATACAGCTACACTCCTTGAAAAAGGACACTGGTAGTGTCCGAAACGCGTTGGAGTAGCTGTTGTGCCATCCGGACCAGGGGATATTTAAGAAGGGAACTGTTTACCTGCCTGTGGAACTGTATGCTGTGACCAACCCGGGTTCAGATCGCCGCATTCATGCCCATTTGAGAACCAGTTCGATCAGGTTCTCCACCCCCTGCGGTAAATTCCACCCTTTTCATATCTCCTGGATGTTTTTACATATATGTTTATTTTTGTCCCAATAAATTAGTCTGTGCTGCACCATATATATTTCTGTTTCTTCTCATGAGGGAAATTGGATACTATGTATGGGATTGGACGTATGCAGTAATGAACTGGATGCGGTTTATATAAACCCAGGCTATTTACTTGTGGAGAAGAGGAGCGTTACCCAATTCTGAGGGAAGTGCATTTGTCTTTTATTATTAGCGCTGGTATTAAGTATCGACCCCCACCTGGTACTCTTGGTACCCACCCTTTCTGACACTTACAGCAGCAAGTTACCGGGTGAAGCAGTTCTACCCAGTAATTTGCTGAAAAATCTGTGTTTTTCTTATGTCTGAAACTGAAAGGGTCAACCTGGGTCTTAAATCCCTGGTCCTTAACCCAGGTAAAAAGAAGGGTCGGAGACCTGGGTTTTAACACCCGGGTTGACCCTTTCAGACATACCAGATGCGTGTTCATGTGTATAAGTGAAGTAGGAACATCATTTTTTTCTGGGACAGACGATATTTGTTGTTTGGAGAATCTCCGCTCCTTTTTGTCTCCACATACTGGGGGAAATTTACCAATATGAAAAACCTAGTTTTTCATATTGGTATTTCCCCTACGGTTGCATACGACTATTTAAGTCGTATGCAAAGTCGTGTTCCGGAGGGGAAATTACAAAGCAGTCAGATACGACTGCTTTGTAACCCTCCGATGGTGTAACAATTCGTATTAGCGGCCGTACAGATGGGGCCGGGCTCATCTTTCCAGGGGATGGCGATGGCGACGCCATTCGCCATTCCCTGCTCCGGCGCCATCTGTGTGTCGGAAGGGGACGCGCGCGCACGAGGTGCGCGCGCGTCCCCTTCCGACGGTGCTGCCGTGCCCTTCCGACGGGCGCCCGGTGCCCACACCGGGCGCCCGCACCCCCCCACAGCCGCCTCGGGTCCCCCCAGCCCCCCTCGAGCGGGAGGCGGACAGTATTGCGTCCGCCTCGCCCGCCGGCCGCCCGGATACTGAGACGCACGTGCGTGGGGGACGCACGCGCGTCTCAGTCAGATGGCGCGCCGTGTTGCTGGCGGATCGCCAGCGGCATGCTGCTGGCGATTCGCCAGCAAGCATAAGGCTTGCCCCATCTGTATATACGGCTGCTAATACGAATTATTTCTAGCAGTCTGCACGGATCAGTCAGATCCGTGCAGGCTGCAGTGTGTAAAAATAAATAAATAAATAAAAAAAAAAAACGGCGTGGGGTCCCCCCCACAGCCGAAACCAGCACCGGGCTGACAGTGCCTGGAGCCGGTAATAAAAAATCAGGGAACCCGACAAATAGGGGTTCCCCGATTTTTAACAACCAGCCCCAGGCTCCAGGTCCGGGGCTGGTTCCCAAAATACGGGGGACAAAATGACTAGGGGTCCCCCGTATTTCAAGAACCAGTCCCAGGCACAACCAGCCAGCAGGGTAATGTCACAGCCGGGGGACACTTATGATATAAGGTCCCGCGGCCAAAACATTAACCCTACCGACCAGTCAGCCTGGCCAGGGGCCCTGGGGGAGTGGGGACCCCCCCAATGAAGGGGTCCCCCCCCTCCAGGACTTACCTGACCAGGCTGAAGCCTGGTACTGTAGGGGGGGGTGTGCAAAGTGTGGGGAACGGAATCACCACAAATTACACTATGCCTCTGGCGCTGTTTTGGAGGTGATTAGTAAAAAATAAAATAATAAAACAATTTAATGGCTACTGCTGCTGCATGTGATTTATGTGAATTAGCTAAAATTCACAAAGAAGGAGAGGAAAAACTGCAGTGTTTTTAAACCACCTTGCGCTGCTAGTACACCAATTACACACTAATAATACCACTGGACAGAATGATACTGGACACACTGCTGAAAATGTAGAAAAATCTTTTTATATAAGAAAAAAAGAGTAATAAAACAATTCATACATATAAATTAATAACATTAATGAATACAATACAATAAATACCTAAATGGCCATTAGGTTTACGTTTGCAAACTGTGGAGTACTCCGTGATGGGTTAAAAATAATAATAGTCACTGGGGATAGCCAGAATGATAAGGGAATGAAAGGGGAAAATGATGCAAATGGATGAGCAGCACAGTTAGTGGATGAATGAAATGCACATGCGGGGTTAGTGAAGCAGATAGACTAGTGCCCGGAATGAAGCACTGTAAGCAGTAGATGTTATCTCACCCTCCGTTGTGATGGTGTTGGGAGGCGTCGGGGAGCTT
Source organism: Crinia signifera (assembly GCF_055691185.1). Lineage (NCBI taxonomy): Eukaryota > Metazoa > Chordata > Amphibia > Anura > Myobatrachidae > Crinia > Crinia signifera. The sequence continues at coordinate 650,083 of NC_139221.1, read as the reverse complement.
TAGTTTATATTAGCTCATACCCGGTAGTTGTCACTGCTGGCGGGGAGCTTAAGTTGGAAAAAGCCCTACCCGCTATGTGCTGGGTCTGATGGTTTTGACCAGCTGTGTGGACGTAGCCAGAAGGAACTGCGGCTGGGTATAATTGCTGGGTAGCGGGAGGGACACTCGACCGCTGGGTGAAGGTGTAGTAACTGCTGCCAGATGACGGTGGCTTGTAGGCTGAAGACCGCGGCAGACCAGCTAGAAGTTGTGACTGGAAGGCAGGGGAATCACGGAGGTTTGCTGACGTAACCGGAAATGACGTCGACGCGTTTCGTCTCTATGGCAACGGAGACTTTTTCAAGACGGATGACGAAACGCGTCGACGTCATTTCCGGTTACGTCAGCAAACCTCCGTGATTCCCCTGCCTTCCAGTCACAACTTCTAGCTGGTCTGCCGCGGTCTTCAGCCTACAAGCCACCGTCATCTGGCAGCAGTTACTACACCTTCACCCAGCGGTCGAGTGTCCCTCCCGCTACCCAGCAATTATACCCAGCCGCAGTTCCTTCTGGCTACGTCCACACAGCTGGTCAAAACCATCAGACCCAGCACATAGCGGGTAGGGCTTTTTCCAACTTAAGCTCCCCGCCAGCAGTGACAACTACCGGGTATGAGCTGATACCAACTAAAGCTCCCCGACGCCTCCCAACACCATCACAACGGAGGGTGAGATAACATCTACTGCTTACAGTGCTTCATTCCGGGCACTAGTCTATCTGCTTCACTAACCCCGCATGTGCATTTCATTCATCCACTAACTGTGCTGCTCATCCATTTGCATCATTTTCCCCTTTCATTCCCTTATCATTCTGGCTATCCCCAGTGACTATTATTATTTTTAACCCATCACGGAGTACTCCACAGTTTGCAAACGTAAACCTAATGGCCATTTAGGTATTTATTGTATTGTATTCATTAATGTTATTAATTTATATGTATGAATTGTTTTATTACTCTTTTTTTCTTATATAAAAAGATTTTTCTACATTTTCAGCAGTGTGTCCAGTATCATTCTGTCCAGTGGTATTATTAGTGTGTAATTGGTGTACTAGCAGCGCAAGGTGGTTTAAAAACACTGCAGTTTGAAGCCTGGTACTGTCCCCGATGCCCCTGGGCGGTGGGCATCGGGCTGATTATGGTGTAAAAAATAGATTAAACTATTGTTTTTTACTGTGGCACTACAAGTGCCAGCAAGCTGGGACTTGGAGAACCACAAGTCCCAGCCTGCTGGGCATTAAAGGGCCCGCTGGCACTTGTAGTTCCACAGTTAAAAAAATAGTACACAAAACACACTGACACACTTTTAAAATAAAACTTTAATACATACAAAGCCCACACATACTGATACTTACCTATCTTCTTCCCGTAGGTAGCCCTGGTCCTGTGTCGTCATCTTCTGGTCCTGTGTCGTCTTCTGCCTCCATGTCGACCGTCGCCTTCGCCGTCCGGATCCGACGAAATCCATTTGGGAAGCTGTGGAAGGAAACCATACTCACCTGTCCCAGCGCGACGTAGTCCAGGTAAGTGTCTTGGCAAAAAAACAAACCGACACCCCGAATCCAGCCGGACAGCAGGGAGCCGCACGGTGTTTGTGTACATCGTGCGGCTCCGCCTCCCGAATGCCGCTATTGGCCGCCTTGCGGCCTAGCGGCCAATCAGGAGCCGCTAGGCCGCAAGGCGACCAATAGCGGCATTCGGGGGCGGAGCCGCACGATGTACACAAACACTGTGCGGCTCCCTGCTGTCCGGCTGGATTCGGGGTGTCGGTTTGTTTTTTTGCCAAGACACTTACCTGGACTACGTCGCGCTGGGACAGGTGAGTATGGTTTCCTTCCACAGCTTCCCAAATGGATTTCGTCGGATCCGGACGGCGAAGGCGACGGTCGACATGGAGGCAGAAGACGACACAGGACCAGAAGATGACGACACAGGACCAGGGCTACCTACGGGAAGAAGATAGGTAAGTATCAGTATGTGTGGGCTTTGTATGTATTAAAGTTTTATTTTAAAAGTGTGTCAGTGTGTTTTGTGTACTATTTTTTTAACTGTGGAACTACAAGTGCCAGCGGGCCCTTTAATGCCCAGCAGGCTGGGACTTGTGGTTCTCCAAGTCCCAGCTTGCTGGCACTTGTAGTGCCACAGTAAAAAACAATAGTTTAATCTATTTTTTACACCATAATCAGCCCGATGCCCACCGCCCAGGGGCATCGGGGACAGTACCAGGCTTCAGCCTGGTCAGGTAAGTCCTGGAGGGGGGGGGAACCCTTCATTGGGGGGGTCCCCACTCCCCCAGGGCCCCTGGCCTGGCTGACTGGTCGGTAGGGTTAATGTTTTGGCCGCGGGACCTTATGTGTCCCCCGGCTGTGACATTACACTGCTGGCTGGTTGTGCCTGGGACTGGTTCTTGAAATACGGGGGACCCCTAGTCATTTTGTCCGCCGTATTTTGGGAACCAGCCCCGGACCTGGAGCCTGGGGCTGGTTGTTAAAAATCGGGGAACCCCTATTTGTCGGGTTCCCTGATTTTTAATTACCGGCCCCGGCTCCTTCAGCCTGGTGCTGGTTTCGGCTGTGGGGGGGACCCCACGCCGTTTTTTTTTTTCTATTTATTTTTTTTTTCTATTTTTTTACACTGCAGCCTGCACGGATCTGACTGATCCGTGCAGGCTAAAACGCAAATAGATAGAAATGGGGAGAGAAAGAGGACTCTGTTTTTGGGGCACTCTTATGATATGATAGTTTGTAAAATAAAACTTAGCTTTTAATTCATAATTTTAAAATATATATAGAGGGCTTCGATTCTTGGACAAGGTAGCCTTATAAGTTCAAAATCTATCACCAGTCTTGCAGTGAGCTCTTATAATATATGCTATGCGCTGGAGATTTTGATAAGAAATTCAGATTGGTTCCACATTGGAGCCAATTTGAATTGGTGATGTGCGCCTAGTGAGCCTTGCGGCCGATTATAGCTAGGGCACGTTAGAGGCGATATTTTTGGGGTTTAGAGGGTTAAATTCCCTATTATTATGGAGACTGCTAGTTGGTTGCAGTACAGTATTTTTGCACAATAAAATTGTGCTTGAGTAATCACTTATGCATGTAGTGTAGACTTATATTGTCTCTGTCGACTTAAGGCATGCACTGCTTAATTATGCGCTGTTTATTGTTTGGCTGAAAGTTGACACACAGTATTTATGTTGGCACCGCCATAATTTGTCTAAGACTAATTTCAGCTTAAATCACCCTTCAGCTTAAATCACTGCCCTAAATTGGGCTTAACACAATTAAACTGACTGCTGAGCACATATACCGAAAAAGTACTCTGCTTAAGACACTGCCCTAAATTGGGCTTTGCACAATTCAAATGGCTGCTGAGTACATAAACAGAAAAAGTGCTCTGAGATCCGAGCTTCAAAAAACCTATCTTTGTAGGTGGATATACAGAAATATGCTCTTAAGTAGGGCTTCAGCAGATGTCGTTAAAGGTGAAATATAGACGGAATATTGCTCATAAAGAGAACTTCAACCAAAAAACCTCTTGCTGCTTCGTATACACTGATTTGTAGTTTCCGAATGCAGGCAGCTGTGGCTAATGTCAACTTCAATTAAGTATCAGACAGCCTAGCTTTCACTGTTCCATAACTGTGAATGTTGAAACATAGTATGCACAATACAGTTCTTAGCACAGTCTAGATGTGCTGATCAGTTCAATTGCAATTAAGTATCAGATAGCTCAGCTTCCATTGTTCCATAACAGTGGATATTGAAACATAGCATGCACAGTACAGTTTTTGGAAACAATCAGGATGTGCTGCTCAGTTATTCTGAAGATCTTGCGCATAAAATTCAGGTTTATTTATTGCCTGTGTTGACTAGGCATGCATAATGATATATTCAGCACGGCTGACACTCTGTAATAATTTTATAGTAAATACTAATAAATTATTTGACAGTAAGATAGACCCTTAGATTGCCAGTTGAGATTTCTGCTTTCCTAGAGTCATGCAAACGTGCATTGGACTCCAGGATGAGAAAATCCCAATCTGCACTGCGGGGTCAGGTAATGATAGGGAAAGTAGACACTTCTGCTGTAGACAGTGGGGTTAACAGTGTGATCCTGGTGCTAAATTAGCATAGCAGGATAATCTTCTGCCCCTATTCTGTCCATGAGAGAGTGTCTGGATAAGAGTGAAGTGATAGACAGAGAGGGAAGGATAAGTAGCTTAGTGGCACACCTGAGTTTTAACCTTCTGCTTCCTACTGAGTCATGCTCCCACAGTGGACTCTGTGGGTGAGAGAGGTATATTTTGGGTGCTTTTAAGCATAGTGTAGTGGTAGGTATAAAGGGTCGCTTCTACTGTCAGTGTTGAAAGTCTGGTTGCCCTGTTATATACGGACAGAGCAGGGACACCCCAGACAGATCACTGATGAGAAAGCGACAGAGTACCTTTCCGTTGTAATTTTTCTAGATATCCCGCTCAGTCAGGTGTGTCCTTCGGTCTCCTATCGATCCCCGTTAGCTGACGCTGGTGTGCCTGAGCCCCGAGGGAAAGGTGCTCCCGCTGCTGGCTGGTATGCGAGTGGCTGGAGTGCTGGACGGCTTGGTAGCCGGTAAGGGAGAGAGGGGATGCCTTCCCCGAACGTTCTCTCCCTCTCTGTGCGGCTATTGTTGCGTGCGGATATATTGCTGCTCCGTGCGGCTGTATTGCTGCGTGCAGCTGTATTGCTCAGCAGTCTCCCAACACTGAACCACCGGCGCCGGTGTTCAGTGAAGCTGGATGACGCGCGTTTCGCCCCGACGGCTTGTTCACATCAGGTGACGTATGCCGTGTCAGTACTCTTTAGTTAAGCTGTCTGGGGGAAACCTCCCTTGTTCATTTGCGTGCTACAATAGGTTGCTATTATTTGAGTGACGTTCCACTCCTCCTCCTCCGTGGGAGATGCAGTGTCTCCCATATGGAAGTGTGTTGCAATTTGGTTCACTTTTTAAGTATTGTTCTTTTGTTGTAGCAGTGCTTAGCTGTTTCCAACAGCTCTTGCCCTGTTATGGGGATATCGTTGTTTCATGGGTCCTCCTTTCTAAATCAGTCTTTGGTAGTCTATATAGTGTGTTACTTATATTTAATCTCAGGGTGCTCATAAGTGGATGTACCAAAGAATGGCTCCTAGAAAAATAGCTTACTACCTAGTAAGCAGTAATTGATAATTTCTTGATACATGTAACTGTTGCTGGTGTCGATTATAATTTTTATTTTTTATCAATTTTTATCAAACAGCTAGAAGACCAAATGGCCTGTATAACCTAATTTCCACCGTTCCATATCAGTGGGTATTAGCACTTGGTATATACATTACAGTTAATTGCAAAATGAGGATGCGCTGAGTAATTTTCTGGAGAGTCTTATGTACATGATGCTGGCTTATGTTGCCTATGTCGGCTGAGGCATGTACTGTTTAATTGTACTAGAAAAGGAGCTGGAAAAAGAGCCACAAATTTTCTATGGGCACCGCCATAGCTTTTTGGCTCGATTCCGCTTAATAGGTTTCCTCTAGTAAGATTTACAACATTTAATTTACTACTGGATATATATATGTATACATAAATATATAATACATAAAAAAACGCTCTAAGGTAGAGCTTCAAAAAGCGCCTAAGTGAATAAATGTGCAATGAGTGCTCTTAAGTAGAGCTTCCGTGGATACTTTGTAGGTGGGTGTATAATTTCTTGTGCGGGGTTATCCCTTATGTGGGATATGATGTACTTGGCCCAACTGGGTAATGGGGCCAGCGAAGGTTACTAGAGGTGCTTACAGTGTTCAATAGAGTGGAAGGGTATAGACCCATGGTGGTATCGTGATCAGTGTGGGAATCATCTTAGTGATTCCGTGAAGGAGATCTAATGTGGTGAATAGGATGATTGTGACTTTTAGGCTGGTGGTGCTCGTAGTCTAATTATCCAGGATTGTGATGTCGAATGCCCCTAGGGAGTGAGCATTAGAGTATCATACACTGAGTGTTATGATGGGTGGTTAAACGTGCACTGGAGTGCTGGATAGAATAAGGGTAGGGACAGAACACAACAAGAAGCATATGCAAACCCAAGTCGACCTTCTTCCCTCCGGAACACATATGCCCAGAGATACAGGTATTTTCCAAATTAGTTGCAAGAGATCTCGATCAACTCCAGGAAACCACCAAATCACACAAGAGCCGGGATAACCTTACAAAAGAAGAAAGGATAGCCCTAAAAAACATCAAAAGCTGGACAGAAGTGGTCATAAAACCCTCAGATAAAGGGGGAAATATTGTTATATGGCCCAAGGAGGAATATACCAAGGAAGCCTACAAACAATTACTCAACACCAACTGTTATAAACCGATACTCCTTAATCCCACAGAGAACTTTAAGACCCTCTATAAAAGATTAATTGATGAAGCAGCACAAGATGGAACCATTACTAGAACAGAACACCAGTACCTGTGGACAGAACATCCTAAGATGGCAACATTCTACTTGTTACCCAAAGTCCACAAGAATCCCACCACACCCCCAGGGAGACCGATCGTCTCCGGGATTGGTGGACTAACCGAAAAGGCCAGCACCTTCGTTGACCTCCATCTGAGAAAATTTGTGCTACAACTTCCATCATATACAAGGGACACCTCGGATATCCTTCAGAAACTGCACGATGTGAAATTGGAAAAGGGCCAACTACTCGTCACACTAGATGTAGAAGCATTATACACTAGTATTGATCACGACCAAGGCCTGGCCGCCGTCCGATACTTCCTGAACATGGAAACCCACAGTGAATTCCACGATTTCATTATCAGACTACTCAATTTCATTTTGAAATATAATTTTTTCACATTTGATAACAAGTTTTTCCTGCAGGTGAGAGGCACGGCGATGGGGGCGGCCTGTGCCCCCACCTATGCAAACTTATTTCTAGGATGGTGGGAAAAGGAACATGTTTTCCGAGAAGAAAATGAGAGCTGGACCAGTCATGTTGTATCATGGCATCGATACATAGATGACATCCTACTGATATGGGATGGAGGAAGAGACCACCTCCTGGAATTTATTCAACACCTCAACCAAAACAATCTCAACCTGAAACTCACACATGAAATAAGCGAAGAAGCCATATCCTTCCTGGACCTAAAAATATACAGGAGTCCCACAGATACCATCGAAACAGAACTCTTCAGGAAAAGTACCTCCACGAACAGTGTACTATATCAGACAAGCTCCCACTTCCCACCCACCATTGAAAATATACCAAAAGGTGAATTCCTACGCCTAAGACGAAATTGTTCGGACAATGCAGTCTTTAGAGAGAAAAGCAAAGAACTCACACAAAGACTGAGGGATAGGGGGTACAGCCACAATTCGACCAAAAAAGCACAAAGGTTCACGCAACAAATCAACAGAGACAAACTTATATTCCAACCATCCAAAAATATTAATAAAAAGGAAGATACCCAAATCAGATTTGTGGGCAACTTCAATCAAAACTGGAAGGAAATCAGCAAAATCATACAAAACCACTGGCACATCCTGAAAACGGACGCAGACCTGTCAGAACACCTAGGAGACAGGGTCTCCATGAGCTGGAGGAGGTCACCTAACCTGAGGGATCATCTGGTGGAGAGCCACTTCTCAAAAGTCAAATCAAAGAACCCAACGACAACTGGGTCCTATGCATGTGGATCGTGCAAAGCCTGCGAGGTCATGCTTAAAACCACAGAAACCCCAGACCGATATGGCAACAATGTTAAGATCAAAGACTACATCAACTGTAGAAGTCAGGGGGTGATATACTGCATAGCCTGCGAATGTGGCCAAAGGTATGTAGGAATGACATCAAGAATGCTAAAGCAACGCATACTAGAACACCTGGGGTCCATAAGAAACGCAGAGCAAGACAGGAAGAGAATGAAACAGCTGACCACAGTGGCCAGACACTTTCATTATAAACATCAAGGGAGCATAAAAACATTCAAAGCCTTCGGCTTAGAGAGAGTCCGCCTAGGCATCAGGGGAGGAGATATGACGCAAGAGCTGCTCAAACGCGAGAGCTTTTGGACATTCGAACTCGGAGCCTTAACTCCAGGAGGGCTCAATGAACATATTAACTACAGCGCCTTCCTCTAAACCACCCATAATGTAATATCAACACTACAGTCTATCTTGCACGTATTGCTGTTTGGTTTTTTCACATCACTTGTTCCCTTGTTTTTGCACAGCTTTTTGAGTTTTGCACCACCTGTCACACATAGGGGCACTAATAATAGCGTCCAACTATGCACCTCCCTAGAGGGCACCTCAATATTGGACACACCTCACCCCTGAAGAGCACCAACCTCACAGGCCTGTCCCTACCCTTATTCTATCCAGCACTCCAGTGCACGTTTAACCACCCATCATAACACTCAGTGTATGATACTCTAATGCTCACTCCCTAGGGGCATTCGACATCACAATCCTGGATAATTAGACTACGAGCACCACCAGCCTAAAAGTCACAATCATCCTATTCACCACATTAGATCTCCTTCACGGAATCACTAAGATGATTCCCACACTGATCACGATACCACCATGGGTCTATACCCTTCCACTCTATTGAACACTGTAAGCACCTCTAGTAACCTTCGCTGGCCCCATTACCCAGTTGGGCCAAGTACATCATATCCCACATAAGGGATAACCCCGCACAAGAAATTATACACCCACCTACAAAGTATCCACGGAAGCTCTACTTAAGAGCACTCATTGCACATTTATTCACTTAGGCGCTTTTTGAAGCTCTACCTTAGAGCGTTTTTTTATGTATTATATATTTATGTATACATATATATATCCAGTAGTAAATTAAATGTTGTAAATCTTACTAGAGGAAACCTATTAAGCGGAATCGAGCCAAAAAGCTATGGCGGTGCCCATAGAAAATTTGTGGCTCTTTTTCCAGCTCCTTTTCTAGTACAATTAAACAGTACATGCCTCAGCCGACATAGGCAACATAAGCCAGCATCATGTACATAAGACTCTCCAGAAAATTACTCAGCGCATCCTCATTTTGCAATTAACTGTAATGTATATACCAAGTGCTAATACCCACTGATATGGAACGGTGGAAATTAGGTTATACAGGCCATTTGGTCTTCTAGCTGTTTGATAAAAATTGATAAAAAATAAAAATTATAATCGACACCAGCAACAGTTACATGTATCAAGAAATTATCAATTACTGCTTACTAGGTAGTAAGCTATTTTTCTAGGAGCCATTCTTTGGTACATCCACTTATGAGCACCCTGAGATTAAATATAAGTAACACACTATATAGACTACCAAAGACTGATTTAGAAAGGAGGACCCATGAAACAACGATATCCCCATAACAGGGCAAGAGCTGTTGGAAACAGCTAAGCACTGCTACAACAAAAGAACAATACTTAAAAAGTGAACCAAATTGCAACACACTTCCATATGGGAGACACTGCATCTCCCACGGAGGAGGAGGAGTGGAACGTCACTCAAATAATAGCAACCTATTGTAGCACGCAAATGAACAAGGGAGGTTTCCCCCAGACAGCTTAACTAAAGAGTACTGACACGGCATACGTCACCTGATGTGAACAAGCCGTCGGGGCGAAACGCGCGTCATCCAGCTTCACTGAACACCGGCGCCGGTGGTTCAGTGTTGGGAGACTGCTGAGCAATACAGCTGCACGCAGCAATACAGCCGCACGGAGCAGCAATATATCCGCACGCAACAATAGCCGCACAGAGAGGGAGAGAACGTTCGGGGAAGGCATCCCCTCTCTCCCTTACCGGCTACCAAGCCGTCCAGCACTCCAGCCACTCGCATACCAGCCAGCAGCGGGAGCACCTTTCCCTCGGGGCTCAGGCACACCAGCGTCAGCTAACGGGGATCGATAGGAGACCGAAGGACACACCTGACTGAGCGGGATATCTAGAAAAATTACAACGGAAAGGTACTCTGTCGCTTTCTCATCAGTGATCTGTCTGGGGTGTCCCTGCTCTGTCCGTATATAACAGGGCAACCAGACTTTCAACACTGACAGTAGAAGCGACCCTTTATACCTACCACTACACTATGCTTAAAAGCACCCAAAATATACCTCTCTCACCCACAGAGTCCACTGTGGGAGCATGACTCAGTAGGAAGCAGAAGGTTAAAACTCAGGTGTGCCACTAAGCTACTTATCCTTCCCTCTCTGTCTATCACTTCACTCTTATCCAGACACTCTCTCATGGACAGAATAGGGGCAGAAGATTATCCTGCTATGCTAATTTAGCACCAGGATCACACTGTTAACCCCACTGTCTACAGCAGAAGTGTCTACTTTCCCTATCATTACCTGACCCCGCAGTGCAGATTGGGATTTTCTCATCCTGGAGTCCAATGCACGTTTGCATGACTCTAGGAAAGCAGAAATCTCAACTGGCAATCTAAGGGTCTATCTTACTGTCAAATAATTTATTAGTATTTACTATAAAATTATTACAGAGTGTCAGCCGTGCTGAATATATCATTATGCATGCCTAGTCAACACAGGCAATAAATAAACCTGAATTTTATGCGCAAGATCTTCAGAATAACTGAGCAGCACATCCTGATTGTTTCCAAAAACTGTACTGTGCATGCTATGTTTCAATATCCACTGTTATGGAACAATGGAAGCTGAGCTATCTGATACTTAATTGCAATTGAACTGATCAGCACATCTAGACTGTGCTAAGAACTGTATTGTGCATACTATGTTTCAACATTCACAGTTATGGAACAGTGAAAGCTAGGCTGTCTGATACTTAATTGAAGTTGACATTAGCCACAGCTGCCTGCATTCGGAAACTACAAATCAGTGTATACGAAGCAGCAAGAGGTTTTTTGGTTGAAGTTCTCTTTATGAGCAATATTCCGTCTATATTTCACCTTTAACGACATCTGCTGAAGCCCTACTTAAGAGCATATTTCTGTATATCCACCTACAAAGATAGGTTTTTTGAAGCTCGGATCTCAGAGCACTTTTTCTGTTTATGTACTCAGCAGCCATTTGAATTGTGCAAAGCCCAATTTAGGGCAGTGTCTTAAGCAGAGTACTTTTTCGGTATATGTGCTCAGCAGTCAGTTTAATTGTGTTAAGCCCAATTTAGGGCAGTGATTTAAGCTGAAGGGTGATTTAAGCTGAAATTAGTCTTAGACAAATTATGGCGGTGCCAACATAAATACTGTGTGTCAACTTTCAGCCAAACAATAAACAGCGCATAATTAAGCAGTGCATGCCTTAAGTCGACAGAGACAATATAAGTCTACACTACATGCATAAGTGATTACTCAAGCACAATTTTATTGTGCAAAAATACTGTACTGCAACCAACTAGCAGTCTCCATAATAATAGGGAATTTAACCCTCTAAACCCCAAAAATATCGCCTCTAACGTGCCCTAGCTATAATCGGCCGCAAGGCTCACTAGGCGCACATCACCAATTCAAATTGGCTCCAATGTGGAACCAATCTGAATTTCTTATCAAAATCTCCAGCGCATAGCATATATTATAAGAGCTCACTGCAAGACTGGTGATAGATTTTGAACTTATAAGGCTACCTTGTCCAAGAATCGAAGCCCTCTATATATATTTTAAAATTATGAATTAAAAGCTAAGTTTTATTTTACAAACTATCATATCATAAGAGTGCCCCAAAAACAGAGTCCTCTTTCTCTCCCCATTTCTATCTAATCGTTTACTCGGACTCTAGGGAGCACCACCAACCGTTTAGTGTCTGCCCAATTGGTATATAGACATAGATCATAGTTGGTACTAGGCGACTCAAGCCGAACCCCAGCGCGGGAGGCAGGGATCTCCCTTGATCCCCCCATCCCGAGTGGGTATAACTTAGTGCGGAATCCAAACAAAACCACATCCCCTACCTAAAACGCAAATAGAACAGGAAAATGGTGTTCTATTTTCCTGTCGTATTTGCGTGGGTGTTTCACACCACTTAGCAGCCGTATTATCAGTACGGCTGCTTAGTACATCAGGAACCACCATTCTTTTGAATGGTGATTTCTGTCGTATCCTATCGATGGTGTAGGACATTCGTATTTGTAACTACAAATATACGAATGTCCCATCTTTAGGACTACGAATTGTTGTATTTTTGGGATTGTAAATCCCGAAAATACAAATTCGTAAAAAAAAGGTGTATTTCTCCCTACGAATACACCTTTTTTCTACGAATCCATTTTGGTAAATGTCCCCCACTGAGCGAGAACATACTGAGGAAACATACAGCAAGAAAGGAGGAACCACGACCACAGTTTGAGATAAGTATTCAAAACCTCTATGCTTTAACCGATGTAGCGCCATCACAGTCACCTACTGTATCTTCTTTTATATTTTGACAACATTTATTTGGGGCTTGAAGGAATAGTCCTTTTTTTGTTGAGAGTGAGGCAGCACAACATCAGGAGCAGCGCCCGGAACTTTATCTACCTGCATGTCGAACTAAATGGTGGTGACCCAATGACCATATTCTGTTGGAAACTTGGGGCCTTATTTTGGTTCATTCTTTCTGACAAAATCCTTCTTAGATGGACAAAACCATGTGCACTGCAGGTGGGGCAGATGTAACATGTGCAGAGAGAATTAGATTTGGGTGGGGTTTTACTTCAAAGTGAGATCTATATTGCAGTGTAAAAATAAAGCAGTCAGTATTTTCCCTGCACAGAAACAAAATTACTCACCCAAATCTAATTATCTCTGCACATGTTACATCTGCCCCCCTGCAGTGCACATGGTTTTGTCCATCTAAGAAGGATTTTGTCAGAAAGAATGAACTAAAATAAGGCCCTTGGTCTGGCTGCTGCAGCATTTTATGCCCTGTTGTGGTTGGGAAGGGAAGGTGAGTCCTGCTTTGGATGCTGTCAGTTGGGATTGCTCTGCAGGACAGGGGAGTCAGGGTTACTCTGCAGGACGGGGTAGTCGGGATTACTCTGCAGGACGGGGAGTCGGGATTACTCTGCAGGACAGGGGAGTCGGGATTACTCTACGGGACGGGGGAGTTGGGATTACTCTACTGGACGGGGGAGTCGGGATTACTCTACTGGACGGGGGAGTCGGGATTACTCTGCAGGACAAGGTAATCGGGATTACTCTGCAGGACAGGGGAGTCGGGATTACTCTGCAGGATGGGGTAGTCGGGATTACTCTGCAGGACGGGGAGTCGGGATTACTCTGCAGGACGGGGTAGTCGGGATTACTCTGCAGGACAGGGGAGTTGGGATTACTCTGCAGGACAGGGGAGTCGGGATTACTCTGCAGGACAGGGGAGTCAGGATTACTCTACTGGACGGGGGAGTCGGGATTACTCTACTGGACGGGGGAGTCGGGATTACTCTGCAGGACAGGGGAGTCGGGATTACTCTGCAGGACAGGGGAGTCGGGATCACTCTGCAGGACAGGGGAGTCGGGATTACTCTACAGGACGGGGTAGTCGGGATTACTCTGCAGGACAGGGGAGTCGGGATTACTCTACTGGACGGGGGAGTCGGGATTACTCTGCAGGACGGGGTAGTCGGGATTACTCTGCAGGACGGGGAGTCGGGATTACTCTGCAGGACAGGGGAGTCGGGATTACTCTACTGGACGGGGGAGTCGGGATTACTCTGCAGGACGGGGAGTCGGGATTACTCTGCAGGACAGGGGAGTCTGGATTATTCTACTGGACGGGGGAGTCGGGATTACTCTGCAGGACGGGGGAGTCGGGATTACTCTGCAGGACAGGGTAATCGGGATTACTCTGCAGGACAGGGTAGTCGGGATTACTCTGCCGGACAGGGGAGTTGGGATTACTCTGCAGGACAGGGGAGTCGGGATTACTCTCCATCCAACTACAGGCCCATCTCCCGCCTCCCTTTTGCCTCCAAGCTCCTAGAACGTCTGACCTATAATCGTCTCCTAAACCACCTTACTGCTAACTCCATTCTAGACCCCCTCCAATCCGGGTTCCGCCCTTTACATTCCACTGAAACTGCCCTGACCAAAGTCACTAACGATCTACTATCGGCTAAATCCAAAGGCCTCTTCTCTATCCTCATCCCGCTTGATATGTCGGCAGCCTTTGACACTGTTGACCACCCTCTCCTGCTCAACACCCTCCGCTCCTTTGGCATCACTGGCACGGTCTTCTCCTGGTTCACCTCATACCTCTCCGATCGCTCCTTATCCGTCTCCACTCCGAGCTCCTCCTCTCCTACTACCCCGCAACCAGTCGGTGTTCCCCAAGGGTCAGTCCTTGGCCCTCTCCTCTTCTCCCTCTACACCACCTCTCTGGGCACCCTCATCAGCTCCTATGGTTTTCATTACCACCTTTATGCTGATGATGCCCTAATCTATCTCTCCTCCCCCAACCTATCCCCATCACTCCTGTCCAAGGTCTCCGAATGCCTCACGGCCATCTCAGCCTGGATGACCCAACGCTTCCTGAAACTAAACATGGCTAAAACTGAACTTCTAATCTTCCATCCCCCGAACATCCCCTCTTCTCCCACTATCTCCATCAGCATTGGTGAAACCGAGATCACCTCCACCGACCAAACGCGCTGCCTCGGTGTCATCATTGACTCCTCCCTCTCTTTCACCCCCCACATTCGTGCTCTTTCACAGTCTTGCCGCTTTCACCTACGCAACATCTCACGCATCAGACCATTCCTCTCCACTGACGCGACCGAAATTCTCATTCACTCTCTTGTCATCTCCCGCCTTGACTACTGCAACATCCTTCTCTCTGGGCTACCTCTCACCCGCCTCGCACCTCTCCAATCCATTCTTAACGCTGCTGCTAGGCTCATCTTCCTCTCCCGCCGCTCTACCTCCGCCTCCCCCCTCTGTCTATCTATTCACTGGCTCCCCATTCCTTTCCGTGTTCTCTTTAAACTCCTCACCACCACCTACAAGGCTCTCTCCTCCTCCACCTCTCCTTACCTCTCTTCACTGATCTCTATCCACACTCCCTCCCGTCCTCTTTGCTACATCGCTGACCGCCGACTGACCTCTCACCTAATCACCTCCTCCCACTCCCGTGTCCAAGACTTCTCTCGCGCTGCCCCCCTGCACTGGAACAACCTCCCGCCACCCATCAGGCTTTCTGATTCCCTTACCTCCGCCAAGCGCTCCCTCAAAACCCACTTTTTTCGACTAGCCTATCCCTCCTCCTAACCTCTTTTGATCCTCCTATCCTGCCTTCATTCCCATCCGTTCCTACTTATCCTATTGTATTTCGTTCGTCCGCCCACCTATTTTTAGTATGTTAACTCTTATGAGCAGGGCCCTCCTGCCTCACGTACTCACCCTACCTCATTACCTCACCTGTGCTCCTGTCCTGTTCTTCCCTTCCTCTACTTCATCTTCAGTCTCCTCGACAATTTTGACACCTACTTCTGAACTGATGCTGATTTTAGTTCTACCAGCTATACCCCTATTTATACTGTATTTTTCAACACACCCTGTATGTTACCTTTTTGTTTGCTATGTATGGTGCTGCGGACACTTTGTGGCGCCTTATAAATAAACGTACTACTACTACTACTCTGCAGGGTAGGGGAGTTAGGATTACTCAGCAGGACAGGGGAGTCAGGGTTACTCTGCAGGGCAGGGGGATCAGGGTTAGTCTGCGGGACAGGGGAGTCTGGATTGCTCTGCAGGATGGGGGAGTCAGGGTTAGTCTGCAGGACAGGGGAGTCTGGATTGCTCTGCAGGACGGGGGAGTCAGGGTTAGTCTGCAGGACAGGGGAGTCCGGATTGCTCTGCAGGACGGGGGAATCAGGATTACTCTGCAGAACAGGGGAGTTAACATGACTCTGCAGGACAGGGAGTCGGGAATACTCTGCAGGTCGGGGGAGTCATGATTACTCTGCAGGATGGGGAAGTCAGAGTTACTATGTATGACGGGGGAGTCAGGGTTACTATGCAGGACGGGGGAGTCAGGGTTACTATGCAGGACGGGGAAGTCAGAGTTACTATGTATGACGGGGGAGTCAGGGTTACTATGCAGGACGGGGGAGTCAGGGTTACTATGCAGGACGGGGGAGTCACGGTTACTCTGCAGGACGGGGGAGTCAGGGTTACTCTGCAGGACGGGGGAGTCAGGGTTACTATGCAGGGCGGGGGAGTCAGGGTTACTCTGCAGGACGGGGGAGTTAGGGTTACTCTGCAGGACGGGGGAGTCAGGGTAACTATGCAGGGCGGGGGAGTCAGGGTTACTATGCAGGACGGGGGAGTCAGGGTTACTATGCAGGACGGGGTGTCAGGGTTACTATGCAGGACGGGGGAGTCAGGGTTACTATGCAGGACGGGGGAGTCAGGGTTACTCTGCAGGACGGGGGAGTCAGGGTTACTATGCAGGACGGGGGAGTCAGGGTTACTATGCAGGACGGGGGTGTCAGAGATACTCTGCAGGACGGGGGAGTCAGGGTTACTCTGCAGGACGGGGGAGTCAGGGTTACTATGCAGGACGGGGGAGTCAGGGTTACTCTGCAGGACGGGGGAGTCAGGGATACTATGCAGGACGGGGGAGTCAGGGTTACTATGCAGGACGGGGGAGTCAGGGTTACTATGCAGGACGGGGGAGTCAGGGTTACTATGCAGGACGGGGGAGTCAGGGATACTATGCAGGACGGGGGAGTCAGGGATACTATGCAGGACGGGGGAGTCAGGGTTACTATGCAGGGCGGGGGAGTCAGGGTTACTATGCAGGACGGGGGAGTCAGGGTTACTATGCAGGACGGGGGAGTCAGGGATACTATGCAGGACGGGGGAGTCAGGGTTACTATGCAGGACGGGGGAGTCAGGGTTACTCTGCAGGATGGGGGAGTCAGGGATACTCTGCAGGACGGGGGTGTCAGGGATACTCTGCAGGACGGGGGAGTCAGGGTTACTCTGCAGGACGGGGGAGTCAGGGTTACTATGCAGGACGGGGGAGTCAGGGATACTATGCAGGACGGGGGAGTCAGGGTTACTCTGCAGGACGGGGGAGTCAGGGTTACTCTGCAGGACGGGGGAGTCAGGGTTACTATGCAGGACGGGGGAGTCAGGGATACTATGCAGGACGGGGGAGTCAGGGTTACTCTGCAGGACGGGGGAGTCAGGGTTACTATGCAGGACGGGGGAGTCAGGGATACTATGCAGGACGGGGGAGTCAGGGTTACTATGCAGGACGTGGAGTCAGGGTTACACTGCAGGACGGGGGAGTCAGGGTTACTATGTAGGACGGGGGAGTCAGGGTTACTCTGCAGGACGGGGGAGTCAGGGTTACTATGTATGACGGGGGAGTCATGGTTACTATGCAGGACGGGGGAGTCAGGGTTACTCTGCAGGACGGGGGTGTCAGGGTTACTCTGCAGGACGGGGGAGTCAGGGTTACTCTGCAGGACGGGGGAGTCAGGGTTACTATGCAGGACGGGGGAGTCAGGGTTACTCTGCAGGACGGGGGAGTCAGGGTTACTCTGCAGGACGGGGGAGTCAGGGTTACTATGCAGGACGGGGGAGTCAGGGATACTATGCAGGACGGGGGAGTCAGGGTTACTCTGCAGGACGGGGGAGTCAGGGTTACTCTGCAGGACGGGGGAGTCAGGGTTACTCTGCAGGACGGGGGAGTCAGGGTTACTATGCAGGACGGGGGAGTCAGGGTTACTCTGCAGGACGGGGGAGTCAGAGATACTATGCAGGACGGGGGAGTCAGGGATACTATGCAGGACGGGGGAGTCAGGGATACTATGCAGGACGGGGGAGTCAGAGATACTATGCAGGACGGGGGAGTCAGGGATACTATGCAGGACGGGGGAGTCAGGGATACTATGCAGGACGGGGGAGTCAGGGTTACTATGCAGGACGGGGGAGTCAGGGTTACTATACAGGACGGGGGAGTCAGGGATACTATGCAGGACGGGGGAGTCAGAGATACTATGCAGGACGGGGGAGTCAGGGATACTATGCAGGACGGGGGAGTCAGGGATACTATGCAGGACGGGGGAGTCAGGGTTACTCTGCAGGACGGGGGAGTCAGGGTTACTATGCAGGACGGGGGAGTCAGGGTTACTCTGCAGGACGGGGGAGTCAGGGTTACTCTGCAGGACGGGGGAGTCAGGGATACTATGCAGGACGGGGGAGTCAGGGATACTATGCAGGACGGGGGAGTCAGGGTTACTCTGCAGGACGGGGGAGTCAGGGTTACTCTGCAGGACGGGGGTGTCAGGGATACTCTGCAGGACGGGGGAGTCAGGGTTACTCTGCAGGACGGGGTATTCAGGGTTACTCTGCAGGACGGAGGAGTCAGGGATACTATGCAGGACGGGGGAGTCAGGGTTACTATGCAGGACGGGGGAGTCAGGGTTACTCTGCAGGACGGGGGAGTCAGGGATACTATGCAGGACGGGGGAGTCAGGGATACTATGTAGGACGGGGGAGTCATGGTTACTATGCAGGACGGGGGAGTCAGGGTTACTGTGCAGGACGGGGGAGTCAGGGTTACTATGCAGGACGGGGGAGTCAGGGTTACTCTGCAGGACGGGGGAGTCAGGGATACTATGCAGGACGGGGGAGTCAGGGTTACTATGCAGGACGGGGGAGTCAGGGTTACTATGCAGGACGGGGGAGTCATGGTTACTATGCAGGACGGGGGAGTCAGGGTTACTGTGCAGGACGGGGGAGTCAGGGTTACTATGCAGGACGGGGGAGTCAGGGTTACTCTGCAGGACGGGGGAGTCAGGGATACTATGCAGGACGGGGGAGTCAGGGTTACTATGCAGGACGGGGGAGTCAGGGTTACTATGCATGACGGGGGAGTCAGGGATACTATGCAGGACGGGGGAGTCAGGGATACTATGCAGGACGGGGGAGTCAGGGTTACTCTGCAGGACGGGGGAGTCAGGGATACTATGTAGGACGGGGGAGTCAGGGTTACTATGCATGACGGGGGAGTCAGGGTTACTATGCAGGACGGGGGAGTCAGGGTTACTCTGCAGGACGGGGGAGTCAGGGTTACTCTGCAGGACGGGGGAGTCAGGGATACTATGCAGGACGGGGGAATCAGGGATACTATGCAGGACGGGGGAGTCAGGGATACTATGCAGGACAGGGGAGTCAGGGTTACTATGCAGGATGGGGGAGTCCGGATTGCTCTGCAGGACGGGGGAGTCAGGGATACTATGCAGGACGGGGGAGTCATGGTTACTATGCAGGACGGGGGAGTCAGTGTTACTCTGCAGGACGGGGGAGTCAGGGATACTATGCAGGACGGGGGAGTCAGGGATACTATGCAGGACGGGGGAGTCAGGGATACTATGCAGGACGGGGGAGTCAGGGTTACTCTGCAGGACGGGGGAGTCAGGGTTACTATGCAGGACGGGGGAGTCATGGTTACTATGCAGGACGGGGGAGTCAGGGTTACTATGCAGGACGGGGGAGTCAGGGTTACTATGCAGGACGGGGGAGTCAGGGATACTATGCAGGACGGGGGAGTCCGGGTTACTCTGCAGGACGGGGGAGTCAGGGATACTATGCAGGACGGGGGAGTCAGGGTTACTCTGCAGGACGGGGTAGTCAGGGTTACTCTGCAGGACGGGGGAGTCAGGGTTACTCTGCAGGACGGGGGAGTCAGGGATACTATGCAGGACGGGGGAGTCAGCGATACTATGCAGGACGGGGGAGTCAGGGTTACTCTGCAGGACGGGGGAGTCAGGGATACTATGCAGGACGGGGGAGTCAGGGTTACTATGCAGGACGGGGGAGTCAGGGATACTATGCAGGACGGGGGAGTTATGGTTACTATGCAGGACGGGGGAGTCAGGGTTACTCTGCAGGACGGGGGAGTCAGGGTTACTATGCAGGACGGGGGAGTCATGGTTACTATGCAGGACGGGGGAGTCAGGGTTACTGTGCAGGACGGGGGAGTCAGGGTTACTATGCAGGACGGGGGAGTCAGGGTTACTCTGCAGGACGGGGGAGTCAGGGATACTATGCAGGACGGGGGAGTCATGGTTACTATGCAGGACGGGGGAGTCAGTGTTACTCTGCAGGACGGGGGAGTCAGGGATACTATGCAGGACGGGGGAGTCAGGGATACTATGCAGGACGGGGGAGTCAGGGATACTATGCAGGACGGGGGAGTCAGGGTTACTCTGCAGGACGGGGGAGTCAGGGTTACTATGCAGGACGGGGGAGTCATGGTTACTATGCAGGACGGGGGAGTCAGGGTTACTATGCAGGACGGGGGAGTCAGGGTTACTATGCAGGACGGGGGAGTCAGGGATACTATGCAGGACGGGGGAGTCCGGGTTACTCTGCAGGACGGGGGAGTCAGGGATACTATGCAGGACGGGGGAGTCAGGGTTACTCTGCAGGACGGGGTAGTCAGGGTTACTCTGCAGGACGGGGGAGTCAGGGTTACTATGCAGGACGGGGGAGTCAGGGTTACTCTGCAGGACGGGGGAGTCAGGGTTACTCTGCAGGACGGGGGAGTCAGGGTTACTCTGCAGGACGGGGGAGTCAGGGTTACTATGCAGGACGGGGGAGTCAGGGATACTATGCAGGACGGGGGAGTCAGGGATACTATGCAGGACGGGGGAGTCAGCGATACTATGCAGGACGGGGGAGTCAGGGTTACTATGCAGGACGGGGGAGTCCGGATTGCTCTGCAGGACGGGGGAGTCAGGGATACTATGCAGGACGGGGGAGTCAGGGTTACTCTGCAGGACGGGGGAGTCAGGGATACTATGTAGGACGGGGGAGTCAGGGTTACTATGCAGGACGGGGGAGTCAGGGTTACTATGCAGGATGGGGGAGTCCGGATTGCTCTGCAGGACGGGGGAGTCAGGGATACTATGCAGGACGGGGGAGTCAGGGTTACTCTGCAGGACGGGGGAGTCAGGGATACTATGTAGGACGGGGGAGTCAGGGTTACTATGCAGGACGGGGGAGTCAGGGTTACTATGCAGGACGGGGGAGTCAGGGATACTATGCAGGATGGGGGAGTCCGGATTGCTCTGCAGGACGGGGGAGTCAGGGATACTATGCAGGACGGGGGAGTCATGGTTACTATGCAGGACGGGGGAGTCAGGGTTACTCTGCAGGACGGGGGAGTCAGGGATACTATGCAGGACGGGGGAGTCAGCGATACTATGCAGGACGGGGGAGTCAGGGTTACTCTGCAGGACGGGGGAGTCAGGGATACTATGCAGGACGGGGGAGTCAGGGTTACTATGCAGGACGGGGGAGTCAGGGATACTATGCAGGACGGGGGAGTTATGGTTACTATGCAGGACGGGGGAGTCAGGGTTACTCTGCAGGACGGGGGAGTCAGGGTTACTATGCAGGACGGGGGAGTCATGGTTACTATGCAGGACGGGGGAGTCAGGGTTACTGTGCAGGACGGGGGAGTCAGGGTTACTATGCAGGACGGGGGAGTCAGGGTTACTCTGCAGGACGGGGGAGTCAGGGATACTATGCAGGACGGGGGAGTCAGGGTTACTCTGCAGGACGGGGGAGTCAGGGTTACTATGCAGGACGGGGGAGTCAGGGTTACTCTGCAGGACGGGGGAGTCAGGGATACTATGCAGGACGGGGGAGTCAGGGTTACTATGCAGGACGGGGGAGTCAGGGTTACTATGCAGGACGGGGTAGTCAGGGTTACTATGCAGGACGGGGGAGTCAGGGTTACTATGCATGACGGGGGAGTTAGGGATACTATGCAGGACGGGGGAGTCAGGGATACTATGCAGGACGGGGGAGTCAGGGTTACTATGTAGGACGGGGGAGTCAGGGATACTATGCATGACGGGGGAGTCAGGGTTACTATGCATGACGGGGGAGTCAGGGTTACTATGCAGGACGGGGGAGTCAGGGTTACTCTGCAGGACGGGGGAGTCAGGGTTACTCTGCAGGACGGGGGAGTCAGGGATACTATGCAGGACGGGGGAGTCAGGGATACTATGCAGGACGGGGGAGTCAGAGTTACTCTGCAGGACGGGGGAGTCAGGGTTACTATGCAGGACGGGGGAGTCAGGGATACTATGCAGGACGGGGGAGTCATGGATACTATGCAGGACGGGGGAGTCAGGGTTACTCTGCAGGACGGGGGAGTCAGGGTTACTATGCAGGACGGGGGAGTCATGGTTACTATGCAGGACGGGGGAGTCAGGGTTACTATGCAGGACGGGGGAGTCAGGGTTACTATGCAGGACGGGGGAGTCAGGGATACTATGCAGGACGGGGGAGTCCGGGTTACTCTGCAGGACGGGGGAGTCAGGGATACTATGCAGGACGGGGGAGTCAGGGTTACTCTGCAGGACGGGGTAGTCAGGGTTACTATGCAGGACGGGGGAGTCAGGGTTACTATGCATGACGGGGGAGTCAGGGATACTATGCAGGACGGGGGAGTCAGGGATACTATGCAGGACGGGGGAGTCAGGGTTACTCTGCAGGACGGGGGAGTCAGGGATACTCTGCAGGACGGGGGAGTCAGGGTTACTCTGCAGGACGGGGGAGTCAGGGTTACTATGCAGGACGGGGGAGTCAGGGTTACTATGCAGGACGGGGGAGTCAGGGATACTATGCAGGACGGGGGAGTCAGGGATACTATGCAGGACGGGGGAGTCAGGGTTACTCTGCAGGACGGGGGAGTCAGGGTTACTATGCAGGACGGGGGAGTCAGGGTTACTATGCAGGACGGGGGAGTCAGGGTTACTATGCAGGACGGGGGAGTCAGGGTTACTATGAAGGACGGGGGAGTCAGGGATACTATGCAGGACGGGGGAGTCAGGGTTACTATGCAGGACGGGGGAGTCAGGGATACTATGCAGGACGGGGGAGTCAGGGTTACTCTGCAGGACGGGGGAGTCAGGGTTACTATGCAGGACGGGGGAGTCAGGGTTACTATGCAGGACGGGGGAGTCAGGGTTACTATGAAGGACGGGGGAGTTAGGGATACTATGCAGGACGGGGGAGTCAGCGATACTATGCAGGGCGGGGGAGTCAGGGATACTATGCAGGACGGGGGAGTCAGGGTTACTATGCAGGACGGGGGAGTCAGGGATACTATGTAGGACGGGGGAGTCAGGGTTACTCTGCAGGACGGGGGAGTCAGGGTTACTATGCAGGACGGGGGAGTCAGGGTTACTATGCAGGACGGGGGAGTCAGGGTTACTATGAAGGACGGGGGAGTTAGGGATACTATGCAGGACGGGGGAGTCAGGGTTACTCTGCAGGACGGGGGAGTCAGGGATACTATGCAGGACGGGGGACTCAGGGATACTATGTAGGACGGGGGAGTCAGGGTTACTCTGCAGTATGGGGGAGTCAGGGTGACTCTGCAGGACGGGGGAGTCAGGGATACTATGCAGGACGGGGGAGTCATGGTTACTATGCAGGACGGGGGAGTCAGGGTTACTCTGCAGGACGGGGGAGTCAGGGTTACTATGCAGGACGGGGGAGTCAGGGTTACTATGCAGGACGGGGGAGTCAGGGTTACTATGCAGGACGGGGGAGTCAGGGTTACTATGCAGGACGGGGGAGTCAGGGATACTATGCAGGACGGGGGAGTCAGGGTTACTATGCAGGACGGGGGAGTCAGGGATACTATGTAGGACGGGGGAGTCAGGGTTACTCTGCAGTATGTGGGAGTCAGGGATACTATGCAGGACGGGGGAGTCAGGGTTACTCTGCAGGACGGGGGAGTCAGGGATACTATGCAGGACGGGGGAGTCAGGGTTACTCTGCAGGACGGGGGAGTCAGGGATACTATGCAGGACGGGGGAGTCAGGGTTACTATGCAGGACGGGGTTAAGGGTGACTCTGCAGGACGGGGGAGTCAGGGTTACTATGCAGGATGGGGGAGTCAGGGTTACTCTGCAGGACGGGGGAGTCGGGATTACTATGCAGGACGGGGGAGTCAGGGTTACTCTGCAAGATGGGGGAGTCGGGATTACTCTGCAGGACGGGGGAGTCAGGGTTACTATGCAGGACGGGGGAGTCATGGTTACTATGCAGGACGGGGGAGTCATGGTTACTATGCAGGACGTGGGAGTCAGGGTTACTATGCAGGACGGGGGAGTCATGGTTACTATGCAGGACGGGGGAGTCAGGGTTACTATGAAGGACGGGGGAGTCAGGGTTACTATGCAGGACGGGGGAGTCAGGGTTACTCTGCAGGACGGGGGAGTCAGGGTTACTATGCAGGACGGGGGAGTAAGGGTTACTCTGCAGGACGGGGGAGTCGAGATTACTCTGCAGGACGGGGGAGTCAGGGATACTATGCAGGACGGGGGAGTCAGGGATACTATGTAGGACGGCGAGTCAGGGTTACTCTGCAGGACGGGGGAGTCAGGGTAACTATGCAGGGCGGGGGAGTTAGGGTTACTCTGCAGGACGGGGGAGTCAGGGTTACTCTGCAGGACGGGGTAGTCAGGGTTACTATGCAGGACGGGGGAGTCAGGGTTACTCTGCAGGACGGGGGAGTCAGGGTTACTCTGCAGGACGGGGGAGTCATGGTTACTCTGCAGGACGGGGGAGTCAGGGTTACTATGCAGGACGGGGGAGTCAGGGATACTATGCAGGACGGGGGAGTCATGGTTACTATGCAGGGCGGGGGAGTCAGGGTTACTCTGCAGGACGGGGGAGTCAGGGTTACTATGCAGGGCGGGGGAGTCAGGGTTACTATGCAGGACGGGGGAGTCAGGGTTACTATGCAGGACGGGGGAGTCAGGGATACTATGCAGGACGGGGGAGTCAGGGTTACTCTGCAGGACGGGGTAGTCAGGGTTACTATGCAGGACGGGGGAGTCAGGGTTACTATGCAGGACGGGGGAGTCAGGGTTACTCTGCAGGACGGGGGAGTCAGGGTTACTATGCAGGACGGGGGAGTCAGGGTTACTATGCATGACGGGGGAGTCAGGGTTTCTCTGCAGGACGGGGGAGTCATGGTTACTATGCAGGACGGGGGAGTCAGGGTTACTATGCAGGACGGGGGAGTCAGGGTTACTATGCAGGACGGGGGAGTCAGGGTTACTATGCAGGACGGGGGAGTCAGGGTTACTATGCATGACGGGGGAGTCAGGGTTTCTCTGCAGGACGGGGGAGTCAGGGTTACTATGCAGGACGGGGGAGTCATGGTTACTATGCAGGACGGGGGAGTCATGGTTACTTTGCAGGACGGGGGTGTCATGGTTACTATGCAGGACGGGGGAGTCATGGTTACTATGCAGGACGGGGGAGTCATGGTTACTATGCAGGACTGGGGAGTCAGGGTTACTATGCAGGACGGGGGAGTCAGGGATACTATGCAGGACGGGGGAGTCAGGGTTACTATGCAGGACGGGGGAGTCACGGTTACTCTGCAGGACGGGGGAGTCAGGGATACTATGCAGGACGGGGGAGTCAGGGTTACTATGCAGGACGGGGGAGTCAGGGTTACTATGCAGGACGGGGGAGTCAGGGTTACTCTGCAGGACGGGGGAGTCACGGTTACTCTGCAGGACGGGGGAGTCAGGGATACTATGCAGGACGGGGGAGTCAGGGTTACTATGCAGGACGGGGGAGTCAGGGTTACTCTGCAGGACGGGGGAGTCAGGGTTACTATGCAGGACGGGGGAGTCAGGGTTACTATGCAGGACGGGGGGAGTCAGGGTTACACTGCAGGACGGGGGAGTCAGGGATACTATGCAGGACGGGGGAGTCAGGGTTACTCTGCAGGACGGGGGAGTCAGGGTTACTCTGCAGGACGGGGGAATCAGGGTTACTCTGCAGGACGGGGGAGTCAGGATTACTATGCAGGACATGGAGTCAGGGTTACTATGCAGGACGGGGGAGTCAGGGATACTATGCAGGACGGGGGAGTCAGGGTTACTCTGCAGGACGGGGGAGTCAGGGTTACTATGCAGGACGGGGGAGTCATGGTTACTATGCAGGACGGGGGAGTCAGGGTTACTATGCAGGACGGGGGAGTCAGGGATACTATGCAGGACGGGGGAGTCAGGGTTACTCTGCAGGACGGGGGAGTCAGGGTTACTCTGCAGGACGGGGGAGTCAGGGTTACTCTGCAGGACGGGGGAGTCAGGGTTACTATGCAGGACGGGGGAGTCAGGGATACTATGCAGGACGGGGGAGTCACGGTTACTCTGCAGGACGGGGGAGTCAGGGATACTATGCAGGACGGGGGAGTCAGGGTTACTATGCAGGACGGGGGAGTCACGGTTACTCTGCAGGACGGGGGAGTCAGGGATACTATGCAGGACGGGGGAGTCAGGGTTACTATGCAGGACGGGGGAGTCAGGGTTACTCTGCAGGACGGGGGAGTCAGGGATACTATGCAGGACGGGGGAGTCAGGGTTACTATGCAGGACGGGGGAGTCAGGGTTACTCTGCAGGACGGGGGAGTCACGGTTACTCTGCAGGACGGGGGAGTCAGGGATACTATGCAGGACGGGGGAGTCAGGGTTACTATGCAGGACGGGGGAGTCAGGGATACTATGCAGGACGGGGGAGTCATCGATACTATGTATGACGGGGGGAGTCAGGGTTACACTGCAGGACGGGGGAGTCAGGGATACTCTGCAGGACGGGGGAATCAGGGTTACTCTGCAGGACGGGGGAGTTAGGATTACTATGCAGGACGGGGGAGTCAGGGTTACTCTGCAGGACGGGGGAGTCAGGATTACTATGCAGGACGGGGGAGTCAGGGTTACTATGCAGGACGGGGGAGTCAGGGTTACTATGCAGGACGGGGGAGTCAGGGTTACTATGCAGGACGGGGGAGTCAGGGTTACTATGCAGGACGGGGGAGTCAGGGTTACTCTGCAGGACGGGGGAGTCAGGGTTACTCTGCAGGACGGGGGAATCAGGGTTACTCTGCAGGACGGGGGAGTTAGGATTACTATGCAGGACGGGGGAGTCAGGGTTACTCTGCAGGACGGGGGAGTCAGGATTACTATGCAGGACGGGGGAGTCAGGGTTACTATGCAGGACGGGGGAGTCAGGGTTACTATGCAGGACGGGGGAGTCAGGGTTACTATGCAGGACGGGGGAGTCAGGGTTACTATGCAGGACGGGGGAGTCAGGGTTACTCTGCAGGACGGGGGAGTCACGGTTATTATGCAGGACGGGGGAGTCAGGGATACTATGCAGGACGGGGGAGTCATCGATACTATGTATGACGGGGGGAGTCAGGGTTACACTGCAGGACGGGGGAGTCAGGGATACTATGCAGGACGGGGGAGTCAGGGTTACTCTGCAGGACGGGGGAGTCAGGGTTACTCTGCAGGACGGGGGAATCAGGGTTACTCTGCAGGACGGGGGAGTCAGGATTACTATGCAGGACGGGGGAGTCAGGGTTACTCTGCAGGACGGGGGAGTCAGGGTTACTATGCAGGACGGGGGAGTCAGGGTTACTATGCAGGACGGGGGAGTCAGGGTTACTATGCAGGACGGGGGAGTCAGGGTTACTATGCAGGACGGGGGAGTCAGGGTTACTATGCAGGACGGGGGAGTCAGGGTTACTATGCAGGACGGGGGAGTCAGGGTTATTATGCAGGACGGGGGAGTCAGGGATACTATGCAGGACGGGGGAGTCAGGGTTACTATGCAGGACGGGGGAGTCAGGGTTACTATGCAGGACGGGGGAGTCAGGGATACTATGCAGGACGGGGGAGTCAGGGTTACTATGCAGGACGGGGGAGTCACGGTTACTCTGCAGGACGGGGGAGTCAGGGTTACACTGCAGGACGGGGGAGTCAGGGATACTATGCAGGACGGAGGAGTCAGGGTTACTCTGCAGGACGGGGGAGTCAGGGTTACTCTGCAGGACGGGGGAGTCAGGGTTACTATGCAGGACGGGGGAGTCAGGGTTACAATGCAGGACGGGGGAGTCAGGGTTACTCTGCAGGACGTGGGAGTCAGGGTTACTATGCAGAACGGGGGAGTCAGGGTTACTATGCAGGACGGGGGAGTCAGGGATACTATGCAGGACGGGGGAGTCAGGGACACTATGCAGGACGGGGAGTCAGGGATACTATGCAGGACGGGGGAGTCAGGGATACTATGCAGGACGGGGGAGTCAGGGATACTATGCAGAACGGGGGAGTCACGGTTACTCTGCAGGACGGGGGAGTCAGGGTTACTATGCAGGACGGGGAGTCAGGGTTACTCTGCAGGACGGGGGAGTCAGGGTTACTCTGCAACACGGGGGAGTCAGGGTTACTCTGCAGGACGGAGGAGTCAGGGTTACTATGCAGGACGGGGGAGTCAGGGTTACACTGCAGGACGGGGGAGTCAGGGTTACTATACAGGGCGGGGGAGTCAGGGTTACTCTGCAGGACGGGGGAGTCAGGGTTACTCTGCAGGACGGGGGAGTCAGGGTTACTCTGCAGGACGGGGGAGTCAGGGTTACTATGCAGGACGGGGGAGTCAGGGTTACTATGCAGGACGGGGGAGTCAGGGTTACTATGCAGGACGGGGGAGTCAGGGTTACTATGCAGGACGGGGGAGTCAGGGTTACTATGCAGGACGGGGGAGTCATGGTTACTATGCAGGACGGGGGAGTCAGGGTTACTATGCAGGACGGGGGAGTCATGGTTACTATGCAGGACGGGGGAGTCAGGGATACTATGCAGGACGGGGGAGTCAGGGATACTATGCAGGACGGGGGAGTCAGGGTTACTATGCAGGACGGGGGAGTCATGGTTACTATGCAGGATGGGGGAGTCAGGGATACTGTGCAGGACGGGGGAGTCAGGGATACTGTGCAGGACGGGGGAGTCAGGGTTACTCTGCAGGACGGGGGAGTCAGGGTTACTATGCAGGACGGGGGAGTCAGGGTTACTCTGCAGGACGGGGGAGTCAGGGTTACTCTGCAGGACGGGGGAGTCAGGGATACTATGCAGGACGGGGGAGTCAGGGTTACTATGCAGGACGGGGGAGTCAGGGTTACTATGCAGGACGGGGGAGTCAGGGTTACTATGCAGGATGGGGGAGTCAGGGTTACTATGCAGGACGGGGGAGTCAGGGTTACTATGCAGGACGGGGGAGTCAGGGTTACTATGCAGGACGGTGGAGTCATGGTTACTATGCAGGACGGGGGAGTCAGGGTTACTCTGCAGGACGGGGGAGTTAGGATTACTATGCAGGACGGGGGAGTCAGGGATACTATGCAGGACGGGGGAGTCAGGGTTACTATGCAGGACGGGGGAGTCAGGGATACTATGCAGGACGGGGGAGTCAGGGATACTATGCAGGACGGGGGAGTCAGGGATACTATGCAGGACGGGGGAGTCAGGGTTACTATGCAGGACGGGGGAGTCAGGGTTACTCTGCAGGACGGGGGAGTCAGGGATACTATGCAGGACGGGGGAGTCAGGGATACTATGCAGGACGGGGGAGTCAGGGATACTATGCAGGACGGGGGAGTCAGGGATACTATGCAGGACGGGGGAGTCAGGGATACTATGCAGGACGGGGGAGTCAGGGATACTATGCAGGACGGGGGAGTCAGGGTTACTCTGCAGGACGAGGGAGTCAGGGTTACTATGCAGGACATGGAGTCAGGGTTACTATGCAGGACGGGGGAGTCAGGGTTACTATGCAGGACGGGGGACTCAGGGTTACTATGCAGGACGGGGGAGTCAGGGTTACTATGCAGGACGGGGGAGTTAGG
The DNA here is from genome assembly GCF_055691185.1 of Crinia signifera. NCBI lineage: Eukaryota > Metazoa > Chordata > Amphibia > Anura > Myobatrachidae > Crinia > Crinia signifera. The sequence goes on along the minus strand of NC_139221.1, from coordinate 620,312 downwards.
GTTACTATGCAGGACGGGGGAGTCAGGGTTACTCTGCAGGACGGGGGAGTCACGGTTACTCTGCAGGACGGGGGTGTCAGGGATACTATGCAGGACGGGGGAGTCAGGGTTACTCTGCAGGACGGGGGAGTCAGGGATACTATGCAGGACGGGGGAGTCAGGGTTACTCTGCAGGACGGGGGAGTCAGGGATACTATGCAGGACGGGGGAGTCAGGGATACTATGCAGGACGGGGGAGTCAGGGTTACTATGCAGGACGGGGTAGTCAGGGTTACTATGCAGGACGGGGGAGTCAGGGTTACTCTGCAGGACGGGGGAGTCAGGGTTACTATGCAGGACGGGGGAGTCAGGGATACTATGCAGGATGGGGGAGTCAGGGATACTATGCAGGACGGGGGAGTCAGGGTTACTATGCAGGACGGGGGAGTCAGGGATACTATGCAGGACGGGGGGAGTCAGGGATACTATGCAGGACGGGGGAGTCAGGGATACTATGCAGGACGGGGGAGTCAGGGTTACTCTGCAGGACGGGGGAGTCAGGGTTACTCTGCAGGACGGGGGAGTCAGGGTTACTATGCAGGACGGGGGAGTCAGGGATACTATGCAGGACGGGGGAGTCAGGGTTACTATGCAGGACGGGGGAGTCAGGGATACTATGCAGGACGGGGGAGTCAGGGTTACTCTGCAGGATGGGGGAGTCAGGGTTACTATGCAGGACGGGGGAGTCAGGGATACTATGCAGGACGGGGGAGTCAGGGTTACTATGCAGGACGGGGGAGTCAGGGTTACTCTGCAGGACGGGGGAGTCAGGGATACTATGCAGGACGGGGGAGTCAGGGTTACTCTGCAGGACGGGGGAGTTAGGGTTACTCTGCAGGACGGCGGAGTCAGGGTTACTCTGCAGGACGGGGGAGTCAGGGTTACTCTGCAGGACGGGGGAGTCAGGGATACTATGCAGGACGGGGGAGTCAGGGATACTATGCAGGACGGGGGAGTCAGGGATACTATGCAGGACGGGGGAGTCAGGGATACTATGCAGGACGGGGGAGTCAGGGTTACTATGCAGGACGGGGGAGTCAGGGTTACTATGCAGGACGGGGGAGTCAGGGTTACTCTGCAGGACGGGGGAGTCAGGGATACTATGCAGGACGGGGGAGTCAGGGTTACTCTGCAGGACGGGGGAGTCAGGGATACTATGCAGGACGGGGGAGTCAGGGATACTATGCAGGACGGGGGAGTCAGGGTTACTATGCAGGACGGGGTAGTCAGGGTTACTATGCAGGACGGGGGAGTCAGGGTTACTCTGCAGGACGGGGGAGTCAGGGTTACTATGCAGGACGGGGGAGTCAGGGATACTATGCAGGATGGGGGAGTCAGGGATACTATGCAGGACGGGGGAGTCAGGGTTACTATGCAGGACGGGGGAGTCAGGGATACTATGCAGGACGGGGGGAGTCAGGGATACTATGCAGGACGGGGGAGTCAGGGATACTATGCAGGACGGGGGAGTCAGGGTTACTCTGCAGGACGGGGGAGTCAGGGTTACTCTGCAGGACGGGGGAGTCAGGGTTACTATGCAGGACGGGGGAGTCAGGGATACTATGCAGGACGGGGGAGTCAGGGTTACTATGCAGGACGGGGGAGTCAGGGATACTATGCAGGACGGGGGAGTCAGGGTTACTCTGCAGGATGGGGGAGTCAGGGTTACTATGCAGGACGGGGGAGTCAGGGATACTATGCAGGACGGGGGAGTCAGGGTTACTATGCAGGACGGGGGAGTCAGGGTTACTATGCAGGACGGGGGAGTCAGGGTTACTATGCAGGACGGGGGAGTCAGGGATACTATGCAGGACGGGGGAGTCAGGGTTACTCTGCAGGACGGGGGAGTTAGGGTTACTCTGCAGGACGGCGGAGTCAGGGTTACTCTGCAGGACGGGGGAGTCAGGGTTACTCTGCAGGACGGGGGAGTCAGGGATACTATGCAGGACGGGGGAGTCAGGGATACTATGCAGGACGGGGGAGTCAGGGATACTATGCAGGACGGGGGAGTCAGGGATACTATGCAGGACGGGGGAGTCAGGGTTACTATGCAGGACGGGGGAGTCAGGGTTACTATGCAGGACGGGGGAGTCAGGGTTACTCTGCAGGACGGGGGAGTCAGGGTTACTCTGCAGGACGGGGGAGTCAGGGATACTATGCAGGACGGGGGAGTCAGGGTTACTATGCAGGACGGTGGAGTCAGGGTTACTATGCAGGACGGGGGAGTCAGGGATACTATGCAGAAGGGGGAGTCAGGGATACTATGCAGGACGGGGGAGTCAGGGATACTATGCAGGACGGGGGAGTCAGGGATACTATGCAGGACGGGGGAGTCAGGGATACTATGCAGAACGGGGGAGTCAGGGATACTATGCAGAAGGGGGAGTCAGGGTTACTCTGCAGGACGGGGGAGTCAGGGTTACTATGCAGGACGGGGGAGTCAGGGTTACTATGCAGGACGGGGGAGTCAGGGTTACTATGCAGGACGGGGGAGTCAGGGATACTATGCAGGACGGGGGAGTCAGGGTTACTCTGCAGGACGGGGGAGTTAGGGTTACTCTGCAGGACGGCGGAGTCAGGGGAGTTAGGGTTACTCTGCAGGACGGCGGAGTCAGGGTTACTCTGCAGGACGGGGGAGTCAGGGTTACTATGCGTGATGGAGGAGTCAGTGCTGTGAGTTATGGTGGCGTGGTCAGTGCTGTGAGCTATGGTGGCGTGGTCAGTGGTGTGAGCTATGGCGGTGTGGTCAGTGCTGTGAGCTATGGTGGCGTGGTCAGTGCTGTGAGCTACTGCGACATGGTCAGTGCTGTGGTCTATGGCGGCATGGTCAGTGCTGTGAGCTATGGTGGCATGGTCAGTGCTGTGAGCTATGGTGGCATGGTCAGTGCTGTAAGCTATGATGGCATGGTCAGTGGTTTGAGCTATGGTCGTGTGGTCAGTGCTGTGAGTTATGGTGGCATGGTCAGTGCTGTGCGCTATGGTGACATGGTCAGTGCTGTGAGCTATGGCGGTGTGGTCAGTGCTGTGAGCTATGGTGGCGTGGTCAGTGCTGTGAGCTACTGCGACATGGTCAGTGCTGTGGTCTATGGCGGCATGGTCAGTGCTGTGAGCTATGGTGGCATGGTCAGTGCTGTGAGCTATGGTGGCATGGTCAGTGCTGTAAGCTATGATGGCATGGTCAGTGGTTTGAGCTATGGTCGTGTGGTCAGTGCTGTGAGTTATGGTGGCATGGTCAGTGCTGTTAGCTATGGCGGCTTGGTCAGTGCTGTGAGCTATGGTGGCGTGGTCAGTGCTGTGCACTATGGTGGCGTGATCAGTGCTGGGAGCTATGGCGACATGGTCAGTGCTGTGGTCTATGGCGGCATGGTCAGTGCTGTGAGCTATGGTAGCATGGTTAGTGCTGTGAGCTATGGTAGCGTGGTCAGTGCTGTGAGCTATGGTGGCGTGGTCAGTGGTGTGAAATATGGTGGCGTGGTCAGTGCTGTGAGCTATATCGGCGTGATCAATGCTGTGATCTATGGTTGCATGGTCAGTGCTGTGAGCTATGGTAGCATGGTTAGTGCTGTGAGCTATGGTAGCGTGGTCAGTGCTGTGAGCTATGGTGGCGTGGTCAGTGGTGTGAAATATGGTGGCGTGGTCAGTGCTGTGAGCTATATCGGCGTGATCAATGCTGTGATCTATGGTTGCATGGTCAGTGCTGTGAGCTATGGTAGCATGGTTAGTGCTGTGAGCTATGGTAGCGTGGTCATTGCTGTAAGCTATGGTGGCGTGGTCAGTGCTGTGATCTATAGTTGCATGGTCAGTGCTGTGATCCAGGGCCGGACTGGCCATCTGGCATTTCTGGCAAATGCCAGAAGGGCCGATGGCCTTGTGGGCCGATTTTCTGCCTAGCGCCGGGCGGCCGTGTCATTAGCATAATGACCTTATGACACGACCGCCGGACCGCCTCCCTCCAGTCTGAGCAGCACTAACTAACATACTTCCGCTGCCCCCGGAAAGCCATCAGCATCCCTCAGCATAGGCAGGGGCGGAACTGCCGGAGACATTTGCCGCTGGACTCCAGGCTGAAGCGGTGAGCGCGCATCTGCACCCTTGTTCTCCAAGTGAGTACAGCACACACAGCAGAAAGATACATCGCAGAATGGGACTGTCACTGTCCCGTTCTGCAGATATATCTTCCAGCTGTGTGTGCTGTACTCACTAACAGTACAGACATTCTCAAAGTTTTCCTATTCACACCCCCGTCCACACCAAAACATTTGATGTCTTGCCGTTCTCTGCAGCACTCCGCAGCTTCGCATCCTCCTGGCTCCCGGCTCGGGCCGCGGCAGTGTTAAGGTGAGGACTGCTGGGGGGGAGGTAAAAACACCCCCACTGATGTGCTGACCCTTCAAATGTGTGATGCATGGATGTGATCTTTGGTGCAAAAAAGGTCTAAATTCATCTGTCTCTCTCCCCCCTCCCTCTCTCTCTCTCTCTCTCTCTCTCTCTCTCTCTCTCTCCCCCTCTCTCTCTCCCCCCTCCCCCTCCCCCTCTCTCTCTCTCTCTCCTTCTCTCTCTCCTTCTCTCTCTCTCTCTCTCATAGTTACATAGTAGGTAAGGCTGAAAAAAGACTTGCGTCCATCTAGTTCAACCTGGTATAGATATCCATTGCTGATTTGGTAGGTTCTGGTATTTTACAGACAGATTATATTTCTTATTTGTACCCATGGATGTTTTTCTCCAGTAAATGTTTGTCCAACTTTGCCTTGAACGCATTTAATGAGCCAGCCGTTACCACCTCTCTGGGAAGAGAGTTCCAGAGTTTGACTGTTCTGACCGTAAAGAAATTCTTTCTACTAGCTGAATGAAATCTTTTTTCTTCTAATCTATACTCATGCCCTTGCGTCCTAGATTCCTTTCTAGTAGAAAATAGGGTGTGTGACAGTTCCTTATATTGGCCCTTGATATACTTGTACATGTTGAGCATGTCCCCCCTTAAACGTCTCTTTTCTAATGTAAATAGTCCCAAATTGCTTAATCTCTCCCCGTAGCTTAAATTCTCCATTCCCCTAATAAGCTTTGTTGCTCGCCTTTGGACTTTTTCTAATTCTATGATGTCCTTTTTATAGTGTGGGGCCCAGAACTGTACTCCGTACTCTAGGTGAGGTCGCACCAATGCTTTATATAGTGGCATAATTACCCTTGAGTCCCTAGTTTCCATTCCCCTCTTAATACATGCCAGAATTTTGTTGGCCTTTTTTGTAGCTACATTACAATGGGCACTACATCCTAGATTGCTGTCTATTAGGACTCCTAGATCCTTTTCAAGTATGGAATTACCCAGTTCCTCTCCGCTAAGGTTGTAACTTGCACACTGGTTGTGTCTCCCAAGGTGCATAACCTTACATTTATCTACATTGAACCTCATCTTCCATTTTTTAGCCCACTCATCTAGAATTGCAAGATCATTTTGAAGCATGGTGACATCTTCTGGTGATTTGATGACTTTGCTAAGTTTTGTATCGTCCGCAAAGATGGATACATTGCTGAGTAACCCTATCCCAATATCGTTAATAAAAATGTTAAACAAAATGGGCCCCAAAACCGAGCCCTGGGGCACTCCACTTAGTACCGGTATCATATCTGATACGGCACCATTCACAACCACTCTTTGTTCTCTATTACATAGCCAATTCCCTACCCATCTGCAGATATTTTCACCCAATCCTAGGTTCTCCATTTTATTAATCAATCTCTTGTGTGGGACAGTATCAAATGCTTTAGCGAAATCTAGGAAAATCACATCTACAGCATTTCCATTATCGAGGTTTTTGCTAACCTCTTCATAGAAACCAAGTAGATTAGTTTGGCATGAACGATTTTTCACGAACCCATGTTGGTTAGTACTGAGTAGACGGTGATTATCTAAATATTCCTGGATACCATCCCTTAAAAATCCTTCAAATAGTTTACCCACAATTGATGTTAAACTAACGGGTCTGTAATTAGCGGGATCTTCCTTTTTTCCTTTTTTGAATATTGGCACTACCTCTGCTATTCTCCAATCTTTTGGTACTATACCTGACGATAGTGACTTGCTAAAGATATAATGTAGGGGGGTAGCTAGTTCATCCCTTAATTCCATTAATACCCTCGGATGAATCCCATCTGGCCCTGGTGACTTATTTGTTTTGAGTTTGCTTAGCCTCAGTATTATTTCCTTCGGCGTGAAATCCACAATGAGATCTGGCTTATTTGTCCCGTTTGTGGTAAATGTTCGTTCCACAGTCTGCTCTCCCTTAGTAAATACTGATGAGAAGAACTCATTTAACAGTTTTGCTTTTCCCTTGTCCTCAGTAACACTTTTTCCACTAGTATCAGTTAGTGGGCCTATGTTTTCCTCTCGCTCTTCTTCCCTCCCCCTCTCTCTCTTCTTCCCTCTCTTTGTTTATGGACACAAGTTTTTCATTCCCATAGATTCAGGCTGTTGAGATATTTTTAAAAATCCAGCTATTTACTGTAATGTATTTAGTTTAGTTCCAATTTCTGTTTATATACCAAACCTTGAAATGTTTTTATCATATATATATATATATATATATATATATATATATATATATATATACATACATATATTCTGTGTGTTCCCACTGGTACCAAGCACTCACTCATGGCTATATTAGGTGTGTCCCATAATGTGTCATGGGCATAGTGGATTGTGTAATATTCTGTAATAAGCAGTACAGTGTGTTCCATAATGTGTAATGGGCATAATGGATTGTGTCATAGTGTGTAATGGGCATCACGGTGTGTTCCATAATGTGTAATGGGCATTACGGTGTGTCAGATAATGTGTAATGGGCATTACGGTGTGTTCCATAATGTGTAATGGGCATTACGGTGTGTCAGATAATGTGTAATGGGCATTACGGTGTGTTCCATAATGTGTAATGGGCATCACGGTGTGTTCCATAATGTGTAATGGGCATTACTGTGTGTCAGATAATGTGTAATGGGCATTACGGTGTGTTCCATAATGTGTAATGGGCATTACGGTGTGTTCCATAATGTGTAATGGGCGTAACGGTGTGTTCCATAATGTGTAATGGGCATTACGGTGTGTTCCATAATGTGTAATAGGCATTACAGTGTGTTCTATAGTGTGTAATGGGCATAATGGATTGTGTAATATTCTGTAATGGGCAGTACGGTGTGTTCCATAATGTGTAATGGGTAACGCCTCCTTTTCTGAGGCCACGCCCATTTTCAGCACGCAGCTTTGCCGCGCAAGGGTCCCGCCTCCTGCAAGTGGGCCTGTGTGCTCAAAAATGCCAGGGCCGATTTCTGGTCCCAGTCCGGCCCTGCTGTGATCTATGGTGGCATGGCCATATTGTCACCTGGATTCAGTTAGTCTGTTAATATGCAGGAAATGGTCATGCCACCTCCACCTGCTGGAATAACGGTATATAACCCACGCTATAGGTCGTATGAAGCCATCATTTTATTTGGTCGCTCACTGGCAGCCCCTATAGAACAATGACACATTTGCCCCATACTGTTTGCTGAGGACTGCTTCCAGCTCTGGGACTGTCTGTGTGACTACATTGAAAGGACTTGTGTTCCTGCCCAGCCGACCTTCCGCCCTCTTTGTGCCATTGGCTCTTACACAACAGAATGCGCTCCAGAAATAGTCTGGGACATTAACCCGCTCCCGCAGCCACTTCCCCTCCCTAGGGGTAAAACCAGAGAGAATAACCCCACTGATCACATGGGTCTGAGCACAGGAGGGCAGAATACTGTCCTTCAAAAAGTTTTCATATTGATTCCAAGTTCCGCTGTTAAATGTGGCGTCCTGAGGTGCCATATTGGTGTAGGTGAATGTAGCCAGCTGGGATGTGCTGCTGTGATGCTGACTTGGATTGACATGTCCACGGCTAAGGCCAGAGTTTCTGTAATCATCATTCACCGCTTGACTTTCTGTCACATACTCCAAGTTTGCCCGCATGTCGGCATGTGATGGTTTCAGCATTTCCACCTGAGAGATTCCAGCCAGCTGTGGAAAACAGACAGAATCAGGTGAGGATGATGTGAATGTAGTAATGGTTATGTAACAGTTACCCCAGGGCCAACCCACGACCGCCACATTCAGGGCCATAAGCACTTAGATGTTGGTGTCCCGTGTACTGTGTACTGCCCCGTGTACTGTATACTGCCCTGTGTAATGTGTACTGCCCGGTGTACTGTATACTGCAATGTGTACTATATACTGCCCTGTGTAATGTATACTGCCCCGTATACTGTATACTGCAATGTGTACTGTATACTGCCCCGTGTAATGTGTACTGCCCCGTGTACTGTATACTGCAATGTGTACTGTATACTGCCCCGTGTAATGTATACTGCCCCGTATACTGTATACTGCAATGTGTAATGTGTACTGCCCCGTGTAATGTGTACTGCCCCGTGTACTGTATACTGCAATGTGTACTGTATACTGCCCTGTGTAATGTATACTGCCCCGTATACTGTATACTGCAATGTGTACTGTATACTGCCCTGTGTAATGTGTACTGCCCCGTGTACTGTATACTGCAATGTGTACTGTATACTGCCCTGTGTAATGTATACTGCCCCGTATACTGTATACTGCAATGTGTACTGTATACTGCCCCGTGTAATGTGTACTGCCCCGTGTAATGTGTACTGCCCCGTGTACTGTATACTGCAATGTGTACTGTATACTGCCCCGTGTAATGTATACTGCCCCGTATACTGTATACTGCAATGTGTAATGTGTACTGCCCCGTGTAATGTGTACTGCCCCATGTACTGTATACTGCAATGTGTACTGTATACTGCCCTGTGTAATGTATACTGCCCCGTATACTGTATACTGCAATGTGTACTGTATACTGGCCTGTGTAATGTGTACTGCCCCGTGTAATGTATACTGCCCCGTATACTGTATACTGCCCCGTGTAATGTGTACTGCCCCGTGTAATGTGTACTGCCCCGTGTACTGTATACTGCAATGTGTACTGTATACTGCCCTGTGTAATGTATACTGCCCCGTATACTGTATACTGCAATGTGTACTGTATACTGCCCTGTGTAATGTGTACTGCCCCGTGTACTGTATACTGCAATGTGTACTGTATACTGCCCTGTGTAATGTATACTGCCCGTGTACTGTATACTGCAATGTGTAATGTATACTGCCCTGTGTAATGTATACTGCCCCGTATACTGTATACTGCAATGTGTACTGTATACTGCCCCGTGTAATGTGTACTGCCCCGTGTACTGTATACTGCAATGTGTACTGTATACTGCTCTGTGTAATGTATACTGCCCTGTATACTGTATACTGCAATGTGTACTGTATACTGCCCCGTGTAATGTGTACTGCCCCGTGTACTGTATACTGCAATGTGTACTGTATACTGCCCTGTGTAATGTATACTGCCCCGTATACTGTATACTGCAATGTGTAATGTATACTGCCCTGTGTAATGTATACTGCCCCGTGTACTGTATACTGCAATGTGTACTGTATACTGCCCTGTGTACTGTATACTATACTGTATACTGGCCCATGTACTGTATACTGCTCTGTGTACTGTATACTGCCTCTTATAATGTATACTGCCCTATGTACGGTATACTGCCCTGTGTACTGTATACTGCCCCGTGTAATGTGTACTGCCCCGTATACTGTATACTGCAATGTGTAATGTATACTGCCCTGTGTAATGTATACTGCCCCGTGTACTGTATACTGCAATGTGTACTGTATACTGCCCTGTGTAATGTATACTGCCCCGTATACTGTATACTGCAATGTGTACTGTATACTGCCCTGTGTACTGTATACTGCTCTGTGTACTGTATACTGCCTCTTATAATGTATACTGCCCTATGTACGGTATACTGCCCTGTGTACTGTATGCTGCCCTGTATGCTGATTTGTGTACTGTATACTGCCCCATGTACTGTACACTGGCCCATGTACTGTATACTGACCTGTATACGGCTTTTTGTACTGTATACTGCCCCCTGTACTGTATACTACTCTGTGTACTGTATACTGCCCCATGTACTATATACTGCCCTGTGTATTGTATACTGCCCTGTGTATTGTATACTGCTCTGTGTACTGTATGCTACCCTGTATACTGCTTTGTGTACTGTGTACTGCTTTGTGTACTGTATACTGACCAATGTACTGTATACTGCCTTGTGTAAAGTATACTACCCCGTGCACTGTACACTGGCCCATGTACTGTATACTGACCTGTATACGGCTTTTTGCACTGTATACTGCCCCGTGTACTGTATACTACTCTGTGTACTGTATACTGCCCTGTGTACTGTATACTACTCTGTGTACTGTATACTGCCCCATGTACGGTATACTGCTCTGTGCATTGTATACTGCCCCATGTACTATATACTGCCCTGTGTACCGTATACTGCCCTGTGTATTGTATACTGATCCGTGTACTGTATGCTTCCCTGTATACTGTTTTGTGTACTGTATACTTCTTTGTGTACTGTATACTGACCGATGTACTGTATACTGCCCTGTGTACTGTATACTGTCCCATATACTGTATACTGCCCCGTGTAATGTATGCTACCCTGTATACTGATTTGTGTACTGTATACTGCCCCGTGTACTGTATGCTACCCTGTATACTGCTTTGTGTACGGTATACTGCCCTGTGTACTGTATACTGTCCCATATACTGTGTACTGCTTTGTGTACTGTAAACTGCCACACGTACTGTATACTGCCCCATATATTGTATTCTGCCCCGTGTACTATATTCTGCCTTGTATACTGCCCTGTGTACTGTTTATTGTCCTGTATACTGTATACTTCCCCGTGTACTGTATACTGATTTGTGTAATGTATACTGTCCCATGTACTGTATACTGTCCAGTATACTGCATACTGCTTTGTGTACTATATACTGCCCCGTATACTGTATACTGCCCTGTATACTGTATAATGCTTTGTGTACTGTGTACTGCTCCATATACTGTATAGTGCCCCGTATACTGTATACTGCCCCGTATACTGTATACTGCCCTGTATACTGTTTTTTGTACTGTATACTGCTCCGTGTACTGTATACTGCCCTGTATACTGTGTAACACTTTGTGTACTGTATACTGCTTTGTATACTGTATACTGCCCCATGTACAGTATACTGCCCTGTATACTGTATACTGCTTTTTTGTACTGTATACTGCTCAGTGTATTGTATACTGCCCTGTATACTGTATACTGCCCTGTATACTGTATAATGCTTTGTGTACTGTATACTGCCCCGTATACTGTATTCTGCCCCATGTACGGTATACTGCCCTGTGTACTGTATACTGCTCGTTATTCTGTATACTGCCCTGTGTACTGTATACTGCCCCATATACTGTATACTGCTTTGTGTACTGTAAACTGCCGCGTGTGCAGTATACTGCCCCATATATTGTATTCTGCCCTGTGTACTGCTTTCTGCCCTGTATACTGCCCTGTGTACTGTTTATTGTCACATATACTGTATACTTCCCCATGTACTGTATCCTGATTTGTGTAATGTATACTGTCCTGTTTACTGCTTTGTGTACTGTATACTACTCTGTATACTGTATACTGCCCAGTGTACTGTATTGTATACTGTATACTGCCTGTATACTGTATGCTTCCCTGTATACTGCTTTGTGTGCTGTATATTAGCCATTGTACTGTATACTGCCCCGTGTACGGTATACTGCCCCGTGTACTATACATTGACCCATGTACTGTATACTGCCCTGTATACTTCTTTGTGTACTGTATACTGCCCTGTGTACTGTATACTGCCCTGTGTACTGTATACTACTCTGTGTACTGTATACTGCCCCATGTACTGTTTATTGACCCATGTGCTGTACACTGCCCTGTATACTGCTTTGTGTACTGTAAACTGCCATGTGTACGGTATACTGTCCCATATACTGTATTCTGCCCCGTGTACTGTATTCTGCCCTGTATACTGCCCATTGTACTGTATACTGCTCTGTGTACTGCATTGTATACTGTATACTGCCTGTATACTGTATGCTGCCCTGTATGCTGCTTTGTGTACTGTATACTAGCCATTGTACTGTATACTGCCCCGTGTACGGTATACTGCCCCGTATACTATACACTGACCCATGTACTGTATACTGCCCTGTATACTTCTTTGTGTACTGTCTACTGCCCTGTGTACTGTATACTACTCTGTGTACTGTACACTGCCCCATGTACTGTTTATTGACCCATGTGCTGTACACTGCCCTGTATACTGCTTTGTGTACTGTAAACTGCCAGGTGTACGGTATACTGCCCTGTAGACTGCCCTGTGTTCTGTATACTGCCCCATGTACTGTATACTGTCCTGTGTACTGTATACTGTCCAGTATACTGTATACTGCTTTGTGTACTGTATACTGCCCCGTATACTGCCCCATGTACAGTATAGTGCCCTGTATACTGCTTATTGTGCTGTATACTGCTCCGTGTACTGTATACTGCCCTGTATACTGCTCCGTGTACTGTATACTGTATAATGCTTTGTGTACTGTATACTTCCCAGTATACTGTATACTGCCCCATGTACAGTATACTGCCCTGTATACTCTATGCTGCTTTTTGTACTGTATACTGCTCAGTGTATTGTATACGGCCCTGTATACTGTATAATGCTTTGTGTACTGTATACTGCTCCGTGTACTGTATAATGCTTTGTGTACTTTATACTGCCCGGTATACTGCCCCATGTACAGTATACTGCTCCGTGTACTGTATACTGCCCTGTATATTGTATAATGCTTTGTGTACTGTATACTGCCCCATGTACAGTATACTGCCCTGTATACTGTATACTGCTTTTTATACTGTATACTGCTCCGTGTACTGTATACTGTCCTGTATGATGCTTTGTGTACTGTATACTGCCCGGTATACTGTATACTGCCCCATGTACAGTATACTGCCCTGTGTACTGTATACTGCTCAGTGTATTGTAAACTTCCCCTTATACTGTAAAATGCTTTGTGTACTGTATACTGCCCCGTATACTGTATACTGCCCCATGTACAGTATACTGCTCTGTGTACTGTATATTGCCCTGTATACTGCTTTGTGTACTGTATTCCTCCCTGTGTACCGTATATTGCTCCGTGTACTGTATACTGCCCCGTGTATGGTATATTGCCCCATATACTGTTTTCTGCTCAATGTACGGTATACTGCCCTGTGTACTGTATACTGCCCCATGTACAGTATACTGCTCCGTGTACTGTATACTGCTTTTTATACTGTAAACTGCTCTGTGTACTGTATACTGCCCTGTATAATGCTTTGTGTACTGTATACTGCCCGGTATACTGTATACTGCCCCATGTACAGTATACTGCCCTGTGTACTGTATACTGCTCAGTGTATTGTATACTGTAAAATGCTTTGTGTACTGTATACTGCCCCGTATACTGTATACTGCCCCATGTACAGTATACTGCTCTGTGTACTGTATATTGCCCTGTATACTGCTTTGTGTACTGTATTTCGCCCTGTGTACTGTATATTGCTCTGTGTACTGTATACTGCCCCGTGTATGGTATATTGCCCCATATACTGTTTTCTGCTCAATGTACGGTATACTGCCCTGTGTACTGTATACTGCCCCATGTACAGTATACTGCCCTGTATACTGTATACTGCTTTGTGTACTGTATACTGCCCCATATACTGTATACTGCCTCATGTACAGTAAACTGCTCTGTGTACTGTATATTTATTGCCCTGTATACTGCTTTGTGTACTGTATTCCGCCCTGTGTACTGTATACTGCTTTGTGTACTGTATTCCGCCCTGTGTACTGTATACTGCCCCGTATACTGTATACTGCCCTGTATTCTGTATACGGCCCGTGCACTGTATACTGCCCTGTCCCATGTACTGTATACTGCCCCATGCACGGTATACTGCCCTGTCCCATGTATTGTATGTGTACTGTATACTGCCCCATGTACTATATACTGCCTCGTATTCTGTTTACTGCCCCATATACTATATACTGCCCTGTGTATTGTATACTGCCACATATACTGTATACTGATGAAAGAAAGATATACAGCGCTGGGGTTTGATTGAACATCACTAAACGATTAATTAATCAGAGATATTGATTACATATAACAATATGATATAACAACAACACAATAGAAATGAGAGAATTCTCTAAAAAATGGGGAATAAAAAAAGTTGAAAAATTGCAAAGATGAAAGGAGTTTAAAAGTATTTGCCAGCATAATGGCTCCATCGAATTGTGGCAGCAGTTCCCAGGCACCAAAACAAGTGTATAGTTACCAGACTGGATGTTGCTGTCTCCTGTAATTTGAAAGGAGATAGTGAAATAGTCCCGGAGAATTACAGAGCGAGAGGATCCAGATTCACTCAGAACGAGAGGTAAACAATGAGGGTATATAAATACCAGGCTTGTTGCTGCATATGAAGCTGAGGTTGTGGAATCCTTAAGGCAAAACTGGAGCAGGCAGGGTGAAAGCTCAACGCGTTTCAACGTGTTCACACGTCTTCATCAGGGCAGTATACATACATATTTATATACCCTCAAGTCTGCCATTGTTTACCTCTCGTTCTGAGTGAATCTGGATCCTCTCGCTCTGTAATTCTCCGGGACTATTTCACTATCTCCTTTCAAATTACAGGAGACAGCAACATCCAGTCTGGTAACTATACACTTGTTTTGGTGCCTGGGAACTGCTGCCACAATTCGATGGAGCCATTATGCTGGCAAATACTTTTAAACTCCTTTCATCTTTGCAATTTTTCAACTTTTTTTATTCCCCATTTTTTAGAGAATTCTCTCATTTTTATTGTGTTGTTGTTATATGTAATCAATATCTCTGATGAATTAATTGTTTACTGATTTCCAGTCAAACCCCAGCGCTGTATATCTTTCTTTCATTCGTTTATACTTTAGGGTGCTTTACACACACCTTTATACTGTACAGCAGCTTTAATTGTACTTGTGGTTCTCCAATTTCTTTAATACTGTATGCTGCCCTGTATACTGTATAATGCCCCGTGTACTGTATATTGCCCCGTATTCTGTATACTGCCCTGTGAACTGTATCCTGCCCCATGTACTGTATACTGCCCTGTGTACTGTATATATCATTCACAATATCAAAAACTGTCAAATATATACTGAAATGAAATTTTGTTTATTCATTAAAATGGGAAATAATGTTTCTTTCCACTATGGCCCTTTTTCAGATCTGATCGTAGTACAAATTTGTTTGGGCAAAATGGGCAAAACCATATGCACTGCAGGTGGGGCAGATGTAACATGTGTTATGGCTGCCGTTAAGCCCGGAGTGCAGGTACAGGAAAACAGGGAATGGAGGGTCAGGCATGAGCCCGCAGCCGGGACCGCCGGTCAGGACGGCCAAGGCGAAACCTACGCTGACTCTGTTGAGAACCCCGGGCAGATGACAAATCCCTGCGAGAACTAGGCTTCACCTGTGGCCGCCGCGTCCGAAGGAGCGAGTTATGCCCGCTCCAACCCCGATGCAGCTAGGTCTATGTGAGGACAAGGGATAGGGGATCGCCAGGGGTAACTCAAAAGGATATTCTGACTACAGGGCCTAACTGGGAATAACCCCTATCTGCCGGCACCTGGCCAGAACCGGGAGCGCGACCCAGTCGCAAGCACCTGGGACCAAGAAATGGGGAATCACCACAACACTTAGGGACACCAAGGTACGAATCCCCAAAACACACACACTGAGGAAAAAATACAATGATCCCTGCCTATGAAAAAAGACTAAAAGGAGGGAGGTGAACGAGAGAGAAAAAAGGGAGCAGGGTACAGGCAATGGGAATGACTGATGCCCACGGCGGGGCAAGTCCAGCGTTCCTAAGGGAACTGCACAAGTGACAGTAAGAGATGGCACAAAAGCAGGAACTCGGCAGTCCCAAAAGAAAGACACCAGGCTCCACTGGAGCACTTACATGAGACTGCGAGCACCAACACCAGGCAGATAGAGGTCCCAAAAAGCAGGCTGGAGAAGGGAAGCCACGAACAGGGCTGACCACGGAGACCAGGAACAGATCCTAGGAGCAGGGGCAGCTGACAGGCTCCTGGCCGGGAACACGCTGGGAAGAATGCTATAACCGGCGTCTGTGCCCAGCAGACGTCGGCTATTTATAAAAAATAACGCGCCGCCTGGATGACGTCAGGCGTGCGCGCGCATTACGACCGGGCGGAAGTTGGGACGTTGCCTAGCAACGCCCCGACTCTCTGCCTCAGAAGGAGGCTTGGAATGCGGCTGAAGCGTGTCAGCCGCGCTGCTGCTGCATCCGCCATTCGCCGCGTTGCGGCCGGGCGGAAGTCAGGGACATTGCCTAGCAACACCCCGACGCTTTGCCTCAGAAGGAGGCTTGGGACACAGCTGACTCGCGTCAGCCGCGCTGCTGCTGCCCTAACCATTCGCCGTCCGTCCGGGCACTGGGAGCACCGGACGGCGGCGTGCAACAGTACCCCCCCCCCTTGAGGAAGGGTTAACAACCCTTTACCACCGGGTTTACTAGGAAATTCTCTAAAGAAAATCTTTTTGAGGTTGGGCGCGTGAAGATCTTTGTCAGGAACCCATGACCTCTCTTCAGGACCAAACCCTCTCCAGTGAACCAAAAACTGCAAAGAACCTCTCATGAACTTGGAGTCCAGAATCTTTTCCACCGGGAACTCCTGTTGTCCCCGTACCATTACTGAGGAAGATCCCGTGTCCCTTCTGCGAGGGAACTTTTGAGAAAAGAACACTGGTTTAAGCAGGGAGGCGTGAAAGGTATTGGCAATCCTGAGGGATTTGGGTAAGAACAGGCTAAACGCGACTGGATTTATATTCTTAATGATCCGAAAAGGACCAATGAACCGCGGACCCAACCTTGCTGACGGTTGGTGAAGCTTGATGTTGCGGGTCGACAACCAGACCCAATCCCCGACTTTGAAGTGACAGGGACGTCTGACCTTGTCCGCCGACATCTTCTCCCTAAGTGCCGCCTCCTTAAGAGCAACGTGAACACTCCTCCAAATGACTCTGAGTCGAGACGCCGAAGGGGAGATGGAGCTGAAAGCTTCGGGACCCAAGGAGTTTGCTCGGGGATGAAATCCGTATACAGCGAAGAACGGGGAAGTCCTGGAAGCTGAATGATGTGCATTGTTATATGCGAATTCGGCAAGCGGTAAGAAACTTGCCCAATCATTCTGCCATTTGGACACAAAGCATCTCAAATATTGTTTGAGTGACTGGTTTAATCGCTCCGTTTGTCCATTGGACTGAGGGTGAAAGGCCGAGGTCAGGCTGGTCTTAACCTTTAAAGCAGCACAGAAGAGTCTCCAAAACTGTGCTACAAATTGTGGACCGCGATCAGAAACAATATCTGACGGTAGCCCATGCAGTCTGAAAATATGCTGCAAAAACAGAGTTACCAACTCCTTGGCTGATGGTAATTGCCTCAAGGCTACAAAGTGCGCCATCTTTGAAAACCTGTCTATAACGACCCACACTACTTGGCAGTGGGCGGACACTGGTAACCCGACAATAAAATCCATCGCCAAATGCGACCAGGGTCTGACAGGGATGGACAAAGGAATCAGTTCCCCCATGGGCCGAGACCTCGGAACTTTATGCCGGGCACAGTCCGGACAAGACAAAACAAACTCTCTGGTATCTCGTGCCATGCCAGGCCACCAAACAGTACGAGAGAGAAGTTTCCCGGTTTTGAAGACTCCCGGATGACCGGCCAGTTTAGAATCATGGAACTCCATAAGAACCCTTCGTCTAAGAGATGGGGGAACAAATAACTTGTTGATGGGGGTCTGGGCTGGTGCCTGACTTTGAGCCTGACGTATGAGGGCCTCCAGAGTCTGCTGGGCTCCGACCAAAATACAAGATGTTGGCACTATCGAACTCTTACTGGTCTTGTCGTCATGCCGAGGCAAAAAACATAGAGACAGGGCATCAGCTCGAATGTTTTTTGAGCCTGGTCTATAAGAGATGACAAAGTTAAAGCGCATAAAAAATAATGCCCAACGGGCTTGTCGAGCATTAAGCCTTTTCGCAATCTCAATATATTGCAGGTTTTTGTGATCAGTGAGGACAAGGATCTGATGCACTGCTCCTTCCAACAAGTGGCGCCACTCATCAAAGGCCCACTTGATGGCCAGCAATTCACTATTACCAACGTCATAGTTGGCCTCTGCTTGTGAGAATTTCCGAGACATATAGGCACAGGGGTGTAAATCCAGTGACTCTGGATCCCTTTGGGATAACACTGCTCCTGCCCCTACTTCGGAAGCATCTACTTCCACAACAAAAGGAAGGTCTGGATCCGGATGTCTCAGAACAGGAGCCGAGACAAATGCCTGTTTTAAAAATTCAAAGGACCGCTCCACCTGCGGAGACCACTGAGATGGATCAGCACCTTTCTTGGTAAACGCCACCAATGGTGCGGCAATAGAGGAAAAAGAATGGATAAAGCGTCTATAATAATTGGCAAAGCCAAGAAAACGCTGGATAGCCTTCAAACTAGTAGGACGGCCCAGTCCACGACCGCTTGAAGCTTCTTGGGGTCCATTTGAAACCCATGAGAGGAAATACTGTAGCCCAAAAAAGAAACCTGTGTGACCTCGAACTTACACTTCTCTAATTTGGCAAATAATTGATTTTCTCTCAATCTTTGCAAGACCTGTCGAACCTGAGTTCTATGTGTATTCACGTCTTGTGAAAAAATCAAAATGTCGTCCAGGTACACGACTACAAAATGGCCTAAAAAATCACAAAGGACATCATTGATAAAGTCCTGAAGAACGGCAGGGGCATTAGAGAGACCAAAGGGCATGACCAAGTACTCATAATGCCCCATCTGAGTACTAAAAGCCGTTTTCCACTCATCGCCTTCCTTGATCCTGATGAGATTGTAGGCGCCTCTCAAATCAATTTTGGAAAATATCGTTGCAGACCGCAACTGATCAAAAAGCACCGTGATCAAAGGAAGGGGATAGGTATTTTTTAACGTGATTTTATTTAAGGCCCGAAAATCAATACAAGGCCTTAAGGAACCATCCTTCTTGGCCACAAAAAAAAAACCCGCACTGAGAGGGGACTTTGACGGGTGGATGAACCCTTTTTTGAGACTCTCCTGTACATATTCCTCCATTGTGTTTGTCTCTGGGATGGATAAGGCATACAATCTGCCCTTGGGCAAGGGAGCGTTGGGGATAATCTGAATGGCACAATCGTATGGGCGATGGGGCGGAAGGCTGTCTGCTTTCCCTTTATAAAACACATCCGCAAAGTCTTTGTAAGGGGGAGGTATCCCACAGAGGGAGACAGACGCCACCAAGACCGAGGTATTGAGACAATGTTGTGTACAGTAAGAGCTCCAACGGGCAATCTGCGCTGAGCTCCAGTCGATACTGGGATTATGTTTAACTAACCAAGGATATCCCAAAACTATGGGAACGAGAGGACAAGACGTCAGAAAAAACGAAAGTTGCTCCTTATGAAATAAACCTACAGTCATAAGGACTGGGGGAGTCTGAAAAGAAATAGCCCCATTAGACAAGATATTACCATCCAAACCCCGAAGCGTGACGAGGCCCCGGAGTTTCAACTGAGGAATACCCAGTCTCTGGGCCAAACTGATATCAAGGAAGTTTCCGGTCGCGCCACTGTCAATAAATGCCGTGCCGGAAAATTCATTATCTTGAAAGGAAATACTACAAGGAACTAATACCGAATCACGAGAGGAAAACAATTGTAGGCCTAAGTGAACCCTCTCTTCGTTCACTTGGCCAAGGATTTTACTGGCCTATTGGGACAGTTCTTAAGGATGTGTCCCTTGTTACCGCAGTATAAACAGAGGCCAGAACTAAACCTACGAGTTCTCTCCTCCGGAGAGATACGGGTTGCCCCAATCTGCATGGGTTCGTCAATCTCGTCTGGACCCAGAGAAACATAAGGAAGAGCCCGGGGGACTTCCGGTTCCGGCAGCGTGGAGTGAGCAGCAGCTTCACATCGCTCCGTCTGCCGCCGTCTCTCCTCACACCCGCACCCTGAATTCTTCACGAAGGAGCCGCTCAAGATCACCCAGAGGGTCCAGGGCAACAATGGAGCAACATAAAACTGCTCCGGAGGCTCCCAATTCAGCGCAGAAACACCCGCCTCAGACGCCGCACATCCCCCAGCCGCAGAGACAGGAAAAAAGGCGCGGTGATCACGCTGCAGCCCAGAACCCTGATAACGCTAAGGGGACACCACTGGCCAAAAAACAGATTGGAGAACAAGGAATAGAATGGACTGCACCCTCAAATCCCTCAGGTACAGCAGCGATCCCCTACCCTGATTTAATTGAGGCAATACAACACGCAATGGCCCCGCTTTTACAAAAAGCTGTCACAGACATCACTGACCAGCTTAGGTCTCTCACTACACGCACTGCAGCTGCGGAGCAAGCGATCAGTAATAATACTGACGACATTACTGTCCTACAGAAAGAACTTAAGCTGATGCATGTGGAGAATAAACGTCTATCTGAGTCAGTGGAGAATATAGAGAACAGGGCCAGACGCTGCAATCTGAGGATAACAGGCCTCCCTGAGACGCTGAGAGGTGCGCAGTTAGAATTCTTTGTCAGACACACCCTACCTGAGCTATTGAAAGTGGAGGAGGCTTGCAAGGACTTAGTCATAGAACGAGTCCATAGAATGGGAATGCCGCAAACACACCAAGACCCAAAACCAAGAGTGGTTATTTTCAAAGTACTTAACTACTTGCATAGACAGGTAATATGGGCTGCCTCACGTAAAATTAATCCAATCACTTGGGAGACCCACACACTGCGCCTATATCAGGACTTCTCCCTTGATCTCTCTAAAAAGAGGAGAGCTTTTACATCGGTTTGTTCGGAATTGGTGAAGAATAACATTAAATTCCATATGATGTTCCCAGCTCGATTAAGAGTCTTCACTTCGTCTGGACAAAAAGACTTTTTAAGTCCTCAGGAAGCCTCAACGTCATTGAAAAAGATCATAAGAGACCAGATACCTGAAGACATCACTGATCTAAGAGTACTTACCTGACTTTTTTGAGACTTTCCTTAGAATTTCTTCAACCACTTTGATTTCGGTCCCTCCTTCAGTGGGAAGCTAAGTATATATCTATCTCATTTGTAATCACAAATGAGACGGATGAGGAGAGATAGGTAGATGGATGGATGCCGGTTTAACACCAATATAGACCCTAGTTGAAGCTTTAAGCTTCAAATAATGTTCTAACGGAAGTCAGTTTCAAATTTAACAAGAATGCTGCAAAGTTTATTTCTTTTTTTCTCTTATTTTAGGTATAGTTTATTAGTAATTAGAAATGTTGTCTGTTTCGTCTACATGCTGTCTTTCTTTCCTTATGTCTCCTCCCATCCTCCTCCTCATACTATGGTCATCTATAATTATATAATGTTTATCAATAACCTGCCATGGCGGTTGTCTTAGGATCACTAAATATTAGGGGTATACACACACCTGTTAAAAGGAGAAAACTTTTTACTTACCTGAATAAACAAGGTATTGATTTAATCTGCCTTCAGGAAACGCATCTAATGCCATCAGAACATAAAAAACTAGCTATGCTAAAGTGGGAACTTCTCGGTTCGGCACATTTAAATTCCAAGTCCTGCGGAGTTGCAATACTTGCAAAAAAGCAACTGAAAATTAAGGTACTTGAAACTGATGCGGATCCTCAAGGCAGATATATCATCCTTAACATGGAAATAATGGACAAAAATATTACCATCTGTAATCTCTATGCCCCCACACAGTACAAGAAATCTTTTTTCACACATATAATAGCTAAGCTATATAAATATGATCCCAAAAACCTTTTTATATGTGGAGATTTGAATCTATTGTCTTTGGTAACCTTAGATCGCACTCCTCCTCCAAGAAAACCCATCACACTGCCTAAAATAGGAGTTCCATATATCTGTAAATGCTTTAATCTAGTGGACTCATGGAGGGTCCTCAACCCTACAGACATGGATTTTACGTGCTTGTCCCTGACACATGCCACATGGTCCAGGATAGATTATATTTTAATCCCAGAGCCCTTACTCCCTAACTTAGAAAATACTGTTATCCTACCCCCAATTTTATCTGACCACGGCCTAATATCTGTTAAAATAATTCTACAATCCGAACTGGAGATTCCCATCTCATCTTTCCCAGTCTCAAGGCATAACTGATGTACTAAATCAGACATGGTCTAATTATATATCTGATAACAAAGAATATGCCTCAGATAAACCCAGTGTCTTTTGGCAGGCTGGGAAGGCAGTAATGAGAGGAGAAGTACTTGCCTATGTCTCGAGACTTCGGAAACAACAAAATCAAAAGTACAAAGACCTACAGTCTATACTGACCAATCATTTTCATAACTATAAGATATCCCCCACATCTGAAAATAAAATCCAATATCAAAACTCCAAACAACAACTCGAAGATTATTTGCAATTTCATGGAGACAAATATCTCTTTAATATTAATTCCAAATTTTACAAATATGGGAACAAAGTGGGAAAACTCCTGACTAATTTATTGCAGGGGTCCAGAACACAAGTTACTATTCAACCTTTGTTGAAGACAGATGGTACTCTTACGACCTCTAATAAGCAAATAGCTCAAATTTTTAGAGATTACTATTTAAAGCTATATACTCCGCCGGGGGTGGCTCCAGATGAGCGAATGGATGCAAACCCAATTAACACTTCCCCTGACCCTGCCCAATGAAACGCCTACTGGAGTATGCTCCAAACACCCCAAATACCCCAACATTGTAGTGACTCCCTTAAAGCCCCTATATCTGTCGAGGAAGTACTCTGGGCAATAGGTAAATTGAAGTTGGCAAAGGCACCGGGCCCAGACGGATTTACGAACGAGTTTTATAAAAAAATGTCACAACAAATTTCTGAACCCCTGACCCTATGTTTTAATGAAATTATAGATAAGGGGATACTTCCAGATCACTTTTCAGATGCGACGATCAAAGTAATCCCAAAATCAGGACGACCCTTAAATTTAACTGGCTCTTACAGACCAATATCCTTGCTCAACGCGGATTATAAGATATTTACTAAAATAATAGCAGAAAGATTAAAACCCATTTTGCCTCTGATTATACATGAAAACCAAACAGGATTCATAACTGGAAGACATTCAGTCGTCAATGTAAGAAGAGTCTTAGCGGCAATACAACACTCCCTGGATCATTCGTCGGCCTCCTCGGCGTCCAGCCTGATTATCACGCTGGACGCCGAGAAGGCTTTTGATATGGTTCTTTGGCCCCATCTTTTTGAAACTTTAAAAAAATTTGGATTCCCTCCCCTTTTTATAAGAATAATACGAACACTATATAAATCCCCTTCTTCTAATATCTCCTGCAATGGCATACTCTCTGAACCTTTCATACTAGCCAGAGGCACAAGGCAGGGATGTCCTTTATCTCCCCTCCTTTTTGCCTTGGCCATAGAGCCATTGGCCATTGCTGTACGAACATCTCCATTAATCACAGGAATAAATATTGGTAATCAAGAATTAAAAATTGCCCTTTTCGCTGATGATACATTAATCTTTCTTACAAACCCATCTAAATCTCTCCCAGCTTTATTGCATCTTATTCGTTCATTTGGAGCTATCTCCGGTTACAAGGTTAACTTAAATAAATCAGAGATCCTCCCCATAGGCCAGAAATGTGCAGATATAATTAAAACCCTAGACACCCCATTTGCAATAAATCTCTCCCATTTTAAATATCTCGGTGTACAAATCCCTGCTAATCTTACCAAATTGTATCCTTTAAATTATCCCCCAATCATTTTCCAAATTACAACAAAACTGGAAGCCTGGAAAGATTTACCTCTATCACTATTAGGCAGACTGGCGGTAATCCAAGCCATAATTTTTCCGAAAATATTTTATAGTATGCAAATGCTTCCCCTTGCTCTATCCTCATCGGATATTGCTAGATTAGACTCGTTATTTTCCAAATATATATGGCAGAATAAGAGGCCGAGAATTGCCAAACAAAAAATTAAAACCTTAAAAAATCAAGGAGGATTTGGGTATCCTGATCTGAAAGCTTACTCTGATTCAGTTTTTTTTAGATATATATCTGACTGGATAATGGCGTCCTCTAAATATACAGATTATGACTTGGATTGTCAGATATTCTCGCCTTACTCCCCCAGTGCACTGATGCATACTGATATAACAAAAATACCCCAACCATTAAGATCACATGTACTGCTCCATGATGCGCATGTGGCTTGGACAAGCATGAATAAGAAGCTCCATAGGAACCCCCATATTACACACCATGTTCCGCTTTGGGGAAACCCCTCATTTGTCCCCTCCCTTCAGAATACGGGATTTAAAAATTGGATGGAAAAAGGGTTAGACACATCATCTAAAATGTTCGACCCAGGAGGGAATCTTTACACATTCCAAAATTTAGCTACTAAATATAACCTGCCAAATACCCAAATGTTCATGTACTTGCAGGCTAGACACTTCCTATTATCCCATAAAATCCTCAGAACACCAGCCCCTGAGAAAGGAGCCATATTACAGATAACAAATATTGACACATTGTTAGCATATATTACAAAAAAGCCATATAAGGTCAAATACTTATACTCCCTGCTGATGACTATAGAAATTCCCAAAGATCCACAATGGACTAAACTTTGGTCCAAATGGAAAATCGATATCCCATCGATAACAGATGTAACTATTTTATTAGATTCGTATAACGTGACTATGTCTTCTTTAAAATCTGTATATCTCCAGGAAGTATATGTTAGAACCTTACACCGAGCATACATAACACCCCACAGACGCAAATATATGGTCAGTGAGGAATCCGGAAACTGCATGAAATGTCGAAAGCAAGTGGCAGACTTTCCACATTGCATGTGGGATTGTTACAAGTTAAAACGTTTTTGGAATAAAACCTTGCAATTTATAAATGGTGTTTTCCACTCCACTTTTAAACCAAACTTGGCTGCATATATGGGATTATCATTCCAAGCATGGAACCTTCATAACCTGGATAAACATGAACTTTCGTTACTTGTAATGATTATAACTACAGCAAGAAAATGTATACTAGTCCATTGGACAAAAAAGACTGCGCCGACTTTATCGGAACTGAAGCAGAAACTTCTCCAAATAATGTCGTTTGAAAGAAGATATGCTCGGCTTGATCTTCTAAGAGGGGCAAAACTCTTCCTCCAGAAATGGCTGCTTGGTACTCTTTACCTAGAAGGGCGCCAACGATCAAAATCGTGGTCATCGCGGGTAAAAATCGCGGTGATCGCGGTCATCGCGGGCATCGCGGGTAAAATTGGATGGTCGCGATGCCCGCGATGACCGCGATCACCGCGATTTTCCCATAGGGAACAATGTTAAAAAAGCTGATTGACCGCGATTTCACTGTTAAATGGCTCAATTGACCCGATTTGGCCATATTAACCCTGAATTAGGCCCAATTAACCCTTAAATGTCCCCCCCAATTTTTGACGCCACCCCACGATCCACGCCAACCCGAAGCGTGGCGAGCGCAGCGAGCCCGCGAGGGGCGGCGGTACGCGTCCTCCGACCTTTTCATGCCCTACTATCCACGTCGGCGTGGTGTGAGAATAGAATAGTGTGGCGAGCGCAGCGAGCCACCGAGCCCGAAGCGTGGCGAGCGCAGCGAGCCCCGCGAGGGGACGCGGATACCTTCACAGGTAGACGCGTCCCCTCGCGGGCTTCACAGGTGTCCGGGTCGCCACGGACACCTGTGAAGCCCGCGAGGGGACGCGTATAACTGTGAAGGTATCCGCGTCCCCTCGCGGGGCTCGCTGCGCTCGCCACGCTTCGGGCTCGGTGGCTCGCTGCGCTCGCCACACTATTCTATTCTCACACCACGCCGACGTGGATAGTAGGGCATGAAAAGGTCGGAGGACGCGTACCGCCGCCCCTCGCGGGCTCGCTGCGCTCGCCACGCTTCGGGTTGGCGTGGATCGTGGGGTGGCGTTAAAAATTTGGGGGGACATTTAAGGGTTAATGGGCTCTGTAGCCCATTTAACATTGATTCCTATGGCCAAATCGGGTGGATTGAGGCATTTAACACTAAAATCGGGTCCATCGCGGCTTTTAACATTGCTTCCTATGGGAAATCGGGAGCATCGCGTCGCGGGCATCGCGGGTACGTTTATGGCCGGCCGCGACGCGACCGACACGATTTTCATGTTTTACATTGATTTCAATGGGAAATCGCGGGCATCGCGTCGGTCGCGTCGCGGCCATACATAAATGTACCCGCGATGCCCGCGACGGGCGCCGTACTAAGTAAAGAGTACCGGCTGCTTTTTATCAACACACTGGACACTCAACAAAAGAATTCAATTCTAAAAGATATCTAGATATGTTTGGTGTCGGTATATAATAATAACTACTATTTACCATGGGGCACACAATATTTCTTATGGAAAAATTAATAATGGAAGTGTCTTATACAATATGTCCTAATAACAACTGTATGAATCAGATTAACAAAATTGACCTAAAGTAAGAAAATTATAAGCTGTACTCCCCTCCCCTTCCCTCCCCTCCCCTCCCCCTCCCCTCTATTCTTTACCTTGTCTCCCCAGTCTTTTGTCTTGATGTTACATGTTTAGAGTGTTAGATATAAGGAGTTTTACTAAATGAGGTAATTTGGAAAGAGACTCCACTCTCGATTCTTATAACTATGTACATAGTAATATTTGATAGATAATGTGATGTGATATGACCATTTTATAAAATAATATAACAATGGAAAACTGCATCTATCACAATGTCAAGATAACTGTTACAGAAAAGTAAAACTCTGACACTGGTTTGCATACCAATATTGTTTAATTCCTTTTGTATGACAGAAAATTACAATAAAAATTCATTTAAAAAAAAAAAAAGGAAGAGCCCGGGCTTGAAGCCCCATTCTGACCTTCGCTCCCGGAGACGACGGTCAATTTTGATAGCCAATTCCATAAATTTATCGAGGGAACTAGGAACAGGGTACTGGATTAAACTATCTTTGATGATGTCAGATAGACCACACCGGAATTGACTACGTAAGGCAGAATCATTCCACCCACAATCATTCGACCATCGGCGGAACTCAGTACAGTATGCTTCTGCGGGATCTTTCCCTTGTTTTTAGGGCTCGAAGATGAGTCTCCGCAGAGGCCTCTTGATCGGGGTCATCATACAGAAGCCCTAATGAGCTAAAAAAGCTGTCAACCGAGGACAGAACCGGACTATCAGAGGGAAGGCCAAATGCCCACATCTGGGGATCCCCCTGTAATAAGGACATGATTAGGCCTACCCGTTGATACTCTGATCCGGAAGACCGGGGCCAAAGTCGGAAATACAATTTACAACTTTCCCTAAAGTTGAAAAAAGCCCTTCGATCTCCAGCAAATCGATCAGGCAAGTTTACCTTAGGCTCTACCACAACAGGATCAGAAGGACGCACCCTCTGTTCTTGGGATGCCACTTTCAACTACAGATCTCGGACCATTTGGGTTAATCCCTGGAGCTGGTCCGAAAAAGACTGGGAAGTGGGATTCATAATACAAAAAAAAAACACGGCAATTCTTAAACAAAAAGTTGGTTATATAAAGACCTCTTTATATGACCTGTTAGGCCGGTTATAATGTTATGGCTGCCGTTAAGCCCGGAGTGCAGGTACAGGAAAACAGGGAATGGAGGGTCAGGCGTGAGCCCGCAGCCGGGACCGCCGGTCAGGACGGCCACGGCGAAACCTACGCTGACTCTGTTGAGAACCCCGGGCAGATGACAAATCCCTGCGAGAACTAGGCTTCACCTGTGGCCGCCGCGTCCGAAGGAGCGAGTTATGCCCGCTCCAACCCTGATGCAGCTAGGTCTATGTGAGGACAAGGGATAGGGGATCGCCAGGGGTAACTCAAAAGGATATTCTGACTACAGGGCCTAACTGGGAATAACCCCTATCTGCCGGCACCTGGCCAGAACCGGGAGCGCGACCCAGTCGCAAGCACCTGGGACCAAGAAATGGGGAATCACCACAACACTGAGGGACACCAAGGTACGAATCCCCAAAACACACACACTGAGGAAAAAATACAATGATCCCTGCCTATGAAAAAAGACTAAAAGGAGGGAGGTGAACGAGAGAGAAAAAAGGGAGCAGGGTACAGGCAATGGGAATGACTGATGCCCACGGCGGGGCAAGTCCAGCGTTCCTAAGGGAACTGCACAAGTGACAGTAAGAGATGGCACAAAAGCAGGAACTCGGCAGTCCCAAAAGAAAGACACCAGGCTCCACTGGAGCATTTACATGAGACTGCGAGCACCAACACCAGGCAGATAGAGGTCCCAAACAGCAGGCTGGAGAAGGGAAGCCACGAACAGGGCTGACCACGGAGACCAGGAACAGGTCCTAGGAGCAGGGGCAGCTGACAGGCTCCTGGCCGGGAACACGCTGGGAAGAACGCTATAACCGGCGTCTGTGCCCAGCAGACGCCGGCTATTTATTCAAATAACGCGCCGCCTGGATGACGTCAGGCGTGCGCGCGCATTACGACCGGGCGGAAGTCGGGGACGTTGCCTAGCAACGCCCCGACTCTCTGCCTCAGAAGGAGGCTTGGAACGCGGCTGACGCGTGTCAGCCGCGCTGCTGCTGCATCCGCCATTCGCCGCGTTGCGGCCGGGCGGAAGTCGGGGACGTTGCCTAGCAACGCCCCGACGCTTTGCCTCAGAAGGAGGCTTGGGACGCGGCTGACTCGCGTCAGCCGCGCTGCTGCTGCCCTAACCATTCGCCGTCCGTCCGGGCACTGGGAGCACCGGACGGCGGCTTGCAACAACATGTATAGTGAGAGTTAGATTTGTGTGAGTTATTTTTATTCTGTGCAGGGTGTCACGGCCTCCCGGACCGCGGTGGTCACTTACCGGGTCCGGGGGCGCCTCTGGTGCGGGCGGCTGCTTCCTGGGTCTGGGCGGCGGGTGCTGGCTGCACGCAGTCCCCTCCGGCAGCAGAGATCTCTCTGCAGCGCCGAGAGGGACAAACAGCGTGTTACTTTCGGGTAGCCGGGCGCGCGCTCACTAGGGGCGCGCGCGCCGCGTTCATGTGTAATTAAAGGCACAGGCAGGATATTGGTGGGGGTGCCTGCAGGGATAAAAGGAAGTCCCTGACAGGTAAACCCCGCCAGAGTATAGGTTCACTTCACCTACTCCAGCGTTCCATACTGTCTCTGATTCAAGTGTTACTGACCCGTGCTATTCCTGACTACTCTTACGTTTAACCCCTGTGTACCCATCCTCGTGACTCATAGTGTACTGACCCGGCTTGATCCTTGACCTCCCGTTTGCCTGACCCTTGATACTGAACTTACCGATTGTTACCAACCCGGCTTGCCTTGACCATTCTTCGCTGTATCCCTTGTACTGCATTGTCCATCTGGTTCTGACCCAGCTAAGACGACCACGTCCATATTCACCGAGCACTTCCACTCAGAAGGGAAACCTATCCAGGGGGCCGTGACCGACGTGTCGGGAGCCGCTGAAGCCCAAATCCCGCCTGGAGGGGTCACTGGCAGAAAACCCCTGGCACGGTTAGACTCCGCGCCCCTGTGATAGGTCTAGCCAATTCCCAAGTGGAAGTGTCACCAAGTTATTGTGACAGAATACTCTGGCCCAATTGAACATGGACCCAGCAAGTGGCCCGTCTCCTAAGGAGCTCTTGGAGCATCTCCTAGCTAGAGTCGAGAAGCAGGAACAGGACCAGGCACAGATCATGCAGTGTCTTCAAACCCTGATGCAGCGTGTGGAGTTTCCGCCACCTCCACCTCCGCCGGCACCAGCGCCTCCAGCAGTGGTCCTGGGGAGCGTCTTCCCTACGAATCCCTAATCCGGCTAAATTTGACGGTAATCCAAAGGAGTGTCGAGGGTTCCTGAATCAATGTTTGATCCAATTTGAGATTCAAGCAGCATCTTTTCCTTCAGAAAGAACAAAAGTGGCTTATATCATCTCCCTGTTAACAGGTCAAGCTCTGTCCTTGGCTTCCCCACTTTGGGAGAAGAATCACGCCATCGTCAACCGAAGCACCGATTTTATCGATGAGTTTCGCAGGGTCTTCGATGAACTTGGCCGGGTAACTTCTTCTGCTTCGGCAATCCTGCGCCTGAAGCAAGGATCCCAAACAGTGGGCCAGTATACGCTTCAGTTCCGGACCCTAGCCTCCGAGTTAGGGTGGAATTAAGAAGCCTTGATAGCCACCTTCACACAAGGTCTGACAGACAGAATCAAGGATGAATTGGCGGCCCGAGAGCCTGCTGCTACCTTGGATGATTTGATTTCCTTGTGCACTCGGATAGACCTCCGCTACCGAGAGAGGGAGAAGGAGCAGTCCCGGAGGTTTAGTTTCAAATTGGCTCCTCGATTTGTTCCCCCAGAGTCTAGCTCCGCTTCTGCCCAGGTTGCGGCAACCAGCCAACAGTTAGAGGAACCCATGCAGATTGGGAAATCCCGTCTTCCATTTGCTGAAAGAGAACGAAGGTTCAAGAATCGCTTGTGCCTTTACTGCGGAGAACCCGGCCACCTTCTCTCCAGTTGCCCCAAACGTCCGGGAAACGACAAGGCCTAACTGACTACAGGGGGGTCAGCCTAGGCACAGTGTCACATACCCCGTCTCGAGTCTCTGCAGCAGGTTTTACCATCGATATCACCCTTCAAGGTCACAATTCCCACGTTGCTCTCAAGGCTTTTCTGGATTCGGGTGCCGATGGTAATTTTATCACAGCGCAGACAGTCAAGCACCTGGGAATTCCTTGTCAAGCTCTCTCCAACCCCTTACATATAGTAGGGGTGGATGGGAACAGACTGCCGCTGTCAAGTATATATTCCAGTACCAGACCGGTAGTTATGAAAGTTGGGGTTCTCCATCAAGAGAATATCTCCTTCTTCGTGCTTCCTTCCGCTGACAGTCCGGTTATTCTGGGATTGCCCTGGTTACAGATGCATTCGCCCATTCTAGATTGGAAGTACCCCCGAATACTAGCATGGGGGAATAAGTGTCATGGTCGGTGCATCTCCAAGGTGGAGCGTGTAGCTTGTTCCTTGTCTTCTACCAAGGTAGATTCCGATACCAAGCTTCCAGCTCCCTACCTACCCTTCTTGGACGTCTTTAGTAAAAAGGAGGCAGAGAAATTGCCAGTCCATAGAGAGTGGGACTGTGCTATTGATTTAATTCCTGGAAAGTCACCTCCTCGTGGTTGAGTGTTTCCATTGTCCATTGCGGAGTCTCAAGCAGTGTCTGAGTATATCAAGGACAACTTAGAACGAGGCTTCATCAGGGAGTCCAAGTCGCCAGCAGGTGCAGGGCTATTCTTTGTCAAAAAGAAAGATGGTGGTCTCAGGCCTTGCATCGATTGCCGGGGTCTTAATGCCATCACAATAAAGGATCGCTTTCCTCTGCCATTAATTTCTGAACTTTTTGACAGGATCAAAGGAGCACGAGTCTTTACCAAACTAGATCTCCGAGGGGCCTATAACTTGATCCGAATCAGGTCTGGAGACAAATGGAAGACGGCATTTAATACACGAGATGGGCATTTCGAATATCTTTTAATGCCATTTGGTTTAAGTAATGCCCCAGCAGTCTTCCAAAGATTCATGAACTCTATCTTTCAAGACCTGTTAAATAGGTTCATGGTTGTCTATCTGGATGACATATTAATTTTTTCCGAAAGTCTTCAAGCACATAGAGGTCATGTTTGTGAGGTGCTGGCTCGCCTTCGCAGGTACCAGTTGTACTGCAAGCTAGAGAAGTGTTCTTTTGAACAGCCGGAGATGCCGTTTCTGGGGTACATCGTCACGAGTACGGAGCTACGCATGGATCTGCAAAAGTTGTCGGCAATTTCTGATTGGCCCCAACCAGTGGGTTTGAAAGCCATCCAGAGGTTTTTGGGTTTCTGTAATTTCTACCAACCATTTTTTAGGAGTTATTCCTCAGTGGTAGCCCCTATAGTCAACCTTACCCGTAAGGGGGAGAATACGAAAGAGTGGTCCTTGGAAGCCAAGCAAGCTTTCTTGTTACTCAAGCAGCTCTTTGTGTCCGCTCCTATCCTGAGACGCCCTGATCCAGATAAACCCTTCTTTCTAGAGGTAGACGCCTCCTCGGTCGGTGTCGGGGCAGTTCTCTCTCAGAGATATGAGGCCAATAAGTGGTACTCTTGCGGGTTTTTTTCCAAAAAATTTCAACCAGCAGAACGTAACTATGCGGTTGGAGACAAGGAATTGTTGGCTATCAAATTAGCTCTACAAGAATGGCGGCACGTTCTGGAGGGGGCAAAGTTCCCAGTGACGGTCTACACAGACCATACGAATTTGTTGTACCTTAAGACTGCAAATTGCCTCAATTATCGTCAAGCAAGATGGTCATTATTTTTTGATCATTTTAATCTAGTGCTAATCTATCGACCCGGTGACAAGAATATTAAAGCAGACGCCCTTTCACCAGTTTTTGGTCCAGCCTCATCTGAAGAGCTGAATGAGTGTAAGCCCATCTTAAAGTCATCCTGTTTTATTGCGTCCTCCAGACGAGTTAAGATTCCACCCGGGAAAACATTTGTGCCGTTCAGGTCAAGATCCAGTCTCCTGCGTTGGTTTCATTCTTCTCTTTTCTCCGGTCATGCGGGTACCAACAAGACTTTAGAGATTATTAGTCGTGATTATTGGTGGCCATCTATAAGGACAGACGTCAAAAACTTTGTCGCTGCCTGTAACATCTGCGCTTAACACAAGTCCCCCACGCAAGCTTCAGCTGGTTTGCTCAATCCTTTTCCAATTCCAGATCGCCCTTGGGAAGATATTTCGATGGATTTCATCTCGGAGCTTCCACCCAGTCACGGCTACAACACTATCTGGGTTGTGGTGGATCGTTTTTCCAAGGCGGCTCACTTTATTCCATTAAAGGGTCTTCCATCAGCACCCAAACTAGCGGAGGTGTTCATCAGAGAGATCTTCAAACTCCACGGCTTTCCACGAAGTATTGTTTCTGATAGAGGAGTGCAGTTCACGTCCAGGTTTTGGTGATCGTTGTGTTCCGCTTTCAACATTAAGCTTAACTTTTCCTCGGCCTATCATCCCCAAAGTAATGGTCAAACCGAGAGGGTCAACCAAGATTTGGAAAAATTTCTCAGAGTCTATGTTTCAGCTAATCAAGATGATTGGTCGTCTCTACTCCCCTGGGCAGAATTCGCTCATAATAATTTGTTCCACGAATCTACGGGTCATTCTCCATTTTTTATCCAAAATGGGTTCCATCCTAATATTCCAGAATATTTTTCCAAGTCTGTCAGCCCCCTTCCAGCAGTTCAGCATTCAGTCAAAAAATTCTTGGACACTTGGGTAGAAGTAAAAAGGAATCTGGGAAAATCCTCAGAACGCTACAGGCGTTTTGCCAATTTCAAAAGGAGAAGTACTCCTCAATTCAAGCCGGGAGATAGAGTTTGGCTTTCCACCAAGCATCTTCATCTCAAAGTACCATCCATGAAGCTTGCTCAAAGATACATTGGTCCCTTTAGCATCCTTCAGATAGTCAATCCGGTGGCAGTAAGACTTAAACTTCCGAAGACCTTGAGAATTCCCAATGTTTTCCATGTTTCCCTTCTTAAACCGCTCGTTATCAACAAGTTTTCCAACACCAGACAACCTCCTTTGCCCATTTCTGTGGAAGGTCATGAGGAATATGAGATTAAGCAAATCCTGGATTCCAGGGTGTCCAGGGGTGTAGTTCAATTCCTTATTGATTGGAATGGTTTTTGCCCAGAGGAACGTGCTTGGGTTAGGGCCTCGGAGGTCCATGCCCCACAGTTACTTCGGGACTTCCATTGAAAACATCCCAATAAGCCATTCATAGGGTGTTCGGGGCCCACCCCTAGGGGAGGGGGTAATGTCACGGCCTCCCGGACCGCGGTGGTCACTTACCGGGTCCGGGGGCGCCTCTGGTGCGGGCGGCTGCTTCCTGGGTCTGGGCGGCGGGTGCTGGCTGCAAACAGTCCCCTCCGGCAGCAGAGATCTCTCTGCAGCGCCGAGAGGGACAAACAGCGTGTTACTTCCGGGTAGCCGGGCGCGCGCTCACTAGGGGCGCGCGCGCCGTGTTCATGTGTAATTAAAGGCACAGGCAGGATATTGGTGGGGGTGCCTGCAGGGATAAAAGGAAGTCCCTGACAGGTAAACCCCGCCAGAGTATAGGTTCACTTCAGCTACTCCAGCGTTCCATACTGTCTCTGATCCAAGTGTTACTGACCCGTGCTATTCCTGACTACTCTTACGTTTAACCCCTGTGTACCCATCCTCGTGACTCATAGTGTACTGACCCGGCTTGATCCTTGACCTCCCGTTTGCCTGACCCTTGATACTGAACTTACCGATTGTTACCAACCCGGCTTGCCTTGACCATTCTTCGCTGTATCCCTTGTACTGCATTGTCCATCTGGTTCTGACCCAGCTAAGACGACCACGTTCATATTCACCGAGCACTTCCACTCAGAAGGGAAACCTATCCAGGGGGCCGCGACCGACGTGTCGGGAGCCGCTGAAGCCCAAATCCCGCCTGGAGGGGTCACTGGCAGAAAACGGTTAGACTTCACGCCCCTGTGATAGGTCTAGCCCTGGGGTAGCCAACCCTAGTCCTCGAGAGCTACCAACAGTGCATGTTTTGCAGGTCTCCTCACAGAATCACAAGTGAGCTAATTAGCTCCATCTGTGTATCTTTTAAAATGTGTCAGTGATTAATGAGTGCAGCTGTGCAGCAGCTAGGTTGTCTGGAAAATGTGAACTGTTGGTAGCTCTCGAGGGCTAGGGTTGGCTACCACTGGTCTAGCCAATTCCCCGGTGGAAGTGTCGCCAAGTTATTGTGACACAGGGAAAATAATGGCTGCATTATTTTTACACTGTAATTTAGATTTCAGTTTCAACACACCCCACCCAAATGTAACTCTTTCTGCACATGTTACATCTGCCCCACCTGCAGTGCACATGGTTTTGCCCATTTTGAGAACAAATTTGTACTGGGATCGGACCAGGGATCAGAACCGCAAAACTGATCTTATATATTTTATTCTTTTATTCCTATAAATCTATATTTCCACCAAGAATCCAGAACTCCCCTGTGGTGAAGGACAGCATCCTTCGTAAGCCAGAAACATTGCTGACATACTTCAATTTATTCATTTAATTGGTTACCTGTATTCTACCGTATTCAATACAAAATTCTTTTACTTACACACAAAGCCATAAACCAAACTACATCAAGATACATCTCTTCTCTTATCTCAAAGTATCTTCTAACCCGACCTCTACACTCCTCCCAAGATCTGTGTCTCTCATCCACACTCATTACTCGCTCCCAGGACTTTCTTCGGGCTGCACCCACTCTGTGGAATGCCCTCCCAAGCACAATAAGACTCTCCTTCAGTCTCCAAACCTATAAGTGTTCCCTGAAAACTCACATCTTCAGGCAGCTTATCAAAGTCCAGAACCATGGCCAAAATGCTCGGTCACTGTATCATACAGCACACCAGGTGAGGTAAGGCATCCCCAAAAGCCCTACAGGTTTGCAGGGGGCAGACACCCACCTGCTTCCTAAATATAGCCCAGAGACACAGACACTAGAGATAAGCGGGTTCAGATCCTAGACATCCGACCCCCCCCCCCCCCCCAAACTTACCTGATCCGAGATCAGATCCAAGGAGTTCGCCGGTTCCTGCCATCTTTCCGAGTCCAAATCAAGGCTAAAACGTCATCACCCCGCGTCGGATTCTCGCGAGACCTGGGGATATACAGTATAGTTCCCGGCGGTCGGCGCCATTTTCAAACAGGCTGGTGATTTCAGACAGCACAATGTGTCCGTGTTGTCTGCTGAGGGGTGTGAATGAGAAACCTGCTGGGGGGGGTGGGGTGATTAATGCATAGAGGGGGCTGCTAGGTCTACAGAGGGGGCTGCATTATTTTACTGAAATAAAAAAAATTACTGCTGCCAGTGCCCAGTATAAATCCAGGGGTGCTGCATCAGTCCAGGTTTGCCCGCATGTGTACTGTATCCATCCAGGGGTGCCCGCTTGTGTCCCGTATCAGTCCAGGGGTGCCCCCATGTGTCCCAAATCAGTCCAGGGGGGCCCACATGTGTGCCGTATAATTCTATGGGTGCTCCGATGTGTCCTGTATCAGTCCTGGGGTGCCCGCATGTGTGCCATATAATTCCATGGGTGCTCCGATGTGTCCTGTATCAGTCCTGGGGTGCCCGCATGTGTGCCGTATATGATCCAGGGGTAATTCCTGCAAAGTCTGCTGTATAATTCATGGGGTGCTGCTAAGTGTGCCGTCACAGTCCAGGGGTGATGCTAAATGTGCCGTATCAGTCCAGGGGGTAGCCAAGTGTTCTGTATAATTTATGGGGTGCTGCTAAGTCTGGTGTACCAATCCAGGGGTGCTGCCATTGTTTTACTAAAAGAATAACTCTTTTTAGTGCAGGAGTATCACTATGTGTGCCGTATAATTCCATGTGTGCTGTGTCAGTCCAGGGGTTCCGCCATCTGTGCCGTATAATACCATGTGTGCCATCATGCGTGCTGTATCAGGTCAGGGGTGCCACCATCTGTGCCGTATAATTCCTGGGGTAAGCCAAGTCTGCCGTATAATTCATGGGGTGCTGCCAAGTGTGCTGTATTAGTCCAGGGGTGATGCTAAGTGTGCCGTATCAGTCCAGGGGTGATGCTAAGTGTGCCGTATCAGACTAGGGGGGATGCTAAGTGTGCCATATCAGTCCAGGGGTGAGACAAATCTGCCAAATAATTCCTGGGGTGAGCCAAGTCTGCCGTATAATTCATGGGGTGCTGCCAAGTGTGCTGTATTAGTCCAGGGGTGATGCTAAGTGTGCCATATCAGTCCAGGGGTGATGCTAAGTGTGCCATATCAGTCCAGGGGTGATGCTAAGTGTGCTGTATCAGTCCAGGGGTGATGCTAAGTGTGCCGTATCAGTCCAGGGGTGATGCTAAGTGTGCCATATCAGTCCAGGGGCGATGCTAAGTGTGCCATATCAGTCCAGGGGTGATGCTAAGTGTGTCATGTCAGACCAGGGGTGATGCTAAGTGTGCCGTATCAGTCCAGGGGTGATGCTAAGTGTGCCGTATCAGACCAGGGGTGATGCTAAGTGTGCCATATCAGTCCAGGGGTGATGCTAAGTGTGCCATATCAGTCCAGGGGTGATGCTAAGTGTGCCGTATCAGTCCAGGGGTGATGCTAAGTGTGCCATGTCAGTCCAGGGGTGATGCTAAGTGTGTCATGTCAGTCCAGGGGTGATGCTTAGTGTGCTGTATCAGTCCAGGGGTGATGCTTAGTGTGCTGTATCAGTCCAGGGGTGATACTAAGCAGGGCCGGCGCCACCACTAGGCAGCCTTAAGCATTTGCCTAGGGCGCCGGCCACTGGAGGGCGGCAGTTTGGAGCCCCCCCCCCATGGAGGTCAACTCCATCCACAACTCTCTCCCCCCACCGGAGCATTACCCGCGAACCCCCCCCCCCCTCCCTTTTGTCAGCAGCAGATCGGAACAGCAGCAGGGACGCCGGCAGCAGGGGTAAGTTTCCTGCACTGCACCCGGCAAAACCCGCCCGCCTCCCCCTACCAGTGAAGCGCTGCAGCATCCATAACCCGGCACATCACCCCCCCGTGGATTGGGTACCTGTTTGTCCCGCAGCTCTCCACATCGCCTGGCAAACCCGACCCTCAGCCATGTAGCGCCGCGGCAGAGCCAAGGTCCCTCCCACAGCACCCATCACCTGGCAACCCCCCCCCCTCTCTGTGGATCGGGTGACAGCCCAGGTCCCTCCCGCGCCGCAGCACCCAGCACCCCCCAGTGGATCAGGTGAGCGCCGAGGTGTCCTCCCAGCCTGGGGCGCTCCGGTGCTTTGCACCGGCCCTGATACTAAGTGTGTCATGTCAGTCCAGGGGTGATGTTAAGTGTGCCATATCAGTCCAGGGGTGATGTTAAGTGTGCCATATCAGTCCAGGGGTGATGTTAAGTGTGCCATATCAGTCCAGGGGTGATGTTAAGTGTGCCATATCAGTCCAGGGGTGATGCTAAGTGTGCTGTATCAGTCCAGGGGTGATGCTTAGTGTGCTGTATCAGTCCAGGGGTGATGCTAAGTGTGTCATGTCAGTCCAGGGGTGATGCTAAGTGTGTCATATCAGTCCAGGGGTGATGCTAAGTGTGCCATATCAGTCCAGGGGTGATGCTAAGTGTGCTGTATCAGTCCAGGGGTGATGCTTAGTGTGCTGTATCAGTCCAGGGGTGATGCTAAGTGTGTCATGTCAGTCCAGGGGTGATGCTAAGTGTGCCATATCAATCCAGGAGTGATGTTAAGTGTGCCATATCAGTCCAGGGGTGATGCTAAGTGTGCTGTATCAGTCCAGGGGTGATGCTAAGTGTGCTGTATCAGTCCAGGGGTGATGCTAAGTGTGCCATATCAGTCCAGGGGTGATGTTAAGTGTGCCATATCAGTCTAGTGTTTGTGCCGCCCAAAAGATAGTAAAAACAAAGATTTACAGGACTTTTACATAAACGGTGCAATTTCATAGCCTTCATTTAGGCCGTTCGGATGTAGGGTTCCGAGCTGGAATATCTAGTACATCTCCCTTTGAGACAATTTATTCGCTAAATCGCCTCCTCTTTCGCCCAAGTGTACGTGCTCAATAGCTTTATGCTCCTTAAATGGTCCTGTATCCTAATCTTCAAGGGACGTTTACTTTTGCCCATGTATTTCTTTCCGCAACTACACCCTAATAAATAAATAACCGAGGTGGAATTACAGTTCATGAAGTTCTTAATTTTGAATTCATTTTTGTTTCCCTTATCGAAAAAAACTTCTGTTAGGATTAGAGATGAGCGGGCCCGGATCCCCGAGATCCGACAGATCCGAATATCGGGGATCCGGGCCAGATCCGAGCCGGCTCGGGAGTTCCCGCCTGAATTCCGGACCAATAACGAGTCCGAACGTCATCATCACGCTGTCGGATTCTCGCGGGAGCGGGATCTTATAAAAGACGCACGCGCGCCCCGCCATCTTCATTCCAATCTTGGAGAGGGAAGAGGGTGGTTGGGAAGCTCCGTGTGCTCCGTGCTGTGCTCTGTGCCATGTGCTCCGTGACCTGACCTGTGCCCTCACTGCCCTGTGCTGTGCTCCGTGCCATGTGCTCCGTGCTGTGCTCCGTGACCTGCCCTGTGCC
Source organism: Crinia signifera (assembly GCF_055691185.1). NCBI lineage: Eukaryota > Metazoa > Chordata > Amphibia > Anura > Myobatrachidae > Crinia > Crinia signifera. The sequence goes on along the minus strand of NC_139221.1, from coordinate 580,830 downwards.
CTCACTGCCCTGTGCTGTGCTCCGTGACCTGCCCTGTGCCCTCACTGCCCCGTGCTGTGCTCCGTGACCTGCCCTGTGCCCTCACTGCCCTGTGCTGTGCTCCGTGACCTGCCCTGTGCCCTCACTGCCCTGTGTTGTAGACTTGAGAGTCAGTGACTGTTTATAGGCCTGAGCCCTGTAGTGTGATTTAACTAACTAGGTGCTGCAGTGCTCACACGCAGGGGCTGCAGTGTCCACTGTCCAGGGGCTGTCCTGTGGCCCGTGCCCTGTTGTGATTTATTTAGCCCTAAGCCCTGTGTTGTGATTTATTTAGCCCTGAACCCTGTGTTTTTTGTGATTTAACTAACTAACTCAGTGCTGCAGTGCTCACACGCAGGGGCTGCAGTGCTGCTGAGTAGTACACTGTGTACAGGGGCTGCAGTAATACAAGGGGCTGTGTTCAGTGTGACGGCCTATATCTTATCTATTGTCCAGTGTCACGAGTCACTCACGACATATATCCTGTGTCCTGTCCTGTGTGACGACTGACGACATATCCTGTGTCCAGTGTGACGACATATATCCTGTGTCCAGTGTGACGACATCTATCCAGTGTCCAGTGTGACGACAATATATCCTGTGTCCAGTGTCACAAGTCACAACATATATCCTGTGTCCAGTGTGACATGTAATGTGTGCCGGCATATATCCTGTGTCCAGCGTGACATATATCCATTGTCCAGTGTGACGACATATATCCAGTGTCCAGTGTGACGACATATATCCTGTGTCCAGTGTGACGACATATATCCTGTGTCCAGTGTGACGACATATATCCAGTGGCCAGTGTGACGACAATATATCCTGTGTCCAGTGTCACAAGTCACAACATATATCCTGTGTCCAGTGTGACATGTAATGTGTGCCGGCATATATCCTGTGTCCAGCATGACATATATCCATTGTCCAGTGTGACGACATATATCCAGTGTCCAGTGTGACGACATATATCCTGTGTCCAGTATGACGACATATATCCTGTGTCCAGTGTAACGACATATATCCTGTGTCCAGTGTGACGACATATATCCAGTGTCCAGTGTGACATATATCCAGTGTCCAGTGTGACGACATATATCCAGTGTCCAGTGTGACGACATATATCCAGTGTCCAGTGTGACGGCTGTGTCCAGTGTACAGAAGCTGTGTCCAGTGGCTGTGCCCATTGTCCAGGGGCTGTGTCCAGGGTGACAGGCTGTGTGCAGTGTCCAGGGGCAGTGTCCAGGGGCTGTGTCCAGGGGCAGTGTCCAGTGTCCAAGGGGCTGTGTCCAGTGTGACAGGCTGTGTCCAGTGTAAAGTAAGAAAAATAAATAAAAGTAATAAATAAAATAAAAACACATTTTTGGAGGATGATGGAGGAGGAAATGGTGGGAGTGCTGAAGCTGCTACCACCAGTCATGACAAGGCCGATACCTCTTTGTATTTGCTGTTTGGAGCATTTCTCTTTTTTTGGGATAGTTTGTTAAACTGCCACCCTGTCTGCCCCTGCAGTGCCGCTCTGCCAGGTTGGAAGTGTAAGGTCCACATGTATGTGATGCCGACTGCTGTCGCTTAGCTTAGTCATCCAGCTACCTCGGTATACCCTTCTGGCCCAACTACAGTAAATGAAGACAATTTTGTAAGCTGTGAAGTGATCAAAATTGACTAGAAATGAGTGGAAACTAATGTTATTGAGGTTATTAATACTTTAGGGGCAAAAACAGGCCCAAATTCTGTTATTTTAGCCATTTTTAGCATTTTTTCATAAAAATCCAGATCCAAAACCAAAACCCACAAGGGTGGTTTTGCCAAAACCAATCCAGATCCAAAACACGAAGGGAGATCCAGATCCAAAATTAAAACCCGAAAAAGTGGCCGCCGCACATCTCTAGTTAGGATGAAGGTATTTGCATATTATGCATTTGCCACATTTGTAAGACCCTGTACATTTGCGTAGTGTTGTTGTTGGGAATCTGGATTTATGATTCAGTCTGCCTTGGTTTTGTGTTCAGCATTTGACTCACTGGTGGCCTCCAGTGGCAGGTCTGTGCCACATCAGCTCAATATTCTGTGAGCAATTATTCACAAGGCTGTGAGGTAATTAGCTCGTTAAGCACAAGCCTGGAAGCTCCCTGGATCTTCAGGTGTAATTAATCACCTGAGCCCTTTATAGGGCAGGCTCTCCTGCAATACTCTGCCAGTGATAGCTTCAGTTCCTGTGTTCTAGCTTCCTGTTTAGTTTCTGCTTCCTGTGCAGTGAACTTCTGTCAGCTTCTAGCTTGCTCCCGGTCCCTGTTCCTGCGTTCTCTTTTGGATCCCTGGAACTATTCTCTGCAGTGGCTCCCAGCCATCTGGTCTGCTTCCAGCATGCTGTTTGCCCCAGCTCTGCTCCAGTGCCTAGTCTTGATCCTCAGTTACCATCACCCCGTGGGTCACGTAAGTGCTCCTGTGGAGCCTGGTTATTTTTCATTTGTTCTTTTGGAGAGCTGCCAAGCTCTTTAAATTAGTGGGCCGTTCAGCCCGTTGTTTAGTTTGTTTGGGTTCAGAATTGCGCCCCGCCGTGGGCCAAGCCCATTTCCTCCCTCTGGTAGTTACCAGTTATTTACCTTTGTTTCCTTTTGCTTGCCCTTTCTATGCATTTAATAGGCAGGGCCTTCCCCCGTTCAGTCCTGGTTATGCTTTGGGGATTCGCCTCTTAGCCTTGTCTCCTGTTTGTGGAGATTCCCCGTCATTAGTCTCTTGTGCCTGCGACTGGGTCGCATTCCCGTCTTTGGCCCGGTGCCGGCAGACAGGGGTACATTACAGTCAGGCCCGTTAGTAAGACCATCCTCTTGAGTTACCCATAATGATCGCTTACCCTTTGTCCCCACATAGACCTAGCTGCATCGGGGTTGGAGCAGGCCTACCTCGCTCCTTCAAACGCGGCGGCCACAGGTGAAGCCTAGTACCCGCAGGGGTTTGTCATCTGCCCGGGGTACTCAATAGAGTCAGAGTAGGGTTCGCTGTGGACGTCCTAACCGGCGGTCCCGGCTACGGGCTCACGTCTGATCTCCAGCCTTCGGTAGTTACATCCAGCACCCAGGCGGCATCCGTAACAGTTGTTGTAGAAGTTGTCACCGTTTTTAACATGCTTGGTGCCAGTAGATCCTTCAGATTCTTGGATGTCATTTATGCAATGTCCGGTTTGGGTGGCAGGATTTCTTTCAGTATAGGGTCCATCAGGAGTATCCCCAATGATTTTGTATTGATTTCTTGATGATGTCTTCATGTCTGTTGAAGGTGGTGATGAATGCCATTGATTCTTTCTTCTCATTCTCTTTGTTTTATACGTGAGTAGTGATTCACGGTTTACGGGCCTCGTTCTTTCTGCGGCCTTCTCAGTAAGACAAGTCGGATATTCCTTCTCTTTGTTTTCTCTCTGTTTTTGTCCACACTTTTGATAAAGTTCTTTGTTACTATTTCATTTCCTTCTCCCACTAAAATCAAATCGAGAAATTCTATGGATTCCTTTTGTAGGTTGGACATGAACCATAAATTCATGTTGTTATTTTCCATGTATTTTAAAAATTCATAAAAGTTCATTCCCATATAATTAAAATACCGTCTATATATATTTTATAGAGTATGACGTTATTTTTGAAAACGTGGTTGTTATAAATGTGCGTATTTTCCCAGCGTCCCATAAAAAGATTGGCAAAACTTGGTGCAAAAATAGTCCTCATAGCTGTCCTGCACTGTTGTAAATAAAATTGGTCTTGAAATTTAAAATAATTGTGGTGCAGCATAAAAAAGCATGACGTGACATATGAAGCTCCTGTGTTCTGGTGTGAGGGAGGCATCTTCTTTAAGGTAACTTCTGCAGGCTTCCACCCCTTTGGAGTGTTCAATACATGTGTATAGTGATTGTACATCTACCATTGCCCAACAGTAAGTGTCTTTCCATTCAAAGTTCTCCATTATGTTCAAGACTGTTGTCGTGTCTTTCAGATAAGAGGGTACATTTTTAACATATTTGTTAAGGAAGACATCCACATATTGTGCCAGGTTGGAGGTTAAGCAATCTATGCCCGCCACTATAGGTCTTCCGGACGAGTTTTGCAGGTATTTATGAGTTTTTGGCAAAAAGTTAAATATGGGGGGTTATGGGGTTTGATCTCAGCAGGTATTGATATTCATCCTTTGTTAAAATATTTGACCTTAACCCTTGGAGTAAAACCCACCCTGGAAGACCTATAGTGGCGGGCATAGATTCCTTCCTTTACAAATATGTTAAAAATGTACCCTCTTATCTGAAAGACACGACAACAGTCTTGAACATAATGGAGAACTTTGAATGGAAAGACACTTACTGTTGGGCAATGGTAGATGTACAATCACTATACACATGTATTGAACACTCCAAAGGGGTGGAAGCCTGCAGAAGTTACCTTAAAGAAGATGCCTCCCTCACACCAGAACACAGGAGCTTCATATGAGACGAATAAAAGGGATGATAGGTGAATGGGGAGCACTTCTGCACCAGTTTATTTTATTTTGTTGTTTAGAGAATCCCCAGTTATAATTGCTGTGTAAAATTACAGTAAGGACAAAGATGGGGGTGCTGCCAAAGACAACAAATACATACAAGAAATAAAGAGAAAGAAAAGGATTGTCGGTACTTGTGTACTAGCACGGCGACCATCGCATCGCAGACCATATCGGCCGATGTTCTACAATGGTATACAATTTTAAAATTACATCTGAAGAAAACTTTTTAATAAACACATCCAGAGGATGATGAACGTCTCTTCTTACTTTGCTGGAGATTGTGAATAATTCCTGTTAATCGTGCAATATTTGACAATTGTTGTAGGCGCCAGATCACTATTGGGTCATAGAGTTGTGTGTTAATTCCCTAACCCTCAGGGAATTTAGTGATTGGGCTGCCTTTTCTGTATTTAGATTTATAATAGCGCGTAGTAGAATTTTGGTAATATATATATATATATATATTAGCATATACATCAATTACTGTGTTAAAATGATTCTGTATGGTTTGTTTTGCCTATAAATAAAATCCTCCAATTGGAGCTAAAATTACAAGTCTTGAACTCTTATATTTTGGGAATCAAATTATGACAAGTACTCTGCTTATTGTATTGTAGTCTATTAGAATATAACTGCAGATGTCAAATATATATGTTATTATATCAATACAAGATATAATAAATATATTTTATATAATATTTCAATCTCAATAACTATTATTGGGATAAGAGAGATATATGATTCCTAAAACTCTACACATTGTAAGCACCCATTAGGGTGCTTATACAATTTATAATCTCATTCCATCGCGTCGCATCGCATGCGATATGGTCTGCGATGCGATGGGCGCCGTGCTAGTACACAAGTACCGACAATCCTTTTCTTTCTCTTTATTTCTTGTATGTATTTGTTGTCACCCCCATCTTTGTCCTTACTGTAATTTTACACAGCAATTATAACTGGGGATTCTCTAAACAACAAAATAAAATAAACTGGTGCAGAAGTGCTCCCCATTCACCTATCATCCCTTTTATTCGTCTCATACGAAGCTCCTGTGTTCTGGTGTGAGGGAGGCATCTTCTTTAAGGTAACTTCTGCAGGCTTCCACCCCTTTGGAGTGTTCAATACATGTGTATAGTGATTGTACATCTACCATTGCCCAACAGTAAGTGTCTTTCCATTCAAAGTTCTCCATTATGTTCAAGACTGTTGTCGTGTCTTTCAGATAAGAGGGTACATTTTTAACATATTTGTTAAGGAAGGAATCTATGCCCGCCACTATAGGTCTTCCAGGGCGGGTTTTACTCCAAGGGTTAAGGTCAAATATTTTAACAAAGGATGAATATCAATACCTGCTGAGATCAAACCCCATAACCCCCCATATTTAACTTTTTGCCAAAAACTCATAAATACCTGCAAAACTCGTCCGGAAGACCTATAGTGGCGGGCATAGATTGCTTAACCTCCAACCTGGCACAATATGTGGATGTCTTCCCTAACAAATATGTTAAAAATGTACCCTCTTATCTGAAAGACACGACAACAGTCTTGAACATAATGGAGAACTTTGAATGGAAAGACACTTACTGTTGGGCAATGGTAGATGTACAATCACTATACACATGTATTGAACACTCCAAAGGGGTGGAAGCCTGCAGAAGTTACCTTAAAGAAGATGCCTCCCTCACACCAGAACACAGAAGCTTCATATGTCACGTCATGCTTTTTTATCCTGCACCACAATTATTTTAAATTTCAAGACCAATTTTATTTACAACAGTGCAGGACAGCTATGGGGACTATTTTTGCACCAAGTTTTGCCAATCTTTTTATGGGACGCTGGGAAAATACGCACATTTATAACAACCACGTTTTCAAAAATAACGTCATACTCTATAAAAGATATATAGACGGTATTTTAATTATATGGGAATGAACTTTTATGAATTTTTAAAATACATGGAAAATAACGATATGAATTTACGGTTCACGTCCAACCTACAAAAGGAATCCATAGAATTTCTCGATTTGATTTTAGTGGGAGAAGGAAATGAAATAGTAACAAAGAACTTTATCAAAAGTGTGGACAAAAACAGCTACCTACACCACAAGAGTAACCACCTAAAAAGGTGGAAAAATACCATACTCACATGTCCACAGAATCAAACGTAACTGCAATAGACCAGAAGACAGTGAAGATCAAATAACATTATATAGACAGATTCAAAGAGAAGGAATATCCGACTTGTCTTACTGAGAAGGCCGCAGAAAGAACGAGGACCTTTAACCGTGAATCACAACTCACATATAAAAACAAAGACAATGAGAAGAAAGAATCCATGGCATTCATCACACCTTCAACAGACATGAAGACATCAAGAAATCAATACAAAATCATTGGGGATACTCCTGATGGACCCTATACTGAAAGAAATCCTGCCACCCAAACCGGACATTGCATATATGACATCCAAGAATCTGAAGGATCTAATGGCACCAAGCATGTTAAAAACGGTGACAACTTCTACAACAACACTACCCAAATGTACAGGGTCTTACAAATGTGGCAAATGCATTATATGCAAATACCTTCATCCTAACAGATAAGGGAAACAAAAATGAATTCAAAATTAAGAACTTCATGAACTGTAATTCCACCTCGGTTATTTATTTATTAGGGTGTAGTTGCGGAAAGAAATACGTGGGCAAAAGTAAACGTCCCTTGAAGATTAGGATACAGGAGCATTTAAGGAGCATAAAGCTATTGAGCACGTACACTTGGGCGAAAGAGGAGGCGATTTAGCGAATAAATTGTCTCAAAGGGAGATGTACTAGATATTCCAGCTCGGAACCTACATCCGAACGGCCTAAATGAAGGCTATGAAATTGCACCGTTTATGTAAAGGTCCTGTAAATCTTTGTTTTACTATCTGCCTTCCCTGTATTAAATTTTTATGTCTATACAATCTTTTAATCTCTATAATCTTACTATATGATCACTGTGGGATTTAGGTCTGAGACAGTTGCGTAACTACAGAGGGTGCAGTGGATGCAACTGCGGTACTTGTGTATTATATGGGCGCCCAATTTTTTTCATCGCATGCCACTACTTAAGGCATGCGATGCGATTTTTCATTGCAAAGACCTGATTTTTAATTGTATAGTCACCCATGGGTGATTTCATACACCACTATCCAACTACGCATGGAGTTGATTTTATATAGTGCGCTCGACACCGAGCCTGAAGCATAGTGAGCACAGCGAGCCCCGCGAGGGGACGCGGATTACTTTACATGTATTCTGTGTCCCCTCGTGGGGCGCGCTGCGCTCGCCACGCTTCGGGCTCGCTGCGCTCACCACACTATATAAAATCTACTCCGTGCATAGTTGGATAGTGGGTGTATGAAATCACCCATGGGTGACTATACAATTAAAAATCGGGTCTTTAGCGGAGCTACGACGGCAATGGAGTAGCACATACTGTGCTGAGCTCCTCCAAGAAATCCTGCTTTATATCCTGCTAACTTCCCCCCCCCGGGACGTGTACAACCTGCCTGCTGTTGTAGGATGGTGGGGTGCATATCTGAAGCACTTTTGAGAAGTCCGCAGGATCCTGACTTAGAGCCTTGGTGGAGTGGAGCTTGAGGCCGGGGACAGAACCGCGCCGCGTGACTGGCCGCCCTGCATCTATCTGCCGCATCAGTGTGTGCGACGGCCACCCAGACATTCGTCCAGCAGAAGCTTCCGAAGGACGCTGCCGGTGATCGACGGCGACCCCCCTCCTTCGTTCACATCACAGCTACCCTGCGGATCCCCAGGTCTCCCGCTCAGCCGCCATCTTGCCTCAGGAGTTGCCGGCGTGTTCGCGGCTGGGGAGGATCCAGGTGCGGACTCTGTTCCTGGGTCTCTGACTACATGGTGGGCTGTCATACTGCATCTACGGCTGATATCTGATATTTTGAGTATTCACTCTGCTATTAAACCTGCGTTCGCCTCTGCAGCGATCTACTGTGTTGGCCACTGCGATCTGCACAAACACTATTGCCACTATGGTCAGTGGCTTCCATCCTGTGTCTCCTCCTATGCCATATCATTGTTCAAATCCTCGCTGGGGTGAGTGAGACCATATAATACAGGCTTAGAGGCATTGTGGACAATAAATTCTATAGCTGCCAGTCACCTCTGCAAATAGTGGGGTGTGCTAGCCACCCCCGTCCATAGCTAGAGATCCCTCACGGCAGCCTTCTCTATCCTGTATTATCCAGAGTTCCTACTCTGTCCACATTGCTTATGGATATGGAAGCATCTATCAGTTACTCCTACAAGCTGTGCATACTTCTGCTGATAGGCTTCTCAGTAAGCTCACTGCTGTACAAGGGGACATTCTCTCTGCCTTCTGCTTACCTGCTAAATGTGATGTGGGAGATGAGGAAGATTTGCCCCAGGGCCACAATGCTTTGATCCCTACAGATGTCATACCCGCTTATACCCTGGACGAGTGCTCTCAAACGGACCTGGATTCTGGAGATACTTCAAATCCTTCAGCTATATGCTCACTCATGGATTTGGTCTGCATGAATATTCCTCATTTGCTCCTAAAGGAAGCCCCATGGTTTCTAAAATTGTTATATGCAGATCCTGGACTTACTCCTGAATGCTGGTACTCTTCTGGATGCTCTGTTACGGTTGCACTCCCCTTGAAGCTGCTGTATTATTTCTGTTGTCTCCACCAATTGCTCATGGGCTGGTCACTATATGTGATGTATGTTTTCATGTTTTCTACTATATGAGAAGGGGCCATACTATTGCTATGCTGCTACGTCTGAGAAGCTATGACACTTGGCCGGATTAAAAATAATGCTCTTTAATGTTTCTATTATTAGACTGACTTCCCGGCTACTGATGTCCATATGTCATTTCGGAGACGGAGGGCCCGGCCTGAGCAACATTTTGTCCAGACCAGTCTCTTTATTTCTATTCCTCCTGTCTACTTGTATTATCCCGTAAGGGGGGGGGGGGGGGGGGGGTGGTTGTTCATGTAATTGTTCTACTGCTCCAGTCTGATACGATGGATACTATCCTTAAATAATGTGTCCAAAACACTTTGATATCATTTGTCCGCTACCCAAGATAGTCCATCCTATTGCTATCCTTTTGTGGGGTGGGTGGGAGGTAGGGGTAAATTAGTTTTTTGTTAGGCATAGGTTAGCTGATAGCTAACAGCCGCTAATTTATTCCCTATTACAGAACTAAGGGTGGGTGGGGGGATATAGTTAGTTCAGTAGAAGGGGGGTAGTAGTGTTAAGGGATCCAAGTATACCTGGGTTGGGGTTAGGTCATACAGGGTGGGGGGTTATTGGGAGGTTTGCTTTTTGCTTTTATTTTTATTTTAGTTTTTGGTTGACACATCAGTATCAACAATATATTCTGATCACAGCCTGAATGGATGAATGGATATCCTGTTTTTAAAATGTACTAGGTGGGGTAGTACATTTCATTTATTGTAAGATTCATACTCCTTTATATCAAACACATACCCGAATGGCGCCTTCGGGTATTTCTACTGGTAAAACCTATACAGGATTTGCTATCTATATCTTACAACGGCTTCTCGTTTCTGTATATGCCTGCACTGTACTACGCTTGTATTTGGACGTGTACCACCTGTATACTGATGTGTTGTTTTTTCTTTTTTGTGTGTTGTCTTGTTTAAATTCTATATGCAAAATCAATAAAAATTATTGAATTTAAAAAAAAAATCGTGTCTTTACTATGAAAAATCGCATCGCATGAATTGTATGCAACTATATTGCATGTGATGCAATACAATGAAAAAATCGGGCGCCCAGATATTACACAAATACCGCAACTGCTATGGGGCCCGGCAATTTGGGAGCCCGAGGACCCAGGAGGCTATCCCCTGCACCTGTTTCAGTTTTTTTTCTTCCGTATTTTAATTTCAAATACTGTAGTATTCTTAGCCGTGCAGTGCTGGGACTGGAGCTGTCAGCTTTATTTCCGGGCAGGAGGCAGGGTGCAGAGTGCAAAACACCACACTAGAGGGCGCTGCTCCTTTCAATGTATTCAGCCGACAGTCACTGAGATGAACAGCGTGTAGCAGGTTTCTCCTGCACACGAGGAGCTGGGATGTCTGAAGGTGGCGAGAGAGCCTCTAATCTCAGGTAACTGGCTGGGGGTTTGAGGTCATGGGTAGCCTCCTTGCAATCTTCTGTTACTAACTGCCTGCGCCCCCCCCCCCCCCCCCCCCCCCCCCCCCCCCCCCCCCCCCTGCAATTTCCTATATCTGGCTGCCAACCCCAACCAAGTGACAGTCCCCCTTTCAATCCTCTGTATCTGTAAACTGATCCCCCTTTTTCTATGAGGCATGAACCTGTCAACCCCCCAATTGACAGCCTTCCCCCTAGTAGTGTCTCTCCTGCCAGCTATCCCTTCCCTCCCTCTCCCTGACACATTTTCTCTCCCAATAGCCTCTGTCTCACTCTCCCCTCCCCCCCTTAAGGGCATTATAGTGGCTGGGGTGGGGGGCCCTATCAAGATGTTTCTATGGGGCCCACAAACTTCTAGTTACGCCCCTGGTCTGAGAGGTTTAGTATACGACAAACAGTACAGTCATCCCATGCTGGCAATGCCCAATCCCGACCTATCTTGGTAGCCAAGTAGTGTTTGGGCCTGTCCAGTATCAGGACAGGTGACTACCTGAGAAAAACAGGTTCTGTAGTGTACAGACAACACGGACGCTGGTATATTCTCACTCCTATTCCACATACTAACCCTATCCTCTATATATCCTATCTTCACATATATATCACCCTGTTTTATTATAACCCACTCTTTAAACATAATATTCTTAGATATTTGTATACCTAAATATAATAAATAAAAAACAATTATTCTTTTTTGTATTTCATCACCGTATTAATAATGTATAAAAATAATATATATTCACTAAAGTCTTCTTAATATAGATAATCTCTTATTATTATAATTTTTGTCCTTTATTGTTCTTATAGATATTAAATGATGTCACTAGTAAATAAGGTATTTTATATATGCAGAATTATCTCCACAACTGAACACTAATTGATTTCTTGCCCTCATCCTTTATATGTATATCCATCACCTTGGAAACCCTGGAGCGCACAGCCCATGAACAAAGGGAAACAGAATATCATCCCAAAAGTCTGTGCATACTTCATATGAACCCAGTAAATGGCCGATTCCCTCTCATGAAACATGAACTACCACCAACAAAATGGCCGCCGAACGGAGTCAATTATGGACCTGGCTCTAGCAAACAGCAAAATAGATGGAGGACAGCCGCGGTAACCAATAGCTATTCCCACACGCACAGCGTCAAGAACAGGGCAAACCCAGCAATCTAGGAGCCGGAAGAGGGGAACATAATCCAGCTTCACATAGAACTTCTGCCAAAGGGTGGCGGAAGCTCATAGTCATACAGCGCACTCAGACACAGGAAGCAGGGCAAAAGTGATGCTCGCCCTGCCGGAAGTGGGGAATAGTATCCCCGGACTTTTAAACTTAGGGCCAGATGTATCAAGCTTCACAAAGTGATAAAATGGAGAGTGATAAACAAACAGCCAATCAGCTCCTACCTGTCATTTTTCAAACCCAGCCTGTAACATCACAGGTAGGAGTTGGCTGTTTATTACTCTCCATTTTATCACTTTGTGAAGCTTGACACATCTGGCCCTTAGTGTTCTGCTACATTATTTTACTAAACTTAAATACTGTTGTATATATGCCACTGATTAAACATTAGTTGCCTTAAACTATATAATGGTTTTGTAGGTAAGTTTTACTAATTACCTAAAATGGGCGCATCCCACAGGATGTGACCTCATAATCAAGTATAACAATTACATGTAGTATAAATAGAGGTCCAGGCACATCTATCCCTCACCCCTTGATTAAGTCAAATAGACAAAACGTGTTGGTTCTGCTGCTGACTCTTCCACTAGATAACTTATTCTCTTACACATTTTTAAAGTAATAGGAATTTTTTGTCTCTTTTTTATAAAGTAATTTTATAAAGGCTACTGTATATATATTTTTTCTATGTATTTGTTTCACTGTTTGTATTATTGAAAATCCCGTACTGTGATTTCGGCATGTTCAGTCGCTGAACCCCTATTCTTTGTTTCTAATTTCTGAAAAACGCCATTCACCAGGGTGTTAATATTTGGGGGATAGATTGATCTTTATGAATTCTCATGGGTAATATAGGTTCCAATCTCTCTTCCTGCCTTAGGTAAAACTTTTATAATGGCATCAGAAAAATAGGTTGGGAGGGTCCCTTGGTCCATGATAGAATTAAAACAGGCCACCAATGGCTTAACAATATGTATTCCATTAACTTGTAGAACTCATTTGAGTAGCCATCTGGGCCAAGTGCTTTGGCCAATTTTAATTGCCCAATAGCCCAAGAGACTTCCTCAGTAGTAATAGGGGCCGTCAAAGATTGTTTCAAAAAACCTGTAAAAGGGGGAGAATGTCCCAAAATAAAAGAGATGAAGAAGAGGTAGAGGGTTGAGAGGAACCACCTACGCCCATTGACTCATCTGGGAAGGCCTAAGGAGGTAAATATAGTTGTTCATAATAGTCCTTCGAGACCACAGCTATTTGGTCGTCTGATTCGGTAATAGAACCATCCCTCTTTAACAAGGGGTGAATTACTGTACGTTGTCTAGAACCCTGTAGAAAGTTAGTAAGCATTGATCCCACTTTATTCCCAAATTTATAAAATTTGGAGTTTGTATTGAAAAGGTATTTGTCTGCCTGAATCTGTAAATATTCATCAAAATGCACCTAATAAGCAGTTCTAGCTTCCCTGGAAGGGTTTTGTTTAAAGGATTGAAATGCATCAGACAATTGAGTTTTGTAATTCAATGTATTTGGAATTCTGCTGCTTTTTAAGCCTGGAGACATAGGCGATAATTTCACCCCTAAACAAAGCCTTGGCAGCTTGCCAAAACAAAGCCGAGTCGAAGGTTGTTTCAATAGGGTTATCAGTACAATATCTTTGCCAAGTCTCCAAAAGCTTATCTCACAGGCCTTGGGAAAGATGTGACGGGAACTTGCAAAGAAAGAGGTGGGAGGAAAGAGAGGGTTGTCAACGCAAAGTTAACCAGTATGTGTCCCGGAGATATAGTATATTGTATATATGAGAACAAAGCCGAGAGTTCTTATAATTTAGCTCATCCGGGATGTTTGTTACAATAGGCATTATGGCTGTATTCCCAGGCTTCCTCCACTTGGAGGGAGCTAGCAAGCTCTAGATGGAAAATCCAGGATAAGGGGAAGTTTTCACCTGCTGTCTGGCATATACAGTATCCACACTTTTTTTTCATGTGATATATGCATATACCATTGAATTTTATGCTTAATAAATTAATTTTGAATAATAATCAATATACTTAATTTTGCGCTCTCTTAATTTATCATGTCTTTAATCCACTAAATAATTAACCAAATTACTATTGGGGGCTGCATAATCTAAGTTTTTGCGGTATTTACATGGATTTTTAAATGTACAATTTATATTATAAATATTTGAGTATAGATATTGCACCTGATTGTTTGTTAAATATTGTTCTTTCTTCGGGCTGCACCCACTCTGTGGAATGCCCTCCCAAGCACAATAAGACTCCTCCAGTCTCCAAACCTATAAGCGTTCCCTGAAAACTCACCTTTTCAGGCAAGTTTATCAAATTCCAGAACCAGCCACTTAACCTTCATATACAGTACCGTTCCTATCTAATCACATCCCCACTGTACAGGCCACACATATCCTCTGTCCTATCCAATCACATCCCCACTGTACAGACCACACATATCCTCTCCTATCCAATCATATCCCCACTGTACAGGCCACACCTATCCTCTGCCCTATCCAATCACATCCCCACTGTACAGACCACACCTATCCTCTGTCCTATCCAATCACATCCCCACTGTACACACCACACATATCCTCTGTCCTATCCAATCACATCCCCACTGTACAGACCACACATATCCTCTGTCCTATCCAATCACATCCCCACTGTACAGACCACACATATCCTCTCCTATCCAATCACATCCCACTGTACAGACCACACATATCCTCTCCTATCCTATCACATCCCCACTGTACAGGCCACACATATCCTCTGTCCTATCCTATCACATCCCCACTGTACAGACCACACATATCCTCTGTCCTATCCAATCACATCCCCACTGTACAGGCCACACATATCCTCTGTCCTATCCTATCACATCCCCACTGTACAGACCACACATATCCTCTCCTATCCAATCACATCCCCACTGTACAGACCACACATATCCTCTGTCCTATCCAATCACATCCCAACTGTACAGACCACACATATCCTTTGTCCTATCCAATCACATCCCCACTGTACAGTCCACACATATCCTCTGTCCTATCCAATCACATCCCCACTCTACAGACCACACATACAGTATCCTCTCCTATCCAATCACATCCCCACTGTACAGGCCACACCTATCCTCTGTCCTATCCAATCACATCCCACTGTACAGACCACACATATCCTTTGTCCTATCCAATCACATCCCCACTGTACAGACCACACCTATCCTCTCCTATCCAATCACATCCCCGCCACAGACCACACCTATCCTCTCCTATCCACACCTATCCTCTGCCCTATCCAATCACATCCCCACTGTACAGACCACACCTATCCTCTGTCCTATCCAATCACATCCCCACTGTACACACCACACATATCCTCTGTCCTATCCAATCACATCCCCACTGTACAGACCACACATATCCTCTGTCCTATCCAATCACATCCCCATTGTACAGACCACACATATCCTCTCCTATCCAATCACATCCCCACTGTACAGGCCACACATATCCTCTCCTATCCAATCACATCCCACTGTACAGACCACACATATCCTCTCCTATCCAATCACATCCCCACTGTACAGGCCACACATATCCTCTGTCCTATCCTATCACATCCCCACTGTACAGACCACACATATCCTCTGTCCTATCCAATCACATCCCCACTGTACAGGCCACACATATCCTCTGTCCTATCCTATCACATCCCCACTGTACAGACCACACATATCCTCTCCTATCCAATCACATCCCCACTGTACAGACCACACATATCCTCTGTCCTATCCAATCACATCCCCACTGTACAGACCACACATATCCTTTGTCCTATCCAATCACATCCCCACTGTACAGTCCACACATATCCTCTGTCCTATCCAATCACATCCCCACTCTACAGACCACACATACAGTATCCTCTCCTATCCAATCACATCCCCACTGTACAGGCCACACCTATCCTCTGTCCTATCCAATCACATCCCACTGTACAGACCACACATATCCTTTGTCCTATCCAATCACATCCCCACTGTACAGACCACACCTATCCTCTCCTATCCAATCACATCCCCACTGTACAGGCCACACCTATCCTCTGTCCTATCCAATCACATCCCCACTGTACAGACCACACATATCCTTTGTCCTATCCAATCACATCCCCACTGTACAGACCACACATATCCTCTCCTATCCAATCACATCCCCACTGTACAGACCACACATATCCTCTCCTATCCAATCACATCCCCACTGTACAGACCACACATATCCTCTCCTATCCAATCACATCCGCACTGTACAGACCACACATATCCTCTGTCCTATTCAATCACATCCCCACTGTACAGGCCACACATATCCTCTGTCCTATCCAATCACATCCCCACTGTACAGACCACACATATCCTCTCCTATCCAATCACATCCCCACTGTACAGACCACACATATCCTCTCCTATCCAATCACATCCCCACTGTACAGGCCACACATATCCTCTCCTATCCAATCACATCCCCACTGTACAGACCACACATATCCTCTCCTATCCAATCACATCCCCACTGTACAGACCACACATATCCTCTGTCCTGTCCAATCACATCCCACTGTACAGACCACACATATCCTCTCCTATCCAATCACATCCCCACTGTACAGGCCACACATATCCTCTGTCCTATCCAATCACATCCCCACTGTACAGACCACACATATCCTCTGTCCTATCCAATCACATCCGCACTGTACAGACCACACATATCCTCTCCTATCCAATCACATCCCCACTGTACAGACCACACATATCCTCTGTCCTATCCAATCACATCCCCACTGTACAGACCACACATATCCTCTGTCCTATCCAATCACATCCGCACTGTACAGACCACACATATCCTCTGTCCTGTCCAATCACATCCCACTGTACAGACCACACATATCCTCTGTCCTATCCAATCACATCCCCACTGTACAGACCACACATATCCTCTGTCCTATCCAATCACATCCCCACTGTACAGACCACACATATCCTCTCCTATCCAATCACATCCCCACTGTACAGACCACACATATCCTCTCCTATCCAATCACATCCCCACTGTACAGACCACACATATCCTCTGTCCTATCCAATCACATCCCCACTGTACAGACCACACATATCCTCTCCTATCCAATCACATCCCCACTGTACAGACCACACATATCCTCTCCTATCCAATCACATCCCCACTGTACAGGCCACACATATCCTCTCCTATCCAATCCCATCCCCACTGTACAGACCACACATATCCTCTCCTATACAATCACATCCCCACTGTACAGACCACACATATCCTCTCCTATCCAATCACATCCCCACTGTACAGACCACACATATCCTCTCCAATCACATCCCCACTGTACAGGCCACACATATCCTCTCCTATCCAATCACATCCCCACTGTACGGACCACACATATCCTCTGTCCTATCCAATCACATCCCCACTGTACGGACCACACATATCCTCTGTCCTATCCAATCACATCCCCACTGTACAGACCACACATATCCTCTGTCCTATCCAATCACATCCCCACTGTACAGACCACACATATCCTCTCCTATCCAATCACTACCCACTGTACAGGCCACACATATCCTCTGTCCTATCCAATCACATCCCCACTGTACAGACCACACATATCCTCTGTCCTATCCAATCACATCCCCACTGTACGGACCACACATATCCTCTGTCCTATCCAATCACATCCCCACTGTACAGACCACACATATCCTCTGTCCTATCCAATCACATCCCCACTGTACAGACCACACATATCCTCTGTCCTATCCAATCACATCCCCACTGTACAGGCCACACATATCCTCTCCTATCCAATCACATCCCCACTGTACAGGTCACACATATCCTCTCCTATCCAATCACATCCCCCCTGTACAGACCACACATATCCTCTCCTATCCAATCACATCCCACTGTACAGACCACACATATCCTCTGTCCTATCCAATCACATCCCCACTGTACAGGCCACACATATCCTCTGTCCTATCCAATCACATCCCCACTGTACAGGCCACACACATCCTCTGTACTATCCAATCACATCCCCACTGTACAGACCACACATATCCTCTGTCCTATCCAATCACATCCCCACTGTACAGACCACACATATCCTCTCCTATCCAATCACATCCCCACTGTACAGTCCACACATATCCTCTGTCCTATCCTATCACATCCCCACTGTATAGGCCACACATATCTCTATCCTGCTTGACCCCTGGCCAAACTGCTGGGTCACCATATATTACAGCACATCAGGAACCTTTGCATTCTGGTGGAATTAATGTAATAAATAATACAGTATCTATTCTTATGTATCAATACCTATTTCCCTATAGATTGTATGCTTGCGAGCAGGGCCCTCCTACCTTTTGACTGTCTGTAAATACCCTGTTTGTTGTATCACTGTCTCCTTTTGTAAAGCTCAACAGAATATACTGCAATTCATAAGAAACTGTCAATAAATAATAAAATAAATAACTAAAACCTGACCCTAATCCTAACCACAGCCTGACCCTAATCACAGCCTAATGCTAACCATAACCACAGCCTAACTCTAACCACAGCCTGACCCTAATCCTAACCACAGCCTACCACTAACCCAAACTGCTGCCTAAATCTTACCACAGCCTGGCCCTAACTGCTGCATAACCCATACCACAGCCTAACATAGGCGAATTTAGAAATATGGTAATGGGTGGTCCCAGATCCAGACAATGAAGAAGGGCGGAAAAAAAAGAGTTAACTGTCACAGGGACAGTTTAACGGGCGCGACCTTTTGGGCTCCTTACTCAAATGAAGCAGCAGCTGATTGTGAATGAAGAAGGGCCGAGTTGAGGGCCGCAGGGGTCACAGCTATTACAGGCGGCAGGGGGCACGGAAACACAAATAAGGTAGGGAAACTCAGTCTGCGGCGGCTGCTGCAGCGGCTTTCAGCATCCGGGTCTCTCAGCGCCCAGCTTCCCCTAGTTATGGCGGCGGCCCTGGCCAGGCCAAGTACATACCGGCCCGGGGAGCATGATGCCCCAACTCGCCACTGGCTCCGTCCCCGTCGCTATCTTTCTTTATTCAATACTCCTGTAAACCAGGAGCTTGCGGCCAGCAGCCAACCAGGAGCGGCATTAGTGGTATTCGTGGCCGCTCCTGATTGTATCGGTCCATGGGTATCGGGGACGGAGGCGAGCTGCTTGTTTGCAATGCGTTAGTTAGCCAGTGATTATACAGCCGGGCAGCATACAGCCCTTTTCTGCCCGGCTGTCATTTCTTTAAATTGCGGCGGCCGGTGGTCTAATGGGTGGTCCGGTGCACCCCTGGACCACCCCATAGATTCGCCTATGCAGCCTAACGCTAACCCTAACCCCAACCTAACTGTAACCACAGCCTTACCCTAGCCAAAGCCTGACCCTAACCTGTTGGCATTGTACTATTGTGCGTCGCCACAAGGGGTGTGAGCAGTGCTGCATGGGTGTGACAAGGGGAGGGGCGGTGAGCAAGAACAGGGGTCTTGCATTGTCACTATCCTCACCACCAATGGTTGCCTTTAGTAACTAGGTGACGAGCAACCATGCCCGATGCGTGGTGAGCAAAGTGTGGCGAGCAAAGCAAGCATGGGAGGGTGGGTTCTGTTCTCTTCTTCTGACCTTACTCCTCCCCCTGTCCTGCCCTGTCACAAGACAGGTTCTTTAGCCTACTTAGTTATAGATCTAACTTGTTCATCTCTGCACCTCACTCCCTCCTTACATTCCTTATTCCCTCCTTGCACCTCTGTACCTCACTCCCTCCTTGCAACCCTCACCCCTCCTAGCACCCCTGTACCTCACTCCCTCCTTGCACCCCTGAATCTCACTGCCTCCGTGCACCCCTGTACCTCACTCCCTCCTTCAACCTCTCGCTGCTTCTTGCATTCCACACTCCCTCCTTGCACCTCTGCACCTGCCTTCTTCATTATTGCTTTGTTATATTGCCTACCTGCCTTTAAGCCCCCTGAAATAGTCATTTTTGAGACTTGCATTTTTGCATGATTTTGCATTTTTTGGCATTAAACTGTAGTTGCCATTCTCTTGACCATTCCTCTAATCTACCTAGATCATCAATCATTTGTTTTACCCCTCCTGGTGTGTCTACCCTGTTGCATACCTTTGTGTCATCTGCAAAAAAGGCACATTTTACCCTCAATTCCATTTGCAATATCACCAATCTCTTATATATTTAGCCAGATCTGTCACTCATCCCCTGTGTATATAACGTTCCCGCCCAGCAGGATACACAAACCTGCCCCCCCCAGGGAAAAGTGTTCTATGTGTATAACGTTCTACACACCCCACCCCCTGGACATCACCTCCCCCCGCCCTGCCAGGGCTACAGTACACGCCCACCATTCACCATTACTCCACAGCCACCATCCACCATTACTCCTGCACCCCCCCCCCCTCTGCCAGCAACCCCCCCCCCCTCCCCGGACACCCGCGACCCCCCTCCCGCGATTCGCGGGTCCCCCTCGACCCCCCCTCCCGTGATTCGCGGGCCCCCCGCGACCCCCCTCCCGTGAATCGTGGCACCCCCTGTGACCCCCCCTCCCCTGATTCAGGGCACCCCCAATTCACGGACCCCCACGACCCCCCCTCCAGCGATTTGTGGACCCCCTTCCAGCGATTCAAGGCCCCCCCACACCCCCTCCCACAATTTGCAGACCCCGCTAATCGCTGCAGGTTCCCCCACTGCCAGAAGTGTCCCCACGGTCCTCTGCACCAGCGCCACAACTTTTATCAATGTATTGCCCACATACCACTACTATTATACAGCCTCCTGCTCTCATACATCCGCTTACTCCCTCCCAGTGCGAGGAGACGCTCACCCACTGCCGGGAGCTGCATTTCAAATCATCGATGGTTTATGGCCGATGTTGAATACTTTTGCCATCGATGTGGGAGGACCAGATGGTTTCCCTACATCAATGGCAAAGGTGAACCGAGCAACTTTCAAATTTTTTTAAGGTGCCGGGACACGGAGCATAGCTCCGCCCCCCCCACACCCGGAAGTCCCGCCACCTAGTTCTGATTGACCCATGGCCTGTTCAGTCAGATATAATGGATGACCATCGATAGCTACAACAATCGATGGTTATCCAAGTAATATGTTACTACTATCGATGGCATGGTGCAAAATCGCCATCAATGCCAACCATCAATGGCGTCTGCACCAATGCCCATCCCTACTCTGCAACAGCCAAAAACCTTTACTACCCCTCATGCCCACACATCTCTATCACTGCCCTGCCTCCTGTTCTCCTGCCCCGTAACTTCCACCAGTGGGGACCCGCTCACCCTGTGGTGCCCACATTCCCCTATTATGCTTTACCACCGAGCCTCCTGCTCTCATGCACCCTAACTCCCACCCAGTAGGAGGAGACACTGACTCAGGGCCATCGTCCTGTACTCCTGTGCTGCCACGCTGGACCCTCACCCACTGGCAGAAGTTAGACAGTGTCCCCCACCCTTCTCTTTAGTCCCCCTTATGCCCACACACCCCTATGACTACCCAGCCTCCTGTTTTCCT
Source organism: Crinia signifera (assembly GCF_055691185.1). Lineage (NCBI taxonomy): Eukaryota > Metazoa > Chordata > Amphibia > Anura > Myobatrachidae > Crinia > Crinia signifera. The sequence goes on along the minus strand of NC_139221.1, from coordinate 559,199 downwards.
GTGTCGTGACCTCTGCCAGTGGGGAGCCGCTGACCCAAAAACACCCTTCTATACTATTGCACACACACACCTAAACAACACGCACACAACCCCCCCCCCCCACACCCACAAATGTCAATGTACCCTCCACACTATCAATGTACATCTTACTCTGTAACCGCTTTTTAATTTAACAAAACAATACACACCCCCTTCCACATCATATGCTCTCTATTTAACACATTTCACCTATAACTGAAGTTGCAATACAGGCATCTTTCATACAATTCTAACCATATTTCTCATATACAAACGTTCACAAATTAAGGGGGCGCAGCCCCTCACGACGGTGTGAAGAGCGCCCATAGGGCGCGATGAATCACTGTCACACCAGGGGGCTTAGTCGACAAGACTGAGACCTCTGGTGGGGACCTGGACCGGTACCTGAACCGGGGAGGTTGGAGAGGACCCTTGCGCATGGAGTGCGCGACAGTGCACCCAGAGCCAATAAGCAGTCAGAGGTAAAATACAACCGGAGTTTATTTGCAGATGGTTGTAGTATAACAGACAGTAAAGCATGCAGGATAAATGACAGAGTTCATGCAGATTGCAATACTTTACAGATGTGATGATATGTGGGATCGATGGTGGAACATCGGATGTGAAGACTGTGGGTCCGGAATGACGGACGGAAGACTTGAGCTTGACTGTGGGTCCGGAATGACGGACGGAAGCTTGGCATGGAGATCCGGAATATCGGACTATCGATGATGATGTGGGAACATCGGATCCGGGTATCGGATATGGAAGCAGACTGTGGGTCCGGAATGACGGACGGGAGATGAGACTGTGGGTCCGGAATGACGGACGGAAGCAGGAGATCCGGAATATCGGACTATCGATGGAACATCGATGGTGGATGATGCTGGAGCATCGGAAGGACCAGAGTCCCGGAGCTAGGCTTGGTCGCTGGGCTGAAGAGGCAGGATCACAGGCGATAGAATAACCTGGACTTCACAGGAGATGGAACAACCTGGAACACACTGCAGCATGGAAGACAACACCAGCATAGAAATACACTTGCACGGAGACAAGGACAGCTGACCATACACTGGAGACAACTGAAGCACTAGCAATGGTTCTGAGAGCTCCCAGCATACTTATCCCCACTGGGTGGCCAGGATTGGCCGAGGAAGTATGACAGGGAGATCAGAACCAACAGGATTGGACAGCACAGACATGTGACTGGAAAGAACATGGCAGCCCCCATTTCTGCTATGGCGGGAAAGTGTGTTTGTGCACACCATGCTGGATACTGGGAGCAATGGCGGCGGACAGGTGGATTGCCGTGCACTGGGGACTGTCACTGGGAGACAGGACGCCGGCAGGGATGACGTCTGGACCGCAAGCTGAACCTGCGGAGGCACTTAGCCGGTAGGAAAGTCTGTCTGAGAGCTCGGATCGTGACAGCACCTGCCCCTTTAAGGGTGGCCCCAGGACACCTTTTAGGCTTGCGGGGAAACTTGGAGTGGAACGCCCGGATGAGTCTGGGAGCATGGACATCGATGGCATTGGTCCATGATCGCTCTTCGGGGCCGTAGCCCTTCCAATCGATCAGATATTGCAGACGACCATATCGGATGCGAGAGTCCAAGATCTTACTGACCTCATATTTTGTTCCACGCTGGGTGCAAACCTTAGAAGCCTTGGGGAGCTTGGAATGAAAGTGATTCAAGACCAGCGGCTTGAGCAGCGAAATGTGGAATGTAGCTGGCACTTTCAAATAGGGCGGCAACTTGAGCTTGTAAGCTACTGGATTGACGACTCGCTCAACTGGGAAAGGACCAATATATCGGGGAGCGAACTTCATCGATGGCACTCTCAATCGAAGATTCTTAGTTGACAACCAGACACGATCTCCTGGACGGAGGGCTGGCACAGCTCTGCGTTTCCTGTCGGCAAATTTTTTGTACCTGCTTGAAGCCTTCAGAAGTGAAGAACGAATGAGCTTCCAGGATTTGACAAATTGCCGGATGGTCGTGTCGACCGCTGGAACAGAGGACACAGGTTGCAGAGTGAAGTCAGGAACTCGAGGATGAAACCCATAATTGGCAAGGAATGGAGTGACATTTGATGAAGAATGATATTGGTTATTATGGCAGAACTCTGCCCATGGAAGTAGTTGAGCCCAGTCATCTTGGGAAGAAGAGACATATGTGCGGAGAAATGCTTCAAGGTCCTGATTCACCCTCTCCGTTTGGCCATTGGTTTGAGGGTGGTAGGCTGTGGAAAACTTTAACTTGATTTGAAGCAGGGAGCACAGGCTTCGCCAGAACTTGGCTACGAATTGGACTCCTCTATCGGAGATGATTTCAAGAGGCAGCCCATGAAGCTTGAATATCTCTTTGATGAAGAGCTGGGACAGCTTGGAAGCTGACGGAAGACCGGTGAGGGGAACGAAGTGAGCCATCTTGGTGAACCGATCAACAATCACCCAGATGGTGGTGAACTTGTCAGACTCTGGAAGATCAGTTACAAAGTCCATAGAGATATGCGTCCAAGGACGATGTGGCACTGACAGTGGCAACAATTGCCCAGGAGGAGACTGACGACTGGTCTTGTGCTGAGCACATTTAGCACAAGAGGAAACAAAGTCCTGTACGTCCTGTTTGAGGGACGGCCACCAATAGGACCTGGTGATAAACTCGTAAGTTTTCTGAATGCCTGCATGGCCAGCGAATTTTGAAGAATGCGCCCAACAGAGCAACTTCTTTCTTAGAGCTGGCTTTACATATCTTTTCCCTGTAGGGGGCGTGAGATTTGAAACTCTCGTTGCGGAGAATGCCACTGGATCAATAATAAAGTGTTGATGTGTGGACTTAGACTCACTTTCTTGCTCCCATGAGCGGGAAAGGGCATCAGCTTTTCGGTTTTGTGTCCCTGGACAGAACGACAGCTTGAAACGGAACCTGGAAAAGAAAAGTGTCCATCTGGCTTGACGGGGATTTAAACATTGAGCAGACTTGAGATACAGAAGATTCTTGTGGTCTGTGATAATTGTGATCTCACGAACAGCGCCCTCTAGAAGATATCTCCATTCTTCTAATGCCAACTTGATGGCGAGGAGCTCTTGATCGCCGATGGCATAGTTACGCTCTGCAGGCAGGAACTTACGGGAGTAGAACCCACAGGGATGAAGACGACCATCGGGCGCTTTCTGCGAGAGGACTGCCTCGACACCCACGGAGGAGGCATCAACCTCGAGAATAAAGGGCAAGGTGGTATCAGGTTGTCTTAAAACAGGAGCGGAAGTGAACCTCTGTTTCAACAGATGGAAGGCTTCGATGGCTTCTGCCGGCCACTTCGCTGGATTAGACCCCTTTTTAGTCAAGGCAGTGATGGGAGCCACAATAGAAGAGAAGTTACAAATGAATTTTCTGTAATAATTGGCAAAACCCAGGAAACGTTGAATACCTTTCAGCGAAGAGGGAATTGGCCAATCTTGGATGGCCTGCAGTTTTCCTGGATCCATTTGAAGACCAGAACCGGAGACAATGTACCCTAGGAAGGGTATAGACTTCACCTCGAAGACACACTTCTCCAGTTTACAGTAGAGATGATTAGCTCGCAGCCGGGACAGAACCTCTTTGACCCAATAACGATGTTCAGTGATGTTATTGGCGTAGATTAAAATGTCATCGAGATATACAACTACATGACGATACAGAATGTCCCGAAAAATCTCATTGACATAGTGCTGGAACACGGCTGGGGCATTGCTGAGCCCAAAGGGCATGACGAGGTACTCATAGTGGCCGTCTCTGGTATTAAACGCCGTCTTCCACTCGTCGCCCTCTCGTATGCGGATGAGATTGTATGCACCCCTCAGATCGAGTTTCGTAAAGATGGTTGCACCGCTGACACGGTCAAACAGCTCGGTGATGAGGGGCAACGGATATCGGTTCTTTACTGTAATGTCATTGAGGCCGCGATAATCAATGCAGGGACGTAGGCCTCCATCCTTCTTCTTGACGAAGAAGAATCCTGCGCCAGCAGGAGAAGTCGAAGGACGGATGAATCCCTTTGCCAGATTTTCCTTGATGTAATTGGTCATGGCTTGAGTCTCTGGAAGAGAGAGAGGATAGGTTCTACCTCTGGGTGGTTCTTTGCCTGGGATAAGTTCGATAGGGCAATCCCACGGTCTGTGAGGAGGTAGGACATCAGCGCCAGACTTGCTGAATACATCTGAGTACTCTTGGTAGGGAAGAGGCGGAAGGTCTGCTGCATCGGCTGAAGAATGACGAGCTGGGAGTACCTTTTGGAGACAGGTACCGGAGCAGGAAGGATCCCAGGAAAGGATTTCCGATGTCTTCCAATCAAGACGAGGATTGTGAAGACGGAGCCAGGGTAAACCCAGAACCAGAGCATGAGTGGCTCGGGGTAAAACCAGGAAGGACAAAAGTTCAGTGTGCAGGACTCCCACTTTTACTGTAAGTGGTAAAGTTCTGCGGGAGATTGTCGCATCAGGAATCCTACTGCCATCCACAGCAGTAAGGAAGACAGTCTTGGAAAGATTTTCAGTGGGCAACCCCCACTTGCGGACCAGTTCTGCAGTAACGAAGTTGCCAGCGGCACCGGAATCAAGAAGTGCGGAGACAGTCTTGAAATGCTGACCAACTTGTAGGGAAACTGGAAGGACACAATCAGTTGCTGATGGAGAGGACTTAATTACTCCTAGCCTACCCTCTCCTTGACGGGCTAGGAGGAGGAGTTTTCCTGACGCTTTGGGCATGCAGAAATTTGATGTGCAGGATCGGCACAATACAGGCAGAGCTGTGCCAACCGTCGACGTCGACGTTCTCCTGGAGACAAACGGAAACGGTTTATCTCCATTGGTTCTTCTTTGGAATGGACCGCAGGAGCAGTGGGTAAAGAAGGCGGAGGAGTTGGCACTTTAACTGGAGCGCTCTTGTGACGTTCTATAGCCCTTTCTCGGAAGCGTAGGTCTACTTTGACACACAATGAAATAAGGTCACTTAGACCTGAAGGTAAGTCTCTGGTAGCGAGTTCATCCTTAATACGATCGGATAGGCCATGCCAGAAAGCTGCGTATAAGGCCCCATCACACCAGGAGAGTTCAGACGCCAGAATCTGGAACTGGACCAGATATTGCCCGACGGAGCGGGATCCCTGTCTGAGACGGAGGAGTTCAGTGGAGGCAGATGCTGATCACCCAGGCTCATCGAAGATACGCCGGAATGTTGACACGAAGTCCTTGTAATTGGACAGGATGGCATCAGATCTTTCCCATAAGGGAGACGCCCATTCTAACGCTGCTCCACACAGGAGGGAGATGATGTAGGCGATCTTGACCCTTTCAGTAGGGAAGTTACTGGGTTGCAGCTCGAAGTGAATCTCACACTGATTGAGAAAACCTCGACAGGTCTTGGGGTTCCCATCATACTTGGTGGGGACAGACAGATGAAGGCGAGGTGCAGCAGCCATTACAGGAGGATGAACGGGACTTGGAAGTTCTCTGACAGGCTCAGGGCCACTGAGAGTGGTCTGTAGCTTATCCAGCCGGGAAGACAGATCTTGCAGACAATGAATCACTTGGCTCTGCGCAGCCTCTTGCTGATCCAAGCGAACAGCCAGTTGCTGTACAGGGCTGGGTGGAGAAGCTTGGTTTGCGGCTGGATCCATTTGGCTAGTGCTTACTGTCACACCAGGGGGCTTAGTCGACAAGACTGAGACCTCTGGTGGGGACCTGGACCGGTACCTGAACCGGGGAGGTTGGAGAGGACCCTTGCGCATGGAGTGCGCGACAGTGCACCCAGAGCCAATAAGCAGTCAGAGGTAAAATACAACCGGAGTTTATTTGCAGATGGTTGTAGTATAACAGACAGTAAAGCATGCAGGATAAATGACAGAGTTCATGCAGATTGCAATACTTTACAGATGTGATGATATGTGGGATCGATGGTGGAACATCGGATGTGAAGACTGTGGGTCCGGAATGACGGACGGAAGACTTGAGCTTGACTGTGGGTCCGGAATGACGGACGGAAGCTTGGCTTGGAGATCCGGAATATCGGACTATCGATGATGATGTGGGAACATCGGATCCGGGTATCGGATATGGAAGCAGACTGTGGGTCCGGAATGACGGACGGGAGATGAGACTGTGGGTCCGGAATGACGGACGGAAGCAGGAGATCCGGAATATCGGACTATCGATGGAACATCGATGGTGGATGGTGCTGGAGCATCGGAAGGACCAGAGTCCCGGAGCTAGGCTTGGTCGCTGGGCTGAAGAGGCAGGATCACAGGCGATAGAATAACCTGGACTTCACAGGAGATGGAACAACCTGGAACACACTGCAGCATGGAAGACAACACCAGCATAGAAATACACTTGCACGGAGACAAGGACAGCTGACCATACACTGGAGACAACTGAAGCACTAGCAATGGTTCTGAGAGCTCCCAGCATACTTATCCCCACTGGGTGGCCAGGATTGGCCGAGGAAGTATGACAGGGAGATCAGAACCAACAGGATTGGACAGCACAGACATGTGACTGGAAAGAACATGGCAGCCCCCATGTCTGCTATGGCGGGAAAGTGTGTTTGTGCACACCATGCTGGATACTGGGAGCAATGGCGGCGGACAGGTGGATTGCCGTGCACTGGGGACTGTCACTGGGAGACAGGACGCCGGCAGGGATGGCGTCTGGACCGCAAGCTGAACCTGCGGAGGCACTTAGCCGGTAGGAAAGTCTGTCTGAGAGCTCGGATTGTGACAATCACCTAGTAAAGATATTAAAAAGCATTGGTCCAAGTACAGATCCCTGGTGTACTCCACTTGTAACCTTTCCCTCCTTTGACTGTACTCCGTTTACTACAACTCTCTGTTTTCTGTCCTGCAACCATGCTCTTATCCATTCAACTATCTTAGAATCCAATCCCAAGCTTTCAAGTTTATTTAACAGTCTGCGATGTGGGACAGTGTCAAAAGCTTTACTAAAGTCTAGATAAGCTACATCTACAGCCCCACCTTGATCTATTACTTTAGTCACCCAGTCAAAAAAGTCAATAAGATTTGTTTGACATGATCTTCCCCCAGTAAACCCATGCTGTATCGGATCCTGTAAATTGCTGGTTTTGAGATATTTTACAACTCTTTGTTTTAAGAGTGTTTCCATCAATTTACAGATGTAAGGCTCACTGGTCGATAGTTGCTTTCGCTGTTTACATTCGCTGTTTCCCAGTCCTCTGGGATTACTCCAGTAGCTAGTGACTGGTTGAATAATTCTGTTATTGGTTTTACCAGCTCCCCTTTAAGCTCTTTTAGTACCCTTGGATGTATCCCATCTGGCCCCATTGATTTATCCACTTTCAGTTTTGAGAGTTCTGTGAGGACTTTCTCCTCTGTAAATGTACTTGTCCCTCCCTCAGTTTTCTGACTATACTTGCAACTTAACTGTGGCCCCTTCCCATCTCTTTCAGCAGTGAATACTGGGCAGAAATAATTATTAATATTATCTGCTATTACGTTGTCCCCCCAATAAGACTTCCACTCTCTGTCTTCTGTCTTATTATTCCACTCACTCTCTCCTTTCATTCATCACCCCGGCATCTCACTTTCTCAGACATCATTTAGTACAAAAGTTTCCTCATTCCCCTCAAAAACATCATTCTTCCCTTAGCACAGAATGCCCCCGCCTCTCTCGGACAGTTCATCATTCTCCCCCCTGGCCTGATATAGATCCCTCCCTGCATCAGGCTGGGCAACTCTGCAGGCAGCCACTCAGTTCTCTGGCCTGGTCTCCTGGCCAGCCCCGGGCTGTATGCACTCCCTGGGCGGGATTCTCTAAACCAGAAATGCGGTACAAACCCCCTTATCAGGGTTTTTACCGCATTTCTGGATTCTCTTACCCCCCTCTGCAGTGTCAGCACTGCGAAGGGAGTCGCCAGCAAAAGCTGGTGATTACCTGCAGAAGCCTATGGGCTTCTTACCCCAGCCCAGTGTAAGGGATCCATCGCGGATCCCTCCCAGTATGCCCTGGCTCCGTCCCCGGGGTATAACAGTCTTCTGAGCTCCTCTCAGCCAGCCAGGTAGAACTGAAGCAGCAGGCCTGGGGGAGAAGCAGGTGGAGCACTCAGCAACATAGGGGCGTGGCTAAATGAGAAACTGGCTAGACTAGTCCAAGTCTGGACTGAAGTTGCCGAGGGATGGGGCACACAACCTCCATGCCACTTTATTAAATCTGCATCTAATTCTGGCAGAGGTTCCCTGTGCTAAGGACCCCACCCTGAGCTGCTTCACACTGTGACATCCAGGCAGATATCTGCCTATGAGGAGGAGGAGGCTTCAGGCAAATAAGTCACACCAGTCAATGGGGCCCTCTGTCAGTGGCCCATTTTACACCCCTGAGTCTGCTGGTTATTCCTGCAGCTGCTGCTCCTCCTTGGCTCTAATGTGACTTGGATTCACTGCTACTGCTGCTGCCTAGTTATCGTTCAGCCCCACTGCTCAGCACAGCTGACTGAGATCTCTGAGAATGCACAGCCCCTTTAGCTCCACCCACCACTAGCCGCATCAGTCAGCCCATCCCCACAGCAGATATACCAGAAGCTGGCTGACTGTTCTGACTTGCCCCACACGTGTCTCTGATAGCTCCTCCATCTTCTTACCCCCCCTACTGGCTGCTTCCCTTTTTTCCGCCGCCAGTCACATAATACAGCCCAGCCAGCTCAGTGTGCAGGCTCTTTGGCGGCCGCAGACAGCTGTAGCAGGCTAGTTATTCCTGTCTCCAGCTGCACAGCAGATACTGTGGGCCTATTTTGAGTGACTGGCCTGGAGCTGTAGCTCCACCCGGCCCATTGTTAATCTGGCCCGGGCATTGTGACTTTTTACATAACATCTTGACATGTTAATTTTCCGGTGGTCATTTTATGAATGAGGACATTTTGGCTAAAAACTAATCGCATAGTTGAGGAACCAGAAATATAAGCCAATATCTTAAGTAAATTGAAAACATAAAACACAATGACTTCTACATTTTTATATATAAATGAAGACAAATTTCCTATTGGTACTTCAAGTTCTTACCATGGGTTCTAAGTACCAGTCGGCTGAGGAGATGTCCGGCCGTGATGTGGTGGATACTTCCAAAATGTATGCAGAGTAAATGGGAACACGAGCTATGCGGTGATACAGGGTGGCATAATGATATGCCCCCTGCAGGCGCTGACAGATATTGACGGTACTATTGGAGGCAAGTCCCAATGGTTCCTGTCCCTCATAGAAGAAGCTCCGACATTGTGGGACCTGTGAGAAGTGTTGTAGCTCCTCACCACTTCCCCCAGAGAACAGAACAAAAAGAACAAGCGATAACTTTAGGAAAGACATTGTGCCAATAAAGGGTTTCTAAGCAGAAAGCTATTCATATACTTTCTGATAGCGTACGTCATGGAGAAACCACCAGATGATCAAACAGAGCTGATTCCCACCACCTTCAACTGATCTATAGTGCGTATAAAGGTGACAGAGCTCATCCTCACCACCCTCTGCTGATCCATAGTGCGTATAAAGGTTACAGACCTCATCCTCACCACCCTCAGCTGATCCATAGTGCGTATAAAGGTTACAGACCTCATCCTCACCACCCTCAGCTGATCCATAGTGCGTATAAAGGTGACAGAGCTCATCCTCACCACCCTCTGCTGATCCATAGTGCGTATAGAGGTGACAGACCTCATTCTCACCACCCTCCACTGATCCATAGTGCGTATAGAGGTGACAGACCTCATCCTCACCACCCTCCACTGATCCATAGTGCGTATAGAGGTGACAGAGCTCATTCTCACCACCCTCCGCTGATCCATAGTGCGTATAGAGGTGACAGACCTCATCCTCACCACCCTCCACTGATCTATAGTGCGTATACAGGTGACAGACCTCATCCTCACCACCCTCCACTGATCCATAGTGCGTATAGAGGTGACAGATCTCATCCTCAATACCCGCTGCTGATCCATAGTGTGTATAGAGGTGACAGACCTCATCCTCACTACCCGCTGCTGATCCATAGTGCGTATAGAGGTGACAGAGCTCATTCTCACCACCTTCAACTGACCCATAGTGCGTATAGAGGTGACAGAGCTCATCCTCACCACCCTCCACTGATCCATAGTGCGTATAGAGGTGACAGAGCTCATTCTCACCACCTTCAACTGACCCATAGTGCGTATAGAGGTGACAGAGCTCATCCTCACCACCCTCTGCTGATCCATAGTGCGTATAGAGGTGACAAACCTCATTCTCACCACCCTCTGCTGATCCATAGTGCGTATACAGGTGACAGACCTCATTCTCACCAGCCTCTGCTGATCCATAGTGCGTATAGAGGTGACAGACCTCATCCTCACCACCCTCTGCTGATCCATAGTGCGTATAGAGGTGACAGACCTCATCCTCACCACCCGCTGCTGATCCATAGTGCGTATAAGGTGACAGAGCTCATTCTCACCACCCTCTGCTGATCCATAGTGCGTATACAGGTGACAGAGCTCATCATCACCACCCTCTGCTGATCCATGGTGCGTATACAGGTGACAGAGCTCATTCTCACCACCCTCCACTGATCCATAGTGCGTATAGAGGTGACAGACCTCATCCTCACCACCCTCCACTGATCCATAGTGCGTATAGAGGTGACAGAGCTCATCCTCACCACCCTCTGCTGATCCATAGTGCGTATAGAGGTGACAGACCTCATCCTCACCACCCTCTGCTGTATCCATAGGGTGTATAGAGGTGACAGAGCTCATCCTCACCACCCTCTGCTGAGCCATAGTGCGTATAGAGGTGACAGAGCTCATCCTCACCACCCTCCACTGATCCACAGTGCGTATAGAGGTGACAGAGCTCATCCTCACCACCTGCTGCTGACCCATAGTGCGTATAGAGGTGACAGAGCTCATTCTCACCACCCTCTGCTGATCCATAGTGCGTATAGAGGTTACAGACCTCATCCTCACCACCCTCCACTGATGCATAGTGCGTATAAAGGTTACAGACCTCATCCTCACCACCCTCAGCTGATCCATAGTGCATATACAGGTGACAGAGCTCATTCTCACCACCCTCCACTGATCCATAGTGCGTATAGAGGTGACAGACCTCATCCTCACCACCCTCTGCTGATCCATAGTGCGTATAGAGGTGACAGAGCTCATCCTCACCACCCTCCACTGATCGATAGTGCGTATAGAGGTGACAGAGCTCATCCTCACCACCCTCAGCTGATCCATAGTGCATATACAGGTGACAGAGCTCATTCTCACCACCCTCCACTGATCCATAGTGCGTATAGAGGTGACAGACCTCATCCTCACCACCCTCTGCTGATCCATAGTGCGTATAGAGGTGACAGAGCTCATTCTCTCCACCCTCTGCTGATCCATAGTGCGTATAAAGGTGACAGAGCTCATCCAAACCACCCTCCACTGTTCCATAGTGCGTATAGAGGTGACAGAGCTCATCCTCACCACCCTCCACTGATCCATATTGCCTATAAAGGTGATAGAGCTCATCCTCACCACCCTCCACTGATCCATAGTGCGTATAAAGGTGACAGACCTCATCCTCACCACCCTCCACTAACCCATAGTGCGTATAGAGGTGACAAAGCTCATTCTCACCACCCTCCACTGATCCATAGTGTGTATAGAGGTGAAAAAACTCATTCTCACCACCCTCCACTGATCCATAGTGCGTATAGAGGTGACAGAGCTCATCCTCACCACCCTTCACTGATCCATAGTGTGTATAGAGGTGACAGAACTCATTCTCACCACCCTCCACTGATCCATAGTGTGTATAGAGGTGACAAAACTCATTCTCACCACCCTCCACTGATCCATAGTGCGTATAGAGGTGACAGAGCTCATCCTCACCACCCTCCACTGATCCATAGTGCGTATAAAGGTGACAGACCTCATCCTCACCACCCTCTGCTGATCCATAGTGCATATTCAGGTGACAGAGCTCATTCTCACCACCCTCCACTGATCCATAGTGTGTATAGAGGTGCCAGAGCTCATTCTCACCACCCGCTGCTGATCCATAGTGCGTATAAAGGTGACAGAGCTCATTCTCACCACACTCCACTGATCCATAGTGTGTATAGAGGTGACAGAGCTCATTCTCACCACCTTCAACTGACCCATAGTGTGTATAGAGGTGACAGACCTCATTCTCACCACCCTCTGCTGATCCATATTGCGTATAGAGGTGACAGACCTCATCCTCACCACCCTCCGCTGATCCATAGTGCGTATAGAGGTGACAACCCTCATTCTCACCACCCTCCACTGATCCATAGTGCGTATAGAGGTGACAACCCTCATCCTCACCACCCTCCACTGATCCATAGTGCGTATAGAGGTGACAGAGCTCATTCTCACCACCCTCTGCTGACCCATAGTGCGTATAGAGGTGACAGACCTCATCCTCACCACCCTCTGCTGACCCATAGTGCGTATAGAGGTGACAGACCTCATCCTCACCACCCTCTGCTGACCCATAGTGCGTATAGAGGTGACAGAGCTCATTCTCACCACCCTCTGCTGATCCATAGTGCGTATAGAGGTGACAGAGCTCATTCTCACCACCCTCTGCTGATCCATAGTGTGTATAGAGGTGACAGACCTCATCCTCACCACCCTCTGCTGATCCATAGTGCATATACAGGTGACAGACCTCATCCTCACCACCCTCCACTGATCCATAGTGCGTATAGCGGTGACAGCAGGAGCGGATTGGGGACTAAAAGTGGCCCTGGAAAATATCTGGAAGTGGCCTCATGTGGGCAGAGGCGATTCAATTATGGGCGGAGCCAGCATAACAGTAGGTGGGATTACTACTTCACTATACTTAAAGACACACTGAGTGACTTTTCCCAGGGGAGAACGACATTCCATAGGAGGACGGTATGGAAAGCCATCCACCCCGTCGCTCATCTGCTGGTAATAGATGAGCGGCGGCTGCCAGCGATGATGCTGGAGCGCTCATTGCTGCCCGTATGCACTGGGAGGCTTTTTAGCTGAAAGCAACAAAACTGAGCTGCTTTCAGCTAAAAATCGCCCAGTGTGTATGGGCCTTAAAGCATCAATAGCATCTGACTAACCATCTAATGATTTTTCCTCTCTACAGCCGCATGTGACGGGATGTGTAAGCGCACACATCCGCTCACATGGTAGCAAGGAGATTCAGGCAGCGTGCGATCGGCGGGGTGGCGTTAACCTGGTCACGAGGCAGCGAATATATGCAGCCTATTGAGCAGGTCTGAACCAGGCCCTTTGTGCAGTGCAGGGAGAAGCAGCCGGTAATTCAGCTGCAATGTGACTAGAATAATGGGAATTACAGGTTACACATATACAGCTGAGCATTCACTCAATAAGGGTGAATGCATAATGTGCAAATAGCGTTAGCTAATAGCGATGAAGCGTTAGCGAAGCGTACGCTGACCGCACACCCCAATACCCTTTCCCCCCATACAATGTATTTTGATTGATGCGTTGCTTCCCAGGGTTTGCCGTCTCACATGGAACCCGTGAAGTAGCAGGAACACGCTCTTCTTGCGCACAGCACTGTGTCCTACCTGAGCCGGCATTCCCTCACTAGCGAGGTGGTGTTTTTCGACACACCTTGCAAATCACCCCACATTAGGAATACTATTATAGGGGCCGGTGACAACTTGGACAGGTGAAAATGACACTGGAACGGGAATCATACCCGTATCCGGGGTGCACTGCTGCATATTATAAATCCTACAAGATATCATTTGATAGATATACCTGTCTGGGCAAATCTGCCATACGTGTATAATTATACCACATGCCAATTGATATATAGATGTGGTTGGGTTGACTTCAACCGACAGATTTGAATACTATTAGCACATTAAGATATTATCTGTGCATTTAATAAAACCCAGCAGAGTTATCCCCGCACCATACTGGCCACAACAGTTACAGTAGCCCTTGTATATTTATGCTGCATACCAACTGCTAAAAAACACGAGTGTAATATACCAGTAATCAGTATACCTGTGTGCCACAAGTAAAATAGTACACAATTTGGGCATACTATATAATCAGGAATATTTTCCTGAACAGGTAAAAATTGACTCAGCCGTGCAATAAATATTGTCATACACACAAGGAGATTTGTCACACAATCTCAATCAGCAACCAATAAACAAAGGGAATTTGGGTATTGTGGTCCCACGGGGTGATCATTTTGGGGTGATGGTGTATAGGAGAGTTAGGGGTAGGCTTCCAGAGCTGGCTGTTAGAATTAGGCTGCAGCAGGGAAGGAGCAGGGTGAGGCTCTTGGAGGGTAAGGGATAGACTGTGGGAGAGCATAGTTAGGATTATAGGATTAGCGTCAGGGGAGGGTTGGGGTCAGGCTGTGGGTGGGAGATGGTTGGGGATTAGCCTCCTCTGCCTCCCCAGCAGTACAGCGTGCCGCCTGTACTCTTTTTTTCTCTACCCCCCTCCCTTGCAGTCACAGAGGCATCCTAGCACTGCAGCCAGCCCACCCCCGCTCACCTGGGCTGTTTGCTTGTGGCCATGTTGTCGGCGCCTGTTATGTCCCTGCAGCGGTTACCAGTAACGGGGACTGTGTCCAGCGCTGGCAGTGAAGTGCCGTTGGCGCCGGTCTCTGGAAGGTGTCACCTGGAGAGAGACAAGCGAGGCGAGCCTCGCATTACAGGCAGCGAGCTTAGCCTGCCCCTCGCAGAGTGGGAGGAGGCGGGCCGCTTCAGACTCCTGTCATGCTGCTGCAGGAGCATGCCCGTTTTTCTCTGCCTCCTCCCACTGCATAGAGAGAGCCCATTTGCCTGGCCTCCTCCTCTCCCTATAGTTACACTCACCCACTGAGTTCCTTCCCTTCACCAGCACCTTGTATTAGCGCTGCTGCGCTGAGTAGTGCACCGCTGCTGGAGGCTGCTAAGAGCGAGGTCCGTGTGGCCCTGCCTCCTCTAACTGAACATAGAGTCTATGTGCAGTCAGAGGAGGTGAGGCCACACGGACCTGTTCTATGCAGCGCGCAGGAAGAGGTGGGGCCACATGGGAGGAGGAGAGGCTGCTGAGGCCAATGAATATCAGCATTTGGAGGGGGCTGGGCCGCCACTCGGGGACATGGTCTGCCGCTGAGCTGTTTAATGGCCAGCGCCGGCTTAAAGTTACTTACTACACCTGCCCCATCTTTTGGCCTCACTGACATCGGCCTCCCGGGAAACCTCCCGGTAAATACAATGGCCAATCCGCCCCTGGGTGACAGAGCTCATCCTCACCACCCTATACTGATCCATATTGCGTATAGAGGTGACAGAGCTCATCCTCACCACCCTCCACTGATCCATAGTGCGTATAGAAGTGACAGAGCTCATCCTCACCACCCTCCACTGACCCATAGTGCGTATAGAGGTGACAGAGCTCATTCTCACCACCCTCTGCTGATCCATAGTGTGTAGAGAGGTGACAGAGCTCTACCTCACCACCCTCTGCTAATGCATAGTGCGTATAAAGGTGACAGAGCTCATCCTCACCACCCTCCACTGATCCATAGTGCGTATACAGGTAACAGACCTCATTCTCACCACCCTCTACTGATCCATAGTGCGTATAGAGGTGACAGAGCTCATCCTCACCGCCCTCTGCTGATCCATAGTGCGAATAGAGGTGACAGAGCTCATTCTCACCACCCTCTGCTGATGCTTAGTGCGTATAAAGGTGACAAAGCTCATCCTCACCACCCTCTGCTGATCCATAGTGCGTAGAGAGGTGACAGAGCTCTACCTCACCACCCTCTGCTAATGCATAGTGCGTATAAAGGTGACAGAGCTCATCCTCACCACCCTCCACTGATCCATAGTGCGTATACAGGTAACAGACCTCATTCTCACCACCCTCTACTGATCCATAGTGCGTATAGAGGTGACAGAGCTCATCCTCACCGCCCTCTGCTGATCCATAGTGCGAATAGAGGTGACAGAGCTCATTCTCACCACCCTCTGCTGATGCTTAGTGCGTATAAAGGTGACAAAGCTCATCCTCACCACCCTCTGCTGATCCATAGTGCGTATAGAGGTGTCAGACCTCATCCTCACCACCCTCTACTGATCCATAGTGCGTATAGAGGTGACAGAGCTCATTCTCACCACCCTCTGCTGATCCATAGTGCGAATAGAGGTGACAGAGCTCATTCTCACCACCCTCTGCTGATGCTTAGTGCGTATAAAGGTGACAAAGCTCATTCTCACCACCCTCCACTGATCCATAGTGTGTATAGAGGTGACAGACCTCATCCTCACCACCCTCTGCTGACCCATAGTGCGTATACAGGTGACAGACCTCATCCTCACCACCCTCTGCTGATCCATAGTGCGTAGAGAGGTGACAGAGCTCTACCTCACCACCCTCTGCTAATGCATAGTGCGTATACAGGTAACAGACCTCATTCTCACCACCCTCTACTGATCCATAGTGCGTATAGAGGTGACAGAGCTCATCCTCACCGCCCTCTGCTGATCCATAGTGCGAATAGAGGTGACAGAGCTCATCCTCACCGCCCTCTGCTGATCCATAGTGCGAATAGAGGTGACAGACCTCATCCTCACCACCCTCTGCTGACCCATAGTGCGTATACAGGTGACAGACCTCATCCTCACCACCCTCCACTGTTCCATAGTGCGTATAAAGGTGACAGAGCTCATCCTCACCACCCTCCACTGATCCATAGTGCGTATACAGGTAACAGACCTCATTCTCACCACCCTCTACTGATCCATAGTGCGTATAGAGGTGACAGAGCTCATCCTCACCGCCCTCTGCTGATCCATAGTGCGAATAGAGGTGACAGAGCTCATTCTCACCACCCTCTGCTGATGCTTAGTGCGTATAAAGGTGACAAAGCTCATCCTCACCACCCTCTGCTGATCCATAGTGCGTATACAGGTGTCAGACCTCATCCTCACCACCCTCTACTGATCCATAGTGCGTATAGAGGTGACAGAGCTCATTCTCACCACCCTCTGCTGATCCATAGTGCGAATAGAGGTGACAGAGCTCATTCTCACCACCCTCTGCTGATGCTTAGTGCGTATAAAGGTGACAAAGCTCATCCTCACCACCCTCTGCTGATCCATAGTGCGTATAGAGGTGACAGAGCTCATTCTCACCACCCTCTGCTGATCCATAGTGCGAATAGAGGTGACAGAGCTCATTCTCACCACCCTCTGCTGATGCTTAGTGCGTATAAAGGTGACAAAGCTCATCCTCACCACCCTCTGCTGATCCATAGTGCGTATAGAGGTGACAGAGCTCATTCTCACCACCCTCTGCTGATCCATAGTGCGTATAGAGGTGACAGAGCTCATTCTCACCACCCTCTGCTGATCCATAGTGCGAATAGAGGTGACAGAGCTCATTCTCACCACCCTCTGCTGATGCTTAGTGCGTATAAAGGTGACAAAGCTCATCCTCACCACCCTCTGCTGATCCATAGTGCGTATAGAGGTGACAGAGCTCATTCTCACCACCCTCTGCTGATCCATAGTGCGAATAGAGGTGACAGAGCTCATTCTCACCACCCTCTGCTGATGCTTAGTGCGTATAAAGGTGACAAAGCTCATCCTCACCACCCTCTGCTGATCCATAGTGCGTATAGAGGTGACAGAGCTCATTCTCACCACCCTCTGCTGATCCATAGTGCGTATAGAGGTGACAGAGCTCATTCTCACCACCCTCTGCTGATCCATAGTGCGTATAGAGGTGACAGACCTCATCCTCACCACCCTCTGCTGATCCATAGTGCATATACAGGTGACAGACCTCATCCTCACCACCCTCCACTGATCCATAGTGCGTATAGCGGTGACAGCAGGAGCGGATTGGGGACTAAAAGTGGCCCTGGAAAATATCTGGAAGTGGCCTCATGTGGGCAGAGGCGATTCAATTATGGGCGGAGCCAGCATAACAGTAGGTGGGATTACTACTTCACTATACTTAAAGACACACTGAGTGACTTTTCCCAGGGGAGAACGACATTCCATAGGAGGACGGTATGGAAAGCCATCCACCCCGTCGCTCATCTGCTGGTAATAGATGAGCGGCGGCTGCCAGCGATGATGCTGGAGCGCTCATTGCTGCCCGTATGCACTGGGAGGCTTTTTAGCTGAAAGCAACAAAACTGAGCTGCTTTCAGCTAAAAATCGCCCAGTGTGTATGGGCCTTAAAGCATCAATAGCATCTGACTAACCATCTAATGATTTTTCCTCTCTACAGCCGCATGTGACGGGATGTGTAAGCGCACACATCCGCTCACATGGTAGCAAGGAGATTCAGGCAGCGTGCGATCGGCGGGGTGGCGTTAACCTGGTCACGAGGCAGCGAATATATGCAGCCTATTGAGCAGGTCTGAACCAGGCCCTTTGTGCAGTGCAGGGAGAAGCAGCCGGTAATTCAGCTGCAATGTGACTAGAATAATGGGAATTACAGGTTACACATATACAGCTGAGCATTCACTCAATAAGGGTGAATGCATAATGTGCAAATAGCGTTAGCTAATAGCGATGAAGCGTTAGCGAAGCGTACGCTGACCGCACACCCCAATACCCTTTCCCCCCATACAATGTATTTTGATTGATGCGTTGCTTCCCAGGGTTTGCCGTCTCACATGGAACCCGTGAAGTAGCAGGAACACGCTCTTCTTGCGCACAGCACTGTGTCCTACCTGAGCCGGCATTCCCTCACTAGCGAGGTGGTGTTTTTCGACACACCTTGCAAATCACCCCACATTAGGAATACTATTATAGGGGCCGGTGACAACTTGGACAGGTGAAAATGACACTGGAACGGGAATCATACCCGTATCCGGGGTGCACTGCTGCATATTATAAATCCTACAAGATATCATTTGATAGATATACCTGTCTGGGCAAATCTGCCATACGTGTATAATTATACCACATGCCAATTGATATATAGATGTGGTTGGGTTGACTTCAACCGACAGATTTGAATACTATTAGCACATTAAGATATTATCTGTGCATTTAATAAAACCCAGCAGAGTTATCCCCGCACCATACTGGCCACAACAGTTACAGTAGCCCTTGTATATTTATGCTGCATACCAACTGCTAAAAAACACGAGTGTAATATACCAGTAATCAGTATACCTGTGTGCCACAAGTAAAATAGTACACAATTTGGGCATACTATATAATCAGGAATATTTTCCTGAACAGGTAAAAATTGACTCAGCCGTGCAATAAATATTGTCATACACACAAGGAGATTTGTCACACAATCTCAATCAGCAACCAATAAACAAAGAGAATTTGGGTATTGTGGTCCCACGGGGTGATCATTTTGGGGTGATGGTGTATAGGAGAGTTAGGGGTAGGCTTCCAGAGCTGGCTGTTAGAATTAGGCTGCAGCAGGGAAGGAGCAGGGTGAGGCTCTTGGAGGGTAAGGGATAGACTGTGGGAGAGCATAGTTAGGATTATAGGATTAGCGTCAGGGGAGGGTTGGGGTCAGGCTGTGGGTGGGAGATGGTTGGGGATTAGCCTCCTCTGCCTCCCCAGCAGTACAGCGTGCCGCCTGTACTCTTTTTTTCTCTACCCCCCTCCCTTGCAGTCACAGAGGCATCCTAGCACTGCAGCCAGCCCACCCCCGCTCACCTGGGCTGTTTGCTTGTGGCCATGTTGTCGGCGCCTGTTATGTCCCTGCAGCGGTTACCAGTAACGGGGACTGTGTCCAGCGCTGGCAGTGAAGTGCCGTTGGCGCCGGTCTCTGGAAGGTGTCACCTGGAGAGAGACAAGCGAGGCGAGCCTCGCATTACAGGCAGCGAGCTTAGCCTGCCCCTCGCAGAGTGGGAGGAGGCGGGCCGCTTCAGACTCCTGTCATGCTGCTGCAGGAGCATGCCCGTTTTTCCCTGCCTCCTCCCACTGCATAGAGAGAGCCCATTTGCCTGGCCTCCTCCTCTCCCTATAGTTACACTCACCCACTGAGTTCCTTCCCTTCACCAGCACCTTGTATTAGCGCTGCTGCGCTGAGTAGTGCACCGCTGCTGGAGGCTGCTAAGAGCGAGGTCCGTGTGGCCCTGCCTCCTCTAACTGAACATAGAGTCTATGTGCAGTCAGAGGAGGTGAGGCCACACGGACCTGTTCTATGCAGCGCGCAGGAAGAGGTGGGGCCACATGGGAGGAGGAGAGGCTGCTGAGGCCAATGAATATCAGCATTTGGAGGGGGCTGGGCCGCCACTCGGGGACATGGTCTGCCGCTGAGCTGTTTAATGGCCAGCGCCGGCTTAAAGTTACTTACTACACCTGCCCCATCTTTTGGCCTCACTGACATCGGCCTCCCGGGAAACCTCCCGGTAAATACAAGGGCCAATCCGCCCCTGGGTGACAGAGCTCATCCTCACCACCCTATACTGATCCATATTGCGTATAGAGGTGACAGAGCTCATCCTCACCACCCTCCACTGATCCATAGTGCGTATAGAAGTGACAGAGCTCATCCTCACCACCCTCCACTGATGCATAGTGCGTATAAAGGTTACAGACCTCATCCTCACCACCCTCCACTGACCCATAGTGCGTATAGAGGTGACAGAGCTCATTCTCACCACCCTCTGCTGATCCATAGTGTGTAGAGAGGTGACAGAGCTCTACCTCACCACCCTCTGCTAATGCATAGTGCGTATAAAGGTGACAGAGCTCATCCTCACCACCCTCCACTGATCCATAGTGCGTATACAGGTAACAGACCTCATTCTCACCACCCTCTACTGATCCATAGTGCGTATAGAGGTGACAGAGCTCATCCTCACCGCCCTCTGCTGATCCATAGTGCGAATAGAGGTGACAGAGCTCATTCTCACCACCCTCTGCTGATGCTTAGTGCGTATAAAGGTGACAAAGCTCATCCTCACCACCCTCTGCTGATCCATAGTGCGTAGAGAGGTGACAGAGCTCTACCTCACCACCCTCTGCTAATGCATAGTGCGTATAAAGGTGACAGAGCTCATCCTCACCACCCTCCACTGATCCATAGTGCGTATACAGGTAACAGACCTCATTCTCACCACCCTCTACTGATCCATAGTGCGTATAGAGGTGACAGAGCTCATCCTCACCGCCCTCTGCTGATCCATAGTGCGAATAGAGGTGACAGAGCTCATTCTCACCACCCTCTGCTGATGCTTAGTGCGTATAAAGGTGACAAAGCTCATCCTCACCACCCTCTGCTGATCCATAGTGCGTATAGAGGTGTCAGACCTCATCCTCACCACCCTCTACTGATCCATAGTGCGTATAGAGGTGACAGAGCTCATTCTCACCACCCTCTGCTGATCCATAGTGCGAATAGAGGTGACAGAGCTCATTCTCACCACCCTCTGCTGATGCTTAGTGCGTATAAAGGTGACAAAGCTCATCCTCACCACCCTCTGCTGATCCATAGTGCGTATAGAGGTGACAGAGCTCATCCTCACCACCCTCTGCTGATCCATAGTGCGTATAGAGGTGTCAGACCTCATCCTCACCACCCTCTACTGATCCATAGTGCGTATAGAGGTGACAGAGCTCATTCTCACCACCCTCTGCTGATCCATAGTGCGTATAAAGGTGACAGCTCATTCTCACCACCCTCCACTGTTCCATAGTGCGTATAGAGATGACAGAGCTCATTCTCACCACCCTCTGCTGATCCATAGTGCGTATAGTGGTGACAGAGCTCATTCTCACCACCCTCTGCTGATCCATAGTGCGTATAGTGGTGACAGACCTCATCCTCACCACCCTCTACTGATCCATAGTGCGTATAGTGGTGACAGAGCTCATTCTCACCACCCTCCACTGATCCATAGTGCGTATAGAGGTGACAGACCTCATTCTCACCACCCTCTGCTGATCCATAGTGCGTATAGTGGTGACAGACCTCATCCTCACCACCCTCCACTGATCCATAGTGCGTATAGAGGTGTCAGAGCTCATCCTCACCACCCTCCACTGATCCATAGTGCGTATAGAGGTGACAGAGCTCATTCTAACCACCCTCCACTGATCCATAGTGCATATAAAGGTGACAGAGCTCATCCTCACCACCCTCTGCTGATCCATAATGCGTATAGAGGTGACAGAGCTCATTCTCACCACCCTCCACTGATCAATAGTGCGTATAGAGGTGTCAGAGCTCATTCTCACCACCCTCCACTGTTCCATAGTGTGTATAAAGGTGACAGAGCTCATCCTCACCACCCTCCACTGATCCATAGTGCGTATAGAGGTGACAGAGCTCATTCTCACCACCCTCCACTGACCCATAGTGCGTATAGAGGTGACAGAGCTCATTCTCACCACCCTCCACTGATCCATAGTATGTATAAAGGTGACAGAGCTCATCCTCACCACCCTCTGCTGATCCATAGTGTCTATAAAGGTGACAGACCTCATTCTCACCACCCTCCACTGTTCCATAGTGCGTATAGAGGTGACAGACCTCATCCTCACCACCCTCCACTGATCCATAGGGCGTATAGAGGTGACAGACCTCATCCTCACCATCTCCACTGATCCATAGTGCGTATAGAGGTGACAGAGCTCATCCTCACCACCCTCTGCTGATCCATAGTGCCTATAAGGGTGACAGACCTCATCCTCACCACCCTCCACTGATCCCTTGTGCGTATACAGGTGACAGATCTCATTCTCACCACCCTCTGATGATTCATAGTGCGTATAGAGGTGACAGAGCTTATTCTCACCACCCTCCACTGATCCATAGTGCGTATAGAGGTGTCAAAGCTCATTCTCACCACCCTCCACTATTCCATAGTGCGTATACAGGTGACAGAGCTCATCCTCACCACCATCCACTGATCCATGTTGCGTATAGAGGTGACAGAGCTCATTCTCACCACCCTCCACTGACCCATAGTGCGTATAGAGGTGACAGAGCTCATTCTCACCACCCTCCACTGATCCATAGTGCGTATAAAGGTGACAGAGCTCATCCTCACCACCCTCTGCTGATCCATAGTGCCTATAAAGGTGACTGAGCTCATTCTCACCACCCTCCACTGTTCCATAGTGCGTATAGAGGACTCCTTTCTCCAACCACGGGTTCCTTCCCTCGTCTCACATCAAAGATTCTACACATTTTTTACAATTAATTCAAAATGTACAGTGGAAAGACTCATATGCTTTCCTTACACTAGATGTACAAAGTTTGTACACGAACATACCACATCAGTTGGGTGTTCAATCCATTACAGATAAATTATATAATGATGGAGACCTGGGGGAAAATCACCAACGATTCCTCACAGATTGTATTTTATTTATCCTCCAGCACAATTACTTTATATTTAATGACACTTTTTATTTACAGGTGATGGGAACGGCCATGGGGACCAGGTTCGCACCGAGTTATGCCAACCTCTATATGGGGGAGGTAGAGGACTCCCTCATTTGGGGGGGGCCTTTCGGTGCGAACCTGGTCCTCTATGGCCGTTATATTGATGATTTGTTTATGATTTGGGATGGGGATCACGATTCAGCACTTTTATTTGTTAATCACCTTAATAATAATAATTTTAATATAATTTTCACCCACACATACCATCGTAACCGAATTTATTTTTTGGATCTAACCCTCGAAACACAAAATAACAATATCATGACAAGTACTTTCTTTAAAGAAGTCAGCACGAACCAATACCTCCATTTTCAGAGTGCCCACCTCCCTGCCTGGAAGAGAAATATCCCTAAAGGGCAGTTTCTTCGTTTACGAAGAAACTGTTCCAGTGAGTCCACTTTTAAAGAACAAGCAGAAACTTTGACAGATGCCTTTAAACATTGCCAATATCCCACATATATTCTGAACAAAGCACTATCTGAAGTTAGTCTAATAAAAAGAAAGGATTTATTAGAAAATAAAACAAAAAAAGAGGATACCCGTAAACGAGAAATAGTTTTTATTTCTAAATACAATAATTCCTGCTCCGAAATTAAGAACATTATAAAGAAAAATCACAACATACTGAAAGGAGACTGATGGTTGCAAGATATTCTGCCTGAAACCCCAGAGTTTGTTTTTAGAAAAAATATTTCTCTAAAGAATTTATTAGCTCCCAGTTTTCTTAAACCAGAAAAACTCAATAAAGATAAAACCTCAGATTCTACTATGTGGTTAGGGACAAAACCCAAAGGTTTTTTTCAATGCTGTCAAACCCGATGCCTCACCTGTCAGTACACAGACAGAAAAACCACTCAAATTCAGATTGATGGAGATAAACCGTATGATATTAGAAACTTTATAAACTGTAATTCTAATTATGTAATTTATGTTCTAATATGTGAGTGTGGTTTGAAATACGTGGGGAGAACCACACGCCCCCTAAAACAAAGATTTTTAGAACACCGCAGAAACATAATCAATAAAGTATACACACACAGTGTATCCAAACACTTTTTAGAAAGACACTCCAGTGATCCCAAAAATTTGAAACTTATAGGTGTTGAGTTTATCCCCAAAACCATCAGGGGTGGAGATAGATTCAAGACACTCTGTAAGAGAGAGGTGTTTTGGATGTACCAAATGAACTCGATTTTTCCAAATGGCCTGAACGAGGCAGTAGAATTGAATAGTGTGATTTAATGTATATATATATATATATAATAATAATTTTTTTTAGTATATATACACCTTTCGAGAAATCCTATTATTAATCCCCTAGTCATATGTACATTTCTGTATACTTTATTAATTTTTAGTATTATTGTTATCATTATTATTTTTATTATTTTTTATAATTATCCACTATTTCTATTACGGTCTCTTGAATCAATATCATCTATTTACATAATAATTGCCTATTAATATCATGTTCCCGGTTGATTATTGTCATCCATATATACAAATGTATATTTATTTCCTTATATGCAACTATTTCTCTCTTCTTCCCCCCTTTTTTTGTATATATATTTTTTTGTATATTTATATATTTTATATCTTATATTTTTTGTTTTTTTATATACATGTATATACTTTTTTCTGATATCAATTTTGTTGTGATTTAAGAAAGTCCCAGAAAACTACGACCATTAGATCACTCCATATACAGTTTTATTATATGTTTGTTCTATCAACAATATAACCAAGCCAAATATTCCCAGTAGTTTTGCGATGATTGTCATTTTAACTTTTGTCCACAAGATGGCAACCTATTTCCATCATCCTATTTACTCTGCCTCACTGAATCCAACAGACGCTTATGACGCGCTTTTCAACGCGATAACTAGCTGTCTGTGGACACAGAGGACGGAAGAGAGCGAGTCACGTGATACTCGTTTCTTCCGGCATACACGCTGACTCTGAGGCTTGAAACGCACGCCATGAAGCGGTGCTTTCCGCATTATGCCTCAGCCGGTCACATGTCCAGACCATGTGACCGCGACCCGTCCCACGTGTCCACGGAAGTTAGACCCTGATTGGGCTAACGTGAATTTGTTGTCAGGTATCCTTAGTAACATATTCTTTTACTAAATGATTGGCAGAAGAACTGACCAATCACTCGCTATGAAGCTCTGACTCCGTTTTTTGTTTTCTAAAGATTGTATTAATATTAACTTTTCGTTATTACTGTTTACATATATGCCTTTGCCTCTCTGTTCATAGACCATTCTCTCCTCGTTTTTTATATTACTTTTCTGATATTGTGAATCATGTATGCACAGGTGCACTCATTTACCTATAATGGGAGGGGTATATAAACCCCCAACAAACACCATGAGACTATCCTTTGATAAAGCTGCTCCTATATGCAGCGAAACGCGTCAGGCACCTTGCACCAGCTACCTACCACCAGCCAACTTTGCCAACCTTGCCACCTACCACCTTTTGGGATCCAGACCAGCCGCCACCGGATTGTCTTACTCTTCAAACAGACCGTTTAAATGGAGTCCTGAGGAAATACCCTCAAAAACCATCTGTTGGACTTGCTTCAATGCCATCCTAAATAAGGATTAAAGAACCACATTTGGGACTACCTGCGGTAAATATCACCTATATCTTATTTGAAGAGATATTCTCCTTTTCCGGAAACAGGCGACATATATAGGAATGGACCCTATCCCCAGGCAATTAATATTTGTAGGTGCTGGTGCATTTGTTTTATTAATCAGTTTATTTTAAATTATCTGTGCACTTTATACAATAAATGTGATATTGTTTTTACTTGACATAGCGCTACTATTTTTTTGTATATTTTCTATCTATCCCAGGGGACTCTCAATCCCCCCCCTTAGTAGCTGCTCCACACCTCAACCCATCACAGCGCCCATTTAGGTTGGTATCCAACCTTTGTGTGTGTTTTCTTTTTTGAGTTTTTTTGGGCTGCAGTTATGGGTTGTTTTGTGAAATTCGAGGAGAGAATGAACAGGAGGCAACTTTATTTTTCTAAGTGGGAATCACCCCTAGAAGGGGACCACACTAATGTTGAATGCAATCTCAAAGATGATTTTTATGAATTAGAGAATTTGTTGAAACTGGAGATGCGACACTGGCTGGACAGTGTTAATCTCCAGAAATATGTTGATAAAAAAATGATACCAAGGGGGCTAAGGCTCTTCAAGCCATCAATA
Source organism: Crinia signifera (assembly GCF_055691185.1). Taxonomy (NCBI): domain Eukaryota; kingdom Metazoa; phylum Chordata; class Amphibia; order Anura; family Myobatrachidae; genus Crinia; species Crinia signifera. The sequence continues at coordinate 532,492 of NC_139221.1, read as the reverse complement.
TTCCAAGGTGATACTAGATATCAAGACGAATGGGAGAAATTGCTAGACACCTGCTCCCTGGCCCTTATGGAATTAGTGATTAAATTCCGTATAGAAAAAACTAAGAAAGCCGAAATAGATATCGAGGCCCTTAGAACTAAACTTGAGCCCTCTGCGAACACCAGGGAATTTAAAGAAAGAGACAACCTCATTACTGATAGAGTTTCAAAATTCGAACAAATGTTAATTGAAACCAAATGTAAAAAATTTAAAAGGGATATGGATGACTACCAAACTGGAGCAGTTAGGACCTATAGAACAAACAATAAAAAACCCTATACTGGCCCTTCCTCACAACCAAATACGTCATCTAATTATAGACGCCCTTCAAAATCAGAACAAAATAAGTCATATAGACACTATAGCCAAAATGGAAGGGAAGAGAGACCAAGATATAACAAATCATCTCACCCCACTCAACCTGCCCATAAAGAAATGTATCAAGAAAGAAGCCACATTCAGCCCACTAACAAAGATAAATATCATGAAAGAGGCCCTAATCACATCAACACCTCGGACCTAGGTGCCAGACCCAAAACCAGCAGAGAAAAAGATACCCAAGAATCTGAGGTTTTTTTAGACCCCCTGATCAGAAGGAGACGTTACAGCCCCCTCCCCAAAAGAGATCGTCAATTAGGGACACCAAAAAGACGAAGGGGTTCAAGTTACGAGGAAGAAGGGGTGGTAGACAGGTACAATACAAGAGGCGGAAACTGATTGCAAAAAATAACAAAAAGAGACCTACTACCATCTTTAACCTTTCCTCTAAAAAATTGACAGCAACAGAAATTTCTCTATTAGAACGTGGCCTCAAATTTTCACCCTCTCAGAGCCCCAATATCTTCGACTTGTTCGTTGAGCTAAATAGATACGTTCGAACCCTCTGTCGCAAACGTTATTTTGCGCAGAAAAAATTAGATCAAAATGTTGACCCAATCTCTGCACCTATTGTTCTAGATTGCGAAGACAAACAAACACTAGAAGATCTCTCAGATCTTTTGGGGGAATCAAAATCCCCCCAAAAAATATTTGATTTAAAAAATCACTTTAAACTACAGTCAGAATTTTTTCCAATAAAAACAAAAGGCAGCAGCATCGAAAGTTTTTATAAAACCACCTTAGGAGACTTTAAAAGATTGTGCAAGGAATCTGAGCACAAAACCAATAGACACTCCAACCTCAACAAGTGGGAACTTAAAGCCCTTAAAAAATTGACAAAAGACTCTTCAATAGTAATAAAAGAGGCAGATAAAGGGGGGGCCTCGTAATTCAGGACCGTGCTGACTACATCCAGGAGGCCAATCGCCAACTGGGTGACACTAAATTTTACTCTAAATTGGATAAAGATCCAACTGCTACCTTTCAGGTTGATTTATTCAATCTCCTTGAAGGAGCCAGAATTGAGGGGATTATTTCCAAACAGGAATTCCATTTTCTTTTCCACGAGCACCCCCTCACACCCATTTATTACCACTTACCTAAAATCCATAAGTCACTTTCTTCACCTCCTGGTCGACCTATTATTTCGGGCATTGATTCACTTACCTCCAATCTTTCATTTTATGTTGACTCCTTTCTCCAACCACGGGTTCCTTCCCTCAGGTCTCACATCAAAGATTCTACACATTTTTTAAAATTAATTCAAAATGTACAGTGGAAAGACTCATATGCTTTCCTTACACTAGATGTACAAAGTTTGTACACGAACATACCACATCAGTTGGGTGTTCAATCCATTACAGATAAATTATATAATGATGGAGACCTGGGGGAAAATCACCAACGATTCCTCACAGATTGTATTTTATTTATCCTCCAGCACAATTACTTTATATTTAATGACACTTTTTATTTACAGGTGATGGGAATGGCCATGGGGACCAGGTTCGCACCGAGTTATGCCAACCTCTATATGGGGGAGGTAGAGGACTCCCTCATTTGGGGGGGCCCTTTCGGTGCGAACCTGGTCCTCTATGGCCGTTATATTGATGATTTGTTTATGATTTGGGATGGGGATCACGACTCAGCACTTTTATTTGTTAATCACCTTAATAATAATAATTTTAATCTAATTTTCACCCACACATACCATCGTAACCGAATTGATTTTTTGGATCTAACCCTCGAAACACAAAATAACAATATCATGACAAGTACTTTCTTTAAAGAAGTCAGCACGAACCAATACCTCCATTTTCAGAGTGCCCACCTCCCTGCCTGGAAGAGAAATATCCCTAAAGGGCAGTTTCTTCGTTTACGAAGAAACTGTTCCAGTGAGTCCACTTTTAAAGAACAAGCAGAAACTTTGACAGATGCCTTTAAACATTGCCAATATCCCACATATATTCTGAACAAAGCACTATCTGAAGTTAGTCTAATAAAAAGAAAGGATTTATTAGAAAATAAAACAAAAAAAGAGGATACCCGTAAACGAGAAATAGTTTTTATTTCTAAATACAATAATTCCTGCTCCGAAATTAAGAACATTATAAAGAAAAATCACAACATACTGAAAGGAGACCGATGGTTGCAAGATATTCTGCCTGAAACCCCAGAGTTTGTTTTTAGAAAAAATATTTCTCTAAAGAATTTATTAGCTCCCAGTTTTCTTAAACCAGAAAAACTCAATAAAGATAAAACCTCAGATTCTACTATGTGGTTAGGGACAAAACCCAAAGGTTTTTTTCAATGCTGTCAAACCCGATGCCTCACCTGTCAGTATACAGACAGAAAAACCACTCAAATTCAGATTGATGGAGATAAACCGTATGATATTAGAAACTTTATAAACTGTAATTCTAATTATGTAATTTATGTTCTAATATGTGAGTGTGGTTTGAAATACGTGGGGAGAACCACACGCCCCCTAAAACAAAGATTTTTAGAACACCGCAGAAACATAATCAATAAAGTATACACACACAGTGTATCCAAACACTTTTTAGAAAGACACTCCAGTGATCCCAAAAATTTGAAACTTATAGGTGTTGAGTTTATCCCCAAAACCATCAGGGGTGGAGATAGATTCAAGACACTCTGTAAGAGAGAGGTGTTTTGGATGTACCAAATGAACTCGATTTTTCCAAATGGCCTGAACGAGGCAGTAGAATTGAATAGTGTGATTTAATGTATATATATATAATAATAATTTTTTTTAGTATATATACACCTTTCGAGAAATCCTATTATTAATCCCCTAGTCATATGTACATTTCTGTATACTTTATTAATTTTTAGTATTATTGTTATCATTATTATTTTTATTATTTTTTATAATTATCCACTATTTCTATTACGGTCTCTTGAATCAATATCATCTATTTACATAATAATTGCCTATTAATATCATGTTCCCGGTTGATTATTGTCATCCATATATACAAATGTATATTTATTTCCTTATATGCAACTATTTCTCTCTTCTTCCCCCCTTTTTTTGTATATATATTTTTTGTATATTTATATATTTTATATCTTATATTTTTTGTTTTTTTATATACATGTATATACTTTTTTCTGATATCAATTTTGTTGTGATTTAAGAAAGTCCCAGAAAACTACGACCATTAGATCACTCCATATACAGTTTTATTATATGTTTGTTCTATCAACAATATAACCAAGCCAAATATTCCCAGTAGTTTTGCGATGATTGTCATTTTAACTTTTGTCCACAAGATGGCAACCTATTTCCATCATCCTATTTACTCTGCCTCACTGAATCCAACAGACGCTTATGACGCGCTTTTCAACGCGATAACTAGCTGTCTGTGGACACAGAGGACGGAAGAGAGCGAGTCACGTGATACTCGCTTCTTCCGGCATACACGCTGACTCTGAGGCTTGAAACGCACGCCATGAAGCGGTGCTTTCCGCATTTTGCCTCAGCCGGTCACATGTCCAGACCATGTGACCGCGACCCGTCCCACGTGTCCACGGAAGTTAGACCCTGATTGGGCTAACGTGAATTTGTTGTCAGGTATCCTTAGTAACATATTCTTTTACTAAATGATTGGCAGAAGAACTGACCAATCACTCGCTATGAAGCTCTGACTCCGTTTTTTGTTTTTTGTTTTCTAAAGATTGTATTAATATTAACTTTTCGTTATTACTGTTTACATATATGCCTTTGCCTCTCTGTTCATAGACCATTCTCTCCTCGTTTTTTATATTACTTTTCTGATATTGTGAATCATGTATGCACAGGTGCACTCATTTACCTATAATGGGAGGGGTATATAAACCCCCAACAAACACCATGAGACTATCCTTTGATAAAGCTGCTCCTATATGCAGCGAAACGCGTCAGGCACCTTGCACCAGCTACCTACCACCAGCCAACTTTGCCAACCTTGCCACCTACCACCTTTTGGGATCCAGACCAGCCGCCACCGGATTGTCTTACTCTTCAAACAGACCGTTTAAATGGAGTCCTGAGGAAATACCCTCAAAAACCATCTGTTGGACTTGCTTCAATGCCATCCTAAATAAGGATTAAAGAACCACATTTGGGACTACCTGCGGTAAATATCACCTATATCTTATTTGAAGAGATATTCTCCTTTTCCGGAAACAGGCAACATATATAGGAATGGACCCTATCCCCAGGCAATTAATATTTGTAGGTGCTGGTGCATTTGTTTTATTAATCAGTTTATTTTAAATTATCTGTGCACTTTATACAATAAATGTGATATTGTTTTTACTTGACATAGCGCTACTATTTTTTTGTATACTTTCGTGCGTATAGAGGTGACAGACCTCATCCTCACCATCTCCACTGATCCATAGTGTGTATAGAGGTGACAGACCTCATCCTCACCATCTCCACTGATCCATAGTGCGTATAGAGGTGACAGAGCTCATTCTCACCACCCTCTGCTGATCCATAGTGCCTATAAAGGTGACTGAGCTCATTCTCACCACCCTCCACTGTTCCATAGTGCGTATAGTGGTGACGGACCTCATCCTCACCACCCTCCACTGATCCATAGTGCGTATAGAGGTGACAGAGCTCATCCTCACCACCCTCCACTGATCCATAGTGCGTATAGAGGTGACAGACCTCATCCTCACCACCCTCCACTGATCCATAGTGCGCATAGAGGTGACAGAGCTCATTCTCACCACCCACAGCTGAGCCATAGTGCGTATACAGGTGACATACCTCATCCTCACCACCCTCCACTGTTCCATAGTGCGTATAGAGGTGACAGAGCTCATCCTCACCACACTCCACTGATCCATAGTGCGTATAGAGGTGACAGAGCTCATTCTCACCACCCACAGCTGAGCCATAGTGCTTATACAGGTGACAGAGCTCATCCTCACCACCCTCCACTGTTCCATAGTGTGTATAAAGGTGACAGAGCTCATTCTCACCACCCTCCACTGACCCATAGTGCGTATACAGGTGACAGACCTCATCCTCACCACCCTCCACTGATCCATAGTGCGTATAGAGGTGACAGAGCTCATCCTCACCACCCTCCACTGACCCATAGTGTGTATAGAGGTGACAGAGCTCATTCTCACCACCCTCCACTGATCCATAGTGCGTATAGAGGTGACAGACCTCATCCTCACCACCCTCCACTGATCCCTAGGGCGTATAGAGGTGACAGACCTCATCCTCACCATCTCCACTGATCCATAGTGCGTATAGAGGTGACAGAGCTCATCCTCACCACCCTCTGCTGATCCATAGTGCCTATAAAGGTGACAGACCTCATCCTCACCACCCTCCACTGATCCATTGTGCGTATACAGGTGACAGATCTCATTCTCACCACCCTCTGATGATCCATAGTGCGTATAGAGGTGACAGAGCTCATTCTCACTACCCTCCACTGACCCATAGTGCCTATAAAGGTGACAGACCTCATCCTCACCACCCTCTGCTGATCCATAGTGCGTATAGAGGTGACAGACCTCATCCTCACCATCTCCACTGATCCATAGTGCGTATAGAGGTGACAGAGCTCATCCTCACCACCCTCTGCTGATCCATAGTGCGTATGGAGGTGACAGACCTCATCCTCACCACCCTCCACTGATCCATAGGGCGTATAGAGGTGACAGACCTCATCCTCACCATCTCCACTGATCCATAGTGCGTATAGAGGTGACAGAGCTCATCCTCACCACCCTCTGCTGATCCATAGTGCCTATAAAGGTGACAGACCTCATCCTCACCACCCTCCACTGATCCATTGTGCGTATACAGGTGACAGATCTCATTCTCACCACCCTAAGATGATCCATAGTGCCTATAAAGGTGACAGACCTCATCCTCACCACCCTCCACTGATCCATAGGGCGTATAGAGGTGACAGACCTCATCCTCACCATCTCCACTGATCCATAGTGCGTATAGAGGTGACAGAGCTCATCCTCACCACCCTCTGCTGATCCATAGTGCCTATAAAGGTGACAGACCTCATCCTCACCACCCTCCACTGATCCATAGTGCGTATACAGGTGACAGATCTCATTCTCACCACCCTCTGATGATCCATAGTGCGTATAAAGGTGACAGACCTCATCCTCACCACCCTCCACTGATCCATAGTGCGTATACAGGTGACAGAGCTCATCCTCACCACCCGCTGCTGACCCATAGTGCGTATAGAGGTGACAGAGCTCATTCTCACCACCCTCTGCTGACCCATAGTGCGTATAGAGGTGTCAAAGCTCATTCTCACCACCCTCCACTATTCCATAGTGCGTATACAGGTGACAGAGCTCATCCTCACCACCCTCCACTGATCCATAGTGCGTATACAGGTGACAGAGCTCATTCTCACCACCCTCCACTGATCCATAGTGCGTATAAAGGTGACAGAGCTCATTCCCACCACCCTCCACTGATCCATAGTGCGTATAGAGGTGACGGACCTCATCCTCACCACCCTCTGCTGATCCATAGTGCGTATAGAGGTGACAGAGCTCATTCTCACCACCCTCCACTGATCCATAGTGCGTATAGAGGTGACGGACCTCATCCTCACCACCCTCCACTGATCCATAGGGCGTATAGAGGTGACAGAGCTCATTCTCACCACCCTCCACTGATCCATAGTGCGTATACAGGTGACAGAGCTCATTCTCACCACCCTCCACTGATCCATAGTGCGTATAAAGGTGACAGACCTCATCCTCACCACCCTGTACTGATCCATAGTGCGTATAGAGGTGACAGAGCTCATCCTCACCACCCTCTGCTGATCCATAGTGCGTATAGAGGTGACAGAGCTCATTCTCACCACCCTCCACTGATCCATAGTGCGTATAGAGGTGACAGAGCTCATCCTCACCACCCTCCACTGATCCATAGTGCGTATAGAGGTGACAGAGCTCATTCTCACCACCCACAGCTGAGCCATAGTGTGTATAAAGGTGACAGAGCTCATCCTCTCCACCCTCTGCTGACCCATAGTGCGTATACAGGTGACAGACCTCATCCTCACCAGCCTCCACTGATCCATAGTGCGTATAGAGGTGACAGACCTCATTCTCACCACCCTATGCTGATCCATAGTGCGTATAGAGGTGACAGATCTCATTCTCACCACCCTCTGCTGATCCATAGTGCGTATAGAGGTGACAGCCCTCATCCTCACCACCCTCTGCTGACCCATAGTGCGTATAGAGGTGACAGACCTCATCCTCACCACCCTCCACTGATCCATAGTGCGTATAGAGGTGACAGACCTCATTCTCACCACCCTCCACTGATCCATAGTGCGTATAGAGGTGACAGATCTCATTCTCACCACCCTCTGCTGATCCATAGTGCGTATAGAGGTGACAGACCTCATCCTCACCACCCTCTGCTGATCCATAGTGCGTATAGAGGTGACAGACCTCATCCTCACCACCCTCCACTGTTCCATAGTACGTATAGAGGTGACAGACCTCATCCTCACCACCCTCTGCTGATCCATAGTGCGAATACAGGTGACAGACCTCATTCTCACCATCCTCTGCTGTTCCATAGTACGTATAGAGGTGACAGACCTCATCCTCACCACCCTCCACTGATCCATAGTGCATATACAGGTGACAGACCTCATCCTCACCACCCTCCACTGATCCATAGTGCGTATAGAGGTGACAGACCTCATCCTCACCACCCTCTGCTGATCCATAGTGTGTATAGAGGTGACAGAGCTCATTCTCACCACCCTCTGCTGATCCATAGTGCGTATAGAGGTGACAGACCTCATCCTCACCACCCTCTGCTGATCCATAGTGCGTATAGAGGTGACAGAGCTCATTCTAACCACCCTTTGCTAATCCATAGTGCGTATAGAGGTGACAGACCTCATCCTCACCACCCTCTGCTGATCCATAGTGCGTATAGAGGTGTCAGAGCTCATTCTCACCACCCTCTGCTGATCCATAGTGCGTATAGAGATGACAGACCTCATACTCACCACCCTCTGCTGACCCATAGTGCGTATAGAGGTGACAGAGCTCATCCTCACCACCCTCCACTGATCCATAGTGCGTATAGAGGTGACAGAGCTCATCCTCACCACCCTCTGCTGACCCATAGTGCGTATAGAGGTGACAGAGCTCATTCTCACCACCCTCTGCTGATCCATAGTGCGTATAGAGGTGACAGCCCTCATCCTCACCACCCTCTGCTGACCCATAGTGCGTATAGAGGTGACAGCCCTCATCCTCACCACCCTCTTCTGATCCATAGTGCGTATAGAGGTGACAGAGCTCATCCTCACCACCCTCCACTGATCCATAGTGCGTATAGAGGTGACAGAGCTCATTCTCACCACCCTCTGCTGATCCATAGTGTGTATAGAGGTGACAGAGCTCATTCTAACCACCCTTTGCTAATCCATATTGTGTATAGAGGTGACAGATCTCATACTCACCACCCTCTGCTGAACCATAGTGCGTATAGAGGTGACAGAGCTCATCCTCACCACCCTCCACTGATCCATAGTGCGTATAGAGGTGACAGAGCTCATCCTCACCACCCTCTGCTGACCCATAGTGCGTATAGAGGTGACAGAGCTCATTCTCACCACCCTCTGCTGATCCATAGTGCGTATAGAGGTGACAGCCCTCATCCTCACCACCCTCTGCTGACCCATAGTGCGTATAGAGGTGACAGCCCTCATCCTCACCACCCTCTTCTGATCCATAGTGCGTATAGAGGTGACAGAGCTCATCCTCACCACCCTCCACTGATCCATAGTGCGTATAGAGGTGACAGAGCTCATTCTCACCACCCTCTGCTGATCCATAGTGTGTATAGAGGTGACAGAGCTCATTCTAACCACCCTTTGCAAATCCATAGTGTGTATAGAGGTGACAGAGCTCATTCACACCACCCTCTGCTGATCCATAGTGCGTATAGAGGTGTCAGAGCTCATTCTCACCACCCTCTGCTGATCCATAGTGCGTATAGAGATGACAGACCTCATACTCACCACCCTCTGCTGACCCATAGTGCGTATAGAGGTGACAGAGCTCATCCTCACCACCCTCCACTGATCCATAGTGCGTATAGAGGTGACAGAGCTCATCCTCACCACCCTCTGCTGACCCATAGTGCGTATAGAGGTGACAGAGCTCATTCTCACCACTCTCTGCTGATCCATAGTGCGTATAGAGGTGACAGAGATCATCCTCACCACCCTCTGCTGACCCATAGTGTGTATAAAGGGGACAGACCTCATTCTCACCACCCTATGCTGATCCATAGTGCGTATAGAGGTGACAGAGCTCTTTCTCACCACACTCCACTGATCCATAGTGCGTATAGAGGTGACAGAGCTCATCCTCACCACCCTCTGCTGACCCATAGTGCGTATAGAGGTGACAGAGCTCATTCTCACCACCCTCTGCTGATCCATAGTGCGTATAGAGGTGACAGCCCTCATCCTCACCACCCTCTGCTGACCCATAGTGCGTATAGAGGTGACAGCCCTCATCCTCACCACCCTCTTCTGATCCATAGTGCGTATAGAGGTGACAGAGCTCATCCTCACCACCCTCCACTGATCCATAGTGCGTATAGAGGTGACAGAGCTCATCCTCACCACCCTCTGATGACCCATAGTGCGTATAGAGGTGACAGAGCTCATTCTCACCACCCTCTGCTGATCCAAAGTGTGTATAGAGGTGACAGAGATCATCCTCACCACCCTCTGCTGACCCATAGTGCGTATAAATTGGACAGACCTCATTCTCACCACCCAATGCTGATCCATAGTGCGTAAAGAGGTGACAGAGCTCTTTCTCACCACACTCCACTGATCCATAGTGCGTATAGAGGTGACAGAGCTCATCCTCACCACCCTCTGCTGACCCATAGTGCGTATAGAGGTGACAGAGCTCATTCTCACCACCCTCTGCTGATCCATAGTGCGTATAGAGGTTACAGACCTCATCCTCACCACCCTCCACTGATGCATAGTGCGTATAAAGGTTACAGACCTCATCCTCACCACCCTCAGCTGATCCATAGTGCGTATAGAGGTGACAGACCTCATCCTCACTACCCTCTGCTGATCCATAGTGCGTATAGAGGTGACAGAGCTCATCCTCACCACCCTCCACTGATCCATAGTGCGTATAGAGGTGACAGAGCTCATCCTCACCACCCTCTGCTGACCCATAGTGCGTATAGAGGTGACAGAGCTCATCCTCACCACCCTCAGCTGATCCATAGTGCATATACAGGTGACAGAGCTCATTCTCACCACCCTCCACTGATCCATAGTGCGTATAGAGGTGACAGACCTCATCCTCACCACCCTCTGCTGATCCATAGTGCGTATAGAGGTGACAGAGCTCATTCTCTCCACCCTCTGCTGATCCATAGTGCGTATAAAGGTGACAGAGCTCATCCAAACCACCCTCCACTGTTCCATAGTGCGTATAGAGGTGACAGAGCTCATCCTCACCACCCTCCACTGATCCATATTGCCTATAAAGGTGATAGAGCTCATCCTCACCACCCTCCACTGATCCATAGTGCGTATAAAGGTGACAGACCTCATCCTCACCACCCTCCACTAACCCATAGTGCGTATAGAGGTGACAAAGCTCATTCTCACCACCCTCCACTGATCCATAGTGTGTATAGAGGTGAAAAAACTCATTCTCACCACCCTCCACTGATCCATAGTGCGTATAGAGGTGACAGAGCTCATCCTCACCACCCTTCACTGATCCATAGTGTGTATAGAGGTGACAGAACTCATTCTCACCACCCTCCACTGATCCATAGTGTGTATAGAGGTGACAAAACTCATTCTCACCACCCTCCACTGATCCATAGTGCGTATAGAGGTGACAGAGCTCATCCTCACCACCCTCCACTGATCCATAGTGCGTATAAAGGTGACAGACCTCATCCTCACCACCCTCTGCTGATCCATAGTGCGTATAGTGGGGAAAGACCTCATCCTCACCACCCTGTACTGATCCATAGTGCATATTCAGGTGACAGAGCTCATTCTCACCACCCTCACTGATCCATAGTGTGTATAGAGGTGACAGAGCTCATTCTCACCACCCTATACTGATCCATAGTGTGTATAGAGGTGCCAGAGCTCATTCTCACCACCCGCTGCTGATCCATAGTGCGTATAAAGGTGACAGAGCTCATTCTCACCACACTCCACTGATCCATAGTGTGTATAGAGGTGACAGACCTCATTCTCACCACCCTCTGCTGATCCATATTGCGTATAGAGGTGACAGACCTCATCCTCACCACCCTCCGCTGATCCATAGTGCGTATAGAGGTGACAACCCTCATTCTCACCACCCTCCACTGATCCATAGTGCGTATAAAGGTGACAGAGCTCATCCTCACCACCCTCCACTGATCCATAGTGTGTATAGAGGTGACAGACCTCATTCTCACCACCCTCTGCTGATCCATAGTGCGTATAGAGTTGACAACCCTCATTCTCACCACCCTCCACTGATCCATAGTGCGTATAAAGGTGACAGAGCTCATCCTCACCACCCTCCACTGATCCATAGTGCGTATAGAGGTGACAGAGCTCATTCTCACCACCCTCTGCTGACCCATAGTGCGTATAGAGGTGACAGACCTCATCCTCACCACCCTCTGCTGACCCATAGTGCGTATAGAGGTGACAGAGCTCATTCTCACCACCCTCTGCTGATCCATAGTGCGTATAGAGGTGACAGAGCTCATTCTCACCACCCTCTGCTGATCCATAGTGTGTATAGAGGTGACAGACCTCATCCTCACCACCCTCTGCTGACCCATAGTGCGTATACAGGTGACAGACCTCATCCTCACCACCCTCTGCTGATCCATAGTGCGAATAGAGGTGACAGACCTCATCCTCACCACCCTCTGCTGATCCATAGTGCATATACAGGTGACAGACCTCATCCTCACCACCCTCCACTGATCCATAGTGCGTATAAAGGTGACAGATCTCATCCTCACCACCCTCCACTGACCCATAGTGCGTATAGAGGTGACAGAGCTCATCCTCACCACCCTATACTGATCCATATTGTGTATAGAGGTGACAGACCTCATCCTCACCACCCTCTGCTGATCCATAGTGCATATACAGGTGACAGACCTCATCCTCACCACCCTCCACTGATCCATAGTGCGTATAGCGGTGACAGAGCTCATCCTCACCACCCTATACTGATCCATAGTGCGTATAGAGGTGACAGAGCTCATCCTCACCACCCTCCACTGATCCATAGTGCGTATAGAGGTGACAGAGCTCATCCTCACCACCCTCCACTGATGCATAGTGCGTATAAAGGTTACAGACCTCATCCTCACCACACTCCACTGACCCATAGTGCGTATAGAGGTGACAGAGCTCATCCTCACCACCCTCCACTGACCCATAGTGCGTATACAGGTGACAGACCTCATCCTCACCACCCTCTGCTGATCCATAGTGCGTATAGAGGTGACAGAGCTCATTATCACCACCCTCGGCTTATCCATAGTGCGTATAGAGGTGACAGACCTCATCCTCACCACCCTCCACTGACCCATAGTGCGTATACAGGTGACAGACCTCATCCTCACCACCCTATGCTGATCCATAGTGCATATAAAGGTGACAGAGCTCATTCTCACCACCCTATGCTGATCCATAGTGCATATAAAGGTGACAGACCTCATCCTCACCACCCTATGCTGATCCATAGTGCGTATAGAGGTGACAGAGCTTATCCTAACCACCCTCCACTGATCCATAGTGCGTATAGAGGTGACAGACCTCATTCTCACCACCCTCCACTGATCCATAGGGCGTATAGAGGTGACAGAGCTCATTCTCACCAACCTCCACTGATCCATAGTGCGTATAGAGGTGACAGCCCTCATCCTCACCACCCTCCACTGATCCACAGTGCGTATAGAGGTGACAGAGCTCATTCTCACCACCCTCCACTGATCCATAGTGCGTATAGAGGTGACAGAGCTCATTCTCACCACCGTCTGCTGAGCCATAGTGCGTATAGAGGTGACAGAGCTCATTCTCTCCACCCTCTGCTGATCCATAGTGCGTATAAAGGTGACAGAGCTCATCCAAACCACCCTCCACTGTTCCATAGTGCGTATAGAGGTGACAAAGCTCATCCTCACCACCCTCCACTGATCCATAGTGCCTATAAAGGTGATAGAGCTCATCCTCACCACCCTCCACTGATCCATAGTGCGTATAAAGGTGACAGATCTCATCCTCACCACCCTCCACTGACCCATAGTGCGTATAGAGGTGACAGAGCTCATCCTCACCACCCTATACTGATCCATATTGTGTATAGAGGTGACAGAACTCATTCTCACCACCCTCCACTGATCCATAGTGCGTATAGAGGTGACAGAGCTCATTCTCACCACCCTCCACTGATCCATAGTGTGTATAGAGGTGACAGAGCTCATCCTCACTACCCTCCACTAACCCATAGTGCGTATAGAGGTGACAAAGCTCATTATCACCACCCTCGGCTTATCCATAGTGCGTATAGAGGTTACAAAGCTCATCCTCACCACCCTCCACTGATCCATAGTGCCTATAAAGGTGATAGAGCTCATCCTCACCACCCTCCACTGATCCATAGTGCGTATAAAGGTGACAGATCTCATCCTCACCACCCTCCACTGACCCATAGTGCGTATAGAGGTGACAGAGCTCATCCTCACCACCCTATACTGATCCATATTGTGTATAGAGGTGACAGAACTCATTCTCACCACCCTCCACTGATCCATAGTGCGTATAGAGGTGACAGAGCTCATTCTCACCACCCTCCACTGATCCATAGTGTGTATAGAGGTGACAGAGCTCATCCTCACTACCCTCCACTGATCCATAGTGCGTATAGAGGTGACAGAGCTCATTCTCACCACCCTCCACTGATCCATAGTGCGTATAAAGGTGACAGAGCTCATTCTCACCACCCTCCACTGATCCATAGTGCTTATAGAGGTGACAGACCTCATCCTCACCACCCTCCACTGATCCACAGTGCGTATAGAGGTGACAGAGCTCATTCTCACCACCCTCCACTGATCCATAGTGCGTATAAAGGTGACAGAGCTCATTCTCACCACCCTCCACTGATAAATAGTGCGTATAGAGGTGACAGACCTCATCCTCACCACCCTCCACTGATCCATAGTGCGTATAGAGGTGACAGAGCTCATTCTCACCACCCTCCACTGATCCATAGTGTGTATAGAGGTGACAGAACTCATTCTCACCACCCTCCACTGATCCATAGTGCGTATAGAGGTGACAGAGCTCATTCTCACCACCCTCCACTGATCCATAGTGCGTATAGAGGTGACAGAGCTCATCCTCACCACCCTCCACTGATCCACAGTGCGTATAGAGGTGACAGAGCTCATTCTCACCACCCTCCACTGATCCATAGTGTGTATAGAGGTGACAGAGCTCATTCTCACCACCCTCCACTGATCCAAAGGGCGGGATGCTATATAGCAGAAATGCGGTAAAAACCCCGTTTTCGGGGTTTCCACCGCATTTCTATATGCTATATGGCGCCTCCGCAGTGTCAGCGCTGCGGAGGGAATCGCCAGCTAAAGCTGGCGAATCCCTGCAGAAGCCTATGGGCTTCTTACCGCAGCGCTGTTTGAGGGATCCGTCACGGATCCCTCCCAGCGTGCCCTGCAGCCGGCGCCGGGGTCTGCGCATGCGCAGATGGACTCCCGGGTCACAGACCCGGAAGTCCAGTGCCGGCACCGCATCGCAAGGGACAGCTCTTACCGCAAGAGCTGTCCCTTGCATGAATAACGGCATATGTTATAGCATATGCCGTTATTAAAAATGCGATGTCCGGCGAAGGGGGGCCGCGGATGTTATAACATCCCGCCCAAAGTGCGTATAGAGGTGACAGCCCTCATCCTAACCACCCTCTGCTGACCCATAGTGCGTATAGAGGTGACAGAGCTCATCCTCACCACCCTATACTGATCTATAGTGCGTATAGAGGTGACAGAGCTCATCCTCACCACCCTCTGTTTACCCATAGTGCGTATAGAGGTGACAGAGCTCATCCTCACCACCCTCTGCTGATCCATAGTGCGTATAGTGGTGACAGACCTCATCCTCACCACCCTGTACTGATCCATAGTGCGTATTCAGGTGCCAGAGCTCATTCTCTCCACCCTATACTGATACATAGTGTGTATAGAGGTGCCAGAGCTCATTCTCACCACCCGCTGCTGATCCATAGTGCGTATAAAGGTGACAGAGCTCATTCTCACCACACTCCACTGATCCATAGTGTGTATAGAGGTGACAGAGCTCATTCTCACCACCCTCTGCTGATCCATAGTTTGTATAGAGGTGACAGATCTCATCCTCACCACCCTCTGCTGAGCCATAGTGCGTATAGAGATAATAAAGCTCATTCTCACCACCCTCTGCTGATCCATAGTGCGTAAAGAGGTGACAGAGCGCATTCTCACCACACTCCACTGATCCATAGTGCGTATAAAGGTGACAGAGCTCATTCTCACCACCCGCTGCTGATCCATAGTGCGTATAGAGGTGACAGAGCTCATTCTCACCACACTCCACTGATCCATAGTGTGTATAGAGGTGACAGAGCTCATTCTCACCACCCTCTGCTGATCCATAGTTTGTATAGAGGTGACAGAGCTCATTCTCACCTCCCACTGCTGAGCCATAGTGTGTATAGAGGTGTCAGAACTCATTCTCACCACCCTCCACTGATCCATAGTGCGTATAGAGGTGACAGAGCTCATCCTCACCACCCGCTGCTGATCCATAGTGCGTATAGAGGTGACAGACCTCATCCTCACCACCCTCTGCTGATCCATAGTGCGTAGAGAGGTGACAGAGCTCTACCTCACCACCCTCTGCTAATGCATAGTGCGTATAAAGGTGACAGACCTCATTCTCACCACCCTCCACTGATCCATAGTGCGTATACAGGTGACAGAGCTCATTCTCACCACCCTCCACTGATCCATAGTGCGTATAGAGGTGACAGAGCTCATCCTCACCACCCTCCACTGATCCACAGTGCGTATAGAGGTGACAGAGCTCATTCTCACCACCCTCCACTGATCCATAGTGTGTATAGAGGTGACAGAGCTCATTCTCACCACCCTCCACTGATCCATAGTGCGTATAGAGGTGACAGCCCTCATCCTCACCACCCTCTGCTGACCCATAGTGCGTATAGAGGTGACAGAGCTCATCCTCACCACCCTATACTGATCTATAGTGTGTATATAGGTGACAGAGCTCATTCTCACCAGCCTCCACTGATCCATAGTGCGTATAGAGGTGACAGCCCTCATCCTCACCACCCTCTGCTGACCCATAGTGCGTATAGAGGTGACAGAGCTCATCCTCACCACCCTATACTGATCTATAGTGCGTATAGAGGTGACAGAGCTCATCCTCACCACCCTCCACTGATCCATAGTGCGTATAGAGGTGACAGAGCTCATCCTCACCACCCTCTGCTGATCCATAGTGCGTAAAGTGGTGACAGACCTCATCCTCACCACCCTGTACTGATCCATAGTGCGTATTCAGGTGCCAGAGCTCATTCTCTCCACCCTATACTGATCCATAGTGTGTATAGAGGTGCCAGAGCTCATTCTCACCACCCGCTGCTGATCCATAGTGCGTATAAAGGTGACAGAGCTCATTCTCACCACACTCCACTGATCCATAGTGTGTATAGAGGTGACAGAGCTCATTCTCACAACCCTCCACTGATCCATAGTGCGTATAGAGGTGCCAGAGCTCATTCTCACCACCCGCTGCTGATCCATAGTGCGTATAGAGGTGACAGAGCTCATTCTCACCACACTCCACTGATCCATAGTGTGTATAGAGGTGACAGAGCTCATTCTCACCACCCTCTGCTGATCCATAGTTTGTATAGAGGTGACAGATCTCATCCTCACCACCCTCTGCTGAGCCATAGTGCGTATAGAGATAATAAAGCTTATTCTCACCTCCCACTGCTGAGCCATAGTTTGTATAGAGGTGACAGAGCTCATCCTCACCACCCTCCACTGATCCATAGTGCGTATAAAGGTGACAGAGCTCATTCTCACCACCCTCTGCTGACACATAGTGCGTATAGAGGTGACAGAGCTCATTCTCACCACACTCCACTGATCCATAGTGCGTATAAAGGTGACAGAGCTCATTCTCACCACCCGCTGCTGATCCATAGTGCGTATAGAGGTGACAGAGCTCATTCTCACCACACTCCACTGATCCATAGTGTGTATAGAGGTGACAGAGCTCATTCTCACCACCCTCTGCTGATCCATAGTTTGTATAGAGGTGACAGAGCTCATTCTCACCTCCCACTGCTGAGCCATAGTGCGTATAGAGGTGACAGAGCTCATTCTCACCACACTCCACTGATCCATAGTGTGTATAGAGGTGACAGAGCTCATCCTCACCACCCTCCACTGATCCATAGTGCGTATAGAGGAGACAGAGCTCATTCTCACCAACCTCCACTGTTCCATAGTGCGTATAGAGGTGACAGACCTCATCCTCACCACCCTCTGCTGATCCATAGTGCGTAGAGAGGTGACAGAGCTCTACCTCACCACCCTCTGCTAATGCATAGTGCGTATAAAGGTGACAGAGCTCATCCTCACCACCCTCCACTGATCCATAGTGCGTATAGAGGTGACAGAGCTCATCCTCACCGCCCTCTGCTGATCCATAGTGCGAATAGAGGTGACAGAGCTCATCCTCACCACCCTCAGCTGATCCATAGTGCATATACAGGTGACAGAGCTCATTCTCACCACCCTCCACTGATCCATAGTGCGTATAGAGGTGACAGACCTCATCCTCACCACCCTCTGCTGATCCATAGTGCGTATAGAGGTGACAGAGCTCATTCTCTCCACCCTCTGCTGATCCATAGTGCGTATAGAGGTGACAGAGCTCATCCTCACCACCCTCCACTGATCCATAGTGCGTATAAAGGTAACAGACCTCATCCTCACCACCCTCTGCTGATCCATAGTGCGTATAGTGGGGACAGACCTCATCCTCACCACCCTGTACTGATCCATAGTGTGTATAGAGGTGACAGAGCTCATTCTCACCACCCTATACTGATCCATAGTGTGTATAGAGGTGCCAGAGCTCATTCTCACCACCCGCTGCTGATCCATAGTGCGTATAAAGGTGACAGAGCTCATTCTCACCACACTCCACTGATCCATAGTGTGTATAGAGGTGACAGAGCTCATTCTCACCACCTTCAACTGACCCATAGTGTGTATAGAGGTGACAGACCTCATTCTCACCACCCTCTGCTGATCCATATTGCGTATAGAGGTGACAGACCTCATCCTCACCACCCTCCGCTGATCCATAGTGCGTATAGAGGTGACAACCCTCATTCTCACCACCCTCCACTGATCCATAGTGCGTATAGAGGTGACAACCCTCATTCTCACCACCCTCTGCTGATCCATAGTGCGTATAGAGGTGACAGACCTCATTCTCACCACCCTCTGCTGATCCGTAGTGCGTATAGAGGTGACAACCCTCATTCTCACCACCCTCCACTGATCCATAGTGCGTATAGAGGTGACAGAGCTCATCCTCACCACCCTCTGCTGATCCATAGTGCGTATAAAGGTGACAGAGCTCATCCTCACCACCCTCCACTGATCCATAGTGCGTATAGAGGTGACAGAGCTCATTCTCACCACCCTCTGCTGACCCATAGTGCGTATAGAGGTGACAGACCTCATCCTCACCACCCTCTGCTGACCCATAGTGCGTATAGAGGTGACAGAGCTCATTCTCACCACCCTCTGCTGATCCATAGTGCGTATAGAGGTGACAGAGCTCATTCTCACCACCCTCTGCTGATCCATAGTGTGTATAGAGGTGACAGACCTCATCCTCACCACCCTCTGCTGACCCATAGTGCGTATACAGGTGACAGACCTCATCCTCACCACCCTCTGCTGATCCATAGTGCGAATAGAGGTGACAGACCTCATCCTCACCACCCTCTGCTGATCCATAGTGCATATACAGGTGACAGACCTCATCCTCACCACCCTCCACTGATCCATAGTGCGTATAGCGGTGACAGAGCTCATCCTCACCACCCTATACTGATCCATAGTGCGTATAGAGGTGACAGAGCTCATCCTCACCACCCTCCACTGATCCATAGTGCGTATAGAAGTGACAGAGCTCATCCTCACCACCCTCTGCTGAGCCATAGTGCATATACAGGTGACAGAGCTCATTCTCACCACCCTATACTGATCCATAGTGCGTATAGCGGTGACAGAGCTCATCCTCACCACCCTATACTGATCCATAGTGCGTATAGCGGTGACAGAGCTCATCCTCACCACCCTATACTGATCCATAGTGCGTATAGAGGTGACAGAGCTCATCCTCACCACCCTCCACTGATCCATAGTGCGTATAGCGGTGACAGAGCTCATCCTCACCACCCTATACTGATCCATAGTGCGTATAGAGGTGACAGAGCTCATCCTCACCACCCTCCACTGATCCATAGTGTGTATAGAGGTGACAGAGCTCATCCTCACCACCCTCCACTGATGCATAGTGCGTATAAAGGTTACAGACCTCATCCTCACCACCCTCCACTGATCCATAGTGCGTATAGAGGTGACAGAGCTTATTCTCACCACCCTCCACTGACCCATAGTGCGTATAGAGGTGACAGAGCTCATTCTCACCACCCTCTGCTGACCCATAGTGCGTATAGAGGTGACAGAGCTCATCCTCACCACACTCCACTGACCCATAGTGCGTATAGAGGTGACAGAGCTCATTCTCACCACCCTCTGCTGATCCATAGTGCGTATAGAGGTGACAGAGCTCATTCTCACCACCCTCTGCTGATCCATAGTGTGTATAAAGGTGACAGAGCTCATTCTCACCACCCTCTGCTGATCCATAGTGCGTATAGAGGTGACAGAGCTCATTATCACCACCCTCGGCTTATCCATAGTGCGTATAGAGGTGACAGACCTCATCCTCACCACCCTCCACTGACCCATAGTGCGTATACAGGTGACAGACCTCATCCTCACCACCCTATGCTGATCCATAGTGCATATAAAGGTGACAGAGCTCATTCTCACCACCCTATGCTGATCCATAGTGCATATAAAGGTGACAGACCTCATCCTCACCACCCTCCACTGATCCATAGTGCGTATAGAGGTGACAGAGCTTATCCTCACCACCCTCCACTGATCCATAGTGCGTATAGAGGTGACAGACCTCATCCTCACCACCCTCCACTGATCCATAGGGCGTATAGAGGTGACAGAGCTCATTCTCACCAACCTCCACTGATCCATAGTGCGTATAGAGGTGACATACCTCATCCTTACCACCCTCTGCTGATCCATAGTGCGTATAGAGGTGACAGAGCTCATTCTCACCACCGTCTGCTGAGCCATAGTGCGTATAGAGGTGACAGAGCTCATCCAAACCACCCTCCACTGTTCCATAGTGCGTATAGAGGTGACAGAGCTCATCCAAACCACCCTCCACTGTTCCATAGTGCGTATAGAGGTGACAAAGCTCATCCTCACCACCCTCCACTGATCCATAGTGCCTATAAAGGTGATAGAGCTCATCCTCACCACCCTCCACTGATCCATAGTGCGTATAAAGGTGACAGATCTCATCCTCACCACCCTCCACTGATCCATAGTGCGTATAAAGGTGAAAGATCTCATCCTCACCACCCTCCACTGACCCATAGTGCGTATAGAGGTGACAGAGCTCATCCTCACCACCCTATACTGATCCATATTGTGTATAGAGGTGACAGAACTCATTCTCACCACCCTCCACTGATCCATAGTGCGTATAAAGGTGACAGAGCTCATCCTCACTACCCTCCACTAACCCATAGTGCGTATAGAGGTGACAAAGCTCATTCTCACCACCCTCCACTGATCCATAGTGTGTATAGAGGTGAAAAAACTCATTCTCACCACCCTCCACTGATCCATAGTGCGTATAGAGGTGACAGAGCTCATCCTCACCACCCTTCACTGATCCATAGTGTGTATAGAGGTGACAGAACTCATTCTCACCACCCTCCACTGATCCATAGTGTGTATAGAGGTGACAAAACTCATTCTCACCACCCTCTGCTGATCCATAGTGCGTATAGTGGGGACAGACCTCATCCTCACCACCCTGTACTGATCCATAGTGCATATTCAGGTGACAGAGCTCATTCTCACCACCCTATACTGATCCATAGTGTGTATAGAGGTGCCAGAGCTCATTCTCACCACCCGCTGCTGATCCATAGTGCGTATAAAGGTGACAGAGCTCATTCTCACCACACTCCACTGATCCATAGTGCGTATAGAGGTGACAGAGCTCATCCTCACCACCCTCCACTGTTCCATAGTGCATATACAGGTGACAGACCTCATTCTCACCACCCTCCACTGATCCATAGTGCGTATAGAGGTGACAGAGCTCATTCTCACCACACTCCACTGATCCATAGTGTGTATAGAGGTGACAGAGCTCATTCTCACCACCTTCAACTGACCCATAGTGTGTATAGAGGTGACAGACCTCATTCTCACCACCCTCTGCTGATCTATATTGCGTATAGAGGTGACAGACCTCATCCTCACCACCCTCCGCTGATCCATAGTGCGTATAGAGGTGACAACCCTCATTCTCACCACCCTCCACTGACCCATAGTGCGTATAGAGGTGACAGAGCTCATTCTCACCACCCTCTGCTGACCCATAGTGCGTATAGAGGTGACAGACCTCATCCTCACCACCCTCCACTGATCCATAGTGCGTATAGAGGTGACAGAGCTCATTCTCACCACCCTCCACTGACCCATAGTGCGTATAGAGGTGACAGAGCTCATTCTCACCACCCTCTGCTGACCCATAGTGCGTATAGAGGTGACAGAGCTCATCCTCACCACACTCCACTGACCCATAGTGCGTATAGAGGTGACAGAGCTCATTCTCACCACCCTCTGCTGATCCATAGTGTGTATAAAGGTGACAGAGCTCATTCTCACCACCCTCTGCTGATCCATAGTGCGTATAGAGGTGACAGAGCTCATTATCACCACCCTCGGCTTATCCATAGTGCGTATAGAGGTGACAGACCTCATCCTCACCACCCTCCACTGACCCATAGTGCGTATACAGGTGACAGACCTCATACTCACCACCCTATGCTGATCCATAGTGCATATAAAGGTGACAGAGCTCATTCTCACCACCCTATGCTGATCCATAGTGCATATAAAGGTGACAGACCTCATCCTCACCACCCTCCACTGATCCATAGTGCGTATAGAGGTGACAGAGCTTATCCTCACCACCCTCCACTGATCCATAGTGCGTATAGAGGTGACAGACCTCATCCTCACCACCCTCCACTGATCCATAGGGCGTATAGAGGTGACAGAGCTCATTCTCACCAACCTCCACTGATCCATAGTGCGTATAGAGGTGACAGACCTCATCCTCACCACCCTCTGCTGATCCATAGTGCGTATAGAGGTGACAGAGCTCATTCTCACCACCGTCTGCTGAGCCATAGTGCGTATAGAGGTGACAGAGCTCATTCTCTCCACCCTCTGCTGATCCATAGTGCGTATAAAGGTGACAGAGCTCATCCAAACCACCCTCCACTGTTCCATAGTGCGTATAGAGGTGACAAAGCTCATCCTCACCACCCTCCACTGATCCATAGTGCCTATAAAGGTGATAGAGCTCATCCTCACCACCCTCCACTGATCCATAGTGCGTATAAAGGTGACAGATCTCATCCTCACCACCCTCCACTGATCCATAGTGCGTATAAAGGTGACAGATCTCATCCTCACCACCCTCCACTGACCCATAGTGCGTATAGAGGTGACAGAGCTCATCCTCACCACCCTATACTGATCCATATTGTGTATAGAGGTGACAGAACTCATTCTCACCACCCTCCACTGATCCATAGTGTGTATAGAGGTGACAGAGCTCATCCTCACTACCCTCCACTAACCCATAGTGCGTATAGAGGTGACAAAGCTCATTCTCACCACCCTCCACTGATCCATAGTGTGTATAGAGGTGAAAAAACTCATTCTCACCACCCTCCACTGATCCATAGTGCGTATAGAGGTGACAGAGCTCATCCTCACCACCCTTCACTGATCCATAGTGTGTATAGAGGTGACAGAACTCATTCTCACCACCCTCCACTGATCCATAGTGTGTATAGAGGTGACATAGCTCATCCTCACCACCCTCCACTGATCCATAGTGTGTATAGAGGTGACAGAGCTCATCCTCACCACCCTTCACTGATCCATAGTGTGTATAGAGGTGACAGAACTCATTCTCACCACCCTCCACTGATCCATATTGTGTATAGAGGTGACAGAACTCATTCTCACCACCCTCCACTGATCCATAGTGTGTATAGAGGTGACAGAGCTCATCCTCACTACCCTCCACTAACCCATAGTGCGTATAGAGGTGACAAAGCTCATTCTCACCACCCTCCACTGATCCATAGTGTGTATAGAGGTGAAAAAACTCATTCTCACCACCCTCCACTGATCCATAGTGCGTATAGAGGTGACAGAGCTCATCCTCACCACCCTTCACTGATCCATAGTGTGTATAGAGGTGACAAAACTCATTCTCACCACCCTCCACTGATCCATAGTGCGTATAGAGGTGACATAGCTCATCCTCACCACCCTCCACTGATCCATAGTGCGTATAAAGGTGACAGACCTCATCCTCACCACCCTCTGCTGATCCATAGTGCGTATAGTGGGGACAGACCTCATCCTCACCACCCTGTACTGATCCATAGTGCATATTCAGGTGACAGAGCTCATTCTCACCACCCTCACTGATCCATAGTGTGTATAGAGGTGACAGAGCTCATTCTCACCACCCTATACTGATCCATAGTGTGTATAGAGGTGCCAGAGCTCATTCTCACCACCCGCTGCTGATCCATAGTGCGTATAAAGGTGACAGAGCTCATTCTCACCACACTCCACTGATCCATAGTGTGTATAGAGGTGACAGAGCTCATTCTCACCACCTTCAACTGACCCATAGTGTGTATAGAGGTGACAGACCTCATTCTCACCACCCTCTGCTGATCCATATTGCGTATAGAGGTGACAGACCTCATCCTCACCACCCTCCGCTGATCCATAGTGCGTATAGAGGTGACAACCCTCATTCTCACCACCCTCCACTGATCCATAGTGCGTATAAAGGTGACAGAGCTCATCCTCACCACCCTCCACTGATCCATAGTGTGTATAGAGGTGACAGACCTCATTCTCACCACCCTCTGCTGATCCATAGTGCGTATAGAGGTGACAACCCTCATTCTCACCACCCTCCGCTGATCCATAGTGCGTATAGAGGTGACAACCCTCATTCTCACCACCCTCCACTGATCCATAGTGCGTATAAAGGTGACAGAGCTCATCCTCACCACCCTCCACTGATCCATAGTGCGTATAGAGGTGACAGAGCTCATTCTCACCACCCTCTGCTGACCCATAGTGCGTATAGAGGTGACAGACCTCATCCTCACCACCCTCTGCTGACCCATAGTGCTTATAGAGGTTACAGAGCTCATTCTCACCACCCTCTGCTGACCCATAGTGTGTATAGAGGTGACAGACCTCATCCTCACCACCCTCTGCTGACCCATAGTGCGTATACAGGTGACAGACCTCATCCTCACCACCCTCTGCTGATCCATAGTGCGAATAGAGGTGACAGACCTCATCCTCACCACCCTCTGCTGATCCATAGTGCATATACAGGTGACAGACCTCATCCTCACCACCCTCCACTGATCCATAGTGCGTATAGCGGTGACAACCCTCATTCTCACCACCCTCCACTGATCCATAGTGCGTATAAAGGTGACAGAGCTCATCCTCACCACCCTCCACTGATCCATAGTGCGTATAAAGGTGACAGAGCTCATCCTCACCACCCTCCACTGATCCATATTGCGTATAGAGGTGACAGACCTCATCCTCACCACCCTCCGCTGATCCATAGTGCGTATAGAGGTGACAACCCTCATTCTCACCACCCTCCACTGATCCATAGTGCGTATAAAGGTGACAGAGCTCATCCTCACCACCCTCCACTGATCCATAGTGCGTATAGAGGTGACAGAGCTCATTCTCACCACCCTCTGCTGACCCATAGTGCGTATAGAGGTGACAGACCTCATCCTCACCACCCTCTGCTGACCCATAGTGCGTATAGAGGTGACAGAGCTCATTCTCACCACCCTCTGCTGATCCATAGTGTGTATAGAGGTGACAGACCTCATCCTCACCACCCTCTGCTGACCCATAGTGCGTATACAGGTGACAGACCTCATCCTCACCACCCTCTGCTGATCCATAGTGCGAATAGAGGTGACAGACCTCATCCTCACCACCCTCTGCTGATCCATAGGGCATATACAGGTGACAGACCTCATCCTCACCACCCTCCACTGATCCATAGTGCGTATAGCGGTGACAGAGCTCATCCTCACCACCCTATACTGATCCATAGTGCGTATAGAGGTGACAGAGCTCATCCTCACCACCCTCCACTGATGCATAGTGCGTATAAAGGTTACAGACCTCATCCTCACCACCCTCCACTGACCCATAGTGCGTATAGAGGTGACAGAGCTCATTCTCACCACCCTCTGCTGATCCATAGTGTGTATAAAGGTGACAGAGCTCATTCTCACCACCCTCTGCTGATCCATAGTGCGTATAGAGGTGACAGAGCTCATTATCACCACCCTCGGCTTATCCATAGTGCGTATAGAGGTGACAGACCTCATCCTCACCACCCTCCACTGAACCATAGTGCGTATAAAGGTGACAGACCTCATCCTCACCACCCTATGCTGATCCATAGTGCATATAAAGGTGACAGAGCTCATTCTCACCACCCTATGCTGATCCATAGTGCATATAAAGGTGACAGACCTCATCCTCACCACCCTATGCTGATCCAAAGTGCGTATAGAGGTGACAGAGCTTATCCTCACCACCCTCCACTGATCCATAGTGCGTATAGAGGTGACAGACCTCATCCTCACCACCCTCCACTGATCCATAGGGCGTATAGAGGTGACAGAGCTCATTCTCACCAACCTCCACTGATCCATAGTGCGTATAGAGGTGACAGACCTCATCCTCACCACCCTCTGCTGATCCATAGTGCGTATAGAGGTGACAGAGCTCATTCTCACCACCGTCTGCTGAGCCATAGTGCGTATAGAGGTGACAGAGCTCATTCTCTCCACCCTCTGCTGATCCATAGTGCGTATAAAGGTGACAGAGCTCATCCAAACCACCCTCCACTGTTCCATAGTGCGTATAGAGGTGACAAAGCTCATCCTCACCACCCTCCACTGATCCATAGTGCCTATAAAGGTGATAGAGCTCATCCTCACCACCCTCCACTGATCCATAGTGCGTATAAAGGTGACAGATCTCATCCTCACCACCCTCCACTGACCCATAGTGCGTATAGAGGTGACAGAGCTCATCCTCACCACCCTATACTGATCCATATTGTGTATAGAGGTGACAGAACTCATTCTCACCACCCTCCACTGATCCATAGTGCGTATAGAGGTGACAGAGCTCATTCTCACCACCCTCCACTGATCCATAGTGCGTATAGAGGTGACAGAGCTCATTCTCACCACCCTCCACTGATCCATAGTGCGTATAGAAGTGACAGAGCTCATCCTCACCACCCTCCACTGATCCATAGTGTGTATAGAGGTGACAGAGCTCATCCTCACCACCCTCTGCTGATCCATAGTGCGTATAGAGGTGACAGACCTCATTCTCACCACCCTCCACTGATCCATAGTGCGTATAGAGGTGACAGAGCTCATCCTCACCACCCTCTGCTGACCCATAGTGCGTATAAATGGGACAGACCTCATTCTCACCACCCAATGCTGATCCATAGTGCGTATAAAGGTGACAGACCTCATCCTCACCACCCTCCACTGATCCATAGTGCGTATAAAGGTGACAGAGCTCATCCTCACCACCCTCCACTGATCCATAGTGTGTATAGAGGTGACAGAACTCATTCTCACCACCCTCCACTGATCCATAGTGCGTATAGAGGTGACAGAGCTCATTCTCACCACCCTCCACTGATCCATAGTGCGTATAGAGGTGACAGAGCTCATCCTCACCACCCTCCATTGATCCACAGTGCGTATAGAGGTGACAGAGCTCATTCTCACCACCCTCCACTGATCCACAGTGCGTATAGAGGTGACAGAGCTCATTCTCACTACCCTCCACTGATCCAAAGTGCGTATAGAGGTGACAGCCCTCATCCTCACCACCCTCTGCTGACCCATAGTGCGTATAGAGGTGACAGAGCTCATCCTCACCACCCTATACTGATCTATAGTGTGTATAGAGGTGACAGAGCTCATTCTCACCAGCCTCCACTGATCCATAGTGCGTATAGAGGTGACAGCCCTCATCCTCACCACCCTCTGCTGACCCATAGTGCGTATAGAGGTGACAGAGCTCATCCTCACCACCCTATACTGATCTATAGTGCGTATAGAGGTGACAGAGCTCATCCTCACCACCCTCTGTTGACCCATAGTGCGTATAGAGGTGACAGAGCTCATCCTCACCACCCTCTGCTGATCCATAGTGCGTATAGTGGTGACAGACCTCATCCTCACCACCCTGTACTGATCCATAGTGCGTATTCAGGTGCCAGAGCTCATTCTCTCCACCCTATACTGATACATAGTGTGTATAGAGGTGCCAGAGCTCATTCTCACCACCCGCTGCTGATCCATAGTGCGTATAAAGGTGACAGAGCTCATTCTCACCACACTCCACTGATCCATAGTGTGTATAGAGGTGACAGAGCTCATTCTCACAACCCTCCACTGATCCATAGTGCGTATAGAGGTGCCAGAGCTCATTCTCACCACCCGCTGCTGATCCATAGTGCGTATAGAGGTGACAGAGCTCATTCTCACCACACTCCACTGATCCATAGTGTGTATAGAGGTGACAGAGCTCATTCTCACCACCCTCTGCTGATCCATAGTTTGTATAGAGGTGACAGATCTCATCCTCACCACCCTCTGCTGAGCCATAGTGCGTATAGAGATAATAAAGCTCATTCTCACCACCCGCTGCTGATCCATAGTGCGTATAGAGGTGACAGAGCTCATTCTCACCACACTCCACTGATCCATAGTGCGTATAAAGGTGACAGAGCTCATTCTCACCACCCGCTGCTGATCCATAGTGTGTATAGAGGTGACAGAGCTCATTCTCACCACACTTCACTGATCCATAGTGTGTATAGAGGTGACAGAGCTCATTCTCACCACCCTCTGCTGATCCATAGTTTGTATAGAGGTGACAGAGCTCATTCTCACCTCCCACTGCTGAGCCATAGTGTGTATAGAGGTGACAGAGCTCATCCTCACCACCCTCCACTGATCCATAGTGCGTATAGAGGTGACAGACCTCATCCTCACCACCCTCTGCTGATCCATAGTGCGTAGAGAGGTGACAGAGCTCTACCTCACCACCCTCTGCTAATGCATAGTGCGTATAAAGGTGACAGACCTCATTCTCACCACCCTCCACTGATCCATAGTGCGTATACAGGTGACAGAGCTCATTCTCACCACCCTCCACTGATCCATAGTGCGTATAGAGGTGACAGAGCTCATCCTCACCACCCTCCACTGATCCACAGTGCGTATAGAGGTGACAGAGCTCATTCTCACCACCCTCCACTGATCCATAGTGTGTATAGAGGTGACAGAGCTCATTCTCACCACCCTCCACTGATCCATAGTGCGTATAGAGGTGACAGCCCTCATCCTCACCACCCTCTGCTGACCCATAGTGCGTATAGAGGTGACAGAGCTCATCCTCACCACCCTATACTGATCTATAGTGTGTATATAGGTGACAGAGCTCATTCTCACCAGCCTCCACTGATCCATAGTGCGTATAGAGGTGACAGCCCTCATCCTCACCACCCTCTGCTGACCCATAGTGCGTATAGAGGTGACAGAGCTCATCCTCACCACCCTATACTGATCTATAGTGCGTATAGAGGTGACAGAGCTCATCCTCACCACCCTCTGTTGACCCATAGTGCGTATAGAGGTGACAGAGCTCATCCTCACCACCCTCTGCTGATCCATAGTGCGTATAGTGGTGACAGACCTCATCCTCACCACCCTGTACTGATCCATAGTGCGTATAAAGGTGACAGAGCTCATTCTCACCACCCGCTGCTGATCCATAGTGCGTATAAAGGTGACAGAGCTCATTCTCACCACACTCCACTGATCCATAGTGTGTATAGAGGTGACAGAGCTCATTCTCACAACCCTCCACTGATCCATAGTGCGTATAGAGGTGCCAGAGCTCATTCTCACCACCCGCTGCTGATCCATAGTGCGTATAGAGGTGACAGAGCTCATTCTCACCACACTCCACTGATCCATAGTGTGTATAGAGGTGACAGAGCTCATTCTCACCACCCGCTGCTGATCCATAGTTTGTATAGAGGTGACAGATCTCATCCTCACCACCCTCTGCTGACCCATAGTGCGTATAGAGATAATAAAGCTTATTCTCACCTCCCACTGCTGAGCCATAGTGTGTATAGAGGTGACAGAGCTCATCCTCACCACCCTCCACTGATCCATAGTGTGTATAGAGGTGACAGACCTTATACTCACCACCCTCTGCTGACCCATAGTGCGTATAAAGGTGACAGAGCTCATTCTCACCACCCTCTGCTGACCCATAGTGCGTATAGAGGTGACAGAGCTCATTCTCACCACACTCCACTGATCCATAGTGCGTATAAAGGTGACAGAGCTCATTCTCACCACCCGCTGCTGATCCATAGTGCGTATAGAGGTGACAGAGCTCATTCTCACCACACTCCACTGATCCATAGTGTGTATAGAGGTGACAGAGCTCATTCTCACCACCCTCTGCTGATCCATAGTTTGTATAGAGGTGACAGAGCTCATTCTCACCTCCCACTGCTGAGCCATAGTGTGTATAGAGGTGACAGAGCTCATCCTCACCACCCTCCACTGATCCATAGTGCGTATAGAGGAGACAGAGCTCATTCTCACCAACCTCCACTGTTCCATAGTGCGTATAGAGGTGACAGACCTCATCCTCACCACCCTCTGCTGATCCATAGTGCGTAGAGAGGTGACAGAGCTCTACCTCACCACCCTCTGCTAATGCATAGTGCGTATAAAGGTGACAGAGCTCATCCTCACCACCCTCCACTGATCCATAGTGCGTATACAGGTAACAGACCTCATTCTCACCACCCTCTACTGATCCATAGTGCGTATAGAGGTGACAGAGCTCATCCTCACCGCCCTCTACTGATCCATAGTGCGAATAGAGGTGACAGAGCTCATTCTCACCACCCTCTGCTGATGCTTAGTGCGTATAAAGGTGACAAAGCTCATCCTCACCACCCTCTGCTGATCCATAGTGCGTATAGAGGTGTCAGACCTCATCCTCACCACCCTCTACTGATCCATAGTGCGTATAGAGGTGACAGAGCTCATTCTCACCACCCTCTGCTGATCCATAGTGCGAATAGAGGTGACAGAGCTAATTCTCACCACCCTCTGCTGATGCTTAGTGCGTATAAAGGTGACAAAGCTCATCCTCACCACCCTCTGCTGATCCATAGTGCGTATAGAGGTGACAGAGCTCATCCTCACCACCCTCTGCTGATCCATAGTGCGTATAGAGGTGTCAGACCTCATCCTCACCACCCTCTACTGATCCATAGTGCGTATAGAGGTGACAGAGCTCATTCTCACCACCCTCTGCTGATCCATAGTGCGTATAAAGGTGACAGCTCATTCTCACCACCCTCCACTGTTCCATAGTGCGTATAGAGATGACAGAGCTCATTCTCACCACCCTCTGCTGATCCATAGTGCGTATAGTGGTGACAGAGCTCATTCTCACCACCCTCTGCTGATCCATAGTGCGTATAGTGGTGACAGACCTCATCCTCACCACCCTCTACTGATCCATAGTGCGTATAGTGGTGACAGAGCTCATTCTCACCACCCTCCACTGATCCATAGTGCGTATAGAGGTGACAGACCTCATTCTCACCACCCTCTGCTGATCCATAGTGCGTATAGTGGTGACAGACCTCATCCTCACCACCCTCCACTGATCCATAGTGCGTATAGAGGTGTCAGAGCTCATCCTCACCACCCTCCACTGATCCATAGTGCGTATAGAGGTGACAGAGCTCATTCTAACCACCCTCCACTGATCAATAGTGCATATAAAGGTGACAGAGCTCATCCTCACCACCCTCTGCTGATCTATAATGCGTATAGAGGTGACAGAGCTCATTCTCACCACCCTCCACTGATCAATAGTGCGTATAGAGGTGTCAGAGCTCATTCTCACCACCCTCCACTGTTCCATAGTGTGTATAAAGGTGACAGAGCTCATCCTCACCACCCTCCACTGATCCATAGTGCGTATAGAGGTGACAGAGCTCATTCTCACCACCCTCCACTGACCCATAGTGCGTATAGAGGTGACAGAGCTCATTCTCACCACCCTCCACTGATCCATAGTGTGTATAAAGGTGACAGAGCTCATCCTCACCACCCTCTGCTGATCCATAGTGCCTATAAAGGTGACAGACCTCATTCTCACCACCCTCCACTGTTCCATAGTGCGTATAGAGGTGACAGACCTCATCCTCACCACCCTCCACTGATCCATAGGGCGTATAGAGGTGACAGACCTCATCCTCACCATCTCCACTGATCCATAGTGCGTATAGAGGTGACAGAGCTCATCCTCACCACCCTCTGCTGATCCATAGTGCCTATAAGGGTGACAGACCTCATCCTCACCACCCTCCACTGATCCCTTGTGCGTATACAGGTGACAGATCTCATTCTCACCACCCTCTGATGATTCATAGTGCGTATAGAGGTGACAGAGCTTATTCTCACCACCCTCCACTGATCCATAGTGCGTATAGAGGTGTCAAAGCTCATTCTCACCACCCTCCACTATTCCATAGTGCGTATACAGGTGACAGAGCTCATCCTCACCACCCTCCACTGATCCATGTTGCGTATAGAGGTGACAGAGCTCATTCTCACCACCCTCCACTGACCCATAGTGCGTATAGAGGTGACAGAGCTCATTCTCACCACCCTCCACTGATCCATAGTGCGTATAAAGGTGACAGAGCTCATCCTCACCACCCTCTGCTGATCCATAGTGCCTATAAAGGTGACTGAGCTCATTCTCACCACCCTCCACTGTTCCATAGTGCGTATAGAGGACTCCTTTCTCCAACCACGGGTTCCTTCCCTCGTCTCACATCAAAGATTCTACACATTTTTTACAATTAATTCAAAATGTACAGTGGAAAGACTCATATGCTTTCCTTACACTAGATGTACAAAGTTTGTACACGAACATACCACATCAGTTGGGTGTTCAATCCATTACAGATAAATTATATAATGATGGAGACCTGGGGGAAAATCACCAACGATTCCTCACAGATTGTATTTTATTTATCCTCCAGCACAATTACTTTATATTTAATGACACTTTTTATTTACAGGTGATGGGAACGGCCATGGGGACCAGGTTCGCACCGAGTTATGCCAACCTCTATATGGGGGAGGTAGAGGACTCCCTCATTTGGGGGGGGCCTTTCGGTGCGAACCTGGTCCTCTATGGCCGTTATATTGATGATTTGTTTATGATTTGGGATGGGGATCACGATTCAGCACTTTTATTTGTTAATCACCTTAATAATAATAATTTTAATATAATTTTCACCCACACATACCATCGTAACCGAATTTATTTTTTGGATCTAACCCTCGAAACACAAAATAACAATATCATGACAAGTACTTTCTTTAAAGAAGTCAGCACGAACCAATACCTCCATTTTCAGAGTGCCCACCTCCCTGCCTGGAAGAGAAATATCCCTAAAGGGCAGTTTCTTCGTTTACGAAGAAACTGTTCCAGTGAGTCCACTTTTAAAGAACAAGCAGAAACTTTGACAGATGCCTTTAAACATTGCCAATATCCCACATATATTCTAAACAAAGCACTATCTGAAGTTAGTCTAATAAAAAGAAAGGATTTATTAGAAAATAAAACAAAAAAAGAGGATACCCGTAAACGAGAAATAGTTTTTATTTCTAAATACAATAATTCCTGCTCCGAAATTAAGAACATTATAAAGAAAAATCACAACATACTGAAAGGAGACTGATGGTTGCAAGATATTCTGCCTGAAACCCCAGAGTTTGTTTTTAGAAAAAATATTTCTCTAAAGAATTTATTAGCTCCCAGTTTTCTTAAACCAGAAAAACTCAATAAAGATAAAACCTCAGATTCTACTATGTGGTTAGGGACAAAACCCAAAGGTTTTTTTCAATGCTGTCAAACCCGATGCCTCACCTGTCAGTATACAGACAGAAAAACCACTCAAATTCAGATTGATGGAGATAAACCGTATGATATTAGAAACTTTATAAACTGTAATTCTAATTATGTAATTTATGTTCTAATATGTGAGTGTGGTTTGAAATACGTGGGGAGAACCACACGCCCCCTAAAACAAAGATTTTTAGAACACCGCAGAAACATAATCAATAAAGTATACACACACAGTGTATCCAAACACTTTTTAGAAAGACACTCCAGTGATCCCAAAAATTTGAAACTTATAGGTGTTGAGTTTATCCCCAAAACCATCAGGGGTGGAGATAGATTCAAGACACTCTGTAAGAGAGAGGTGTTTTGGATGTACCAAATGAACTCGATTTTTCCAAATGGCCTGAAGGAGGCAGTAGAATTGAATAGTGTGATTTAATGTATATATATATATATAAATATAATAATAATTTTTTTTTAGTATATATACACCTTTCGAGAAATCCTATTATTAATCCCCTAGTCATATGTACATTTCTGTATACTTTATTAATTTTTAGTATTATTGTTATCATTATTATTTTTATTATTTTTTATAATTATCCACTATTTCTATTACGGTCTCTTGAATCAATATCATCTATTTACATAATAATTGCCTATTAATATCATGTTCCCGGTTGATTATTGTCATCCATATATACAAATGTATATTTATTTCCTTATATGCAACTATTTCTCTCTTCTTCCCCCCTTTTTTTGTATATATATTTTTTTGTATATTTATATATTTTATATCTTATATTTTTTGTTTTTTTATATACATGTATATACTTTTTTCTGATATCAATTTTGTTGTGATTTAAGAAAGTCCCAGAAAACTACGACCATTAGATCACTCCATATACAGTTTTATTATATGTTTGTTCTATCAACAATATAACCAAGCCAAATATTCCCAGTAGTTTTGCGATGATTGTCATTTTAACTTTTGTCCACAAGATGGCAACCTATTTCCATCATCCTATTTACTCTGCCTCACTGAATCCAACAGACGCTTATGACGCGCTTTTCAACGCGATAACTAGCTGTCTGTGGACACAGAGGACGGAAGAGAGCGAGTCACGTGATACTCGCTTCTTCCGGCATACACGCTGACTCTGAGGCTTGAAACGCACGCCATGAAGCGGTGCTTTCCGCATTATGCCTCAGCCGGTCACATGTCCAGACCATGTGACCGCGACCCGTCCCACGTGTCCACGGAAGTTAGACCCTGATTGGGCTAACGTGAATTTGTTGTCAGGTATCCTTAGTAACATATTCTTTTACTAAATGATTGGCAGAAGAACTGACCAATCACTCGCTATGAAGCTCTGACTCCGTTTTTTGTTTTCTAAAGATTGTATTAATATTAACTTTTCGTTATTACTGTTTACATATATGCCTTTGCCTCTCTGTTCATAGACCATTCTCTCCTCGTTTTTTATATTACTTTTCTGATATTGTGAATCATGTATGCACAGGTGCACTCATTTACCTATAATGGGAGGGGTATATAAACCCCCAACAAACACCATGAGACTATCCTTTGATAAAGCTGCTCCTATATGCAGCGAAACGCATCAGGCACCTTGCACCAGCTACCTACCACCAGCCAACTTTGCCAACCTTGCCACCTACCACCTTTTGGGATCCAGACCAGCCGCCACCGGATTGTCTTACTCTTCAAACAGACCGTTTAAATGGAGTCCTGAGGAAATACCCTCAAAAACCATCTGTTGGACTTGCTTCAATGCCATCCTAAATAAGGATTAAAGAACCACATTTGGGACTACCTGCGGTAAATATCACCTATATCTTATTTGAAGAGATATTCTCCTTTTCCGGAAACAGGCGACATATATAGGAATGGACCCTATCCCCAGGCAATTAATATTTGTAGGTGCTGGTGCATTTGTTTTATTAATCAGTTTATTTTAAATTATCTGTGCACTTTATACAATAAATGTGATATTGTTTTTACTTGACATAGCGCTACTATTTTTTTGTATATTTTCTATCTATCCCAGGGGACTCTCAATCCCCCCCCTTAGTAGCTGCTCCACACCTCAACCCATCACAGCGCCCATTTAGGTTGGTATCCAACCTTTGTGTGTGTTTTCTTTTTTGAGTTTTTTTGGGCTGCAGTTATGGGTTGTTTTGTGAAATTCGAGGAGAGAATGAACAGGAGGCAACTTTATTTTTCTAAGTGGGAATCACCCCTAGAAGGGGACCACACTAATGTTGAATGCAATCTCAAAGATGATTTTTATGAATTAGAGAATTTGTTGAAACTGGAGATGCGACACTGGCTGGACAGTGTTAATCTCCAGAAATATGTTGATAAAAAAATGATACCAAGGGGGCTAAGGCTCTTCAAGCCATCAATATTCCAAGGTGATACTAGATATCAAGACGAATGGGAGAAATTGCTAGACACCTGCTCCCTGGCCCTTATGGAATTAGTGATTAAATTCCGTATAGAAAAAACTAAGAAAGCCGAAATAGATATCGAGGCCCTTAGAACTAAACTTGAGCCCTCTGCGAACACCAGGGAATTTAAAGAAAGAGACAACCTCATTACTGATAGAGTTTCAAAATTCGAACAAATGTTAATTGAAACCAAATGTAAAAAATTTAAAAGGGATATGGATGACTACCAAACTGGAGCAGTTAGGACCTATAGAACAAACAATAAAAAACCCTATACTGGCCCTTCCTCACAACCAAATACGTCATCTAATTATAGACGCCCTTCAAAATCAGAACAAAATAAGTCATATAGACACTATAGCCAAAATGGAAGGGAAGAGAGACCAAGATATAACAAATCATCTCACCCCACTCAACCTGCCCATAAAGAAATGTATCAAGAAAGAAGCCACATTCAGCCCCACTAACAAAGATAAATATCATGAAAGAGGCCCTAATCACATCAACACCTCGGACCTAGGTGCCAGACCCAAAACCAGCAGAGAAAAAGATACCCAAGAATCTGAGGTTTTTTTAGACCCCCTGATCAGAAGGAGACGTTACAGCCCCCTCCCCAAAAGAGATCGTCAATTAGGGACACCAAAAAGACGAAGGGGTTCAAGTTACGAGGAAGAAGGGGTGGTAGACAGGTACAATACAAGAGGCGGAAACTGATTGCAAAAAATAACAAAAAGAGACCTACTACCATCTTTAACCTTTCCTCTAAAAAATTGACAGCAACAGAAATTTCTCTATTAGAATGTGGCCTCAAATTTTCACCCTCTCAGAGCCCCAATATCTTCGACTTGTTCGTTGAGCTAAATAGATACGTTCGAACCCTCTGTCGCAAACGTTATTTTGCGCAGAAAAAATTAGATCAAAATGTTGACCCAATCTCTGCACCTATTGTTCTAGATTGCGAAGACAAACAAACACTAGAAGATCTCTCAGATCTTTTGGGGGAATCAAAATCCCCCCAAAAAATATTTGATTTAAAAAATCACTTTAAACTACAGTCAGAATTTTTTCCAATAAAAACAAAAGGCAGCAGCATCGAAAGTTTTTATAAAACCACCTTAGGAGACTTTAAAAGATTGTGCAAGGAATCTGAGCATAAAACTAATAAATACTCAAATCTCAACAAGTGGGAACTTAAAGCCCTTAAAAAATTGACAAAAGACTCTTCAATAGTAATAAAAGAGGCAGATAAAGGGGGGGGCCTCGTAATTCAGGACCGTGCTGACTACATCCATGAGGCCAATCGCCAACTGGGTGACACTAAATTTTACTCTAAATTGGATAAAGATCCAACTGCTACCTTTCAGGTTGATTTATTCAATCTCCTTGAAGGAGCCAGAATTGAGGGGATTATTTCCAAACAGGAATTCCATTTTCTTTTCCACGTGCACCCCCTCACACCCATTTATTACCACTTACCTAAAATCCATAAGTCACTTTCTTCACCTCCTGGTCGACCTATTATTTTGGGCATTGATTCACTTACCTCCAATCTTTCATTTTATGTTGACTCCTTTCTCCAACCACGGGTTCCTTCCCTCAGGTCTCACATCAAAGATTCTACACATTTTTTACAATTAATTCAAAATGTACAGTGGAAAGACTCATATGCTTTCCTTACACTAGATGTACAAAGTTTGTACACGAACATACCACATCAGTTGGGTGTTCAATCCATTACAGATAAATTATATAATGATGGAGACCTGGAGGAAAATCACCAACGATTCCTCACAGATTGTATTTTATTTATCCTCCAGCACAATTACTTTATATTTAATGACACTTTTTATTTACAGGTGATGGGAACGGCCATGGGGACCAGGTTCGCACCGAGTTATGCCAACCTCTATATGGGGGAGGTAGAGGACTCCCTCATTTGGGGGGGCCCTTTCGGTGCGAACCTGGTCCTCTATGGCCGTTATATTGATGATTTGTTTATGATTTGGGATGGGGATCACGACTCAGCACTTTTATTTGTTAATCACCTTAATAATAATAATTTTAATCTAATTTTCACCCACACATACCATCGTAACCGAATTTATTTTTTGGATCTAACCCTCGAAACACAAAATAACAATATCATGACAAGTACTTTCTTTAAAGAAGTCAGCACGAACCAATACCTCCATTTTCAGAGTGCCCACCTCCCTGCCTGGAAGAGAAATATCCCTAAAGGGCAGTTTCTTCGTTTACGAAGAAACTGTTCCAGTGAGTCCACTTTTAAAGAACAAGCAGAAACTTTGACAGATGCCTTTAAACATTGCCAATATCCCACATATATTCTGAACAAAGCACTATCTGAAGTTAGTCTAATAAAAAGAAAGGATTTATTAGAAAATAAAACAAAAAAAGAGGATACCCGTAAACGAGAAATAGTTTTTATTTCTAAATACAATAATTCCTGCTCCGAAATTAAGAACATTATAAAGAAAAATCACAACATACTGAAAGGAGACCGATGGTTGCAAGATATTCTGCCTGAAACCCCAGAGTTTGTTTTTAGAAAAAATATTTCTCTAAAGAATTTATTAGCTCCCAGTTTTCTTAAACCAGAAAAACTCAATAAAGATAAAACCTCAGATTCTACTATGTGGTTAGGGACAAAACCCAAAGGTTTTTTTCAATGCTGTCAAACCCGATGCCTCACCTGTCAGTACACAGACAGAAAAACCACTCAAATTCAGATTGATGGAGATAAACCGTATGATATTAGAAACTTTATAAACTGTAATTCTAATTATGTAATTTATGTTCTAATATGTGAGTGTGGTTTGAAATACGTGGGGAGAACCACACGCCCCCTAAAACAAAGATTTTTAGAACACCGCAGAAACATAATCAATAAAGTATACACACACAGTGTATCCAAACACTTTTTAGAAAGACACTCCAGTGATCCCAAAAATTTGAAACTTATAGGTGTTGAGTTTATCCCCAAAACCATCAGGGGTGGAGATAGATTCAAGACACTCTGTAAGAGAGAGGTGTTTTGGATGTACCAAATGAACTCGATTTTTCCAAATGGCCTGAACGAGGCAGTAGAATTGAATAGTGTGATTTAATGTATATATATATAATAATATTTTTTTTTAGTATATATACACCTTTCGAGAAATCCTATTATTAATCCCCTAGTCATATGTACATTTCTGTATACTTTATTAATTTTTAGTATTATTGTTATCATTATTATTTTTATTATTTTTTATAATTATCCACTATTTCTATTACGGTCTCTTGAATCAATATCATCTATTTACATAATAATTGCCTATTAATATCATGTTCCCGGTTGATTATTGTCATCCATATATACAAATGTATATTTATTTCCTTATATGCAACTATTTCTCTCTTCTTCCCCCCTTTTTTTGTATATATATTTTTTGTATATTTATATATTTTATATCTTATATTTTTTGTTTTTTTATATACATGTATATACTTTTTTCTGATATCAATTTTGTTGTGATTTAAGAAAGTCCCAGAAAACTACGACCATTAGATCACTCCATATACAGTTTTATTATATGTTTGTTCTATCAACAATATAACCAAGCCAAATATTCCCAGTAGTTTTGCGATGATTGTCATTTTAACTTTTGTCCACAAGATGGCAACCTATTTCCATCATCCTATTTACTCTGCCTCACTGAATCCAACAGACGCTTATGACGCGCTTTTCAACGCGATAACTAGCTGTCTGTGGACACAGAGGACGGAAGAGATCGAGTCACGTGATACTCGCTTCTTCCGGCATACATGCTGACTCTGAGGCTTGAAACGCACGCCATGAAGCGGTGCTTTCCGCATTATGCCTCAGCCGGTCACATGTCCAGACCATGTGACCGCGACCCGTCCCACGTGTCCACGGAAGTTAGACCCTGATTGGGCTAACGTGAATTTGTTGTCAGGTATCCTTAGTAAC
This sequence comes from Crinia signifera, assembly GCF_055691185.1. Taxonomy (NCBI): domain Eukaryota; kingdom Metazoa; phylum Chordata; class Amphibia; order Anura; family Myobatrachidae; genus Crinia; species Crinia signifera. The sequence continues at coordinate 491,870 of NC_139221.1, read as the reverse complement.
ATATTCTTTTACTAAATGATTGGCAGAAGAACTGACCAATCACTCGCTATGAAGCTCTGACTCCGTTTTTTGTTTTCTAAAGATTGTATTAATATTAACTTTTCGTTATTACTGTTTACATATATGCCTTTGCCTCTCTGTTCATAGACCATTCTCTCCTCGTTTTTTATATTACTTTTCTGATATTGTGAATCATGTATGCACAGGTGCACTCATTTACCTATAATGGGAGGGGTATATAAACCCCCAACAAACACCATGAGACTATCCTTTGATAAAGCTGCTCCTATATGCAGCGAAACGCGTCAGGCACCTTGCACCAGCAACCTACCAGCAGCCAACTTTGCCAACCTTGCCACCTACCACCTTTTGGGATCCAGACCAGCCGCCACCGGATTGTCTTACTCTTCAAACAGACCGTTTAAATGGAGTCCTGAGGAAATACCCTCAAAAACCATCTGTTGGACTTGCTTCAATGCCATCCTAAATAAGGATTAAAGAACCACATTTGGGACTACCTGCGGTAAATATCACCTATATCTTATTTGAAGAGATATTCTCCTTTTCCGGAAACAGGCGACATATATAGGAATGGACCCTATCCCCAGGCAATTAATATTTGTAGGTGCTGGTGCATTTGTTTTATTAATCAGTTTATTTTAAATTATCTGTGCACTTTATACAATAAATGTGATATTGTTTTTACTTGACATAGCGCTACTATTTTTTTGTATATTTTCGTGCGTATAGAGGTGACAGACCTCATCCTCACCATCTCCACTGATCCATAGTGTGTATAGAGGTGACAGACCTCATCCTCACCATCTCCACTGATCCATAGTGCGTATAGAGGTGACAGAGCTCATTCTCACCACCCTCTGCTGATCCATAGTGCCTATAAAGGTGACTGAGCTCATTCTCACCACCCTCCACTGTTCCATAGTGCGTATAAAGGTGACGGACCTCATCCTCACCACCCTCCACTGATCCATAGTGCGTATAGAGGTGACAGAGCTCATCCTCACCACCCTCCACTGATCCATAGTGCGTATAGAGGTGACAGACCTCATCCTCACCACCCTCCACTGATCCATAGTGCGCATAGAGGTGACAGAGCTCATTCTCACCACCCACAGCTGAGCCATAGTGCGTATAGAGGTGACAGAGCTCATCCTCACCACCCTCCACTGTTCTATAGTGCGTATAGAGGTGACATACCTCATCCTCACCACCCTCCACTGTTCCATAGTGCGTATAGAGGTGACAGAGCTCATCCTCACCACACTCCACTGATCCATAGTGCGTATAGAGGTGACAGAGCTCATTCTCACCACCCACAGCTGAGCCATAGTGTGTATAGAGGTGACAGACCTCATCCTCACCACCCTCCACTGATCCATAGTGCGTATACAGGTGACAGAGCTCATCCTCACCACCCTCCACTGTTCCATAGTGTGTATAAAGGTGACATACCTCATCCTCACCACCCTCCACTGATCCATAGTGCGTATAGAGGTGACAGACCTCATCCTCACCACCCTCCACTGATCCATAGTGCGTATAGAGGTGACAGAGCTCATTCTCACCGCCCTCCACTGATCCATAGTGCGTATAGAGGTGACAGAGCTCATCCTCACCACCCTCCACTGTTCCATAGTGTGTATAAAGGTGACATACCTCATCCTCACCACCCTCCACTGATCCATAGTGCGTATAGAGGTGACAGACCTCATCCTCACCACCCTCCACTGACCCATAGTGTGTATAGAGGTGACAGAGCTCATTCTCACCACCCTCCACTGATCCATAGTGCGTATAGAGGTGACAGACCTCATCCTCACCACCCTCCACTGATCCCTAGGGCGTATAGAGGTGACAGACCTCATCCTCACCATCTCCACTGATCCATAGTGCGTATAGAGGTGACAGAGCTCATCCTCACCACCCTCTGCTGATCCATAGTGCCTATAAAGGTGACAGACCTCATCCTCACCACCCTCCACTGATCCATTGTGCGTATACAGGTGACAGATCTCATTCTCACCACCCTCTGATGATCCATAGTGCCTATAAAGGTGACAGACCTCATCCTCACCACCCTCTGCTGATCCATAGTGCGTATAGAGGTGACAGACCTCATCCTCACCATCTCCACTGATCCATAGTGCGTATAGAGGTGACAGAGCTCATCCTCACCACCCTCTGCTGATCCATAGTGCGTATAGAGGTGACAGACCTCATCCTCACCACCCTCCACTGATCCATAGGGCGTATAGAGGTGACAGACCTCATCCTCACCATCTCCACTGATCCATAGTGCGTATAGAGGTGACAGAGCTCATCCTCACCACCCTCTGCTGATCCATAGTGCCTATAAAGGTGACAGACCTCATCCTCACCACCCTCCACTGATCCATTGTGCGTATACAGGTGACAGATCTCATTCTCACCACCCTCTGATGATCCATAGTGCCTATAAAGGTGACAGACCTCATCCTCACGACCCTATACTGATCTATAGTGCGTATAGAGGTGACAGAGCTCATTCTCACCACCCTCCACTGATCCATAGTGCGTATAGAGGTGACAGACCTCATCCTCACCACCCTCCACTGATCCATAGGGCGTATAGAGGTGACAGACCTCATCCTCACCATCTCCACTGATCCATAGTGCGTATAGAGGTGACAGACCTCATCCTCACCACCCTCCACTGATCCATAGTGCGTATAGAGGTGACAGATCTCATCCTCAATACCCGCTGCTGATCCATAGTGCGTATAGAGGTGACAGATCTCATCCTCACCACCCTCTGCTGATCCATAGTGCCGATAAAGGTGACAGACCTCATCCTCACCACCCTCCACTGATCCATTGTGCGTATACAGGTGACAGATCTCATTCTCACCACCCTCTGATGATCCATAGTGCCTATAAAGGTGACAGACCTCATCCTCACCACCCTCCACTGATCCATAGTGCGTATACAGGTGACAGATCTCATTCTCACCACCCTCCACTGATCCATAGTGTGTATACAGGTGACAGATCTCATTCTCACCACCCGCTGCTGACCCATAGTGCGTATAGAGGTGACAGAGCTCATTCTCACCACCCTCTGCTGATCCATAGTGCGTATACAGGTGACAGACCTCATCCTCACCACCCTCCACTGATCCATAGTGCGTATAGTGGTGACAGAGCTCATTCTCACCACCCTCCACTGATCCATAGTGCGTATAGAGGTGACAGACCTCATTCTCACCACCCTCCACTGATCCATAGTGCGTATAGAGGTGACAGACCTCATCCTCACCATCTTCACTGATCCATAGTGCGTATAGAGGTGACAGACCTCATCCTCACCATCTCCACTGATCCATAGGGCATATAGAGGTGACAGACCTCATCCTCACCACCCTGTACTGATCCATAGTGCGTATAGAGGTGACAGAGCTCATCCTCACCACCCTCTGCTGATCCATAGTGCCTATAAAGGTGACTGAGCTCATTCTCACCACCCTCCACTGTTCCATAGTGCGTATAGAGGTGACGGACCTCATCCTCACCACCCTCCACTGATCCATAGGGCGTATAGAGGTGACAGACCTCATCCTCACCACCCTCCACTGATCCATAGTGCGTATAGAGGTGACAGAGCTCATCCTCACCACCCTCCACTGATCCATAGTGCGTATAGAGGTGACAGAGCTCATTCTCACCACCCACAGCTGAGCCATAGTGCGTATACAGGTGACATACCTCATCCTCACCACCCTCCACTGTTCCATAGTGCGTATAGAGGTGACAGAGCTCATCCTCACCACACTCCACTGATCCATAGTGCGTATAAAGGTGACAGAGCTCATTCTCACCACCCACAGCTGAGCCATAGTGCTTATACAGGTGACAGAGCTCATCCTCACCACCCTCCACTGATCCATAGTGTGTATAGAGGTGACAGAGCTCATCCTCACCACCCTATGCTGATCCATAGTGCGTATACAGGTGACAGACCTCATCCTCACCAGCCTCCACTGATCCATAGTGCGTATAGAGGTGACAGAGCTCATTCTCACCACCCTCCACTTATCCATAGTGCGTATAGAGGTGACAGAGCTCATTCTCACCACCCACTGCTGAGCCATAGTGCGTATAGAGGTGACAGCCCTCATCCTCACCACCCTCTGCTGACCCATAGTGCGTATAGAGGTGACAGACCTCATCCTCACCACCCTCTGCTGATCCATAGTGCGTATAGAGGTGACAGATCTCATTCTCACCACCCTCTGCTGATCCATAGTGCGTATAGAGGTGACAGACCTCATCCTCACCACCCTCTGCTGATCCATAGTGCGTATAGAGGTGACAGACCTCATCCTCACCACCCTCCACTGTTCCATAGTACGTATAGAGGTGACAGACCTCATCCTCACCACCCTATGCTGATCCATAGTGCGTATACAGGTGACAGAGCTCATCCTCACCACCCTCTGCTGATCCATAGTGCGAATACAGGTGACAGACCTCATTCTCACCATCCTCTGCTGATCCATAGTGCGTATAGAGGTGACAGACCTCATCCTCACCACCCTCTGCTGATCCATAGTGCGAATACAGGTGACAGACCTCATTCTCACCATCCTCTGCTGTTCCATAGTACGTATAGAGGTGACAGACCTCATCCTCACCACCCTCCACTGATCCATAGTGCATATACAGGTGACAGACCTCATCCTCACCACCCTCCACTGATCCATAGTGCGTATAGAGGTGACAGAGCTCATTCTCACCACCCACTGCTGAGCCATAGTGCGTATAGAGGTGACAGATCTCATTCTCACCACCCTCTGCTGATCCATAGTGCGTATAGAGGTGACAGACCTCATCCTCACCACCCTCTGCTGATCCATAGTGCGTATAGAGGTGACAGACCTCATCCTCACCACCCTCCACTGTTCCATAGTACGTATAGAGGTGACAGACCTCATCCTCACCACCCTCTGCTGATCCATAGTGCGAATACAGGTGACAGACCTCATTTTCACCATCCTCTGCTGTTCCATAGTACGTATAGAGGTGACAGACCTCATCCTCACCACCCTCCACTGATCCATAGTGCGTATACAGGTGACAGACCTCATCCTCACCACCCTCTGCTGACCCATAGTGCGTATAGAGGTGACAGACATCATTCTCACCATCCTCCGCTGTTCCATAGTGCATATACAGGTGACAGACCTCATCCTCACCACCCTCTGCTGACCCATAGTGTGTATAGAGGTGACAGACCTCATTCTCACCACCCTCCACTGATCCATAGTGCGTATTCAGGTGACAGACCTTATCCTCACCACCCTCTGCTGACCCATAGTGCGTATAGAGGTGACAGACCTCATTCTCACCATCCTCTGCTGTTTCTTAGTGTGTATACAGATGACAGACCTCATCCTCACCACCCTCCACTGACCCATAGTGCGTATAGAGGTGACAGCCCTCATCCTCACCACCCTCTGCTGATCCATAGTGCGTATAGAGGTGACAGAACTCATTCTTACCACCCTCCACTGTTCCATAGTGCGAATAGAGGTGACAGACCTCATCCTCACCATCTCCACTGATCCATAGTGCGTATAGAGGTGACAGACCTCATCCTCACCACCCTCCACTGATCCATAGTGCGTATAAAGGTGACAGACCTCATTCTCACCACCCTACACTGATCCATAGTGCGTATACAGGTGACAGACCTCATCCTCACCACCCTCTGCTGATCCATAGTGTGTATAGAGGTGACAGAGCTCATTCTCACCACCCTCTGCTGATCCATAGTGCGTATAGAGGTGACAGACCTCATCCTCACCACCCTCTGCTGATCCATAGTGCGTATAGAGGTGACAGAGCTCATTCTAACCACCCTTTGCTAATCCATAGTGCGTATAGAGGTGACAGACCTCATCCTCACCACCCTCTGCTGATCCATAGTGCGTATAGAGGTGTCAGAGCTCATTCTCACCACCCTCTGCTGATCCATAGTGCGTATAGAGATGACAGACCTCATACTCACCTCCCTCTGCTGACCCATAGTGCGTATAGAGGTGACAGAGCTCATCCTCACCACCCTCCACTGATCCATAGTGCGTATAGAGGTGACAGAGCTCATCCTCACCACCCTCTGCTGACCCATAGTGCGTATAGAGGTGACAGAGCTCATTCTCACCACCCTCTGCTGATCCATAGTGCGTATAGAGGTGACAGCCCTCATCCTCACCACCCTCTGCTGACCCATAGTGCGTATAGAGGTGACAGCCCTCATCCTCACCACCCTCTTCTGATCCATAGTGCGTATAGAGGTGACAGAGCTCATCCTCACCACCCTCCACTGATCCATAGTGCGTATAGAGGTGACAGAGCTCATTCTCACCACCCTCTGCTGATCCATAGTGTGTATAGAGGTGACAGAGCTCATTCTAACCACCCTTTGCTAATCCATAGTGCGTATAGAGGTGACAGAGCTCATTCTCACCACCCTCTGCTGACCCATAGTGCGTATAGAGGTGACAGAGCTCATCCTCACCACCCTCCACTGATCCATAGTGCGTATAGAGGTGACAGAGCTCATCCTCACCACCCTCTGCTGACCCATAGTGCGTATAGAGGTGACAGAGCTCATTCTCACCACCCTCTGCTGATCCATAGTGCGTATAGAGGTGACAGCCCTCATCCTCACCACCCTCTGCTGACCCATAGTGCGTATAGAGGTGACAGCCCTCATCCTCACCACCCTCTTCTGATCCATAGTGCGTATAGAGGTGACAGAGCTCATCCTCACCACCCTCCACTGATCCATAGTGCGTATAGAGGTGACAGAGCTCATTCTCACCACCCTCTGCTGATCCATAGTGTGTATAGAGGTGACAGAGCTCATTCTAACCACCCTTTGAAAATCCATAGTGTGTATAGAGGTGACAGAGCTCATTCACACCACCCTCTGCTGATCCATAGTGCGTATAGAGGTGTCAGAGCTCATTCTCACCACCCTCTGCTGATCCATAGTGCGTATAGAGATGACAGACCTCATACTCACCACCCTCTGCTGACCCATAGTGCGTATAGAGGTGACAGAGCTCATCCTCACCACCCTCCACTGATCCATAGTGCGTATAGAGGTGACAGAGCTCATCCTCACCACCCTCTGCTGACCCATAGTGCGTATAGAGGTGACAGAGCTCATCCTCACCACCCTCTGCTGACCCATAGTGCGTATAGAGGTGACAGAGCTCATTCTCACCAGAGGATCAGCAGAGGGTGGTGAGGATGAGCTCTGTCACCTTTATACGCACTATGGATCAGCATTGGGTGGTGAGAATGAGGTCTGTCCCATTTATACGCACTATGGATCAGTGGAGGGTGGTGAGGATGAGGTCTGTCACCTCTATACGCACTATGTATCAGCAGAGGGTGGTGAGAATGAGCTCTGTCACCTCTATACGCACTATGGATCAGCAGAGGGTGGTGAGAATGAGCTCTGTCACCTCTATACGCACTATGGATCAGCAGAGGGTGGTGAGGATGAGCTCTGTCACCTCTATACGCACTATGGATCAGTGAAGTGTGGTTAGAATGAGCTCTGTCACCTCTATATGCACTATGGCTCAGCAGAGGGTGGTGAGAATGAGCTCTGTCACCTCTATACGCACTATGGGTCAGCAGAGGGCGGTGAGGATGAGCTCTGTCACCTCTATACGCACTATGGATCAGCAGAGGGTGGTGAGAATGAGGTATGTCCCCTTTATACGCACTATGGGTCAGCAGAGGGTGGTGAGGATGAGCTCTGTCACCTCTATACGCACTATGGTTCAGCAGAGGGTGGTGAGAATGAGCTCTGTCACCTCTATACGCACTATGGGTCAGCAGAGGGTGGTGAGAATGAGGTCTGTCCCCTTTATACGCACTATGGGTCAGCAGAGGGTGGTGAGGATGAGCTCTGTCACCTCTATACGCACTATGGATCAGTGGATGGTGGTGAGGATGAGGTCTGTCACCTGTATACGCACTATGGGTCAGCAGAGGGTGGTGAGGATGAGCTCTGTCACCTCTATACGCACTATGGATCAGCAGAGGGTGGTGAGAATGAGCTCTGTCACCTCTATTCGCACTATGGATCAGCAGAGGGTGGTGAGGATGAGCTCTGTCACCTCTATACGCACTATGGATCAGTGAAGTGTCGTTAGAATGAGCTCTGTCACCTCTATACACACTATGGATCAGCAGAGGGTGGTGAGAATGAGGTCTGACACCTCTATACGCACTATGGATCATCAGAGGGTGGTGAGAATGAGATCTGTCACCTGTATATGCACAATGGATCAGTGGAGGGTGGTGAGGATGAGGTCTGTCACCTTTATAGGCACTATGGATCAGCAGAGGGTGGTGAGGATGAGCTCTATACGCACTATGGATCAGCAGAGGGTGGTGAGGATGAGCTCTATACGCACTATGGATCAGCAGAGGGTGGTGAGGATGAGCTCTATACGCACTATGGATCAGCAGAGGGTGGTGAGGATGAGCTCTGTCACCTCTATACGCACTATGGATCAGTGGAGATGGTGAGGATGGGTCATCTCATTCTCACCACCCTCCACTGATCCATAGTGTGTATACAGGTGACAGATCTCATTCTCACCACCCGCTGCTGACCCATAGTGCGTATAGAGGTGACAGAGCTCATTCTCACCACCCTCTGTGACACCCCAGAATTGGGAAGTGTCCCCCCCATTCCAACTGCAGTGCCCGTGGAGAGCCCCTACATCACCCTATTGCCCCAATACAAAGACGTTGCCAGGCAACAGACTTACCGGGCAGAGTAGAGAGAGAGCCTGTCATTGGTGGCGTTGATCAGGCGCCTGCAGCGTGACCCGCAGCGACACCCCCCTGATGCAAACTCCCTTGGGATTGGGAGAGGGGGCCGGAGCGCGAAACGAGAGAGGCGGGACGAACCTCAGAGAGGAGGGAAGAAGTATCCTGCAGCGCGTGGTGCTGAGCGGGACGGAGCGCAAGGCAGCCGGGCGGTGACTGACGGCGCTTGAAGTGGGAGGCGCGGAGAAGTGAGGGAGACACGCGAGTCTCCAGTGTCCCGGCACCCTACCGCACGCCCCGGGGAGAGAGACAGAGTGGGGCGCAGAGTGCTTCACCGGAGGCTACAGCACAGCCTGGCCGGGAAACGGAAGCGCTGACCCACAGCGCAGCAACACAGAAGACTCAGCTTTCACCCCCTCCGGCGGCGGTGATTGACAGCGGGGACAGCCGGCAAAGAGACGCAGCAGGGCGAGTGCGGCGCGACTGAGTGTGGCAACGCTGCAACTGCAGCGCCCACACTAGCGTGCCCCCCTGCAGAGGACAGCCCCATCGCTACAGGCAGGAGCCTGCATCTTGCTCCAGCAGCCAGGTATCGCATCCGACCTGACCCCCCAGGCACTACCAGCCACTGCCGTATAGTGTCTACCTGATGCCCCACCTTACCTGCTAATGTGTAGGACTCTCCTACAGTGCTCCATTCCCCCACAGTACGCAGGGGCCCCAGCTCAGTCCCCCTAGGCAGGGAGGAATTGTTCCCCTTTCTCCGTATCAGAGTGAAGCTGCTTCTACATATTAAAGACATCACTTAATCAGCACCTTATTTAAGGAGGACACTGCCATCTAGTGACCCAAGTTATATTACCGGAGTTAATTTCTCTTTTGTTCAGAGTGACAGTATTAATCCTCTACCTCGGAATATCATTCAGGATCCTACCCTCAACAAGGGCATATTTTGGACTGTGTTGTTGTGCATTGTTTTAAAGTCCTAGTAAATGTCTATGCCTGTTTGTACCTTGCCTGAATTGTGTTTCGTGCATGTTGTACGGGTATGTTTAAGGGCCCGGGTCCACATAGGCTTGCTAGTGCTGTAGAGGGAGAGCACCACGTCCCCCCGCACTTAATTGACAGTGACGGGATCTATGCTCCCACTCTCCAGGACATGGAACGGCCGTGTTGTATTCTAAAGTAAACTTACCATGGTAAAGTTAAACGGTGTTTAAGAGAAGTATAGTTATCTAACAGTGTCGTTATATGTGCTAAGCTGTTGATTGTCTACCTCGGAGTGTTGGTACGTGTTGTTAATAAACACCCTTGAAGTGTACCCTCAGCCTGGTTATTGCCTCAACCGCATTGAGAAGAAAGAAGACGTCTACCCAGCTCCGACAACAAGGTAATACAGAGAATTACTGGCTGACCCTTCCGGTGTACCACATCTAATTTTGGCGTCCACGAACAGGACCGGAAAATGTCGGAAGCCGGTACTCCAACACCATCACCCCGCAGACGTCTCCCACCACCACCGGAAGACAAAGAACCGCCAAAGGCAGCGGCGGCACAGATCACGATGCCCTACTACTTCGGGGCCACGTGGCTCCTCACATTCTCAGGAGATACGCGGACGAAAGGCACAAGCACTTTTAAGGCATTCAAGGACCGCATGAATTCGACGTTCACCCTATACCAACTGAACGAAGAGCAAAGCAAAGAAATATTGCTGGCGCAACTGAGAGGGTCCGCCCTGAGAGAAGTCAAATCATGGTCAGAAGGCGACAAGGAGACAGCGGACAAGATATTGAAAAAACTGGCAAAGATCTTCGATGCCAAAACTGTGTCAGTGCTGAAGAGCAGGTTATATGCCAGGAAGCAGAAACAGGGAGAATCACTGCGTGATTTCGCACTGGCATTACACGAGGCCATGAAGGCAGTACAAGCCGCAGACCCGAGAGAAGTACGACTAGCGGATGAAATGCTGATAGACCTCTTCGTAGAAGGGGCAAGAGAAGAGACCACCCGCGCCCAACTCCGAATGATAAAGCGGCAAGAACAAGGCTGCACATTTGAGGAACTCAAGGAATCGGCACTGCAAGTGCTGGAAAAAGTCCAGAATGAGGAGCCGGAAGAAGGCGCTACGGCGGAAGAAGAAGAGACTGAGGATCACTGGGAAGCCAGACGCCAGGGACCTGGTAGTGTAAAGAAGAGAACAGTACTTCAAGAGGCGCAATCGCCAGCAGGCCCAGACCCACTGTCCGCCATTAACAGCAAGCTCACAGAACTGGCCCTAAACATCGCCAGAATGGGACAAAGGCTGGAGCAGAGCGAAGCCAGACATAATGAGTGGCGCCCGCGAAGGGAGAGAGGAAGCCGACCACGTTGGAGCACGGTCAGAGAATCGGGAGGAGGCTCAATCGATCAGTTTGATGAAGAGGGTATGCCGATATGCCAAAGATGCCAACAGAGCGGACATTTTGAAGGAAATTGTCATCAGAATACTTTAAACGAGGAGGCCCCGAGGAGGAGGACCGACCCTCGGGAAGAGACCCACTACTAGGTCCGCGGAAACAAAACTGGTGGCCCCGCTTCATACAAGATCCATCAATCAGTCCGCCAGAGCTCATGCAAAGTCAGACCACGGCGAAAAGACCACGTAACACTGAGGATCGACGAGTCAAAGCAAGAAGAGTGACTGGCCAGGTATCGTGGTTCAATGTGGCACGTGGCTATGGCTTCATAAGGGCAGATAACAGGAAGACCGTATACGTGCACTACACCGGTATCCAGAAGACCCCTAGGAACAAATACTTCCGAAGCCTGGAAAAAGGAGAATGGGTCGAATTCGAAGTGACCAATGGAAAGAGAGGTGTCAAGGCAACCAACGTAACAGGCCCCGGTGGTGCTGCAGTAAGAGGCAGCAGATATGCAACTATCCACAGTCAGCATCGACGCTTCATGCACCAGCCATATGGTCAGCACCACCTGAAGAGGAGAAGGTCGCAGGATGTTTGTGGTGAGATTGTCCGGCCCATCAGTAATCATCCCCGGCCTGACCAGATGCCACGATCACCAGAACCCATTAGGCCACCGCCTCAACCTAATTTCCCTGTGGAAACCCCAAAAGAAGTGGAGAAGGCCAAAGCCCAGCCGAAAGAAGTGAGGTCAGGAACGGAACACAAGTACACCTCAAGAATGGTAGACACGGGTGACCAGACAGCAACTCTACAGCAGACAGGTACCAGTACGGCCGAACGGAAGAGATGCCTCGAAGTTGTGGCCCACATGACCATGGCAAAGAAAATGCAGCCATTGGAACCAGAAAGCCCAAAAGCAACTGTGCCACCGCCCAAAGCAAAGGTCACAACGGAAATCACCAACACAGCTGAAAAGGCCGAAACCCGACCCATGGAAGAGAAAACTGGTACAGACCAGGAGTACACGACAATTACAGGAGAAGAATTTGTGTGCATGATACAACAGGCCATCAACAGGTCCAGAAAGAGTGGAAAAGGGGCACCACGTGCTTCTTGCAGACCGCATGCTGTGATCTAAGGTGCAGTCGAAGGACCGCTTCGAAAGATAGGAGGCCTGAGCGGTACATGAAAAGGGTGTTACCAGCCAATATAGAATGTAAATAATTGACCGCAAATCCTTTGTAGATTGTATGTATGTAAATTTGTGTACAGTATGAAGATTTATGTGATATGTGACGCTCTCCGTGGCCCACTTCTGAAGGGACATCACGGGCCTTGTATTTATGTTCGGGACTTATTCCAGGACTATTGCAAAATCCTTAACTTGATGCCCGGGGACTGGCATCATTTGAGCAAGGGGACATGTGACACCCCAGAATTGGGAAGTGTCCCCCCCATTCCAACTGCAGTGCCCGTGGAGAGCCCCTACATCACCCTATTGCCCCAATACAAAGACGTTGCCAGGCAACAGACTTACCGGGCAGAGTAGAGAGAGAGCCTGTCATTGGTGGCGTTGATCAGGCGCCTGCAGCGTGACCCGCAGCGACACCCCCCTGATGCAAACTCCCTTGGGATTGGGAGAGGGGGCCGGAGCGCGAAACGAGAGAGGCGGGACGAACCTCAGAGAGGAGGGAAGAAGTATCCTGCAGCGCGTGGTGCTGAGCGGGACGGAGCGCAAGGCAGCCGGGCGGTGACTGACGGCGCTTGAAGTGGGAGGCGCAGAGAAGTGAGGGAGACACGCGAGTCTCCAGTGTCCCGGCACCCTACCGCACGCCCCGGGGAGAGAGACAGAGTGGGGCGCAGAGTGCTTCACCGGAGGCTACAGCACAGCCTGGCCGGGAAACGGAAGCGCTGACCCACAGCGCAGCAACACAGAAGACTCAGCTTTCACCCCCTCCGGCGGCGGTGATTGACAGCGGGGACAGCCGGCAAAGAGACGCAGCAGGGCGAGTGCGGCGCGACTGAGTGTGGCAACGCTGCAACTGCAGCGCCCACACTAGCGTGCCCCCCTGCAGAGGACAGCCCCATCGCTACAGGCAGGAGCCTGCATCTTGCTCCAGCAGCCAGGTATCGCATCCGACCTGACCCCCCAGGCACTACCAGCCACTGCCGTATAGTGTCTACCTGATGCCCCACCTTACCTGCTAATGTGTAGGACTCTCCTACAGTGCTCCATTCCCCCACAGTACGCAGGGGCCCCAGCTCAGTCCCCCTAGGCAGGGAGGAATTGTTCCCCTTTCTCCGTATCAGAGTGAAGCTGCTTCTACATATTAAAGACATCACTTAATCAGCACCTTATTTAAGGAGGACACTGCCATCTAGTGACCCAAGTTATATTACCGGAGTTACTTTCTCTTTTGTTCAGAGTGACAGTATTAATCCTCTACCTCGGAATATCATTCAGGATCCTACCCTCAACAAGGGCATATTTTGGACTGTGTTGTTGTGCATTGTTTTAAAGTCCTAGTAAATGTCTATGCCTGTTTGTACCTTGCCTGAATTGTGTTTCGTGCATGTTGTACGGGTATGTTTAAGGGCCCGGGTCCACATAGGCTTGCTAGTGCTGTAGAGGGAGAGCACCACGTCCCCCCGCACTTAATTGACAGTGACGGGATCTATGCTCCCACTCTCCAGGACATGGAACGGCCGTGTTGTATTCTAAAGTAAACTTACCATGGTAAAGTTAAACGGTGTTTAAGAGAAGTATAGTTATCTAACAGTGTCGTTATATGTGCTAAGCTGTTGATTGTCTACCTCGGAGTGTTGGTACGTGTTGTTAATAAACACCCTTGAAGTGTACCCTCAGCCTGGTTATTGCCTCAACCGCATTGAGAAGAAAGAAGACGTCTACCCAGCTCCGACAACAAGGTAATACAGAGAATTACTGGCTGACCCTTCCGGTGTACCACATCTCCACTGATCCATAGTGCGTATAGTGGTGACAGAGCTCATTCTCACCACCCTCCACTGATCCATAGTGCGTATAGAGGTGACAGACCTCATTCTCACCACCCTCCACTGATCCATAGTGCGTATAGAGGTGACAGACCTCATCCTCACCATCTCCACTGATCCACAGTGCGTATAGAGGTGACAGACCTCATCCTCACCATCTCCACTGATCCATAGGGCATATAGAGGTGACAGACCTCATCCTCACCACCCTGTACTGATCCATAGTGCGTATAGAGGTGACAGAGCTCATCCTCACCACCCTCTGCTGATCCATAGTGCCTATAAAGGTGACTGAGCTCATTCTCACCACCCTCCACTGTTCCATAGTGCGTATAGAGGTGACGGACCTCATCCTCACCACCCTCCACTGATCCATAGGGCGTATAGAGGTGACAGACCTCATCCTCACCACCCTCCACTGATCCATAGTGCGTATAGAGGTGACAGAGCTCATCCTCACCACCCTCCACTGATCCATAGTGCGTATAGAGGTGACAGAGCTCATTCTCACCACCCACAGCTGAGCCATAGTGCGTATACAGGTGACATACCTCATCCTCACCACCCTCCACTGTTCCATAGTGCGTATAAAGGTGACAGAGCTCATTCTCACCACCCACAGCTGAGCCATAGTGCTTATACAGGTGACAGAGCTCATCCTCACCACCCTCCACTGATCCATAGTGTGTATAGAGGTGACAGAGCTCATCCTCACCACCCTATGCTGATCCATAGTGCGTATACAGGTGACAGACCTCATCCTCACCAGCCTCCACTGATCCATAGTGCGTATAGAGGTGACAGAGCTCATTCTCACCACCCTCCACTTATCCATAGTGCGTATAGAGGTGACAGAGCTCATTCTCACCACCCACTGCTGAGCCATAGTGCGTATAGAGGTGACAGCCCTCATCCTCACCACCCTCTGCTGACCCATAGTGCGTATAGAGGTGACAGACCTCATCCTCACCACCCTCTGCTGATCCATAGTGCGTATAGAGGTGACAGATCTCATTCTCACCACCCTCTGCTGATCCATAGTGCGTATAGAGGTGACAGACCTCATCCTCACCACCCTCTGCTGATCCATAGTGCGTATAGAGGTGACAGACCTCATCCTCACCACCCTCCACTGTTCCATAGTACGTATAGAGGTGACAGACCTCATCCTCACCACCCTATGCTGATCCATAGTGCGTATACAGGTGACAGAGCTCATCCTCACCACCCTCTGCTGATCCATAGTGCGAATACAGGTGACAGACCTCATTCTCACCATCCTCTGCTGATCCATAGTGCGTATAGAGGTGACAGACCTCATCCTCACCACCCTCTGCTGATCCATAGTGCGAATACAGGTGACAGACCTCATTCTCACCATCCTCTGCTGTTCCATAGTACGTATAGAGGTGACAGACCTCATCCTCACCACCCTCCACTGATCCATAGTGCATATACAGGTGACAGACCTCATCCTCACCACCCTCCACTGATCCATAGTGCGTATAGAGGTGACAGAGCTCATTCTCACCACCCACTGCTGAGCCATAGTGCGTATAGAGGTGACAGATCTCATTCTCACCACCCTCTGCTGATCCATAGTGCGTATAGAGGTGACAGACCTCATCCTCACCACCCTCTGCTGATCCATAGTGCGTATAGAGGTGACAGACCTCATCCTCACCACCCTCCACTGTTCCATAGTACGTATAGAGGTGACAGACCTCATCCTCACCACCCTCTGCTGATCCATAGTGCGAATACAGGTGACAGACCTCATTCTCACCATCCTCTGCTGTTCCATAGTACGTATAGAGGTGACAGACCTCATCCTCACCACCCTCCACTGATCCATAGTGCGTATACAGGTGACAGACCTCATCCTCACCACCCTCTGCTGACCCATAGTGCGTATAGAGGTGACAGACATCATTCTCACCATCCTCCGCTGTTCCATAGTGCATATACAGGTGACAGACCTCATCCTCACCACCCTCTGCTGACCCATAGTGTGTATAGAGGTGACAGACCTCATTCTCACCACCCTCCACTGATCCATAGTGCGTATTCAGGTGACAGACCTTATCCTCACCACCCTCTGCTGACCCATAGTGCGTATAGAGGTGACAGACCTCATTCTCACCATCCTCTGCTGTTTCTTAGGGCGGGATGTTGTAACATCCGCGCCCATTATCGCTGGCTACCGCATTTTTAATAACGGCATATGCTATAACATATGCCGTTATTCATGCAAGGGACAGCTCTTGCGGTAAGAGCTGTCCCTTGCGATGCGGTGCCGGCGCTGGACTTCCGGGTCTGTGACCCGGGAGTCCATCTGCGCATGCGCAGACCCCGGCGCCGGCCGCAGGGCACGCTGGGAGGGATCCGTGACGGATCCCTCAAACAGCGCTGCGGTAAGAAGCCCATAGGCTTCTGCAGGGATTCGCCAGCTTTAGCTGGCGATTCCCTCCGCAGCGCTGACACTGCGGAGGCGCCATATAGCATATAGAGATGCGGTAGAAACCCCGAAAACGGGGTTTTTACCGCATTTCTGCTATATAGCATCCCGCCCTTAGTGTGTATACAGATGACAGACCTCATCCTCACCACCCTCCACTGACCCATAGTGCGTATAGAGGTGACAGCCCTCATCCTCACCACCCTCTGCTGATCCATAGTGCGTATAGAGGTGACAGAACTCATTCTTACCACCCTCCACTGTTCCATAGTGCGAATAGAGGTGACAGACCTCATCCTCACCATCTCCACTGATCCATAGTGCGTATAGAGGTGACAGACCTCATCCTCACCACCCTCCACTGATCCATAGTGCGTATAAAGGTGACAGACCTCATTCTCACCACCCTACACTGATCCATAGTGCGTATACAGGTGACAGACCTCATCCTCACCACCCTCTGCTGATCCATAGTGCGTATAGAGGTGACAGAGCTCATTCTAACCACCCTTTGCTAATCCATAGTGCGTATAGAGGTGACAGAGCTCATTCTCACCACCCTCTGCTGATCCATAGTGCGTATAGAGGTGACAGACCTCATCCTCACCACCCTCTGCTGATCCATAGTGCGTATAGAGGTGACAGAGCTCATTCTAACCACCCTTTGCTAATCCATAGTGCGTATAGAGGTGACAGACCTCATCCTCACCACCCTCTGCTGATCCTTAGTGCGTATAGAGGTGTCAGAGCTCATTCTCACCACCCTCTGCTGATCCATAGTGCGTATAGAGATGACAGACCTCATACTCACCTCCCTCTGCTGACCCATAGTGCGTATAGAGGTGACAGAGCTCATCCTCACCACCCTCCACTGATCCATAGTGCGTATAGAGGTGACAGAGCTCATCCTCACCACCCTCTGCTGACCCATAGTGCGTATAGAGGTGACAGAGCTCATTCTCACCACCCTCTGCTGATCCATAGTGCGTATAGAGGTGACAGCCCTCATCCTCACCACCCTCTGCTGACCCATAGTGCGTATAGAGGTGACAGCCCTCATCCTCACCACCCTCTTCTGATCCATAGTGCGTATAGAGGTGACAGAGCTCATCCTCACCACCCTCCACTGATCCATAGTGCGTATAGAGGTGACAGAGCTCATTCTCACCACCCTCTGCTGATCCATAGTGTGTATAGAGGTGACAGAGCTCATTCTAACCACCCTCTGCTGACCCATAGTGCGTATAGAGGTGACAGAGCTCATTCTCACCACCCTCTGCTGACCCATAGTGCGTATAGAGGTGACAGAGCTCATCCTCACCACCCTCCACTGATCCATAGTGCGTATAGAGGTGACAGAGCTCATCCTCACCACCCTCTGCTGACCCATAGTGCGTATAGAGGTGACAGAGCTCATTCTCACCACCCTCTGCTGATCCATAGTGCGTATAGAGGTGACAGCCCTCATCCTCACCACCCTCTGCTGACCCATAGTGCGTATAGAGGTGACAGCCCTCATCCTCACCACCCTCTTCTGATCCATAGTGCGTATAGAGGTGACAGAGCTCATCCACACCACCCTCCACTGATCCATAGTGCGTATAGAGGTGACAGAGCTCATTCTCACCACCCTCTGCTGATCCATAGTGTGTATAGAGGTGACAGAGCTCATTCACACCACCCTCTGCTGATCCATAGTGCGTATAGAGGTGACAGAGCTCATTCTCACCACCCTCTGCTGATCCATAGTGCGTATAGAGATGACAGACCTCATACTCACCACCCTCTGCTGACCCATAGTGCGTATAGAGGTGACAGAGCTCATCCTCACCACCCTCCACTGATCCATAGTGCGTATAGAGGTGACAGAGCTCATCCTCACCACCCTCTGCTGACCCATAGTGCGTATAGAGGTGACAGAGCTCATCCTCACCACCCTCTGCTGACCCATAGTGCGTATAGAGGTGACAGAGCTCATTCTCACCACCCTCTGCTGATCCATAGTGCGTATAGAGGTGACAGCCCTCATCCTCACCACCCTCTGCTGACCCATATGGCGGGATGCTATATAGCAGAAATGCGGTAAAAACCCCGTTTTCGGGGTTTCTACCGCATCTCTATATGCTATATGGCGCCTCCGCAGTGTCAGCGCTGCGGAGGGAATCGCCAGCTAAAGCTGGCGAATCCCTGCAGAAGCCTATGGGCTTCTTACCGCAGCGCTGTTTGAGGGATCCGTCACGGATCCCTCCCAGCGTGCCCTGCGGCCGGCGCCGGGGTCTGCGCATGCGCAGATGGACTCCCGGGTCACAGACCCGGAAGTCCAGCGCCGGCACCGCATCGCAAGGGACAGCTCTTACCGCAAGAGCTGTCCCTTGCATGAATAACGGCATATGTTATAGCATATGCCGTTATTAAAAATGCGATGTCCGGCGAAGGGGGCCGCGGATGTTACAACATCCCGCCCATAGTGCGTATAGAGGTGACAGCCCTCATCCTCACCACCCTCTTCTGATCCATAGTGCGTATAGAGGTGACAGAGCTCATCCTCACCACCCTCCACTGATCCATAGTGCGTATAGAGGTGACAGAGCTCATCCTCACCACCCTCTGATGACCCATAGTGCGTATAGAGGTGACAGAGCTCATTCTCACCACCCTCTGCTGATCCAAAGTGTGTATAGAGGTGACAGAGATCATCCTCACCACCCTCTGCTGACCCATAGTGCGTATAGAGGTGACAGAGCTCTTTCTCACCACACTCCACTGATCCATAGTGCGTATAGAGGTGACAGAGCTCATTCTCACCACCCTCTGCTGACCCATAGTGCGTATAGAGGTGACATAGCTCATCCTCACCACCCTCTGCTGATCCATAGTGCCTATAAAGGTGACTGAGCTCATTCTCACCACCCTCCACTGTTCCATAGTGCGTATAGAGGTGACAGAGCTCATCCTCACCACCCTCTGCTGATCCATAGTGCCTATAAAGGTGACTGAGCTCATTCTCACCACCCTCCACTGATCCATAGTGCGTATAGAGGTGACAGAGCTCTTTCTCACCACACTCCACTGATCCATAGTGCGTATAGAGGTGACATAGCTCATCCTCACCACCCTCTGCTGATCCATAGTGCGTATAGAGGTGACAGAGCTCATTCTCACCACCCTCTGCTGATCCATAGTGCCTATAAAGGTGACAGAGCTCATTCTCACCACCCTCTGCTGATCCATAGTGCGTATAGAGGTGACAGAGCTCATTCTCACCACCCTCCACTGATCCATAGTGCGTATAGAGGTGACAGAGCTCATCCTCACCACCCTCTGCTGACCCATAGTGCGTATAGAGGTGACAGAGCTCATTCTCACCACCCTCTGCTGATCCATAGTGCGTATAGAGGTGACAGAGCTCATCCTCACCACCCTCTGCTGATCCATAGTGCGTATAGAGGTGACAGAGCTCATTCTCACCACCCTCTGCTGATCCATAGTGCGTATAGAGGTGACAGAGCTCATCCTCACCACCCTCCACTGATCCATAGTGCGTATAGAGGTGACAGAGCTCATCCTCACCACCCTCTGCTGACCCATAGTGCGTATAAATGGGACAGACCTCATTCTCACCACCCAATGCTGATCCATAGTGCGTATAAAGGTGACAGACCTCATCCTCACCACCCTCCACTGACCCATAGTGCGTATAGAGGTGACAGAGCTCATTCTCACCACACTCCACTGATCCATAGTGCGTATAGAGGTGACATAGCTCATCCTCACCACCCTCTGCTGATCCATAGTGCGTATAGAGGTGACAGAGCTCATTCTCACCACCCTCTGCTGACCCATAGTGCATATAGAGGTGACAGAGCTCATTCTCACCACCCTCTGCTGATCCATAGTGCGTATAGAGGTGACAGAGCTCATTCTCACCACCCTCCACTGATCCATAGTGCGTATAGAGGTGACAGAGCTCATCCTCACCACCCTCTGCTGACCCATAGTGCGTATAGAGGTGACAGAGCTCATTCTCACCACCCTCTGCTGATCCATAGTGCGTATAGAGGTGACAGAGCTCATCCTCACCACCCTCTGCTGATCCATAGTGCGTATAGAGGTGACAGAGCTCATTCTCACAACCCTCTGCTGATCCATAGTGCGTATAGAGGTGACAGAGCTCATCCTCACCACCCTCCACTGATCCATAGTGCGTATAGAGGTGACAGAGCTCATCCTCACCACCCTCTGCTGACCCATAGTGCGTATAAATGGGACAGACCTCATTCTCACCACCCAATGCTGATCCATAGTGCGTATAAAGGTGACAGACCTCATCCTCACCACCCTCCACTGACCCATAGTGCGTATAGAGGTGACAGAGCTCATTCTCACCACCCTTTACTGATCCATAGTGCGTATAGAGGTGACAGAGCTCATCCTCACCACCCTTTACTGATCCATAGTGCGTATAGAGGTGACAGAGCTCATCCTCACCACCCTTTACTGATCCATAGTGCGTATAGAGGTGACAGAGCTCATCCTCACCACCCTCTGCTGACCCATAGTGCGTATAGAGGTGACAGAGCTCATCCTCACCACCCTTTACTGATCCATAGTGCGTATAGAGGTGACAGAGCTCATCCTCACCACCCTCCACTGACCCATAGTGCGTATAGAGGTGACAGAGCTCATTCTCACCACCCTTTACTGATCCATAGTGCGTATAGAGGTGACAGAGCTCATCCTCACCACCCTTTACTGATCCATAGTGCGTATAGAGGTGACAGAGCTCATCCTCACCACCCTTTACTGATCCATAGTGCGTATAGAGGTGACAGAGCTCATCCTCACCACCCTCTGCTGACCCATAGTGCGTATAGAGGTGACAGAGCTCATCCTCACCACCCTCTGCTGACCCATAGTGCGTATAGAGGTGACAGAGCTCATCCTCACCACCCTCTGCTGATCCATAGTGTGTATAAAGGGGACAGACCTCATTCTCACCATCCTATGCTGATCCATAGTGCGTATAGAGGTGACAGAGCTCATCCTCACCACCCTTTACTGATCCATAGTGCGTATAGAGGTGACAGAGCTCATTCTCACCACCCTCTGCTGATCCATAGTGCGTATAGAGGTGACAGAGCTCATCCTCACCACCCTCTGCTGACCCATAGTGCGTATAGAGGTGACAGAGCTTATCCTCACCACCCTCTGCTGACCCATAGTGTGTATAAAGGGGACAGACCTCATTCTCACCACCCTATGCTGATCCATAGTGCGTATACAGGTGACAGACCTCATTCTCACCACCCTCTGCTGATCCATAGTGCGTATAGAGGTGACAGAGCTCATTCTAACGACACTTCACTGATCCATAGTGCGTATAGAGGTGACAGAGCTCATCCTCACCACCCTCTGCTGATCCATAGTGCGAATAGAGGTGACAGAGCTCATTCTCACCACCCTCTGCTGATCCATAGTGCGTATAGAGGTGACAGAGCTCATCCTCACCACCCTCTGCTGACCCATAGTGCGTATACAGGTGACAGACCTCATCCTCACCACCATCCACTGATCCATAGTGCGTATAGAGGTGACAGAGCTCATCCTCACCACCCTCTGCTGACCCATAGTGCGTATAAAGGGGACAGACCTCATTCTCACCACCCTCTGCTGATCCATAGTGCGTATAGAGGTGACAGAGCTCATCCTCACCGCCCTCTGCTGACCCATAGTGCGTATAGAGGTGACAGAGCTCATTCTCACCACCCTCTGCTGAACCATAGTGCGTATAGAGGTGACAGAGCTCATCCTCACCACCCTCTGCTGACCCATAGTGCGTATAAAGGGGACATACCTCATTCTCACCACCCTCTGCTGATCCATAGTGCGTATAGAGGTGACAGAGCTCATCCTCACCGCCCTCTGCTGACCCATAGTGCGTATAGAGGTGACAGAGCTCATTCTCACCACCCTTTACTGATCCATAGTGCGTATAGAGGTGACAGAGCTCATCCTCACCACCCTTTACTGATCCATAGTGCGTATAGAGGTGACAGAGCTCATCCTCACCACCCTTTACTGATCCATAGTGCGTATAGAGGTGACAGAGCTCATCCTCACCACCCTCTGCTGACCCATAGTGCGTATAGAGGTGACAGAGCTCATCCTCACCACCCTCTGCTGACCCATAGTGCGTATAGAGGTGACAGAGCTCATCCTCACCACCCTCTGCTGATCCATAGTGTGTATAAAGGGGACAGACCTCATTCTCACCATCCTATGCTGATCCATAGTGCGTATAGAGGTGACAGAGCTCATCCTCACCACCCTTTACTGATCCATAGTGCGTATAGAGGTGACAGAGCTCATTCTCACCACCCTCTGCTGATCCATAGTGCGTATAGAGGTGACAGAGCTCATCCTCACCACCCTCTGCTGACCCATAGTGCGTATAGAGGTGACAGAGCTTATCCTCACCACCCTCTGCTGACCCATAGTGTGTATAAAGGGGACAGACCTCATTCTCACCACCCTATGCTGATCCATAGTGCGTATACAGGTGACAGACCTCATTCTCACCACCCTCTGCTGATCCATAGTGCGTATAGAGGTGACAGAGCTCATTCTAACGACACTTCACTGATCCATAGTGCGTATAGAGGTGACAGAGCTCATCCTCACCACCCTCTGCTGATCCATAGTGCGAATAGAGGTGACAGAGCTCATTCTCACCACCCTCTGCTGATCCATAGTGCGTATAGAGGTGACAGAGCTCATCCTCACCACCCTCTGCTGACCCATAGTGCGTATACAGGTGACAGACCTCATCCTCACCACCATCCACTGATCCATAGTGCGTATAGAGGTGACAGAGCTCATCCTCACCACCCTCTGCTGACCCATAGTGCGTATAAAGGGGACAGACCTCATTCTCACCACCCTCTGCTGATCCATAGTGCGTATAGAGGTGACAGAGCTCATCCTCACCGCCCTCTGCTGACCCATAGTGCGTATAGAGGTGACAGAGCTCATTCTCACCACCCTCTGCTGAACCATAGTGCGTATAGAGGTGACAGAGCTCATCCTCACCACCCTCTGCTGACCCATAGTGCGTATAAAGGGGACATACCTCATTCTCACCACCCTCTGCTGATCCATAGTGCGTATAGAGGTGACAGAGCTCATCCTCACCGCCCTCTGCTGACCCATAGTGCGTATAGAGGTGACAGAGCTCATTCTCACCACCCTCTGCTGAGCCATAGTGCATATAGAGGTGACAGAGCTCATTCTAACCACACTTCACTGATCCATAGTGCGTATAGAGGTGACAGAGCTCATCCTCACCACCCTCTGCTGATCCATAGTGCGTATAGAGGTGACAGAGCTCATTCTCACCACCCTCTGCTGATCCATAGTGCGTATAGAGGTGACAGAGCTCAGCCTCACCACCCTCCACTGATCCATAGTGCGTATAAATGGGACAGACCTCATTCTCACCACCCAATGCTGATCCATAGTGCGTATAAAGGTGACAGACCTCATCCTCACCACCCTCCACTGACCCATAGTGCGTATAGAGGTGACAGAGCTCATCCTCACCACCCTCTGCTGATCCATAGTGCGTATAAAGGTGACAGACCTCATCCTCACCACCCTCCACTGACCCATAGTGCGTATAGAGGTGACAGAGCTCATCCTCACCACCCTCTACTGATCCATAGTGTGTATAGAGGTGACAGAGCTCATCCTCACCACCCGCTGCTGATCCATAGTGCGTATAGAGGTGACAGCCCTCATCCTCACCACCCTCTGCTGACCCATAGTGCGTATAGAGGTGACAGCCCTCATCCTCACCACCCTCTTCTGATCCATAGTGCGTATAGAGGTGACAGACCTCATCCTCACCACCCTCTGCTGATCCATAGTGCGTATAAAGGTGACAGACCTCATCCTCACCACCCGCTGCAGACCCATAGTGCGTATAAAGGTGACAGACCTCATTCTCACCACCCTCTGCTGATCCATAGTGCGTATAGAGGTGACAGACCTCATTCTCACCACCCTCTGCTGATCCAAAGTGCGTATAGAGGTGACAGAGCTCATTCTAACCACCCTCTGCTGATCCATAGTGTGTATAGAGGTGACAGAGCTCATTCACACCACCCTTTGCTGATCCATAGTGCGTATAAGGTGACAGAGCTCATCCTCACCACCCGCTGCTGACCCATAGTGCTTATAGAGTAGTAGTAGTAGTACGTTTATTTATAAGGCGCCGCAAAGTGTCCGCAGCGCCGTACATAGCAAACAAAAAAAAAACAAATTACAAGGTAACGTAAAGGGTGTGTTGAAAGATACAGTATAAATAGGGGTATAGCTGGTGGAACTAAAATCAGCATAAGTTCAGAAGTAGGTGTCAAAATTGTCAAGGAGACTGAAGATGAAGTAGAGGAAGGGAAGAACAGGACAGGAGCACAGGTGAGGTAATGAGGTAGGGTGAGTACGTGAGGAAGGAGGGCCCTGCTCATAAGAGTTAACATACTAAAAATAGGTGGGTGGACGAACGAAATACAATAGGATAAGTAGGAACGGAGGGGAACGGAGGCAGGATAGAAGGATCAAAAGAGGTTAGGAGGAGGGATAGGCTAGTCGAAAAAAGTGGGTTTTGAGGGAGCGCTTGAAGGAGGTAAGGGAATCAGATAGCCTGATGGGTGGCGGGAGGTTGTTCCAGTGCAGGGGGGCAGCGCGAGAGAAATCTTGGACACGGGAGTGGGAGGAGGTGATTAGGTGAGAGGTCAGTCGGCGGTCAGCGATGGAGCGAAGAGGACGGGAGGGAGTGTGGATAGAGATCAGTGAAGAGAGGTAGGGAGCTGTGGAGGAGGAGAGAGCCTTGTAGGTGGTGGTGAGGAGTTTAAAGAGAACTCGGAAAGGAATGGGGAGCCAGTGAAGAGATATACAGAGGGTGGAGGTGGAGGTAGAGCGGCGGGAGAGGAAGATGAGCCTAGCAGCAGCGTTAAGAATGGATTGGAGAGGTGCGAGGCGGGTGAGAGGTAGCCCAGAGAGAAGGATGTTGCAGTAGTCAAGGCGGGAGATGACAAGAGAGTGAATGAGAATTTTGGTCGCGTCAGTGGAGAGGAATGGTCTGATGCGTGAGATGTTGCGTAGGTGAAAGCGGCAAGACTGTGAGAGAGCACGAATGTGGGGGGTGAAAGAGAGGGAGGAGTCAATGATGACACCGAGGCAGCGCGTTTGGTCGGTGGACGTGATCTCGGTTTCACCAATGCTGATGGAGATAGTGGGAGAAGAGGGGATGTTCGGGGGATGGAAGATTAGAAGTTCAGTTTTAGCCATGTTTAGTTTCAGGAAGCGTTGGGTCATCCAGGCTGAGATGGCCGTGAGGCATTCGGAGACCTTGGACAGGAGTGATGGGGATAAGTCGGGGGAGGAGAGATAGATTAGGGTATCATCAGCATAAAGGTGGTAATGAAAACCATAGGAGCTGATGAGGGTGCCCAGAGAGGTGGTGTAGAGGGAGAAGAGGAGAGGGCCAAGGACTGACCCTTGGGGAACACCGACTGGCTGTGGGGTAGTAGGAGAGAAGGAGCTCGGAGTGGAGACGGAGAAGGAGAGATCAGAGAGGTATGAGGTGAACCAGGAGAAGACCGTGCCAGTGATGCCAAAGGAGCGGAGGGTGTTGAGCAGGAGAGGGTGGTCAACAGTGTCAAAGGCAGCCGACAGATCAAGCTGGATGAGGATAGAGAAGAGGCCTTTGGATTTAGCCGATAGTAGATCGTTAGTGACTTTGGTCAGGGCAGTTTCAGTGGAATGTAAAGGGCGGAACCCGGATTGGAGGGGGTCTAGAATGGAGTTAGCAGTAAGGTGGCTTAGGAGATGATTATAGGTCAGACGTTCTAGGAGTTTGGAGGCAAAAGGGAGGAGGGAGATGGGCCTGTAGTTGGATGGAGAGTTGGGGTCCAGATTTGTTTTTTTTTGAGAATTGGGGAGACAAGAGCGTGTTTGAAGGAGGAAGGGAAGATCCCAGAGGATAGGGAAAGATTAAAGAGGTGACAGAGCTCATTATAGAGGTGACAGAGCTCATCCTCACCACCCTCCACTGACCCATAGTGCGTATAAAGGTGACAGAGCTCATTCTCACCACCCTCCACTGATCCATAGTGCGTATAGAGGTGACAGAGATCATTCTCACCACCCTCCACTGATCCATAGTGCGTATAAAGGTGACAGAGCTCATTCTCACCACCCTCTGCTGATCCATAGTGTGTATAGAGGTGACAGAGCTCATTCTAACCACCCTTTGCTGATCCATAGTGTGTATAGAGGTGACAGAGCTCATTCAAACCACCCTCTGCTGATCCATAGTGCGTATAGAGGTGTCAGAACTCATTCTCACCACCCTCTGCTGATCCATAGTGTGTATAGAGATGACAGACCTCATACTCACCACCCTCTGCTGACCCATAGTGCGTATAGAGGTGACAGAGCTCATCCTCACCACCCTCCACTGATCCATAGTGCGTATAGAGGTGACAGACCTCATCCTCACCACCCTCCACTGATCCATAGTGCGTATAGAGGTGACAGAGATCATTCTCACCACCCTCCACTGATCCATAGTGCGTATAAAGGTGACAGAGCTCATTCTCACCACCCTCACTGATCCATAGTGTGTATAGAGGTGACAGAGCTCATCCTCACCACCCTCCACTGATCCATAGTGCGTATAGAGGTGACAGAGCTCATTCTCACCACCCTCCACTGATCCATAGTGCGTATAAAGGTGACAGACCTCATCCTCACCACCCTCTGCTGATCCATAGTGTGTATAGAGGTGACAGAGCTCATTCTAACCACCCTTTGCTGATCCATAGTGTGTATAGAGGTTACAGAGCTCATTCACACCACCCTCTGCTGATCCATAGTGCGTATAGAGGTGTCAGAACTCATTCTCACCACCCTCTGCTGATCCATAGTGCGTACAGAGATGACAGACCTCATACTCACCACCCTCTGCTGACCCATAGTGCGTATAGAGGTGACAGAGCTCATCCTCACCACCCTCCACTGATCCATAGTGCGTATAGAGGTGACAGACCTCATCCTCACCACCCTCCACTGATCCATAGTGCGTATAGAGGTGACAGAGCTCATCCTCACCACCCTCCGCTGACCCATAGTGCGTATAGAGGTGACAGAGCTCATTCTCACCACCCTCTGCTGATCCATAGTGCGTATAGAGGTGACAGAGCTCATTCTCACCACCCTCCACTGATCCATAGTGCGTATAAAGGTGACAAACCTCATCCTCACCACCCTATACTGATCCATAGTGTGTATAAAGGTGAAAGAGCTCATTCTCACCACCCTCCACTGTTCCATAGTGCGTATAGAGGTGACAGAGCTCATCCTCACCACCCTCTGCTGATCCATAGTGCGTATAGAGGTGACAGAGCTCATTCTCACCACCTGCTGCTGATCCATAGTGCGAATAGAGGTGACAGACCTCATCCTCACCACCCTCCACTGATCCATAGTGCGTATAGAGGTGACAGACCTCATCCTCACCACCCTCCACTGATCCATAGTGCGTATAGAGGTGACAGAGCTCATCCTCACCACCCTCTGCTGACCCATAGTGCGTATAGAGGTGACAGAGCTCATTCTCACCACCCTCTGCTGATCCATAGTGCGTATAGAGGTGACAGAGCTCATCCTCACCACCCTCTGCTGACCCATAGTGCGTATAAAGGGGACAGACCTCATTCTCACCATCCTATGCTGATCCATAGTGCGTATAGAGGTGACAGAGCTCATCCTCACCACCCTCTGCTGATCCATAGTGCGTATAGAGGTGACAGAGCTCATTCTCACCACCCTCTGCTGATCCATAGTGCGTATAGAGGTGACAGAGCTCATCCTCACCACCCTCTGCTGACCCATAGTGCGTATAAATGGGACAGACCTCATTCTCACCACCCAATGCTGATCCATAGTGCGTATAAAGGTGACAGACCTCATCCTCACCACCCTCCACTGACCCATAGTGCGTATAGAGGTGACAGAGCTCATCCTCACCACCCTTTACTGATCCATAGTGTGTATAGAGGTGACAGAGCTCATCCTCACCACCCTCTGCTGATCCATAGTGCGTATACAGGTGACAGACCTCATCCTCACCACCCGCTGCTGATCCATAGTGCGTATAAAGGTGACAGAGCTCATTCTCACCACCCTCCACTGATCCATAGTGCGTATAAAGGTGACAAACCTCATCCTCACCACCCTATACTGATCCATAGTGTGTATAGAGGTGACAGAGCTCATTCTCACCACCCTCCACTGATCCATAGTGCGTATAGAGGTGACAGCCCTCATCCTCACCACCCTCTGCTGACCCATAGTGCGTATAGAGGTGACAGAGCTCATCCTCACCACCCTATACTGATCTATAGTGTGTATAGAGGTGACAGAGCTCATTCTCACCACCCTCCACTGATCCATAGTGCGTATAGAGGTGACAGACCTCATCCTCACCACCCTCTGCTGATCCATAGTGCGTATAGAGGTGACAGACCTCATCATCACCACCCGCTGCAGACCCATAGTGCGTATAAAGGTGACAGACCTCATTCTCACCACCCTCTGCTGATCCATAGTGCGTATAGAGGTGACAGAGCTCATTCTCACCACCCTCTGCTGATCCAAAGTGCGTATAGATGTGACAGAGCTCATTCTCACCACCCTTTGCTGATCCAAAGTGTGTATAGAGGTGACAGAGCTCATTCTAACCACCCTCTGCTGATCCATAGTGTGTATAGAGGTGACAGAGCTCATTCACACCACCCTTTGCTGATCCATAGTGCGTATAAGGTGACAGAGCTCATCCTCACCACCCGCTGCTGACCCATAGTGCTTATAGAGTAGTAGTAGTAGTACGTTTATTTATAAAGTGTCCGCAGCGCCGTACATAGCAAACAAAAAAAAAACAAATTACAATGTAACGTAAAGGGTGTGTTGAAAGATACAGTATAAATAGGGGTATAGCTGGTGGAACTAAAATCAGCATAAGTTCAGAAGTAGGTGTCAAAATTGTCAAGGAGACTGAAGATGAAGTAGAGGAAGGGAAGAACAGGACAGGAGCACAGGTGAGGTAATGAGGTAGGGTGAGTACGTGAGGAAGGAGGGCCCTGCTCATAAGAGTTAACATACTAAAAATAGGTGGGTGGACGAACGAAATACAATAGGATAAGTAGGAATGGAGGGGAACGGAGGCAGGATAGGAGGATCAAAAGAGGTTAGGAGGAGGGATAGGCTAGTCGAAAAAAGTGGGTTTTGAGGGAGCGCTTGAAGGAGGTAAGGGAATCAGATAGCCTGATGGGTGGCGGGAGGTTGTTCCAGTGCAGGGGGGCAGCGCGAGAGATATCTTGGACACGGGAGTGGGAGGAGGTGATTAGGTGAGAGGTCAGTCGGCGGTCAGCGATGGAGCGAAGAGGACGGGAGGGAGTGTGGATAGAGATCAGTGAAGAGAGGTAGGGAGCTGTGGAGGAGGAGAGAGCCTTGTAGGTGGTGTTGAGGAGTTTAAAGAGAACTCGGAAAGGAATGGGGAGCCAGTGAAGAGATATACAGAGGGGGGAGGTGGAGGTAGAGCGGCGGGAGAGGAAGATGAGCCTAGCAGCAGTGTTAAGAATGGATTGGAGAGGTGCGAGGCGGGTGAGAGGTAGCCCAGAGAGAAGGATGTTGCAGTAGTCAAGGCGGGAGATGACAAGAGAGTGAATGAGAATTTTGGTCGCGTCAGTGGAGAGGAATGGTCTGATGCGTGAGATGTTGCGTAGGTGAAAGCGGCAAGACTGTGAGAGAGCACGAATGTGGGGGGTGAAAGAGAGGGAGGAGTCAATGATGACACCGAGGCAGCGCGTTTGGTCGGTGGACGTGATCTCGGTTTCACCAATGCTGATGGAGATAGTGGGAGAAGAGGGGATGTTCGGGGGATGGAAGATTAGAAGTTCAGTTTTAGCCATGTTTAGTTTCAGGAAGCGTTGGGTCATCCAGGCTGAGATGGCCGTGAGGCATTCGGAGACCTTGGACAGGAGTGATGGGGATAAGTCGGGGGAGGAGAGATAGATTAGGGTATCATCAGCATAAAGGTGGTAATGAAAACCATAGGAGCTGATGAGGGTGCCCAGAGAGGTGGTGTAGAGGGAGAAGAGGAGAGGGCCAAGGACTGACCCTTGGGGAACACCGACTGGCTGTGGGGTAGTAGGAGAGGAGGAGCTCGGAGTGGAGACGGAGAGGAGAGATCGGAGAGGTATGAGGTGAACCAGGAGAAGACCGTGCCAGTGATGCCAAAGGAGCGGAGGGTGTTGAGCAGGAGAGGGTGGTCAACAGTGTCAAAGGCAGCCGACAGATCAAGCTGGATGAGGATAGAGAAGAGGCCTTTGGATTTAGCCGATAGTAGATCGTTAGTGACTTTGGTCAGGGCAGTTTCAGTGGAATGTAAAGGGCGGAACCCGGATTGGAGGGGGTCTAGAATGGAGTTAGCAGTAAGGTGGCTTAGGAGACGATTATAGGTCAGACGTTCTAGGAGTTTGGAGGCAAAAGGGAGGAGGGAGATGGGCCTGTAGTTGGATGGAGAGTTGGGGTCCAGATTTGTTTTTTTGAGAATTGGGGAGACAAGAGCGTGTTTGAAGGAGGAAGGGAAGATCCCAGAGGATAGGGAAAGATTAAAGAGGTGACAGAGCTCATTATAGAGGTGACAGAGCTCATCCTCACCACCCTCCACTGACCCATAGTGCGTATAAAGGTGACAGAGCTCATTCTCACCACCCTCCACTGATCCATAGTGCGTATAAAGGTGACAGAGCTCATTCCCACCACCCTCCGCTGATCCATAGTGCGTATAGAGGTGACAGAGATCATTCTCACCACCCTCCACTGATCCATAGTGCGTATAAAGGTGACAGAGCTCATTCTCACCACCCTCTGCTGATCCATAGTGTGTATAGAGGTGACAGAGCTCATTCTAACCACCCTTTGCTGATCCATAGTGTGTATAGAGGTGACAGAGCTCATTCAAACCACCCTCTGCTGATCCATAGTGCGTATAGAGGTGTCAGAACTCATTCTCACTACCATCTGCTGATCCATAGTGCGTATAGAGATGACAGACCTCATACTCACCACCCTCTGCTGACCCATAGTGCGTATAGAGGTGACAGAGCTCATCCTCACCACCCTCCACTGATCTATAGTGCGTATAGAGGTGACAGACCTCATCCTCACCACCCTCCACTGATCCATAGTGCGTATAGAGGTGACAGAGCTCATCCTCACCACCCTCCACTGATTCATAGTGCGTATAAAGGTGACAGAGCTCATTCTCACCACCCTCACTGATCCATAGTGTGTATAAAGGTGAAAGAGCTCATTCTCACCACCCTCCACTGATCCATAGTGCGTATAGAGGTGACAGCCCTCATCCTCACCACCCTCTGCTGACCCATAGTGCGTATAGAGATGACAGACCTCATACTCACCACCCTCTGCTGACCCATAGTGCGTATAGAGGTGACAGAGCTCATCCTCACCACCCTCCACTGATCCATAGTGCGTATAGAGGTGACAGACCTCATCCTCACCACCCTCCACTGATCCATAGTGCGTATAGAGGTGACAGAGCTCATCCTCACCACCCTCTGCTGACCCATAGTGCGTATAGAGGTGACAGAGCTCATTCTCACCACCCTCTGCTGATCCATAGTGCGTATAGAGGTGACAGAGCTCATCCTCACCACCCTCTGCTGACCCATAGTGCGTATAAAGGGGACAGACCTCATTCTCACCACCCTATGCTGATCCATAGTGCGTATAGAGGTGACAGAGCTCATTCTAACCACACTTCACTGATCCATAGTGCGTATAGAGGTGACAGAGCTCATTCTCACCACCCTCTGCTGATCCATAGTGTGTATAGAGGTGACAGAGCTCATTCTCACCACCCTCTGCTGATCCATAGTGCGTATAGAGGTGACAGACCTCATCCTCACCACCCTCCAATGACCCATAGTGCATATAGAGATGACAGACCTCATACTCACCACCCTCTGCTGACCCATAGTGTGTATAGAGGTGACAGAGCTCATTCTCACCACCCTCCACTGATCCATAGTGCGTATAGAGGTGACAGCCCTCATCCTCACCACCCTCTGCTGACCCATAGTGCGTATAGAGATGACAGACCTCATACTCACCACCCTCTGCTGACCCATAGTGTGTATAGAGGTGACAGAGCTCATCCTCACCACCCTCCACTGATCCATAGTGTGTATAGAGGTGAAAGAGCTCATTCTCACCACCCTCCACTGATCCATAGTGCGTATAGAGGTGATAGCCCTCATCCTCACCACCCTCTGCTGACCCATAGTGCGTATAGAGATGACAGACCTCATACTCACCACCCTCTGCTGACCCATAGTGTGTATAGAGGTGACAGAGCTCATCCTCACCACCCTCCACTGATCCATAGTGCGTATAGAGGTGACAGACCTCATCCTCACCACCCTCCACTGATCCATAGTGCGTATAGAGGTGACAGAGCTCATCCTCACCACCCTCTGCTGACCCATAGTGCGTATAGAGGTGACAGAGCTCATTCTCACCACCCTCTGCTGATCCATAGTGCGTATAAAGGGGACAGACCTCATTCTCACCACCCTATGCTGATCCATAGTGCGTATAGAGATGACAGACCTCATACTCACCACCCTCTGCTGACCCATAGTGTGTATAGAGGTGACAGACCTCATCCTCACCACCCTCCACTGATCCATAGTGCGTATAGAGGTGACAGAGCTCATCCTCACCACCCTCTGCTGACCCATAGTGCGTATAAAGGGGACAGACCTCATTCTCACCACCCTATGCTGATCCATAGTGCCTATAGAGGTGACAGAGCTCATTCTAACCACACTTCACTGATCCATAGAGCGTATAGAGGTGACAGAGCTCATTCTCACCACCCTCTGCTGATCCAGAGTGCGTATAGAGGTGACAGAGCTCATTCTCACCACCCTCTACTGATCCATAGTGCGTATAGAGGTGACAGAGCTCATCCTCACCACCCTCTGCTGACCCATAGTGCGTATAAATGGGACAGACCTCATTCTCACCACCCAATGCTGATCCATAGTGCGTATAAAGGTGACAGACCTCATCCTCACCACCCTCCACTGACCCATAGTGCGTATAGAGGTGACAGAGCTCATCCTCACCACCCTATACTGATCCATAGTGTGTATAGAGGTGACAGAGCTCATCCTCACCACCCGCTGCTGATCCTTCGTGCGTATAGAGGTGACAGAGCTCATTCTCACCACCCTCCACTGATCCATAGTGCGTATAAAGGTGACAGAGCTCATCCTCACCACCCTCTGCTGACCCATAGTGCGTATAGAGGTGACAGAGCTCATTCTCACCACCCTCTGCTGATCCATAGTGCGTATAGAGGTGCCAGAGCTCATCCTCACCACCCTCCAGTTACCCATAGTGCGTATAGAGGTGACAGAGCTCATCCTCACCACCCTCTGCTGATCCGTAGTGCGTATAGAGGTGACAGAGCTCATTCTAACCACCCTCTGCTGATCCATAGTGCGTATAGAGGTGCCAGAGCTCATCCTCACCACCCTCCAGTTACCCATAGTGCGTATAGAGGTGACAGAGCTCATCCTCACCACCCTCTGCTGATCCATAGTGCGTATAGAGGTGCCAGAGCTCATCCTCACCACCCTCCAGTTACCCATAGTGCGTATAGAGGTGACAGAGCTCATCCTCACCACCCTCTGCTGATCCGTAGTGCGTATAGAGGTGACAGAGCTCATCCTCACCACCCTCTGCTGACCCATAGTGCGTATAAATGGGACAGACCTCATTCTCACCACCCAATGCTGATCCATAGTGCGTATAAAGGTGACAGACCTCATCCTCACCACCCTCCACTGACCCATAGTGCGTATAGAGGTGACAGAGCTCATCCTCACCACCCTATACTGATCCATAGTGTGTATAGAGGTGACAGAGCTCATCCTCACCACCCGCTGCTGATCCATAGTGCGTATAGAGGTGACAGAGCTCATTCTCACCACCCTCCACTGATCCATAGTGCGTATAAAGGTGACAAACCTCATCCTCACCACCCTATACTGATCCATAGTGCGTATAGAGGTGACAGACCTCATCCTCACCACCCTCCACTGACCCATAGTGCATATAGAGATGACAGACCTCATACTCACCACCCTCTGCTGACCCATAGTGTGTATAGAGGTGACAGAGCTCATTCTCACCACCCTCCACTGATCCATAGTGCGTATAGAGGTGACAGAGCTCATCCTCACCACCCTCCAGTTACCCATAGTGCGTATAGAGGTGACAGAGCTCATCCTCACCACCCTCTGCTGATCCATAGTGCGTATAGAGGTGCCAGAGCTCATCCTCACCACCCTCCAGTTACCCATAGTGCGTATAGAGGTGACAGAGCTCATCCTCACCACCCTCTGCTGATCCGTAGTGCGTATAGAGGTGACAGAGCTCATCCTCACCACCCTCTGCTGACCCATAGTGCGTATAAATGGGACAGACCTCATTCTCACCACCCAATGCTGATCCATAGTGCGTATAAAGGTGACAGACCTCATCCTCACCACCCTCCACTGACCCATAGTGCGTATAGAGGTGACAGAGCTCATCCTCACCACCCTATACTGATCCATAGTGTGTATAGAGGTGACAGAGCTCATCCTCACCACCCGCTGCTGATCCATAGTGCGTATAGAGGTGACAGAGCTCATTCTCACCACCCTCCACTGACCCATAGTGCATATAGAGATGACAGACCTCATACTCACCACCCTCTGCTGACCCATAGTGTGTATAGAGGTGACAGAGCTCATTCTCACCACCCTCCACTGATCCATAGTGCGTATAGAGGTGACAGCCCTCATCCTCACCACCCTCTGCTGACCCATAGTGCGTATAGAGATGACAGACCTCATACTCACCACCCTCTGCTGACCCATAGTGTGTATAGAGGTGACAGAGCTCATCCTCACCACCCTCCACTGATCCATAGTGTGTATAGAGGTGAAAGAGCTCATTCTCACCACCCTCCACTGATCCATAGTGCGTATAGAGGTGACAGCCCTCATCCTCACCACCCTCTGCTGACCCATAGTGCGTATAGAGATGACAGACCTCATACTCACCACCCTCTGCTGACCCATAGTGTGTATAGAGGTGACAGAGCTCATCCTCACCACCCTCCACTGATCCATAGTGCGTATAGAGGTGACAGACCTCATCCTCACCACCCTCCACTGATCCATAGTGCGTATAGAGGTGACAGAGCTCATCCTCACCACCCTCTGCTGACCCATAGTGCGTATAGAGGTGACAGAGCTCATTCTCACCACCCTCTGCTGATCCATAGTGCGTATAAAGGGGACAGACCTCATTCTCACCACCCTATGCTGATCTATAGTGCGTATAGAGATGACAGACCTCATACTCACCACCCTCTGCTGACCCATAGTGTGTATAGAGGTGACAGACCTCATCCTCACCACCCTCCACTGATCCATAGTGCGTATAGAGGTGACAGAGCTCATCCTCACCACCCTCTGCTGACCCATAGTGCGTATAAAGGGGACAGACCTCATTCTCACCACCCTATGCTGATCCATAGTGCGTATAGAGGTGACAGAGCTCATTCTAACCACACTTCACTGATCCATAGAGCGTATAGAGGTGACAGAGCTCATTCTCACCACCCTCTGCTGATCCAGAGTGCGTATAGAGGTGACAGAGCTCATTCTCACCACCCTCTACTGATCCATAGCGCGTATAGAGGTGACAGAGCTCATCCTCACCACCCTCTGCTGACCCATAGTGCGTATAAATGGGACAGACCTCATTCTCACCACCCAATGCTGATCCATAGTGCGTATAAAGGTGACAGACCTCATCCTCACCACCCTCCACTGACCCATAGTGCGTATAGAGGTGACAGAGCTCATCCTCACCACCCTATACTGATCCATAGTGTGTATAGAGGTGACAGAGCTCATCCTCACCACCCGCTGCTGATCCATAGTGCGTATAGAGGTGACAGAGCTCATTCTCACCACCCTCCACTGATCCATAGTGCGTATAAAGGTGACAAACCTCATCCTCACCACCCTCTGCTGATCCATAGTGCGTATAGTGGTGACAGACCTCATCCTCACCACCCTCTGCTGATCCATAGTGTGTATAAAGGTGACAGAGCTCATTCTCACCACCCTCCACTGATCCATAGTGCGTATAAAGGTGACAGAGCTCCTTCTCACCACCCTCCACTCATCCATAGTGTGTATAGAGGTGACAGAGCTCATTCTAACCACCCTCTGCTGATCCATAGTGCGTATAGAGGTGCCAGAGCTCATCCTCACCACCCTCCAGTTACCCATAGTGCGTATAGAGGTGACAGAGCTCATCCTCACCACCCTCTGCTGATCCGTAGTGCGTATAGAGGTGACAGAGCTCATCCTCACCACCCTCTGCTGACCCATAGTGCGTATAGAGGTGACAGACCTCATCCTCACCACCCTCTGCTGATCCATAGTGCGTATAAATGGGACAGACCTCATCCTCACCACCCTCCACTGACCCATAGTGCGTATAGAGGTGACAGAGCTCATCCTCACCACCCTATACTGATCCATAGTGTGTATAGAGGTGACAGAGCTCATCCTCACCACCCGCTGCTGATCCATAGTGCGTATAGAGGTGACAGAGCTCATTCTCACCACCCTCCACTGATCCATAGTGCGTATAAAGGTGACAAACCTCATCCTCACCACCCTCTGCTGATCCATAGTGCGTATAGTGGTGACAGACCTCATCCTCACCACCCTCTGCTGATCCATAGTGTGTATAAAGGTGACAGAGCTCATTCTCACCACCCTCCACTGATCCATAGTGCGTATAAAGGTGACAGAGCTCCTTCTCACCACCCTCCACTCATCCATAGTGTGTATAGAGGTGACAGAGCTCATTCTAACCACCCTCTGCTGATCCATAGTGCGTATAGAGGTGCCAGAGCTCATCCTCACCACCCTCCAGTTACCCATAGTGCGTATAGAGGTGACAGAGCTCATCCTCACCACCCTCTGCTGACCCATAGTGCGTATAGAGGTGACAGACCTCATCCTCACCACCCTCTGCTGACCCATAGTGCGTATAAAGGTGACAGACCTCATCCTCACCACCCTCTGCTGATCCATAGTGCGTATAAAGGTGACAGACCTCATCCTTACCACCCTCCACTGACCCATAGTGCGTATAGAGGTGACAGAGCTCATCCTCACCACCCTATACTGATCCATAGTGTGTATAGAGGTGACAGAGCTCATCCTCACCACCCGCTGCTGATCCATAGTGCGTATAGAGGTGACAGAGCTCATTCTCACCACCCTCCACTGATCCATAGTGCGTATAAAGGTGACAAACCTCATCCTCACCACCCTATACTGATCCATAGTGTGTATAGAGGTGAAAGAGCTCATTCTCACCACCCTCCACTGATCCATAGTGCATATAGAGGTGACAGCCCTTATCCTCACACCCTCTGCTGACCCATAGTGCGTATAGAGGTGACAGAGCTCATCCTCACCGCCCTATACTGATCTATAGTGTGTATAGAGGTGACAGAGCTCATTCTCACCACCCTCCACTGATCCATAGTGCGTATAGAGGTGACAGCCCTCATCCTCACCACCCTCTGCTGACCCATAGTGCGTATAGAGGTGACAGCCCTCATCCTCACCACCCTCTTCTGATCCATAGTGCGTATAGAGGTGACAGACCTCATCCTCACCACCCTATACTGATCTATAGTGCGTATAGAGGTGACAGAGCTCATTCTCACCACCCTCTGCTGACCCATAGTGCGTATAGAGGTGACAGAGCTCATCCTCACCACCCTCCACTGATCCATAGTGCGTATAAAGGTGACAGACCTCATCCTCACCACCCTCTGCTGATCCATAGTGCGTATAGTGGTGACAGACCTCATCCTCACCACCCTCTGCTGATCCATAGTGTGTATAAAGGTGACAGAGCTCATTCTCACCACCCTCCACTGATCCATAGTGCGTATAAAGGTGACAGAGCTCCTTCTCACCACCCTCCACTCATCCATAGTGTGTATAGAGGTGACAGAGCTCATTCTAACCACCCTCTGCTGATCCATAGTGCGTATAGAGGTGCCAGAGCTCATCCTCACCACCCTCCAGTTACCCATAGTGCGTATAGAGGTGACAGAGCTCATCCTCACCACCCTCTGCTGATCCGTAGTGCGTATAGAGGTGACAGAGCTCATTCTCACCACCCGCTCCTGACCCATAGTGCGTATAAAGGTGACAGACCTCATTCTCACCACAATCTGCTGATCCATAGTGCGTATAGAGGTGGCAGAGCTCATCCTCACCACCCGCTGTGACCCATAGTGCGTATAAAGGTGACAGACCTCATTCTCACCACCCTCTGCTGATCCATAGTGCGTATAAAGGTGACAGACCTCATTCTAACCACAATTTGCTGATCCATAGTGCGTATAGAGGTGACAGAGCTCATCCTCACCACCCTCTGCTGATCCATAGTGCGTATAGAGGTGACAGAGCTCATTCTCACCACCCTCTGCTGATCCATAGTGCGCATAGAGGTGACAGAGCTCATCCTCACCACCCTCTGCTGATCCATAGTGCGTATAGAGGTGACAGAGCTCATTCTTACCACCCTCTGCTGATCCATAGTGCGTATAGAGGTGACAGAGCTCATCCTCACCACCCTCTGCTGATCCATAGTGCGTATAGAGGTGACAGAGCTCATTCTCACCACCCTCTGCTGATCCATAGTGCGTATAGAGGTGACAGAGCTCATCCTCACCACTCTCTGCTGATCCATAGTGCGTATAGAGGTGACAGAGCTCATCCTCACCACTCTCTGCTGATCCATAGTGCGTATAAAGGTGACAGACCTCATCCTCACCACCCGCTGCTGACCCATAGTGCGTATAAAGGTGACAGACCTCATTCTCACCACCCTCTGCTGATCCATAGTGCGTATAGAGGTGACAGACCTCATCCTCACCACCCTCTGCTGATCCATAGTGAGTATAGAGGTGACAGAGCTCATTCTCACCACCCTCTGCTGATCCAAAGTGCGTATAGAGGTGACAGAGCTCATTCTAACCACCCTCTGCTGATCCATAGTGCGTATAGAGGTGACAGAGCTCATTCTCACCACCCTCTGCTGTTCCAAACTGCGTATAGAGGTGACAGAGCTCATTCTAACCACCCTCCACTGATCCATAGTGTGTATAGAGGTGACAGAGCTCATTCTCACCACCCTTTGCTGATCCATAGTGCATATAGAGGTGACAGATCTCATTCTCACCACCCTATGCTGATCCATAGTGCGTATAGAGGTGACAGAGCTCATTCTCACCACCCTCTGCTGATCCATAGTGCGTATAGAGGTGACAGAGCTCATTCTAACCACCCTCTGCTGATCCATAGTGAGTATAGAGGTGACAGAGCTCATTCTCACCACCCTTTGCTGATCCATAGTGCATATAGAGGTGACAGATCTCATTCTCACCACCCACTGCTGAGCCATAGTGCGTATAAGGTGACAGAGCTCATCCTCACCACCCTCCACATAGTGCGTATAAAGGTGACAGAGCTCATTCACACCACCCTCCACTGATCCATAGTGCGTATAGAGGTGACAGAGCTCATTCTCACCACCCTCTGCTGATCCATAGTGCGTATAGAGGTGACAGAGCTCATCCTTACCACCCTATACTGATCCATAGTGCGAATAGAGGTGACAGAGCTCATCCTCACCACCCGCTGCTGATCCATAGTGTGTATAGAGGTGACAGAGCTCATTCTCACCACCCTCCGCTGATCCATAGTGCGTATAGAGGTGACAGAGCTCATTCTCACCACCCTCCACTGATCCATATTGCGTATAAAGGTGACAGAGCTCATTCCCACCACCCTCCGCTGATCCATAGTGCGTATAGAGGTGACAGAGCTCATTCTCACCACCCTCCACTGATCCATAGTGCGTATAGAGGTGACAGAGCTCATTCTCACCACCCTCTGCTGATCCATAGTGCGTATAAAGGTGACAGAGCTCATTCTCACCACCCTCTGCTGATCCATAGTGCGTATAGAGGTGACAGACCTCATCCTCACCACCCTCCACTGATCCATAGTGCGTATAGAGGTGACAGACCTCATTCTCACCACCCTCTGCTGACCCATAGTGCGTATAGAGGTGACAGAGCTCATTCTAACCACCCTTTGCTAATCCATAGTGTGTATAGAGGTGACAGAGCTCATTCACACCACCCTCTGCTGATCCATAGTGCGTATAGAGGTGTCAGAGCTCATTCTCACCACCCTCTGCTGACCCATAGTGCGTATAGAGGTGACAGAGCTCATCCTCACCACCCTCCACTGATCCATAGTGCGTATAGAGGTGACAGACCTCATCCTCACCACCCTCTGCTGACCCATAGTGTGTATAAAGGGGACAGACCTCATTCTCACCACCCTATGCTGATCCATAGTGCGTATAGAGGTGACAGAGCTCATTCTAACCACACTTCACTGATCCATAGTGCGTATAGAGGTGACAGAGCTCATCCTCACCACCCTCTGCTGACCCATAGTGCGTATAAAGGGGACAGAGCTTCTTCCGGTTCCGGCTTCATGCGGTGAGCACCCTAGCATCGGAGCTCCCGGAGAACCCTGCGAATCTCAGCAAAGAAAGATCTCACCAGACTACGGAATTTGCCGCTATCCCCTCTGTGCACGGGGGTGCATTACATGAAGCGCTTCTTAATGCCGACAGCCCCGTTAAAAGTCCCGATTCCGAGACAAACAAAAAGACGCGCGGAAACCAACATGGCGCCGGGCGCCAATACCCCACCTTCGTCACCGGCGTCTAAGAAGACAGCAGCTGCCTCAGCCCGGGGAATCACCCCGCAGGTACGCAAGTCCCTTCAATCTCTCCTCACATATGAAGACATGGTGGACGCTATTAAATCCACCATGTCCCCGCTATTAGCACAAGCTGTTACGGACATCACGTCCCAAATACAGCAGCTCACTAGCAGAGTCACGCAGACGGAGCAGCATATTGGGGGACTTTCTCACAGCATGGCTAATGCCAAATCTGACATAATCAAATTGCAAAAGGAAAACCACCTTTTGCTAGCCAAATTAGATAATATCGAAAACAGAGCCCGCAGAAATAATATTAGAATTGTGGGAATCCCAGAAACCATCAGGGATCAGGAGCTCTTAAAATTTGCTAAAATCACTCTACCCTCCATACTGGGTATAGCTGACCAGTGTACTGACATGGTCATTGAAAGGATACACAGGATAGGACCACTAAAACCAACGGAAAAGC
Organism: Crinia signifera; assembly: GCF_055691185.1. NCBI lineage: Eukaryota > Metazoa > Chordata > Amphibia > Anura > Myobatrachidae > Crinia > Crinia signifera. Next base: position 449,597 of record NC_139221.1, on the reverse strand, counting down.
GGCCCAGGGTAGTTATTTTCAAGTGCATGAACTACCTGCACAAGCAGGCAATTTGGACAGCATCTAGGAAATTTCGCCCACTTGTATGGGAAAATAACAAATTATTGCTATTCCAAGATTTTTCTGTGGAGCTCGCTAGGTCCAGAAAAGCCTTTGCTCCAATATGCTCTGAAATGGTTAGAATCAAGAAAAAGTTTGCACTCCTATACCCGGCAAAGCTCCGGGTGTATGAGGGAGATAAGTTTTTTGATTTCACTGACTACAAGGAAGCAGAAGTCTACCTTAAAGACCGCACCAATGAGGATATAGGAGACATTACAGATACCTGAAATTATGACATCATAATCGGTGTCAAATCGATTATTATGATCGATAATGGAAATCCTGGTTACTAAACCTTTATGACCTACTTCTAAAAACTGTTAACACAAAGTAGAAAAGTTGACGCATATGTTATTTTTTCATGTTTTATGCATAAGTCACTAGGGTCACTGCGATGTTCAGACCCCTGTTATTTAGCGCACTGGTAACTCAATTAGCAAGAATGTTTCCATTATCTAATACTATTTATACCGATCATGAATCGGTGCCAAATAGATAATTATGATCATTTCTGGAAACCATAGTTCCCAACCCTCGTGATCTACTTCTAAGAATTGTTAACTTAAAGTAGAAAAGTTGACGTATATGTTATATTTCATATTTTTTACATAGTTTCCTAATGTCACTGTGACACTAGGACCCCTACTGTAAAGCTTATTGTTAGTTAACTCAATAAGAATATTCCCATAACCCATTACTATCTATATTTGGATTATAGCCATAGTAGCAGAACGAACAGATCCCCCCACCCACCCCAACCCCTCCCCCCCCCCTCCCATCACCCCCAGCTAAACTTTTTATTGGTCTAGGATCTATATATATTAGATCATCATCAGGGTCCATCCGGAGCCCCTCTCTCTCCAATCTTTCTACCCCTCCCGGCCCTTGACAGGATATCTCCCGACTTTCCTGTCTAGCCCACCCCGAAGCCTACGGTTGATTATTATCAGATTAGAGTCTTTTCTCTAACTAGTTCTAGTACTGTTTAATCACCTGAAGTCAATTTAAAAATGATTCTCCCGAGTTTTCCCTTACCCCTCCTATTTAACCACTCTACTATCTCTACGTACCTAGGAAAGAACACTAGTATGGCTAATATACATGCTTCTTCACTATATCAAAATAACTCCTTTCATCCGAAATGGGCTCCTTAGACATCCGCATAGGTTCCCTCAATGTTGGGGGAATCCATTCACCCGCTAAGAAGCGCAAGATTTTGCAATACCTTCAAAGGCAGAGAATGGATATAGTATGTCTCCAAGAATCCCATCTAACTCAAAGAGAAACACTTAAACTCAACCTTTTTGGTTGGACAGTTTTAGCCGCTTCTCCCTTTAATTCGAAAGCTAGGGGAGTGGTGACTATTGCAAGAAAATCTCTTCAATTAAAACCCACAGATATTTACACAGACCCGGAGGGCAGAATTGTCATCCTTACAATAGAAATAGCCAAGCAGAATTATAGAATCTGTAATGTATACGCTCCAAATGTGTACAGGAGAGCCTTTTTTAAACACCTTCTTACTTTACTTTTACCCCATACAAGTGAAAATTTAATTGTCTGCGGAGATTTCAATCTGATCTCCTCGGTATACCTCGACCGATCCCATCCACCTACCAGATCTATCACTCTCCCAATACTAGGAATCCCATCCCTTGCTACCCAACTCCGGGCGGTGGACATATGGAGAACACTCCACCCTACAGAAAAGGAGTATACCTGCCTTTCTGCAGCGCACTCAACGTTATCGAGAATAGACTACACTCTGATCTCCTCACACCTTATGTCTAAAATCAAATCTGCAGAAATAGAAACTATAGCCCTTTCAGATCACGCCTTGATCTGGATACACTTGATAGCTCACCCATCCCCAACAAATTCTAATAGAATGTGGCGTTTTCCGGCCCAGTTGACCTCCTCGCCCTCTTTCCGAGCGAAACTGACAGAAGCTTGGTTGGATTATTCCAAAAACAACACTGACCATCGAGAATCAAATCCGATACTATTTTGGCAAACTGCCAAGTCTGTACTGAGAGGCGATATATTATCATACTCTTGTGCCATGAAAAAAAACCAAGATGGTTCATATATCACTCTGCAACAGGCCCTAACAGAATCATACACAGATTTAAACTATATCCTACTCCAGCTAATAAAGAGGCCTATGTAACAGCAAAATCCAAATTTGATGACCTTGTTCAATCCATGAGTAATAAACATCTACTGTCTGTAGATTACCGATTTCACAAATTCGGAAATAAAACAGGGAAGCTCCTCACCAGCCTATTAAGTGGTTCACGCCCCCCCATGTTAGTTCATCCACAAAAATTGCCTAATGGTTCCCTGACTAACGACTCCAAAACGATAGCAGACATGATGTCCACTTTCTATAAAAACCTATACACTCCCCCAACACCAACACAGTTGAAGGATGTCCCCGCTCCATACTTAACACAAAATGATGAATCCTTGGGTGGGTTCGGCGCCCCTGCCTCGTATCTCTCTCCCCCTACTTCTACTGACCCAACCCCAGACTGCTTTTACCCCCAATTCCCACAGTCTTTCAAGGAATTGGTGATTGCTCCGATTTCGCCCAAAGAAGTTTCAGATGCCATTCGTCATATGAAACCTCTAAAAGCTCCAGGCCCGGATGGCTTTACAATTGAACTTTATAAAATATTACTGACCCATATAATTGACCCCCTGACCAATGCATATAACCAAATGTTAACCACTAACTCCTTCCCACTCTATTTTAATTCGGCCATAATCAAACTGATTCCCAAACCCGGAAAAGACCTGTCCACCCCAAGTGCCTATCGCCCGATTTCTTTATTGAATATTGACTACAAGATCTTGACAAAAATTTTAGCTGAACGGATTAAACATATTCTCCCACAAATAATTCATCCGGATCAAACCGGCTTTATAACCGGTCGTCACTCGGTAGTCAATATTCGAAAAGTACTCTCTGTTATCCAACATATATCCAATACCTCCCCTTCTGATAGTAAATTGATTATAGCCTTAGATGCCGAAAAGGCTTTTGATATGATCCTCTGGCCCCATTTATACCAAACCATGGAAAAATTCGGATTCCCCCCACAGTTTATCTCACTGATCTCTGCTCTATACACTAACGCTTCATCCCAAATATATTGTAACAATCATCTATCTTCCCCCTTCAAAATTTCAAGAGGTACCAGGCAGGGGTGTCCGCTCTCTCCCCTCCTTTTCGCTATAGCTATAGAGCCACTAGCCATAGCAATCCGAAAACATCCTTTAATTCATGGAATAGACATCAAAAATTCAAAACTTAAAGTCTCGCTTTTCGCGGACGACATGATTCTATATATCTCTAACCCTTCCACTAGTATTCCTTCACTTATGCAGCTAATACAACAATTCAGCACAGTGTCAGGGTATAAGATTAACATAGATAAGACAGAAATTTTACCACTAACACCAATTCACAATCAATCCTCTCCCTCTCTTTCCGCATTTAATATTTCCCATGACAAAATCAAATATTTAGGTATAAATATCCCCTCCAAACTAACTAACTTATATGCATATAATTTCTCCCCAGTCTTGTCGAAAATATCTAACTCTATTACTAATTGGATGAAACTCCCCTTGTCTATTTTAGGCCGCATAGCAGTTGTCAAAAGTATTTTATTTCCAAAAATTTTCTATTTGATCCAAATGCTACCCATTAGCCTTACTAGGTTGGACCTGTTGCAGTTTGAGAAGTTGGTGTCGAGGTTTATATGGTCCGGAGGACGCCCTAGATTATCATTGGCTAAACTACAACTTGAGAGATCCAATGGCGGAATGCAAGTTCCTAACCTTGAAAATTTTTCCCTATCAGTCCACTTTAGACACATTGTTGACTGGCTCTTAAATTTGACTCACTACACACACCCACAAGTAGAAAAAGAGCTATTCCACCCTTTCTCCCCAGCAGGTTTATTGCACTCAGATCCCAAAACTATCCCCTCTGACATCTTACACAATGTCCTATTCCGAGACACATATGCAGCTTGGATATCACTGAACAAGAAATTGAAAAGAAACCCCAATAGTTCTCCATATGCCCCCACCTGGGGTAACCCCTCCTTCCCGCCTTCTATTTCGAATCCTCTCTTTTACACATGGAGCCATAAAGGCCTTAACAATATCTCCAAAGTTTTCGACCCGGGGGGAGTAATACTCCCATTCTCTGCCTTACAGGTTCAATACGGTCTACCTTCAAAACAGTTCTATATGTATTTGCAATGTAGACATTATGCCTTGTCTCTTTACAAACCGTGTGCTTCACTGAATTCTACGGATGTATTGAACACCCTCCTCCGACAACTCCACAATAAGGATTACCATACAAAGAACTTGTACTCTCATTTAATCTCAACAACTGCAAAAGTTCAATGGAACAACATACTCGCTCCCTGGTCTGAATATATCTCAGTGAATACGGACCTGAAAATGCTCCACAAAAATTATAACTTAGCCTACAAACACCTTAAATCAGCTTATCTGCAAGAAGTCCATTTTAGATTTCTCCATAGAGCATACATTTCACCGGCTCAGAGGAAACATTGGGTTGCTGATGAAACAGGAATATGTAAAAAATGTCACTATCACACTGCTTCCTTCCAACACTGTGTATGGGACTGCGGCAAGATAAAACGCTACTGGAACAAAATCAGTTTATTCATCACCGCAATATTCAAAGTCCAACATGCTCCGGATATATCTTCATACATCTTTTGCCACTTCCAAGACTGGGATCTTCATGACAAGAAATCTACAGCTTTACCATTACTAACTAAAATTATGACTCTGGCCAAAAAACTCATTCTAATCCACTGGACATCAAATAATCCTCCTTCCCTCAACGAATTGAAACAGAAGCTACTTCATCTTCTCCTGATGGAACGACGCACCACCACAGATATCCAAAATGACTCAGTCTCATTGAAATTCTATACTATTTGGAAACCGTTTATTATATCCCTCCCAACAGACACGCAAAAAGACATTTTGAAACCTTTCTCTGAAACCTCATGGTTCCTCTCTACTATTTCTCAGGATTCGGCACAACAATCTATTTCATTAACGTAAATGTCTGTACTATTATTAAGTTCATTTTATTTCCTCCTTCTTCCTATTAATCAAATAAGCTCAAAATGTAATGGTAAGCAGGCATGGTTTGTGGAGACAACGCAAATTTACCTTAAGGAGACCCCACTTCTCTGTTTATAGTATTGCTTAGTATGGCATGGTATTGCACTATAAAGTTTCATTCTATAATACTAATCACTGAGGAGGCTATGCATTGGCTAACTATAAGTATAAGCATAACCTTACACCAATATGTACATACGTAAGTTCAATCCAAGGTAACTTCCTACTTCTAAACTATCCTTTCTGACCCATCTTTATTTCCCCTTTATCTATTCCATTCCCCTCACCTCTATCTTCTTTCCCTCTTCTTTTTCTTTATCTCTCTCTAAATTTCTTACTACAGTAATACTTTATTCCTCCAAGAACCACCCATAGCATCTTGTTTAGTTTTGTTTTGTTAGTCGTGATATAAATTATCCTACGTACACTAAGTTACTTGCTCTGTCTCGGCGGAAGGACTTTCCACTGACCACTCCACTACCTTCTTCAATTAACAAGGGATGGCAAAATCGCCAAAGAAACTTCCTGTATTGTTAAAACACCCAAACAATTATCTCTCTAATAATTCCTTCAATTCATTCGTATAGAGGCGATATTCAGTGGGAGGTCACTCTCCACGAAACAGGGTACAGAAATATATAAAACGTAATGCTGTTACGACACTGAGTGTACTGTTACCTATGATTCTTGTAACACTATGTCATGTTTATTGCTGGTTCTATTCTTCATGCGAACAAAATGAATAAAAATATTTTTCAAAAAAAAAAAAGGGGACAGACCTCATCCTCACCATCCTCCACTGATCCATAGTGCGTATAGAGGTGACAGAGCTCATTCTCACCACCCAATGCTGATCCATAGGGCGTATAGAGGTGACAGACCTCATTCTCACCACCGTCTGCTGAGCCATAGTGTGTATAGAGGTGACAGAGCTCATTCTCACCACCCTCCACTGATCCATAGTGCGTATAGAGGTGACAGAGCTCATTCTCACCACCGTCTGCTGAGCCATAGTGCGTATAGAGGTGACAGAGCTCATCCTCACCATCCTCCACTGATCCATAGTGCGTATAGAGGTGACAGAGCTCATTCTCACCACCCAATGCTGATCCATAGGGCGTATAGAGGTGACAGACCTCATTCTCACCACCGTCTGCTGAGCCATAGTGCGTATAGAGGTGACAGAGCTCATTCTCACCACCGTCTGCTGAGCCATAGTGCGTATAGAGGTGACAGAGCTCATCCTCACCACCCTCCACTGATCCATAGTGCGTATAGAGGTGACAGAGCTCATCCTCACCACCCTCCACTGATCCATAGTGCGTATAGAGGTGACAGAGCTCATTCTCACCACCGTCTGCTGAGCCATAGTGCGTATAGAGGTGACAGAGCTCATTCTCACCACCGTCTGCTGAGCCATAGTGCGTATAGAGGTGACAGAGCTCATCCTCACCACCCTCCACTGATCCATAGTGCGTATAGAGGTGACAGAGCTCATTCTCACCACCCTCCACTGATCCATAGTGTGTATAGAGGTGACAGACCTCATCCTCACCACCCTCTACTGATCCATAGTGCGTATAGAGGTGACAGCCCTCATCCTCACCACCCTCTGCTGACCCATAGTGCGTATAGAGGTGACAGAGCTCATTCCCACCACCCTCTGCTGACCCATAGTGCGTATAGAGGTGACAGAGCTCATCCTCACCACCCTATACTGATCTATAGTGTGTATAGAGGTGACAGAGCTCATCCTCACCACCCTCCACTGATCCATAGTGCGTATAGAGGTGACAGAGCTCATTCTCACCACCCAATGCTGATCCATAGGGCGTATAGAGGTGACAGACCTCATTCTCACCACCGTCTGCTGAGCCATAGTGCGTATAGAGGTGACAGAGCTCATTCTCACCACCGTCTGCTGAGCCATAGTGCGTATAGAGGTGACAGAGCTCATTCTCACCACCGTCTGCTGAGCCATAGTGCGTATAGAGGTGACAGAGCTCATCCTCACCACCCTCTACTGATCCATAGTGCGTATAGAGGTGACAGAGCTCATCCTCACCACCCTCCACTGATCCATAGTGCGTATAGAGGTGACAGAGCTCATTCTCACCACCCTCCACTGATCCATAGTGTGTATAGAGGTGACAGACCTCATCCTCACCACCCTCTACTGATCCATAGTGCGTATAGAGGTGACAGCCCTCATCCTCACCACCCTCTGCTGACCCATAGTGCGTATAGAGGTGACAGAGCTCATTCCCACCACCCTCTGCTGACCCATAGTGCGTATAGAGGTGACAGAGCTCATCCTCACCACCCTATACTGATCTATAGTGTGTATAGAGGTGACAGAGCTCATCCTCACCACCCTCCACTGACCCATAGTGCGTATAGAGGTGACAGAGCTCATTCTCACCACCGTCTGCTGATCCATAGTGCGTATAGAGGTGACAGAGCTCATCCTCACCACCCTCCACTGATCCATAGTGCGTATAGAGGTGACAGAGCTCATCCTCACCACCCTTCACTGACCCATAGTGCGTATAGAGGTGACAGAGCTCATTCTCACCACCCTCCACTGATCCATAGTGTGTATAGAGGTGACAGACCTCATCCTCACCACCCTCTACTGATCCATAGTGCGTATAGAGGTGACAGAGCTCATCCTCACCACCCTCCACTGACCCATAGTGCGTATAGAGGTGACAGAGCTCATTCTCACCACCGTCTGCTGAGCCATAGTGCGTATAGAGGTGACAGACCTCATTCTCACCACCCTCTACTGATCCATAGTGCGTATAGAGGTGACAGAGCTCATCCTCACCACCCTCCACTGACCCATAGTGCGTATAGAGGTGACAGAGCTCATTCTCACCACCGTCTGCTGAGCCATAGTGCGTATAGAGGTGACAGACCTCATTCTCACCACCCTCTACTGATCCATAGTGCGTATAGAGGTGACAGAGCTCATCCTCACCACCCTCCACTGATCCATAGTGCGTATAGAGGTGACAGACCTCATCCTCACCACCCTCTGCTGATCCATAGTGCGTATAGAGGTGACAGACCTCATCCTCACCACCCTCCACTGATCCATAGTGCGTATAGAGGTGACAGACCTCATCCTCACCACCCTCCACTGAGCCATAGTGCGTATAGTGGTGACAGAGCTCATCCTCACCACCCTCCACTGATCCATAGTGCGTATAGAGGTGACAGAGCTTATCCTCACCACCCTCCACTGAGCCATAGTGCGTATAGTGGTGACAGAGCTCATCCTCACCACCCTCCACTGATCCATAGTGCGTATAGAGGTGACAGAGCTTATCCTCACCACCCTCCACTGAGCCATAGTGCGTATAGAGGTGACAGAGCTCATTCCCACCACCCTCTGCTGACCCATAGTGCGTATAGAGGTGACAGAGCTCATTCCCACCACCCTCTGCTGATCCATAGTGCGTATAGAGGTGACGGACCTCATCCTCACCACCCTCCACTGATCCATAGTGCGTATAGAGGTGACAGAGCTCATTCCCACCACCCTCTGCTGATCCATAGTGCGTATAGAGGTGACAGACCTCATCCTCACCACCCTCCACTGTTCCATAGTGCGTATAGAGGTGACAGAGCTCATTCCCACCACCCTCTGCTGACCCATAGTGCGTATAGAGGTGACAGAGCTCATTCTCACCACCCTCCACTGTTCCATAGTGCGTATAGAGGTGACAGAGCTCATTCCCACCACCCTCTGCTGACCCATAGTGCGTATAGAGGTGACAGAGCTCATTCCCACCACCCTCTGCTGACCCATAGTGCGTATAGAGGTGACAGAGCTCATTCCCACCACCCTCTGCTGATCCATAGTGCGTATAGAGGTGACATAGCTCATCCTCAACACCCTCTGCTGATCCATAGTGCCTATAAAGGTGACAGAGCTTATCCTCACCACCCTCCACTGATCCATAGTGCGTATAGAGGTGACAGAGCTCATCCTCACCACCCTCCACTGTTCCATAGTGCGTATAGAGGTGACAGACCTCATCCTCACCACCCTCCACTGTTCCATAGTGCGTATAGAGGTGACAGAGCTCATTCCCACCACCCTCTGCTGACCCATAGTGCGTATAGAGGTGACAGACCTCATACTCACCACCCTCTGCTGACCCATAGTGTGTATAGAGGTGACAGAGCTCATTCCCACCACCCTCTGCTGACCCATAGTGCGTATAGAGGTGACAGAGCTCATTCCCACCACCCTCTGCTGACCCATAGTGCGTATAGAGGTGACAGAGCTCATTCCCACCACCCTCTGCTGATCCATAGTGCGTATAGAGGTGACATAGCTCATCCTCAACACCCTCTGCTGATCCATAGTGCCTATAAAGGTGACAGAGCTTATCCTCACCACCCTCCACTGATCCATAGTGCGTATAGAGGTGACAGAGCTCATCCTCACCACCCTCCACTGTTCCATAGTGCGTATAGAGGTGACAGACCTCATCCTCACCACCCTCCACTGTTCCATAGTGCGTATAGAGGTGACAGAGCTCATTCCCACCACCCTCTGCTGACCCATAGTGCGTATAGAGGTGACAGACCTCATACTCACCACCCGCTGCTGATCCATAGTGTGTATAGAGGTGACAGAGCTCATTCCCACCACCCTCCACTGTTCCATAGTGCGTATAGAGGTGACAGAGCTCATTCCCACCTACCCTCTGCTGACCCATAGTGCGTATAGAGGTGACAGAGCTCATTCCCACCACCCTCTGCTGACCCATAGTGCGTATAGAGGTGACATAGCTCATCCTCAACACCCTCTGCTGATCCATAGTGCGTATAGAGGTGACAGAGCTCATTCTCACCACCCTCCACTGATCCATAGTGCGTATAGAGGTGACAGAGCTCATTCTCACCACCCTCCACTGATCCATAGTGCGTATAGAGGTGACAGAGCTTATCCTCACCACCCTCCACTGAGCCATAGTGCGTATAGAGGTGACAGAGCTCATTCCCACCACCCTCTGCTGACCCATAGTGCGTATAGAGGTGACAGAGCTCATCCTCACCACCCTCCACTGATGCATAGTGCGTATAGAGGTGACAGAGCTCATTCTCACCACCCTCCACTGATCCATAGTGTGTATAGAGGTGACAGAGCTCATTCCCACCACCCTCTGCTGACCCATAGTGCGTATAGAGGTGACAGAGCTCATTCTCACCACCCTCCACTGTTCCATAGTGCGTATAGAGGTGACAGAGCTCATTCTCACACCCTCCACTGATCCATAGTGCGTATAGAGGTGACAGCCCTCATCCTCACCACCCTCTGCTGACCCATAGTGCGTATAGAGGTGACAGAGCTCATTCTCACCACCCTCTGCTGACCCATAGTGCGTATAGAGGTGACAGACCTCATACTCACCACCCTCTGCTGACCCATAGTGCGTATAGAGGTGACAGAGCTCATTCCCACCACCCTCTGCTGACCCATAGTGCGTATAGAGGTGACAGAGCTCATTCCCACCACCCTCTGCTGATCCATAGTGCGTATAGAGGTGACATAGCTCATCCTCAACACCCTCTGCTGATCCATAGTGCCTATAAAGGTGACAGAGCTTATCCTCACCACCCTCCACTGATCCATAGTGAGTATAGAGGTGACAGAGCTCATCCTCACCACCCTCCACTGTTCCATAGTGCGTATAGAGGTGACAGACCTCATCCTCACCACCCTCCACTGTTCCATAGTGCGTATAGAGGTGACAGAGCTCATTCCCACCACCCTCTGCTGACCCATAGTGCGTATAGAGGTGACAGACCTCATACTCACCACCCGCTGCTGATCCATAGTGTGTATAGAGGTGACAGAGCTCATTCCCACCACCCTCCACTGTTCCATAGTGCGTATAGAGGTGACAGAGCTCATTCCCACCACCCTCTGCTGACCCATAGTGCGTATAGAGGTGACAGAGCTCATTCCCACCACCCTCTGCTGACCCATAGTGCGTATAGAGTGACATAGCTCATCCTCAACACCCTCTGCTGATCCATAGTGCGTATAGAGGTGACAGAGCTCATTCTCACCACCCTCCACTGATCCATAGTGCGTATAGAGGTGACAGAGCTCATTCTCACCACCCTCCACTGATCCATAGTGCGTATAGAGGTGACAGAGCTTATCCTCACCACCCTCCACTGAGCCATAGTGCGTATAGAGGTGACAGAGCTCATTCCCACCACCCTCTGCTGACCCATAGTGCGTATAGAGGTGACAGAGCTCATCCTCACCACCCTCCACTGATGCATAGTGCGTATAGAGGTGACAGAGCTCATTCTCACCACCCTCCACTGATCCATAGTGTGTATAGAGGTGACAGAGCTCATTCCCACCACCCTCTGCTGATCCATAGTGTGTATAGAGGTGACAGATCTCATCCTCACCACCCTCCCCTGATCCATAGTGCGTATAGAGGTGACAGAGCTCATTCTCACCACCCTCCACTGTTCCATAGTGCTTATAGAGGTTACAGACCTCATCCTCACAGTCCTCTGCTGATCCATAGTGCGTATAAAGGTGATAGACCTCATTCTTACCACCCTCTGCTGATCCATAGTGCGTATAAAGGTGACAAAGCTCATTCTCACCACCCTCCACTGTTGCATAGTGCGTATAAAGGTGACAGAGCTCATTTTCACCACCCTCCACTGATCCATAGTGCGTATAGATGTGACAGAGCTTATTCTCACCACCCTCCACTGTTCCATAGTGCGTATAAAGGTGACAGAGCTCATTCTCACCACCCTCTGCTGATCCATAGTGCGTATAAAGGTGACAGAGCTCATTCTCACCACCCTCCACTGTTCCATAGTGCGTATAAAGGTGACAGAGCTCATTCTCACCACCCTCCACTGTGCCATAGTTCATATAGAGATGACAGAGCTCATTCTCACCACCCTCTGCTGATCCATAGTGCGTATAAAGGTGACAGAGCTCATTCTCACCACCCTCTGCTGATCCATAGTGCGTATAGAGGTGACAGAGCTCATTCTCACCACCCTCTGCTGATCCATAGTGCGTATAAAGGTGACAGAGCTCATTCTCACCACCCTCTGCTGATCCATAGTGCGTATACAGGTGACAGACCTCATCCTCACCACCCTCTGCTGATGCTTAGTGCGTAGAAAGGTGACAGAGCTCATTCTCACCACCCTCCACTGATCCATAGTGCGTATAGAGGTGACAGAGCTCATTCTCACCACCCTCCACTGATCCATAGTGCGTATAAAGGTGACAGAGCTCATTCTCACCACCCTCCACTGATCCATAGTGTGTATAGAGGTGACAGAGCTCATCCTCACCACCCTCCACTGATCCATAGTGCGTATAGAGGTGACAGAGCTCATTCTCACCACCCTCCACTGATCCATAGTGCGTATAAAGGTGACAGAGCTCATTCTCACCACCCTCCACTGATCCATAGTGCGTATAGAGGTGACAGACCTCATCCTCACCACCCTCCACTGATCCATAGTGCGTATAGAGGTGACAGAGCTCATTCTCACCACCCTCCACTTATCCATAGTGCATATAAAGGTGACAGACCTCATCCTCACCACCCTCCACTGATCCATAGTGCGTATAAAGGTGACAGAGCTCATTCACACCACCCTCTGCTGATCCATAGTGCGTATAGAGGTGACAGAGCTCATTCTCACCACCCTCTGCTGATCCATAGTGCGTATAGTGGTGACAGAGCTCATTCTCACCACCCTCCACTGATCCATAGTGCGTATAGAGGTGACAGACCTCATCCTCACCACCCTCTGCTGATCCATAGTGCGTATAAAGGTGGCAGAGCTCATTCTCACCACCCTCTGCTGATCCATAGTGCGTATAAAGGTGACAGAGCTCATTCTCACCACCCTTTGCTGATCTATAGTGCGTATAGAGGTGGCAGAGCTCATTCTCACCACCATCTGCTGATCCATAGTGCGAATAAAGGTGACAGAGCTCATTCTCACCACCCTCTGCTGATCCATAGTGCGTATAGAGGAGACAGAGCTCATTCTCACCAACCTCCACTGATCCATAGTGCGTATAGAGGTGACAGACCTCATCCTCACCACCCTCTGCTGATCCATAGTGCGTATAAAGGTGACAGAGCTCATTCTCACCACCCTCTGCTGATCCATAGTGCGTATACAGGTGACAGACCTCATCCTCACCACCCTCTGCTGATGCTTAGTGCGTAGAAAGGTGACAGAGCTCATTCTCACCACCCTCCACTGATCCATAGTGTGTATAGAGGTGACAGAGCTCATCCTCACCACCCTCCACTGATCCATAGTGCGTATAGAGGTGACAGAGCTCATTCTCACCACCCTCCACTGATCCATAGTGCGTATAAAGGTGACAGAGCTCATTCTCACCACCCTCCACTGATCCATAGTGCGTATAGAGGTGACAGACCTCATCCTCACCACCCTCCACTGATCCATAGTGCGTATAAAGGTGACAGACCTCATCCTCACCACCCCATACCTCCCAACAGTCCCGATTTTATCGGGACAGTCCCGATTGTCAGGGCCTGTCCCGCTGTCCCACCCGCGGGCGGCAGTGTCCCGCGGTGTGGGGGGGCTGTTGGGAGACCCCCCTGTCAGCTGCTAAGCAGCGGGGAATAAACCACTCTCCACTGTTCCATAGTGCGTATACAGGTGACAGACCTCATCCTCACCACCCTCTGCTGATCCATAGTTTGTATAGAGGTGAGGAAAAGCTAAATATAGGGATTGTCTCTTCCAAAGTACTGGTCCCCACTGGTCAACTATGGTGGTTTCTCTGACAGTACTATGGGGGTGTCTCTGCCAGTACTATGGGGGGTATCTGACCATGCTATGAGGTGTCTCTATCTGTACTATGGGGGTTCTCTTTCACTGCTATGGGGGGATCTCTACCACTACTATGGGGGTCGCTGCCACTACTATGGGGTGTATGAGCAAAGGAGAAGAAAGACCACCTAACCAGAGACAGATATCTAATTAGTGACAGAGACCTCATAAGGGACAGAGACCTATCCAGAGACTTTTATTTCCTAATATATATTAAACCAGGCATGCCCAAAGTCAGGCCCGGGGGCCAATTGCAGCCCGTGCTGTCATTTCAAGCGGCCCGCAGCCTCCAGCTGGAAGCGGGCAGAGCATCAGTGGGAGCCCAAGCATTTCCTGTCCTTGCAGTGCCTGCTTTGCCTCTCCTTCCTCTGGCTCACACAGGGGCTGGGAAACATACAGAGAAGGGAGGGGGCAGAGTGGGAGACATACAGTGAAGGAGGGCAGGGCCGAAACTAGGGTTACTGGTGCCCGGGGCAAGACATTCATTTAGTGCCCCCCCCCCAAAAAAAAAAAAAAAAACATATATATATATATATATTTTTGGTTTTGCACAGAAAGAAAAACATCAATTGTTCCACTTGCATCAAGATACATATATACTAGAAACTATATGAACCTGAAATTAGGGACAGGGACAGTGTGCGCCGAAGGTGCGCGCAAAAAATTTAGGGCATGGGATTTTTTTTTGGGGGGGGGGAAGTTGTGTGGTCACATAGTAGTATCAATTCACATTATAGCACACACCGTTACGCCCAGTACGCAGGGCCGGTGCAAGGCAGCGGAGCGCCCCAGGCAAGTCGGAGTGGGGGCGCCCCGGTGTCTGCCGCCCGGGTACCTGTCCTGCGGCGCTGTGGGTATATAAAGGTGGCGTTGGCAGTGGGAGAACCCTGCAGTCAATAAGAAATAACGAGCGCTATCCGCCGGGCTATGCGGAAGCGCTTCTGTTTTGGAAACACTGGCCGCACGGCACACAGTGATTGGATGAATCTCAGCCAATCAGCGTGCGGCCAGTGTTTCCAAAACAGAAGCGCTTCCGCAGAGCCCGGCGGATAGCTCTCGTTATTTCTTATTGACTGCAGGGACCCCCCGCTGCCGCCCCCAGCTTTATATACGCACAGCGCCGCAGGACAGGTACCCGGGCGCTGTTAATAGCGCATTTCTAAGTCTACAGACGATCGTTTCGCCTTACGGCGAAACGGCGAAACGATCGTCTGTAGACTTAGAAATGCGCTATTAACAGCGCTCCGTGACACCCAGACACTTGAGGGTGTCCCGACAGCTACCTCCCACCTGACCGCTGACATTTGCTGCACAGGGAGCGGCGGTGAAACCCGACAGCGACACACAACTGGCACGCTGCCTGGAGGAATTCACCATAGCTCTGATACATGGGGCCATCACAAGGCGCTGGATACAGATTTCTGATCCAGCCACCTGACCGAGCGACACGCTGAACCGGCAGGACCCCACATATACACTCCCGCTGCAGCCTGGATATTATTGCTGCCTATAAACACTCCTTACAGCCCCGACGAGAGCTGACAAGCAGGCTCCACGGAAATACCTTTTTCACCCAGCAGCCTTTAGTCAACACGCTGATTGTGTCGACACACTGAGCCTTTGGGCTCCATAGACTTACTGCATTTTCCACTATAACCTTGACAAAAACTGATTTGCTAGGTCTACAATATAGCCCCTGAGACATACTACATCCCTCAGCAGTCTGGTCGACACGCTGAGACAGAGTGGGCTTAGGAAGTACATTCCTGTTCCAGCCATTTCAGGACTACATATTAAAAGCAGACAGCAACATTACAGTGGCATACCCGGGCGAGGTCATAGAGCCTGACCCCCGGGGTGAAGTGTGAGGTAACATTGGTCTCCTCCTTTTTTGTTCTACTCTATCTTTTTTCCTATCCATACTTCCTTCCTAATACCCCCTATTCTGCGCTATTGTAATAGATTGTATTGACAGTGAGGGGAAACATACTATGCCTAATGCTTGAACCAGTGTCTTAGAGATATATATTTTAATATATGGTTAAAAAGTTTATTCAGCATTTCTGATCTCTTTTTCATCTGTCAAAATTACATGCTGTACTATCTTTCCTACTGTTATTTCCAATAAACAAACAATTTTGGAGGGTCCGCTCACCCACTATACCTTTAAGCCCCTCAGTGCCAAATTGACACTAACGGAAGCTGACAGAAATCTGGGGCATTTTAGTACACAGAGGAGGTGACCCCTCTGCAGGAAAGCAATGTTCCCCGGAATACTGTTGTAGGTATACATAGCTGGGCAGCAGCCACCCTCCCTCCGTCCCTTCTAAAACCCCTAGGCCAAATTTTGAGGTCCGCTCTCCCGCAATACCTGAAAGCCCCCCAGCATTATTATATGCTAGCGGAAGCTAACAAAATTTGGTCCTGTTGAGTACACAGAGGGGGTGACCCCACTGCAGGAAATCACTGTACCTCTAACATTGTTATAGGTATATACAGCTGGGCAGCAGCCACCTCAAGGGGTTCAATAGGGATTAAAGGTTTGACTGCACGCAATACCTCAAAGGGTCCACTTAATACATTGAGTGGTAACTGGTATGGATGAACACGACCAGTAACACTCAGGGAGACCCGATTAAGAACAATCGTGTTCATTTCTATACTATAGGTATATAAAGCGTTTGATTTGTCACCTAGGGGAATTGTTTTTCTACCACTATCAAACTCCTCCACTTCTCATTCTTTTCTCTTTTCTCTGAGGGAGGAGACCAAAAAAACATAAAAAATCTCTGCTTATTGCCTCAGAGGCAAAACACCAACAAGCAGAGATCTACTTATATTTCGCTAAGTTTTTATAAAAAAGTTTTATTGTGAAAATTATTATACTCAAGAATTTTGTTTTCTAACACTGAGATAATTAATTTGTTGAAAAGTATTGCTAGCACTATTACTCTTTCTGATCCATTAACCAGTTGACCTGGGAGCAGATTGGACGATTGGGCAGTGTGTACATACAGTATGCTACCTATTACTTCTTCCATGGTCACTATTGTACACAATTTAACGTATATCCAATCCCAGTTTGGGAAATTGTAACTCTGATCACGTTAAAAAAAACAACCATGTACTGAACGTTTCAATGTACAATTGGTGAATTATTGCTGGCATCTTTCTCCCTCAGATGGTTAATATTGCATGATTGTTCCTAGTGTGTAGGGACAATATACTCATATCCATCAGAGAGAGTGCATCCCTGAAACATATCGGATGGACCTCATCCAATAAATCATTAAAAACCTTGGGGATAACTAGCATACAAACCACATTTTTTTCACAATATTTTTGTTATTTGTTTGTGTGTCCATGTCTAGTGCTTATTTTAAAGATTTTTCAATTAAAAGGTAAATCTTCTTTAACTTCCATTTTTCTTCTGGTCATAATCCCAGAACATATCATAAACGTATCACTAGTACTGACAATCCTTGCATATGTGAGAACTTTGGTGTCACCTTGACTTTGCTCTACATAATACCCTAATTTTTGAAATATAGAAACTATTTAATTAAGAGTGCCCCAACAAAAAGAGAGTCTTTTTTCTTCGTCTCTTTAAATGCCTAGATTTGCCTAGTGGTGGCGCCGGCCCTGCCAGTACATTACACCACAAACCGTAATGCCCAGTACACATTCCAGCACACACCGTAATGCCCAGAATACATTACACCACAAACCGTAATGCCCAGTACACATTATAGCACACACCGTTATGCCCAGTACACACCGTAATGCCCAGAATACAGTACACCACAAACCGTAATGCCCAGTACACATTACAGCACACACCGTTATGCCCAGTACACATTCCAACACACACCATAATGCCCAGAATACATTATACCACAAACCGTAATGCCCAGTACACTTTATAGCACACACCGTTATGCCCAGTACACATTATAGCACACACCGTTATGCCCCCCAGTACACATTATAAACAATGGTTAATTGCTGCTGCCACTGGATAGAACACTGTCCCTGAATGATACAAAGTAGTTTGTGGGGGAGATAGAGAGGGGAGGAGAGAGAGAGAGAGAGGGGGGGAGAGAGAGAGGGGGGGGGGGAGAGAGGGGGGGTTGAGATCATAGAGGCTAAACTTCTAATGTAAAAGGAAGAGGATTCCTTACTTGCGAATGGCAGCAAGGTTTAGTACTGTGCTGCACAGGAAAGCAGAGATCCTCCTTTCTTCTCCTCCAAGTAGGAGGCTTGCTGCACACTGACAGGGACATGCTGGCCAGAATCCCGCCTCTTGCTAGGCTTCCCTGCGCAGCCTGCGGGCCCAGCCAGCCACGGAGCAATATGTAGCCCACCCTGACCCCCAGCCCAGCACGCCACAGCTTCACAGGTGATGCACTGATGCTGTTGCAGCCCCGCCCACCTGCGTCGCTGCTAGAGCAGGAGGGGAGTGGACGAGCACATAATACAGCTACCTGTGCTGTCCCTCCTCCTTCTCCCAGTGCGCCGCGGTGGCTGGCTGAGGCGGAATGACTGACAGGCTGTCAGTGAATCAGAGCGTGGGGGTCGACGCTGGCGTCAGCAACATGGACGTGCGGGCGGCTCACGTGGGGGTCCAAGCCAGTAAGGGGGTCATTTGTGTTTGGGCTGTATGGCTAAGCGGTTCAGGGCACATAGGAGTCCGTACACTAGTAAAGCTGCAGTGCTGCACCTGACAGCGCCCCCCCCCCCCTCTAGCGCCCGGTGCACGTGACCCCAAAGCCCCCCCCCCCTAGTTACGGCCCTGAGGAGGGTCAGGCTGGGGGACATACAGTGAATGGAGGCAGTGATGGCCATTCAGAGAAGGGGGAGCAGGGGCAGGCTGGGGGACATACAGTGAATGGGGGCAGAGTGGGGTACATAGTGAATGGGGGTCATACAGTGAATGGGAGTCATACAATGGGTGGTATTCAATGTGAATACCGGCGACGTGCACCGAATCCTGTTTAGGATTCGCTGCACATTCGCCACTGGTCGCCGCGTTCCGGAGCCTCGCCGGCTCCGGTATTCAACGGGTCAGGGGCTCGCTGCCCATGACCGGCGAATATGAGCTCCTGCAGCGAACGCCGCAGGGAGCCTGAGGACGGTGGCAGGCAGGGAGATGGAAGTCTCCCTGCCTGCCCCACAACGTTTGTGGGGGGGAGGTAGGCTCCCCGGGTGCCAGGCAGCACAGGCTGCCCCCCGGGGGTGCCAGCAGGGGATCAGGCATATTCACTACACCCGATCATGAATATGTAATGATCGGGTGAAGGGAATATATGAATATCTAATGAGCGGCTCGGCTCCGGCCCCCTGCTGGCTGGTCTGTGTAAAAAAAATAATTTTTTTTTTAATTAAATATATATTCATGTGCTTACAGCACATGAATAAAAATAGCATGCTCCTCCTCAGAATAAAATTCCTGATTTTTCGACACCAATTGTAAAAAACAAAACACTTTATTTTAAAAGTTCACCTTCCACTTCACCATAAAAAGATAGCGATTGCTACTCGGTGAATCATGGCGAAAAAAACCTTTGAAATGTATTCGCCATCTGGTCATTGAATAGGGTGATTCACCGTTTTAGTCAGAAATTCGCCTTACAGCACAAAATCGCCATAAAAACCTGGCGAATCAGCCGCATTTAATACCGCCCAATGAAGGAGGGTCAGGCTTGGGGACATACAATGAATGGAGGCACTGATGGGCATTAAGGGAAGGGGGGCAGGCTGGGGGACAGAGTGAATGGGTGCAGAGTGGGGAACATACAGTGAATGGGGGACATACAGTGAACACTCTCCATAATGAACTAACTCACCTTAGTATACAATTAATCAAATAAATAATGGGGTTTTAGTTCATGAATTGATCAATGCATTTAAGCTTGCAGCCCATCGCCAAGGGACCCCATTTCACTGCAAGTCCTAAACTAACAATAGTTTCTCAAGAGCCTGCCAACTGCTGACACATCATAGCTTAAGTAGACATGTGTTTTTTCCTGGTTTAAAGCTCACCTGCCAAGTGCCTTATGGCTTTTAAAGATGAGGCAGTCACCTAACACAACACCTGACTAAAGGCCCCCATACACTATGTGATTTGGGCACGATTTTGCCCGATTCGGATGAATTGGGCCGTAAAATCGGCCCAAATCGCATATGGAGACATGACCTTCGACCCGATGCGCGGCCCCGTGCGCATCAGATCTGAGTCGGCAGGTCGGACGGGCTGCACATAAGATTTTCTAAATCTTATGTGCTGCCCGGAGCCGTGCGGGGACTGCAGCTGGCGGGGGGACCTACCAGAGCCGGGCGGAGGGATCAGGGGAGCGGCGCAGGGAGCCCGGCAGAGGAGGAGAAGAAGCTGCCGTCAGCGGGAGCAGGTGAGCGGTGCAGAGTACCAGAGAACCGGGCAGGAGAAGACGCTGCCAGGCAGCGCGAGTGGTGCCGGGAGCAGAACACTTGAGAAAAAAAAAAAAAAGCCCATACAAACGCATAGGAAGCCATTGATTGGCTGAGACCTCTCTCAGCCAATCGCTAATCGGCTGAGAAAGGTCTCAGCCAATCAATGGCTTCCTATGCGTTTGTATGGCCTTTTTCTGTTTTTTAAAGTGTTCTGCTGCTCCCGAGTCCCGCCGCTGCCCGGCAGCGTCTTCTCCTGCCCGGCCCGGCTCCCTGGTACTCTGCGCTGCCCCCACTGCTCCCGCTGACGGCAGTGGCTTCTTACATGGCTCCCTGCGTCCCAGCCCCAGGATCACTGGCGCCCCCCCTGCCCCTCACCGCCTGCCCCCTGCCCCTCACTGCCTGCCCCCTGCCCCTTACCGCCTGCCCCCTGCTCCTCACCGCCCGCAGCTCCCCGTTTCATGTGGTAAATCGCAAGCGATTTATCACATGTAAATTTGGAACATCAAGTGACAAATTGTATGTGAGCCTCCCGGCGAGCTGCCGGGCGGCTCACAGGAGAATTGGGTCCGACTTGTCCTAAGGACAAGTCGGCCTAATGTATGGGGGCCTTTAGAATTAAAGGGGCAGCTGTCACAGGTTACAGATAAATTAGCTCATCTGGGGTGAAAGAGAAAGCTATGATCACAGTAACAAAGGTTAATAAAAATTAACCCACATATATACACATACAGAGTACCACAACACTCGCCATCTCTGCGAATGGGGTGCAAGCAGCACTCGCCATTCCCAGGTTGGGGTGAAGTGGCCTAAAGTGGCCACTTTAATCAAATTAATTGTATACTAAGGTGAGTTAGTTCATTATGGAGAGTGTTGAGTCCCTGTATTTGTATTTATTAGAGCATGTGGTCACAGGCCACTTCACCCCAACCTGGGAATGGCGAGTGCTGCTTGCACCCCATTCGCAGGGATGGCGAGTGTTGTGGTACTCTGTATGTGTATATATGTGGGTTAATTTTTAATTAACCTTTGTTACTGTGATCATAGCTTTCTCTTTCACCCCTGATGAGCTAATTTATCTGTAACCTGTGACAGCTGCCCCTTTAATTCAGGTGTTGTGTTAGGTGACTGCCTCATCTTTAAAAGCCATAAGGCACTTGGCAGGTGAGCTTTAAACCAGGAAAAAACACATGTCCACTTTAGCTATGATGTGTCAGCAGTTGGCAGGCTCTTGAGAGAATATTGTTAGTGTAGGACTT
This sequence comes from Crinia signifera, assembly GCF_055691185.1. NCBI lineage: Eukaryota > Metazoa > Chordata > Amphibia > Anura > Myobatrachidae > Crinia > Crinia signifera. Next base: position 427,725 of record NC_139221.1, on the reverse strand, counting down.
GCAGTGAAATGGGGTCCCTAGGCGATGGGCTGCAAGCTTAAATGCATTGATCAATTCATGAACTAAAACCCCATTATTTATTTGATTAATTGTATACTAAGGTGAGTTAGTTCATTATGGAGAGTGTTGAGTCCCTGTATTTGTATGTATTAGAGCATGTGGTCACAGGCCACTTCACCCCAACCTGGGAATGGCGAGTGCTGCTTGCACCCCATTCGCAGGGATGGCGAGTGTTGTGGTACTCTGTATATATATATATATATATATATATATATATATATATATATATATATATATTTCATATGTACAGTCCATAACTTATGAATGATATATGCAGCGTTTTCTAATGAAACACCAGGGCACTGCGAGCCGCTGAGACGCTGATTATACAGATATTGAACATGACAGGAAAAGATTGTGTGTTATCATTAAAACTGTGATGTGCAATATTAAGCTAAAAGACTATGGGCGAAATTTAATAGGGGGCGATTTTTAGGCATGTTTTAAAATCGCTCAAAATCGCATTTTTATAATCGCATTATTGGGCCGATTTTCGCATATTTAATGAGATGCGAATTCGCTGCAAAATATCGCTATAAAATGCGATATAGAGCGATTTTTCAGTCATGAAAATCTGCACATTTTCAGAAATGTGCAATTTTGGTTTCACCAAAAAGTGAAAAAAAACAAACGACGTGAGGTCCCCCTTCCAGAGCATAACCAGCCCCGGGCTCAAAGAGCCGGTCCTGGTTTCATAAAATAACGGGGCAGAACAAATAGGGTTCCCCTGGATTTTACAAAACCAGCACCAGGCTCAAGGGCCGGTCCTGGTTCCCAAAATACGGGCGACAAAATGAGTAGGGATCCCCCGTATTTCAAGAACCAGCACCGGGCCCAACCAGCCAGCAGGGTAATGCCACAGCCGGGGGGAGACTTTTTATACAAGTCCCCCCCCGGCCAAAGCATTCAGCCCTTTGACCGGTCAGCATGGGCAGGGGTCCTGGGGGAGTGGGGACCCCCCCTAAAGAAGGGGTCCCCCCCTCCAGAACTTACCTGCCCATGCTGAAGCCCGGGGCTGTCTTCGATGCCCTTGTGCGGTGGGCATCGAGCTGATACTGGTGTAAAAAAATTGATGAAAAACTATTATCTTATACCGTGAAACAAAGAGTCCCAGCAAGCCTCCCCCGCATGCTGGGACTTGGAGAACCACAAGTCCCAGCATGCGGGGCATTAAAGGGCCCACTGGCACTTGTAGTTCCAAATGATTCTATTGGCCGCCTAGCGGCCAATCAGGAGGCGACTTTCTCAGCTCCTGATTGGCCGCTAGGCGGCCAATAGAATCATTTGGATGAGAGGCGTGGAAGATGAAACAAACAGGATGGTGATGAGGGGTTGATGGTCTGTTTCAATCACAGGACGGCCATAGATGAAGTTATGGAAATGTTTGCAGGCGAAAACAAGCGCTAACAGTTCTTTTTCAATCTGTACATACCTGGTATCCGTGTCAGTGAGGGCCTTGGATGCAAACGCCACTGGTTTGCAGTGTTGGAGGCAGACGGCCCGGAGGCCATGTTGTGAAGCATCAGCAGCAAGGACGACAGGATCATGCACATTGAAGTACTACAAGAGTGGCGGGTTTGTGAGCATGGTCTTTAGTTGGTTGACGGCAGCCGTGTGTGTGTCCAACCAACACCATTCAGAGTCCTGATGAAGTAACTGCCGCAAACGTGCAGTGGTTTCGCTGTACTGTTTCGCTGGACAAGTAGTTGGTCATCCCCAGGAAGTGTTGGAGTCAATGTTCCCTCTTATTTTACGAAGGCTGTGTGCGGCTAAAGATTTTGGCTGTGCAACTTTGGAATGGAATTTACATTTTTGTGCGTCACTTATATATAACTGGAAAATGACGTTCAGCATTTGTGTTAACTTTACTTCAAAATTATATTAAACATTTAAACATTCAAATACAGTACACAGTGTAGTTAATGGGTGAAACACACATTAATTGAGTCCACAACTGCAAAAAGGGACCACTGCTGCTTTGTGCGCTCAGTTGTAATGTCTGTGCGCATGCTCGTCAAGGTGTGTGTGCACGCACGTGCGCACAGCTTAGAGGGAACACTGGTTGGAGTGCCAATTTATCTGCTGGGAGGGGCATCTGTAGGACGGCAGAGACTTTGTTTGGGTCTGGCAGGACACCTTTGTTGGTGAGGACATGGCCCATGTATGCCACCTCCGTGACTCTGAATCTGCACTTGTCGGGGTTGAGCTTGAGATTGAGGGTGCGAGCCCTTTGAAGTACTTGGTTTAGGTGTTGATCATGCTCCTCTCTGGTGCGGCCCCAGATGAGGATGTCGTCAACGATGATGTCACAGGGGTAGCCAGCACACAGTTGCTCCATACATCGCTGGAAGACTTCGCTGCCCGTGGTGATGCCATAGGGCATGCAAAGGAAGACATAGCGCCCAATGGGGGTCATGAAGGCAGTGAGGAGAGAAGAGGCTCTGTCCAGAGGGATCTGCCACAACCCGCACATGGCATCCAGGGTGCTAAAGACGGTTGCACCTGACATGTCAGCAATCACCTGCTCGATGGTGCGGAGCGGGTGGTAGGGGCGTAGAAGTGCCTTGTTTAGGTGTACTGGGTCGATGCATAACCGTGCAGTCCCATCTTTTTTAGCAGTAGCTACCATTGCAGACACCCATTGTGTTGCCTCTTCAATTGGTGCAATGACACCTAGCTGCGTCATTCTATGTAGCTCTTGGATGATTTTGTCCTTCATTGCAATGGGAACTCTGCGGGGGGCACAAAAAGTGGGGGTAATGGAGTCATCCAGCCTCATGTGGTATGTGATCGGTAGCTTTCCCAGTGTACTGCAATCAAACAAATCTTGGAAGTCTCTCATTTCTGGGACAGTCATTTGGATGGCATGTACAGTTTTAGCAAGCCCAGTCTGATACTGTCCGGGAGGCCAAGCAATGATTTGACTTGTTGGTCCACGATGTGGAAGAGTAACTCAGCACGGGTGAACTGTATTCTTGTGGTGCCGAGTGTGGTGATGACCTGGCCTCCGTATGCTATTAGGTTGATTCTGTCCTGTGGGTTGATCTGTGCAGCGGGGTCTAGCTCGCGTAGTTGTCTGCGTGACATGACGTTGCACTTGGCCCCTGAGTCTATCTTGATTGTGGCCACTCTGTTGGTGTGTTTGGCATTGAGCTTTATGATTATGTCACCCCTCTCATCTGTGTGATCAACACTGTCACAGACTGTTGTGCGGGCTGTGCTGTGCACCAGGTCTGTGTCTACCTGGCTGACCTGCCTGGGTGTGTGGCTGTATCGGGGTTCTGGCTGCTGCTTTGTGGGTGTCTGGTCTTTGGAGCAACAGCACCTGGAGAAGTGGTTCCATTTGCCACATGCATTGCAGCATTTATCATATGCAGGGCAGTTCTGCTTGCCTGAGGGGGGCTGTGCTGCACAGTTTCCGCATGTGGGTGAGCGGGGTGTGGTGGCCGCCATAACACATACTTCAGCGTCCTTCTTCAACTCCCTTGTGCCCTTTTCTGCCTGCTCATGGAGCATGCATATTCTTATGGCGGTTTCTAGCGTGAGGCCCTTCTCCCTTAGCAGCTGTGCACGTTCCTTGTCATTCCTAATGCCACACACGATTCTGTCACGGATGAGTTCATCTGTCCCAAAGTTGCACCTCTTTGCCAGTAGTGTGGATGCGTATGATTGCACTGTATCGTCACCCTTTTGACTCGTGCAGTTGAAGATATGCCTGTCCATGATGACGTTGTTTAACGGCATGCAGATTTCCTCAAACTTAGCAAGTAAGACCTCAGGATCCTCCCTGCTCTCTGTGTCCGCGTAGATGAATGCCTCTGATTTGTCCACGGCGTCTGTGCCTATGAGACTCAGCAGCGTGTATGGCTGTACCTTCTTTGACTTCTTCTTTGTCTGATAAGCCTGCGATGCAGTACATGCGCCATTCTCTCTTGAATCTGAGCCAGTTGTAAGCGATGTGTTCGTCGAAAACCAACGGGTCAATCTTCCTCAGCCCATGTGCCATGTTGATCCCGCTTCTGACACTATGTAGAGATGTGTGTGTATCAAGAAACTCACAGACACCAGTTGCAAACGCAGGATTTTCAGAAGGGGGTTTCCAGAGAGGGACGGAGAAAAGCACGGAGATGGACACTTAGATGACCCAGTATATGCCGAGTCAGTTAAAGTATTATAGATAGACTAAGGGCGAAATGTAATAGGGTGCGATTTTTTAGACTAAAAAAAAATCGCACCAAATCGCACCTTTAAAAATCGCATTTTTTGCCGCAAATTCGCATATGTAATGAGATGCGAATTTGCGGCAAAAATTGCGATTTGCCGCGATTTCGGGCGATTTTTAGTTATGAAAATGTGCGCATTTTCAGTCATGAAAATGTGCGCATTTTCATAAATGCGATTTTGGGTACTTATGTAGTATCTGGGGGTCCGATTTTGTGATTGTATGCCTTACCTTAAGGCATACAATCAGATGCGATGCGATGCGATTTGATTTTGCATAGGATTCAATGTTAAGAAGGTCCTGTTCATTTCCCCACTATCCAAGTGGGCATAGAGTTGATTTTATATAGCGTGGCGAGCGCAGCGAGCCACCGAGCCCGAAGCGTGGCGAGCGAACGCATATTTCTTAAAAAGTATTCTGTGTCCCCTCGCGGGGCTCGCTACGCTCGCCATGCTTCGGGCTCGGTGGCTCGCTACGCTCGCCACAGGTTTATATCCAACTCCATGCCCACTTGGATAGTGGGGAAAGGAAAAGGACCCCTTTTTCCCGTTGAATTCTATGTTAAAATGGACTCAGACCATTTTAACATTGAATCCTATGGAAAAATCTTGACCATCGCATCGCATACGATTTGGTCGCATGCGATGCGATCCGATTTCTAAATCGGACGCCCAGATACTACATAAGTACCCGATTTTGTGCTAAAAAAAAAGTTTAAAAAAAAACGGCGTGGGGTCCCCCCTCCTAAGCATAACCAGCCCCGGGCTCATTGAGCCGGACCTGGTTCCAAAAATACGGGGGACAAAAAGCATAGGGGTCCCCCGTATTTCTGAAACCAGCCCCGGACTCTTGGACCAGTCCTAGTTCCAAAAATACGGGGGACAAAAAATCTGGGGGTCCCCTGTATTTTGAAACCAGCACCGGGCTCCAACAGCCCGCGGTGTCATGCCACATCCGGGGGACACTTTTTATACAAGGTCCCCCGGCCAAAACATGAGCACCGTGGCTGGTCAGCCTTGGACGGGGTACCTGGAGGAGTGGGGACCCCCCCAATAAAGGGGTCCCCCCCCCAGGCTTCACCCATCCAGGGCTGAAGCCCGGGGCTGTCACCGGCGTCCGTGGCCAGTGGACGCCGGCCTGATAGGGTTAAATCGATCATATGTTACATTGCTTTATACCGGAGAACTACAAGTGCCAGCAGACCTCCCCCGCATGCTGGGACTTGGAGAACCACAAGTCCCAGCATGCGGGGCATTAATGGGCCCGCTGGGACTTGTAGTCCACCTGTAAAAAGAATGTTTATAAAAAAACACACACACAGAGAAGTAAAAGTTTATTACACACACACCTCACTTTTACACCAGCGTTACTTACCATTCCTGGATCCAGCACTGGTCTGGCTGCTTCACAGCCGGCTCCCCCCGCACTGACAGGCAACGGGGAGAACCGGCTTTCTCCATTGCCTCTAACAGCTTCTGTAGCGCTGTCCCAGTGCTACAGAGGCTGAGAGCGCTCCTCCAGGTACCCCGTCCAAGGCTGACCAGCCACGGTGCTCATGTTTTGGCCGGGGGACCTTGTATAAAAAGTGTCCCCCGGCTGTGGCATGACACCGCGGGCTGTTGGAGCCCGGTGCTGGTTTCAAAATACAGCCCCAAGAGTCCGGGGCTGGTTTCAGAAATACGGGGGACCCCTATGCTTTTTGTCCCCCCATATTTTTGGAACCAGGTCCGGCTCAATGAGCCCGGGGCTGGTTATGCTTAGGAGGGGGGACCCTACGCCGTTTTTTTTTTTATAAAAACACTTTTACACATTTTTATTAACAGGACCATGCACAGATCTCAATGATCTGTGCATGGTTCTGTCAAATTCGCCTGTCAGAACCTGGTCTATTTTTTTTGTGATTTTTGGTAACATTTACCAAAAATCGCACCCTATTACATTTGCGAGTTGTATACTTTATAATGGGAAAACATCTGGATGCGATTTGAAACGTGACTAAAAATCGCCACTTTCAAAAGTGCGATTTCGCGGTAAACAGTGCGATTTTTACCGCGATTTTCAACCTATTAAATGTGCGATTTTCGGAAAATGTGCGATTTCTGCCGTTTTTGACCAAAAATCGCACATGTCTAAAAATCGCACCCTATTACATTTCGCCCTAAATGTATATAAATAATAATAATAATAATAATACATGCACCTTGATAAAGGGACCTAGTGGTTTCGAAACGTTAATAATGATATTTATAATAATAATAATGATATTTATATAGCACTTGTAATGATCAGATCAGGTGATCGATCAAATTAACGTATGCCTCCTGTTATGATTATCTGTTCAAGCAATGTATGTCTGATATTGGTGTAATAGTTATGTCTCCTGTGAGTATTGGAATCAGGACATGTCTTGTATGTAAACTGTAGGTGACCCTGGTTTGAGTTTGAGGCCTGATGTGACATCTGTGGACTCCTCCGGAGTCAGGATGTAAGATAAGATCTGAGCCCTCATAAACCATGGTCCAGAAGAAGAGGTTAGAGTTTGTCCCCTTCCTTAACATCTCTTATCAGTGGGTCTGCTATGCAAGGAAAGAGGATCAATCACTTTGAAAACAGCAGACTGTAGATTGCCAGGGACCTTCCACACTCCTTCAGCATGGAAAGAGTGGAATCCCAAGGGTGGGAGGGATGAGGGAGTCTGCAAGGTATAACTAAGACTCTTCTCCCTATAGTCAATGTCACTACCTGGGGGTCGAGCAAGCAGGCTGTAGGCGACGAGAGATTTCTTGTGGAGGACCCCCCCACTTCAGGATTGTAGGATACGGTTCTGTCTTTTTTTCCTTTTATTTTATTTCTGAAATTTGCATTTAAAACTCGTGTGTACTTTTAAAATCACTGTAAAATCTTGTAACTATTTTTGTCTAAAGCTCTGTAGTATTTCTAGGAATAAATAATACATATTCCCAGTTCTGGTTCTGTGTTCCTAAGACTCATTAGCCTCGGAAGAGAACGGCTGAAAAACGTTACCATTGTTATCTTGTATTGTGTGGTCAGGGGCGAGCCAAGCCGCCCCTTGCGCAGTTTCAGGCGCTAAAATCAGGTTTTGGCTGGTGGCAGTGTACCTCAAGGAAAGGACCCGAGTGTCCTGAGTGAACCCCAGTCACGGCCGGCGCTGCTCAGATTGACGTATCGGAGCAGGCGACCGGTGGGTCCGTGACATTTGGTGGCAAGCGGTGGGGTGGAGAATTCATTTTTCTCTTTAAGAACTTAAGTGAGTGTGGGTAGAATTTTGTGAGAAATACCCACATCACCAGAATCAGAACTCAGAGCTTTACTATAGTTTTAAAAGTCACACAGTGGATGCAATTTCTGTTCCCTCCCTTCTCTTGTTTTTCTTTCCTATCATTTTATTTGACAAGTGTGAGACTCCGGATGGCTGATTACCAGCAGATGAGGAGAGATGACCTGGCGGTCGTGTGTGTGCAGAGGAATATCCCTTGGTCTGGCCAGAGTAGAAAACGTATGATTCAGGCACTAGTGGATGCCGATCGGACTCTAGCTGCTGGAGGAAACCAGTCCATGGACAATCCTACCCCAGGGGCTCAGTCAGCACTGGGCAGTACAAACGATTCCGCGCCAGGGTCAAACACTTCTGCTGGACCCAGCAAGTCTACACTGCAGAGCGACCTTCTAGCTGCTAGCAGGCAATTGAAGGATGTGAACCCCGTATTCGCTTTGCAGCTGGTGCAGTTCTGCCAAGGCATTGTCGACAGAGAGGCTGCGGAGCGCAAAGCCATTGTCGACAGAGAGGCTGCGGAGCGCAAAGCCGTACGAGAGGCTGAGGAGCGCAAAGCCGTACGAGAGGCTGCAGAGCGTCAGGCCCAGCGTGAGTACCAGTTGGAACTGGTGAGGCTCAGGGGGCTGATCGCTGTTGGTGAACCAGTGGAGGATGATACAGGGCATCATGATGGCGAACCTTTACGTGAGACTTTATCTGCCGTGGCTACTGAGTTAGCAGGAGATGGGCTTCGTACTGAACTTTTACTGTCTGCGGAAGTAAATAATGTGTTGGATCATGATGTGGACTCTGTTATCAATCATGGGGAGCCTAACAAGGGACAGAGGTCCCAAATCACCGCTGACGCGAATTTCACCGGACCGCGTCATGCACAGTTCCCTGTCTTGGAAGCAGACAGAGGAAGCCAAGTGAGTGTCAGCTTGGTTGTGAGTAATGAGCTGGCCCTGGACACTACAACCGATGCTCAGAGAGTTGACATCTCTGCTAGCACCAGGGAGACTGTAGGATGTGTGGCAGTCAGGGAGACTGCAGAGTACCAATCCCCTACAGCACCAGAAGAGCCCAGTGGGTATATTGACCCAGTGGAGGATGATGATATGTTTACCCTACTGAGCACAGAGGAACTAACGGAAGAATGCCAGCTGCAAGGTATCTCCTGCCACAACCATACTCGTGGGGAGATGATCACGCAGCTCACCCAGGCCAGGGACGATGAGTGCAATGCCTTCAGCCAGTATCGTGCAGCATTTCGTTTCTGGGGTCCATCCGCGTCTCCTTGGGTGCTGCTGAGAGAACTGGGACAATGTTACAAATTTGCGCAGCAGGAGGTCGATGCTTGGAGAAAGCTGGATACCCCATTTTGGGGAGATCAGTGCCGCCGGATAGGTGTGGAGTGGCGTCGCCTAGAACAGCTGTTGTTACCAGCTCTGGAAGCAGAGTTCCAGTTTAAACGGTTGAGAGAAGCAGAAGCTGAGGATGTCAGCAGCTTGCTCTCACCAGGGGTGCCCCACCAGGGCAAGGTGCCTTTGCCTACTACAGCAGTCATGGAACCTGCTCAGGAGACCTCACATCACAAGGCCCAGTTTAAACTGCTGGAAGATGTGAGCAGCATGTTCCCACCCGTTGCTCCAGATTTGTTGCCGGAAGAGGCTGGCTGCATAGTGAAAGTATGCAGGGGAGAGACTATGTCGGAAATAGGAATGGGACTTTCTGACTGTATGCACACAAGTATGTGTGGGACTACTGATGTGGGACTTTTATTAACTCCACACATATCTGTCGCTAACCCTTCTGAACCATATGATGCATCTCAGGTAGTATGTAACCATGCTGAACATTGCAATGTTGTTATTTTGTGTGAAGCCCCTGGGATGATCTGTGATAGTGCCGTACCTTCGGTAGAGGTGGAGGGTGAGTTAGAGACAGGTATAGTGGGTAATCCTTGCCAGTTTGTGGGGTTAAATGAATGCCCTAATCTAGTTGGGAATGAGACACCCTCACTCACCAGTGGTAGGAGTGCTGCTGGTGATGTCATTAAGGTTGCTGTGCTAGACGTTAACCCTGTTCCTCCAGTGATGTCTGGTTGCGACATCGGGCCATGGGACTCTAACTGCACAAATGGGACAGATCTGAGTTGGTTGCAGGCAGCGCATGTACCTGCCAATAAGTTACTGGTGACAACATGCTCAGATAACGTCATTCCTGCTCAGAGACAATGGGATCCAGATATAGCGGGTTTGCCACGGTGCAATTGTAAGCCAGCAGGATGGGCCCCATGTGTTGTGGAAGATGCACAGGCTAATTTGCAGGTATTGCAGGATGTCTCCCCAGGTTATGATATTGATGTTACTGTTGATAATGTGATGTCTTGCGCTACTGTGGGAAATGTGGTACCAGGTATAATAAGTGACCCGGTGGGTCCTGTGTGCACTGTAGACCTGTCAGATAGGGAGAGAGTGTCCCTTACTGCAGCTTTCCCCCCAAACCCCCCTCCTTACTGTAGCCACACAAGAACAGATACAGGAACACAGCAGGGGTTACCTCCAGACACTGAGAACCCTCCAGAGAGTGCATTTTTCCAGCATCACTGGATAACGGATGCCTCTCCTGAGAACCTCAGTGGCACCACCCCAGGCACAGAACCTGCGGGTCTGGGAGGGAAGGTCAGGCTCAGGAAGGTGTCCTGGACGGCCATGGAAAGCTCGGCTTTCCACGCAGAACTGAGAATCAACCCTGCACAGGCTGCCCCATACCTGGGAATAGGGAAAGATACCCCTGGGTACAGTGAAAGGGTTGTTTTAGGAATAGAGCCAGTGGCTAGTAGGGAAGCTGCTGTGTGTAACCAGAAGGGTGGGAGGGCCCGCGAAGCACAGGTAAACTCAGCTATATTAACCTCAGGAAAGCTGAGCTGGGATGTTCCCAAGACAGGGGACAAGGACCTGCTGGTATTCCCCCTTGCAGAAACGTGCCCCCCTTCACAATTCACACACACAGACACAGAGGGCGAATCTCCTCACAAAAGGATGAGGTGTGAGGTGTTGAGTGAGTGGACCTTCCCCCCAGTGAAGGGGAGGGGGGGTCAGTCAGCTCAGGAGAGGTGCTGGGAAGACATGTTTAAGTCTGTATATAGTGCTGGGAGAATGCCCCACACCTGTGGTATAGTTAAACGTGCCGAGTTACGAGTCCCAGGGGGATGGCCGTTTGGGGTGTGGAGGAATGGTCTGGTACTGATCTCAGTGAGTAAGGCCAAACTGCCAGCTGCAGGGGAGAATCCGTGCCCAGGAGTCCGACGCACAGCTGTGGTGGGCAGTGTCAATATCAGCCGGGATGGACACAGCTCCCACTATATCACTGTGCTCACAGACTATGGGTTCGAGGACACCTGTGTGCTTTTAGTTTGCCATCTCCTGCGAGAGGGACAGGGACTATGCCCATTGCCCACCCTAGCCACGGCTATGGCGTCAGGTGGTGCCATGACAGACGTCAAGTATAGTGAAGTGTTAGTACAGATCCCGCAGAATCAGTGGCAGTCTGTCTCAGCCCAGAGACCACTGCTACCTGTCCAGGTGATGTAGTTAATAGCGCACTGATGAGACGGTGACGTGGGTCACCGCCTCTGTGCGCCATTTTAAAAGGGGGAGGTGTAATGATCAGATCAGGTGATCGATCAAATTAACGTATGCCTCCTGTTATGATTATCTGTTCAAGCAATGTATGTCTGATATTGGTGTAATAGTTATGTCTCCTGTGAGTATTGGAATCAGGACATGTCTTGTATGTAAACTGTAGGTGACCCTGGTTTGAGTTTGAGGCCTGATGTGACATCTGTGGACTCCTCCGGAGTCAGGATGTAAGATAAGATCTGAGCCCTCATAAACCATGGTCCAGAAGAAGAGGTTAGAGTTTGTCCCCTTCCTTAACATCTCTTATCAGTGGGTCTGCTATGCAAGGAAAGAGGATCAATCACTTTGAAAACAGCAGACTGTAGATTGCCAGGGACCTTCCACACTCCTTCAGCATGGAAAGAGTGGAATCCCAAGGGTGGGAGGGATGAGGGAGTCTGCAAGGTATAACTAAGACTCTTCTCCCTATAGTCAATGTCACTACCTGGGGGTCGAGCAAGCAGGCTGTAGGCGACGAGAGATTTCTTGTGGAGGACCCCCCCACTTCAGGATTGTAGGATACGGTTCTGTCTTTTTTTCCTTTTATTTTATTTCTGAAATTTGCATTTAAAACTCGTGTGTACTTTTAAAATCACTGTAAAATCTTGTAACTATTTTTGTCTAAAGCTCTGTAGTATTTCTAGGAATAAATAATACATATTCCCAGTTCTGGTTCTGTGTTCCTAAGACTCATTAGCCTCGGAAGAGAACGGCTGAAAAACGTTACCATTGTTATCTTGTATTGTGTGGTCAGGGGCGAGCCAAGCCGCCCCTTGCGCAGTTTCAGGCGCTAAAATCAGGTTTTGGCTGGTGGCAGTGTACCTCAAGGAAAGGACCCGAGTGTCCTGAGTGAACCCCAGTCACGGCCGGCGCTGCTCAGATTGACGTATCGGAGCAGGCGACCGGTGGGTCCGTGACAGCACTTTTCTCCCAATAGGACTCAAAGTGCTTCTTTACAGCTCGAAATACAAAACAAGCTTAACAGTAGATGTCAGTGAAATGCTTGAGTAAATAAGTACGTCTTTAGTCTATTTTTAAAGGATTCTATAGTGGGCGCTTCTCGCACTGTGCGAGGAAGAGAGTTCCACAGAGTTGGAGCAGCAAAGTTGAAAGCTCGACCCCCAGATGAATTCAGGGAGATTCTGGGTACTATTAGTAGTCCTTCTTCAGTGGATCGTAGTAATCGAGTAGGACAGTAAGGGATCAGCAGCTGTTGCAGAAACGTTGGGACACCTGTCTGCTGTGTGGTTATTTCGAGTGCCGCCGCCCCCGCAACTTCCTATATATATATATTTAACAGCAGTGTAGACCTGGGCATAGCAATGTATTGGGGCCCCTACCGATCCTCCGGTGGTAGGGGTGCTATGAGCAGAAGCTTTGATGTCCCACAGGTGGTAGGGGGTATTATTTCAACCGCTCAGCATGTAGGGCCTGGATCAGTAATTTCCACTAATTACCCCTTTACTGCACAGATGTCCAGGGTGGTAGAGGATGTTTAATATGCAGAGGAGGGGTGTATAGTGAAGTGGGCTTATTATTCAGAATTTTCTGGTGGGAGGACAGCTTGCTTGACTGCAGATATCTCCAGTTCCTGGATCTAGATTTCTTAGCTTTTAATGGAATTAAAAACTAGAGAATCCCACCTACCAAATGGTACTGGGGACTGGGGGATCAGAGTTCAGGAGGCAGAGCAATCTGCCAACGAGTATATAAAACTACATAGCAGGTGTGTGGAGCTGGAGCAGTAACCAGCTGCTGGAAGGCTGATATCTCTGGTTCTGGGCACAGTAGAGACAAGCTACTAGTGTCCCTCAAAGTGGGAGAGTCCCAGCTTTTGGAATATTCCCTCAGAAAAAATCTAAGTCAGAAAGAACCTGAAACATCTGACTAGGAAGAGCAATTAACAGGCTTGGATGGGGACCACTCCTTTGAAGTCAGATATCTCCGTTCCCCAGGACCGATTTTTTAAATTCTTGTACCCATGGAAAGAAGGGACCCTCAGCTTTCAGACTATGGCCCTTAGATTCCTGGGAGGTTTCTGGGTACTCAGAAACCCCCCCTGCGTGCGCTACTGGACACCTGTGCAGCTTGAATCAGGTGCGTCTTTATTCCAGCTCTGGCTAACACCAACTGACTGACCAGCCATGTGACCGGAAGTGATGTCATACCTGGAGACTACAAAGACCAAGATGCACCACATGCATCTACATTCTATCCGTCTGATCCAGGCCTAGCAATAAACGGGACTCGGCCATTTGATTTGCTGGGGTCCCTGTTCCACACTGTGGATCCAGTAAGTCTGCAGCTGTGCTCCCAGACCTGCCTTGTCCTTCCTCATTGTGTAGTGCTTCCAGGTGTCAGCTTAGTGGCAGTAAGAACCGGTGGACTGCAAGTGAGGCTAGGCCTGTGGCTACACTACTACGGTCCTTATTCCCATCTATGGCCTAGGAGCTGCTAGCCTTATTTGCTTGTAACCCTCCGGGGTTCAGTGGTTGCCCTTAGCAACCGCACTTCAGATGCTATCCAAGTGTTGAAACCTAACATCTCGCTCCACTGTTTCTGCTTTATTACATCTGAGCATATACTCCACGCTAGTGAGACATTGTGTCTGTAGAGCCCTCGGCTCCCTAGTCTCTGTTTGTGTCTGTTAGTTAACCCACTACCTTCTGAGTAGGTAGTGTGTACTGTAAGTTAGAACAACACAGGGAAATAGAAAAATGTGAGATACTTGATGTTCTTTTTGTATTACAGGCTCCTCTTTCGAATTGGCTGGAGTTATTCTCGCATTTGGTATTGATGACCGGATCAGCAAGTGTTCAGTGAAAAGAACATAAACATTGAATAATTAAAATTTATATAAAGAATTGTTTGAGTGTCACTTAATGTAGACAGATAATATGGTGAGAAAGGTTTCTAAATTCCATAGGCGTACCAAGACTCACGTTGTTCTATGAAGATGTTCCTCTCGTAAAGGTAGAAGAACTTTCAAATTCCTCAGTAGGAATCCTTTTTCTTCATAAAGTACTGGATGTCTCCCATACGTGCTCAAATAAAGGGTAAAAGGTGTCTTAGATTCTAATATATTATGAACAATTGCTTTTTAACAATTTGGTGAGTAAGTGGGGGAGGCTGAGCAAAGATGGTGAACTTTTGACAGCGTACCTCACTTACGTGATTAAAGTGAGGGAGAACACATGTAAAGGTTTCTTTACTTTTTGAAGAAAGAGGGCGTACCCCTACTCACGGTGTGGTTAGATGGTTTCAAGCCTGTAAAGGTTTCTTTACGTGGATTCCTCCCTAGTGCAATAAATTATGGGGCTGTGTGGATCCGATGTGCATCAATATGGAGTGTTTGACGTTTCCCTCACACACTCAAAATAAAGATATGAAAAAAGTGTTTGAGTTTTTAATATACTTAAATATTATTTAAAATTTGGTGAGTAAATGGGGAGGCTGAATAAAGGTGGTAAACTCTTGACAGCGTACCTCACTTACACATTTAAAGTGAGGGAGAACACATGTAAAGGTTTCTTTACTTTTTAGAAAGAAGGGCGTACCCTTACTCACGGTGTGGTTAGATGGTTTCAAACCTACAAAGGTTTCTTTACATGGGTCTCTCCCTGGTGCAGTAAATCATGTAGCTATGCAAATCCGGTGTGCATCAATTTAAGCCAGAAGATTCCCCAGTGTAAGTTTCATAAAATAGAAATTATTCAAGATATAACTTGGTATACAAGGTTTTTTGCAATCACTATTTTAGGGGCCAAAATGTAGTGGCGTACCTTACTCACCCCTATTTGTGGGGGAAACACGCTTGTAGCGGTTTCTTTTCCAAGGTGCTTGTAGTTGGTGTGTGAAAAGGCCAAATAGAGCCGGGAAGCCGATGTTAAAAAGGTATCACCGTATATTTTAATCCAAAAAATCTTTATACATGTCCCATACAATGGATTTTGTGGGCCAAACCACAAAAATCCAAAATCCAATACCAAAAATACTTTCACAAAATCGAACAATAAAAAATTTAAAAATTGAATAAAATCAATACATACAGTACATCCAAAAAAAGTGTGTGGCTGTTCACTCTCCTCTGGCAGAATCTACGCGTTTCGGTCTCTGTGACCTTTATCAAGATGTGCCAGAGTGGAGAGAAGGGCCACTATTTATGTAATGAACAGCCAATGAGAGGGCAACAGGAAGTGACATCATCGTTTCTTCTGTACTGTCCCTCTTTAGTTAAATTTACATATGGATATACACATTATATGTTTAAACATACATTGCATAATAAAATTCCATTAAAGGTCTAAAATTTTCTTATTTAAAGTCCATGAAAAGTCCACAAAGCATGTTTTTCCGTCCGTTGCCATGGGAACCCGGTTACACTTCCGGTTTCGGAGGAGATATCATATAGTTGTTGGAATGCGTATAAACACTATATGGGGCTGTGATCAGGTGGTCCCCCTCTGTGTATAAACCTCCTTTTTCTAGGAGGAGGTGGTGTGGCGTTTAGACATACTCTTGGATTGCCGTAATACGGCGTTTATCCAGAACCCGGAAGTGCCTGTGGAACGTGGAGATGTCGCCCCTCTATTGGTTGCAGCTGACGCGCATGACGCGTGTCTTCCGGTTTGGGCTTAGTAGCTTGGCGGGAGCTTGAGTGGAACGCACGCCATAGGTTCAATTGGAACGCACGCCGGTGGGACGGCTGGTGCATAGTGGGCTGGTATGGGAAGCGCCCCCTGGATGTGATGCCTGGATTCCATGGCAACGGAACGCTTTCCTAGAAAATAGAGACAGAAGTCATTATGGCTTTAACTGTCAGTGTATCCTTATAGGCATAAGCAATCACATGAATAAAGTCCCCTTGGATCTAATAGCACTCGTTTATATAGAGTTAGCACGAATAGAACTGACTGCAAATTTGGAATCCGCAGCCAGAAAAGTTATGTATGGACCTCCCACCAATTAGAGACAGTGGGGATAAATGGATTTCTGTCATGGCAGAGGCAATTTGGGGGGAATATGCCCGATGCCATATTCCAACATATATTTCTCTATTACTATGGATAACATATAGCACATAATTAATTTCTCAATTATAGTCCCTCCTCTCTCATGCTGTGGTCCAATAAATCCGACTGCGATCGCAAGAATCCGCAGTCAGGGATATTGTGCACAGTCAACCAGCTTGAAACCATGTGGATTTCAGAGGTCCATATGCCCGGTTGAATCAACGTACAGCACATAACCAATTCCTCAATTATAGTCCCGCCTCCCTGGTGTCGTGGCCCAATGAATCCGACTGCGATCGCAAGAATCCGCAGCCATGGATATTGTGCACCGTCAACCAGCTTAAGACAATGTGGATCTCAGAGGTCCATATGCCCAGTGGACTCAACAGTTCCTATAGGAACCATTTTAGTTCAAAGTCGCTGTTGAGTCCACTGGGCAGCAGGGTTTTACAATTGAATATTAGATTCATTTCTGCCTTGGCAAGGGCTGTGGTGCAGTCGGGTTGTCTAGTACTTCCCCTTATGGCTCTTAGGCCCCCAAATTCAACAATCTCTTTTGTGGAACATTGATGGATGGTTTTGAAATGTGCAGACAGCGCATGTGTTTCAAGGCCTTTTTTTATATTCCTTAGGTGTTCGCTTAAGCGAACTTTCAAGGGCCTAGATGTACGTCCTATATAATATTTATTGCAACTGCATTTTATCATATATACGATGTTTTTAGAGTTACACGTTATAAAATCGTGGACTTTAATATTGTACCCGTTAATAGTATATTCCTCTGTTTTGCTGTTGCTTTTGATATTTTTGCAACCCTGACACCCTCCGCACCTGTAAAATCCTTTTGATTTTATACCTGGTTTGGGGGTATTGGATACAAAGTTGCTGCTTACTAAGTTGGTCCGTAAGTTGGGTGCTCGCCGATAGATATGTTTGGGACGATCTGGGAATAATTTCCCTAATATGGGGTCCTTTCGTATGATGTTCCAGTGTTTATTAAAAACACGTTCGATTTTTTTGTGTTCGTCCGTAAACGTAGTTACAAATGCATAGGCAAAGTCATTGTTCTTCTCCTTTTTGGGTCTATCTGAAGGAGGAGCTGTTCTTTCAGCATCTTGGCTAAGATTTACCTGTTCTAAACCTCTCACTATAGTACTCTCTTTATACCCACATGCCAGGAATTTTTCTTTCATTTTTTCTGCTTGGGAATTATATATTGAGTCTTCCAGGCAGTTCCTCCTCAACCTCTTAAACTGTCCTGTGGGTACTGAATTAAGCCAGTGGTCATGATGACAACTGGAGTAGGGGATGTAGGATCCTGAATCTGTTGGTTTTATATAGTTTTTAAACTTCAGGGTTTCATTTTCAACATAAACAGTGATGTCTAAAAAATTGATTTGGACAGGTTGAATGTCAAACGAAAGGACAATATTCCTATCATCGTTGTTGAGATAGGTGCAGAAGGAGTCAAGGCTGTCCCTGTCACCCCTCCATAAAAAGAAAATATCGTCTATATACCGCATGTAGGACACCAGACTCACCCCGAACTGGTTGGGAGCCCAGATGGTATCAAGCTCCTATGCGCCCATAAATATGTTCGCATAGCTCGGAGCGAATCTGGTGCCCATCGCGGTTCCGGTTCGTTGTAAATAAAATTCCTCATTGAAAAGAAAATAATTATTCTGTAGAATAAACTGTATTCCCTCTATAATGAAGTTCTGGAGGGGAACAGGTTTTTCCGACCCTTCTATGAACCGTCTGACGCCCTCCACACCATCACCATGATTGATAATGGTGTAGAGGGAGCCGACATCTGCTGTAACCATAAGATTGCCCCTTTCCCATTTTATAGTGGATATCCCTTTAAGGAAATCCCTGGTGTCTTTGAGATGGGACTTATTAAGGAGGACAAGGGGTTGGAGGTGATGGTCGATCAGCATCGATAAATTAGCAGTCAGGGAGTTTACCCCTGATATAATTGGTCGTCCCGGGGGATTGACCAATTTTTTATGTACTTTTGGGAGGATATACAATACAGGGGTAGATGGTTTCTCGTTCAACAAGAATTGTGCTTCTCCTTTGTTGATTACTTCATTATTTAATGCTGTATCGATCAACACCTTCAGTTTGGGGAGGGTAGTGGTGGTGGGGTCATTTCTTAATTTTTTATATGTATTTAAGTCCCCCAATTGTCGTAATACCTCTGCCTGGTAATTGGTAGTATTTAAAACAACCACTCCCCCCCCCTATCTGCTGGTTTAATAATAATTTCCTTATTGTCTCTAAGGGAGCCTATAGCCTCTCTTTCCTTTTTGGAAGTGTTGAGTTGGACTTATTTATTTCTATGGTCTTAGCTTCTTCCATGACCATGGTTGCAAATGTCTCTAGGAAGGGACCTCTATGGTGTTGGGGATAAAACACTGACTTAGGTTTAAAGCCTATGCCTAGATTTTCTAGGTTTTCTGTACTCTCTTCAGTTTGAGCTTCCGAATGAATCTCTGTACGTCGATGTATAAATCGAACGTGTTAATATGATTGGTTGGGGCGTATTTAAGGCCCCTCTGTAATACGTTCATTTCATCCACAGATAATACATGGGAACTCAAATTAAAAATTTTTGTTTTTAATGGTTTGTGATTAGCAGTAACTGGTTCTTTTGGGGTGGGTTTCTTTTTTCTGGGTTTCCCTTTTTTATGAGGTTTCTTTTTGCCTCCTCGGGTTCCTCTGAATGGCACATTTATCTGTTTAGAGAATCGGGCCGGTCTCTCTCTAAAAAAGGAGAGGGTGAGTTACTGTATCTTTCTGGGGTGTCGAAATCATAGTTTTCTAAAGGGGAAAAATGATTGTTTAGGCTAGGTTCCCTATAAGGAGAATGTGGCCTTTGTGATTTAAACTTTTGAGGCCTAGTTGGAATCCTCCATTCTGGTGTTCTCTGGGTTCTATATTGTCTAATGTTTCGTTTTGGGGAATAGCCTCTTCGGGTGTTATATTGTTTATTATCCCGTTGGGGAGAATAATCCCTTCTGTTGTTGTAGTTTTTATAATTTTTCTTAAATGGAACACGTTTGGGAGATCTGTAGTTATAATGATGATCTCTATTCTCTCTATCCTCTCTTTCATGATCCCTCATGGGTTCCCTTCTTCTGGGGACATATTTTTTCTTGAATTTAGAGTTTTGGGGAACTTTCTCTTTTTTTTGGTGTTGTTGGGGTTCTTGTTCTTTATTAGGGGAGGAAACACATGCGCTGTCTGCACATTTCAAAACCATCCATCAATGTTCCACAAAAGAGATTGTTGAATTTGGGGGCCTAAGACCCATCGGGGAAGTACTAGACAACCCGACTGCACCACAGCCCTTGCCAAGGCAGAAATGAATCTAATATTCAATTGTAAATCCCTGCTGCCCAGTGGACTCAACAGCGACTTTGAACTAAAATGGTTCCTATAGGAACTGTTGAGTCCACTGGGCATATGGACCTCTGAGATCCACATTGTCTTAAGCTGGTTGACGGTGCACAATATCCCTGGCTGCGGATTCTTGCGATCGCAGTCGGATTCATTGGGCCACGACACCAGGAAGGCGGGACTATAATTGTGGAATTGGTTATGTGCTGTACGTTGATTCAACCGGGCATATGGACCTCTGAAATCCACATGGTTTCAAGCTGGTTGACTGTGCACAATATCCCTGACTGCGGATTCTTGCGATCGCAGTCGGATTTATTGGGCCACAGCATCAGGGAGGAGGGACTATAATTGAGAAATTAATTATGTACTATATGTTATCCATTGTAATAGAGAAATATATGTTAGAATATGGCATCGGGCATATTCCTCCCAAATTGCCTCTGCCATGACAGAAATCCATTTATCCCCACTGTCTCTAATTGGTGGGAGGTCCATACATAACTTTTCTGGCTGCGGATTCCAAATTTGCAGTCAGTTCTATTCGTGCTAACTCTATATAAACGAGTGCTATTAGATCCAAGGGGACTTTATTCATGTGATTGCTTATGCCTATAAGGATACACTGACAGTTAACGCCATAATGACTTCTGTCTCTATTTTCTAGGAAAGCGTTCCGTTGCCATGGAATCCAGGCATCACATCCAGGGGGCGCTTCCCATACCAGCCCACTATGCACCAGCCGTCCCACCGGTGTGCGTTCCAATTGAGCCTATGGCGTGCGTTCCACTCAAGCTCCCGCAAAGCTACTAAGCCCAAACCGGAAGACACGCGTCATGCGCGTCAGCTGCAACCAATAGAGGGGCGACATCTCCGGCAGCCTGCGTTCCACAGGCACTTCCGGGTTCTGGATAAACGCCGTATTACGGCAATCCAAGAGTATGTCTAAACGCCACACCACCTCCTCCTAGAAAAAGGAGGTTTATACACAGAGGGGGACCATCCGATCACAGCCCCATATAGTGTTTATACGCATTCCAACAACTATATGATATCTCTTTTGAAACCGGAAGTGTAACCGGGTTCCCATGGCAACGGACGGAAAAACATGCTTTATGGACTTTTCATGGACTTTAAATAAGAAAATTTTAGACCTTTAATGGAATTTTATTATGTAATGTATGTTTAAACATATAATGTGTATATCCATATGTAAATTTAACTAAAGAGGGACAGTACAGAAGAAACGATGATGTCACTTCCTGTTGCCCTCTCATTGGCTGTTCATTACATAAATAGTGGCCCTTCTCTCCACTCTGGCACATCTTGATAAAGGTCACAGAGACCGAAACGCGTAGATTCTGCCAGAGGAGAGTGAACAGCCACACACTTTTTTTGGATGTATGTATTGATTTTATTCAATTTTTAAATTTTTTATTGTTCGATTTTGTGAAAGTATTTTTGGTATTGGATTTTGGATTTTTGTGGTTTGGCCCACAAAATCCATTGTATGGGACATGTATAAAGATTTTTTGGATTAAAATATACGGTGATACCTTTTTAACATCGGCTTCCCGGCTCTATTTGGCCTTTTCACACACCAACTACAAGCACCTTGGAAAAGAAACCGCTACAAGCGTGTTTCCCCCACAAATAGGGGTGAGTAAGGTACGCCACTACATTTTGGCCCCTAAAATAGTGATTGCAAAAAACCTTGTATACCAAGTTATATCTTGAATAATTTCTATTTTATGAAACTTACACTGGGGAATCTTCTGGCTTAAATTGATGCACACCGGATTTGCATAGCTACATGATTTACTGCACCAGGGAGAGACCCGTGTAAAGAAACCTTTGTAGGTTTGAAACCATCTAACCACACCGTGAGTAAGGGTACGCCCTTCTTTCTAAAAAGTAAAGAAACCTTTACATGTGTTCTCCCTCACTTTAAATGTGTAAGTGAGGTACGCTGTCAAGAGTTTACCACCTTTATTCAGCCTCCCCATTTACTCACCAAATTTTAAATAATATTTAAGTATATTTGAACCTCAGACACTTTTTTCATCTCTTTATTTTGAGTACGTGAGGGAAACGTCAAACACTCCATATTGATGCACATCGGATCCACACAGCCCCATAATTTATTGCACTAGGGAGGAATCCAAGTAAAGAAACCTTTACAGGCTTGAAACCATCTAACCACACCGTGAGTAGGGGTACGCCCTCTTTCTTCAAAAAGTAAAGAAACCTTTACATGTGTTCTCCCTCACTTTAATCACGTAAGTGAGGTACGCTGTCAAAAGTTCACCATCTTTGCTCAGCCTCCCCCACTTACTCACCAAACTGTTAAAAAGCAATTGTTCATAATATATTAGAATCTAAGACACCTTTTACCCTTTATTTGAGCACGTATGGGAGACATCCAGTACTTTATGAAGAAAAAGGATTCCTACTGAGGAATTTGAAAGTTCTCCAAGGACATACCAAAGATACCTTTACGAGAGGAACATCTTCATAGAACAACGTGAGTCTTGGTACGCCTATGGAATTTAGAAACCTTTCTCACCATATTATCTGTCTACATTAAGTGACACTCACACAATTCTTTATGTAAATTTTATTTATTTAATGTTTATGTTCTTTTCACTGAACACTTGCTGATCCGGTCATCAATACCAAATGCGAGAATAACTCCAGCCAATTCGAAAAAGGAGCCTGTAATACAAAAAGAACATCAAGTATCTCACTGCGCCATTTTTCTATTTCCCTGTGTTGTTCTGGTGTATGGTTTGTGAAGTTAGGGTGTAACTTCTGGGGATTGTGAATTAAGGCAGCACTGCGCCACGTACTATCTGTCACTTGTTTTGCAAATTGTACTGTAAGTTAACCCACGACCTTCTGAGTAGGTAGTGTGTACTTCCCAATTTGTGTTATATTGTTACTTACTCACTATCTGTTTATGCACTGTACCCAATCTGTGTGCGTGAGTCGTCCCCTATTGCTCCTTGTGTGTATCGTCTGTACCCCTTTCCTGGTGTACACCATATTTGAGCATAGGAGTGCATAACATATTCAGCAATCCTACTCCTGTTGAAATTTTGTGGGACTATGGATCATACCCCCCAAAATACGTTGCAACAGGTGGTCGAGCAGGTGCAGGTCCTGACTCGGCAATTTCAAGAAATGACCCTTAAAATGAACACCCAGGAGCCGCTGGCGGAGCTCCCGCAGTAGCAGCAGCAAGCTCTGGGGTTAAAAGTAAAATAAATCTCCCTGACCGTTTTTCAGGAGATCGCTCACAGTTCTTTAGTTTTAAGGAGAACTGTAAGCTATATTTTAGGCTTAGGCCCCAGTCTTCTGGGTCGGAGACTCAGCGGGTGGGCATGGTGATTTCCTTGCTTCAAGGGGATCCACAAATCTGGGCATATGGTTTGCAGCCTGACAAAATGGCATCAGCAGAGGCTCAGATTACGGCCCTGAAACAGGGACGACGGCCAGCAGAGGTTTATTGTACCGAGTTCAGGAGATTAGCCATGGATACTCAGTGGAACGACCCAGCCCTGAGAAACCAGTACCTTATGGGGCTTTCGAACCAGATTAAGGATCAGCTGGTACAATATCCTGCGCCTAAGAGTTTAGGTCAGCTTATGCAGTTATCCATCCGAGTGGATAGACGGCTACAAGAGCGTAGGCTTGAAAGGGAGACTGCGGTTCCTATTTTTCCCAGGGGGACCTTAAGCTCAGAGGAATATTCTGAGGAACCTATGCAAATTGGGGCTACCCGCCTCTCCTCGCGTAAGAAGACGCAGAGGAAACAGCAGGGTTTGTGCTTGTACTGTGGGAATAAGGGTCATATGGTGGCATCATGCCAAGAGAAGCCGGAAAACTTCTAGGCCTGAGGGTGATGGGAAATATCCTGTCAGGCCAGAAATCTGAATTTCCCAAGAAGACCTTTCTTATTCCGGTGACTCTGGAGATCTTTGGTCAAACTGTCAATACTGATTCGTTTGTTGACAGTGGGGCCGATGGGGTTTTCATGGACCACCAGTTTGCCCTGGAACACTCTGTTCCTTCAGTACCCTTGGCATCAGAAATTGGGATCTGTGGGTTAAACGGGGAACCATTGTCCCAAGGTAGAATTACTTCCCTAACCTGTCAGATTCTTTTGTTTATTGGGACTACGCACTCGGAGAGTTTATCTTTTTGACTGTTTGTTCTTTTGCCCCACTAGTTTTGGGGTTACCCTGGTTGAGGGCCCATAATCCTCAGTTTGATTGGGTCTCTGGGGAGATTCTTAGTTGGGGTAGTGATTGCTCCAAGGGTTGCTTGCGCCTTCCAGTCAGGCTCTCGCAGCTAAGTTACCAGGGTTGCCAGAGTGTTATGCAGAATTTGCGAATGTATTCTCAAAGAAATTTGCAGAGGCACTACCGCCCCATCGCCCTTATGATTGTACCATTGATTTGCAGCCTGGTGCTAAACTTCCCAAGAGCAGGTTATACTCTCTGTCATGTCCTGAGACTCAGGTTATGACAGAGTACATTCAGGAAAACCTGGCTAAGGGATTTATCAGACCCTCACAGTCCCCAGTGGGTTCAGGGTTCTTCTTCGTTGTTAAAAAGGACGGTTCTTTACGTCCTTGCATTGAATTTAGGGAACGGAACCGTATCACGATTAAGAACTCGTACACACTGCCTCTTACAGTATTTCAGTTTTGTTTGACCAGCTTCGAACTGCTACCATTTTTTCGAAAATTGATTTGCGTGGTGCTTACAATCTGATCCATATAAAAGAGGGGGATGAATGGAAGACTGCTTTTAATACCCATTCGGGGCACTATGAATATTTAGTGATGCCTTTTGGGCTTTCCAATGCCCCAGCAGTCTTCCAATATTTCATGAATGATGTTCTCAGAGAATGCCTTGATAGGTTTCTTGACGTATACCTAGATGACATCCTAATTTTCTCCCATTCTCTGGAAGAACATCGGAATCATGTACGCTTAGTCCTCCAGAAACTCAGAGACCACCATCTGGGGGCGAAGCTGGAGAAATGCGAATTTGAGGTTCAGCAAATAGCATTTCTGGGGTATATCATCTCTGCAGAGGGTTTCCAGATGGAGAGTTCTAAGGTGCAGGCAGTCCTGAATTGGGTGCAGCCCACTAGTTTGAAGGCGCTCCAGCGCTCCTTGGGCTTCGCAAATTTCTATAGGCGATTTATTCCGGGATTTTCGTCTATAGTGGCACCTCTGGTGGCACTCACAAAAAAGGGGGCGGATGTAGCTCACTGGTCTTGTGAGGCCAAAGGGGCTTTTGCCAGCCTCAAAAGGGCATTTGTCTCGGCCAAGGTGCTACGACACACAGATCCAGAGCGTCCTTTAGTGGTGGAGGTGGATGCCTCTGAGATGGGTATTAGGGCAGTACTCTCTCAGATGGGGGTATCTGATAATCGCCTTCCTCCGTGTGCTTACTATTCCCGTAAATTCTCATCTGCCTAGATGAATTATGATGTAGGGAATCGGGAGTTGTTGGCTATAAAGGATGCACTTGAGGAGTGGAGACACTGGCTGGAGGGGGCTAAGTTTGTGGTCTCTATCCTTACCGACCATAAAAATTTGGCATATCTGGAGTCAGCTAAGCGGCTCAATGCCAGAAAAGTGCGATGGGCCTTGTTTTTTTGCCCGCTTTAATTTTTTGATTACCTATCGCCATGGGGCAAAAAAACTAAGGCTGATGCGCTCTCTCAGAGTTTTTCTCCCATCCAGGAGACAACCGAGGAGCCACTGCCTATTGTGTCACCATCATGTATTAAAGTGGGCATTACCCAAGATTTATTGTCACTGGTCCTTAGGGCACAGGAGCAAGCTCCTCCAGATCTTCTGGTGGGTCTCTTGTTTGTGCCTCCTAAAATAAGACTGCGAGTATTCCTGGAGCTTCATGCCAAGAGGTCGGCAGGTCACCCAGGCATTGCTCGAACTCGGGAGTTGCTGTCTAGGGCTGTGTGGTGGCCTTCAGTGGCTAAGGATGTGGATCAGTGGGTTTGGGCTTGTGATGTTTGTGCCCATAATAAGACTCCTAGAGGAGTTCCCACACTCCATTCCATCCAAACCATGGACCTACATTTCCATGGATTTTGTGGTGGATTTGCCCAAATCCTCAGGAATGACCTCCATCTGGGTGGTTTTTGACAGATTTTCTAAGATGGCACATTTCGTCCCACTGGTTGGGCTGCCATTGGCCAAACGCCTGTCAGAATTGTTTATCCAGCATGTTGTGTGCCTTCATGGGTTGCCACTTGATGTGGTCTCTGACCGTGGTTCCCAGTTTGTGGCCAAATTCATGTTCTGATCTCCAGATTTCCGTGAGCTTGTCGTCAGGCTACCATCCACAGTCGAATGATACCTCAGAGATACCTTACTGTGTTCTATATGTATAAAGGAATATTTTAGATATTGATATTGCCTCCTATATGATTATATAATGATTACACACATATTTGTTTTTTTTATTTTGACTGTTACTTTCATGTGTATATTCTGACATATGATGAGGTCACTTCCTGCTCCCCTGTTACCTCCTACCTAATCAAATAAGATTTAAATTCTGGCCTAGTGAGACCTACCAACATACACTGCTCCTGAGGAAGGTCCCAGTTTGGTGCTGAAACGCGTTGAGCCATTTCTTCACCTAAGCTCCGGACCAGCGTTCTATCTACACCACAGGACCCTGCCATCTCCACCTTTTGCCAAGCGAAGTGCCATTCGCCCACTGTGGACCATTCCAGATGGACTGCCTTTTGATTCTCCAGGGTAACCGATTTATCAAGCTGGGTAATATTACGGAACTCTTTCACCATCCATACCCCCTTATCCACTGTGATAATCGTGCATATGCCACATCTATGTGATGAACTCTCTCCACCACTAAATCATTGGAGATCCTAAAGGCCTTCTCGTATACCAGATATATTGCGGAGAAATTCTCCATTTTCCTCTAACATGCAGGAATAGTTGGTTGCAACCTTGACCCTTTTATCATTCTTTTATTTTAACAATAAATTGTTTACATTTTACAGTATGATTCTCTCAGTGAAACCCAGAGCTGCTCAAACCCCTTTTTTGTCCATTTTTGCTCTTCCAGAGGGCTTCCACATTAGCTCTAGAGCAGCAGCTAAAGACAGCGCTACTCGATACGTGAACCCCCTCCCATCTCTTAGTATTTTCTTGGAAGGAAATTGGGTACAGATGGGGCAGGCTTCTTCTTTGCTGGGGAATCGCCAGAAAGTCAGCGCTGGCGATCCGCCAGCAGCCTCACTAACCATCTGACTGAGACGCACGTGCGTCTCACGCGCACGTGCGTCTCACTTTTTTGTTGGCGGGGTGACGGGAACCCTGTCCGTCTCCGCTTCAGGGAGACGGACAGGGTTAGGGGGTGCGGGCAGGCGGCGGGGACCCCGGGTCACCGCCGACAAGCCGGCGGTGACCCGGGGGAAGCGCTGGAAGCATCGTCAGAAGGGGACGCGCGTGCCTCTCGTGCGTGCGTGTCCCCTTCTCGCTATAGATATGGCGCTGGTGGGGGATGGTGGCTGGCGTCGCCATCGCCATCCCCTGCAAAGATGGGACCTGCCCCATCTGTACTTGTGTATTATCACGGCGCCTGTCGCGTCGCATCGCATACCACTAATTAAGGTATGCGATGGCATGCGATGGACCCGATTTGAGGCTTTTCCCGGGATGAGTGTACAATTTTAATATCGCGTCGCATCGCATGGCATTATAATGGCATGCGATTCGATGCTAAGCGATTTCATTGTTAAATGCTCACCCAGACCCAATTTTTTATTATATCCCCACCCTGATGGGTAATGACAATGTTAAATGCCCCCCATTGTTAACGCCACCCCACTATCAACTCCAACCCGAAGCGTGGCGAGCACAGCAAGCCCGCGAGGGGCAGCGGTATGCGTCTTCCGACCTTTTCATACCCCCACTATCAGGGGCGGGCTGGGGGGCAGGGTGCCATGTGCCCCCCGGGCCGCTGAATCGTTTTGCGTGCGGGCCGCCATTGTTCTGAGGCTGCTGCTGCAGCCAGACTGACCAGTTTCCAAGTGGTTTCCATAAACATGGCCGCCGGCCTCCTGCACTGAGGACATGTCTAGTGCAAGAGGCCACTACAGAGACTCTGGGGGAGATTCTCTAAGCTAAAAATGCGGTAAAAACCCCGTTATCGGGATGCTATAAGCATCCCCCGCCGGGTTACCGCGGCGGGGGGCATTGCCAGAAAAATCTGGCGATGCCCCATAGAAGCCAATAGGCTTCTATCGCAACCCTCCGCCGCCCCGCGCAGACCCCCCGCCGCCCCACATCGCCCCCTCCCCTCTCACCTGTGTCCGGGCAGCACAGCGCAGTGCTGCCCGGACCTTTGACCTCCTCCCTGCACTGATCCTCTTCCGGGTGCAGGGAGGAGAAGAGCCTGGCGCAGCAGCAGCAGCGCCGGGTGTGGGAGGGAGGGGAGAGCCGCCGGGACCTGCTGGGACCCGGCGACTCTCACCGCAAAGGACAGCTCTTAACGCAAGACCTGTCCTTTTCCTTAATTATCGCATATGTTACAGCATATGCGATAATTAAATATGTGATGGGCGGCGAAGGGGGGCGGAGATTCTTAGAGAATCTCCCCCTCTGTATGTTCCACCTACTTCCTGCCTGTGCGTTACATTTTCTTCCCTATGCTGCAGCCTGCCGCACTGTCTGGCATCAAGGTAAGAGGCAGTGGGACTGTACAGGCTGAGCAGCCTGTAAGGTTCAGTAATTATACAGGGGGGAGCAGCCTGTGGGGGTCCAGTTAATATTATAAGTGGGAGCAGCCTGTGGGGGTTCTGTTATTACAGGGTTGCCGACTCTCCCGGAATGTCCGTGAGACTCCCGGAATTCTGGGACATCTCACGGACTCCCGGAGGTCGGCCCCTTTCTCCCGCAGCTGCTGGTTTGCTTCCCCGATGTGTGTGCTGCGCATGCGCGATGACGCCGCTGGCACACTGAAGCCGCACAGTACACATCGCGGCAGTACCTTCATCAGCTAGGAGACCTCCCCGTTCTCCGTATACAGCACACAGTACAGTGTGCAAGTGAAGCTATCATCCCTAGCAGGTGATAGAGGCTTCCGACTTCCAGGCAGTGTACAGTTACGTAGTGAAGTCTTTCCCAGCAGCAGCACACAGTGACAGCCGGCTCCGGCTTTCAGGCAGCACACGGAGACAGCTACTTTCTACACAGCAGCACTAAGGTAACAGTGGTGTGCTCAGTGGTGTGCTGTGCTCTTCTCTGACATTTAACCCCCTTCTAGGCTTCTAAGTGTGAGTTGCCTGCACTGGCGTCTACATATCACACTTCCCTAGTCAGGACAGCAGATACCCCCTTACTCACTTGCCTAAAGGTAAACAGTGCCCGGCAAGCAGCAGCAGAGTTGCCACAATAATAATATTATCCTCCCCCCTCCTCCTTGAGTCTGTCCTCCTCCCCCCTCCTCTGGAAAATACTGTAAGTTACATGTTTTGAGCTTCATGCATATAGGGCACATCCCAAACTATATAACCCTTTGAGGACTACAGTGCAGGCGATCCACAGAGATATTTTTCTGATTGGTTGCGGACCATGATAATACCATACCCTCCAACATTCTCAACTAAAAAACCGGTACAGGGGTGTGGCCATTGATAGAGGGGCGTGACCACGGGTAAAGGGGGCGTGACCTCGACCATTTTACTTTCAATTACATTGCAAATTTCATCAAGCGTTCAATTGTAATATAAATATTGGGCTGGCTGTTCCTACTTCGTGATGTCACGCCGCCCCGGAGGTAGTGGCTTGTGTTGTAGCGGCCGGGACATGTAGTCTCTGCACAGCCGACACATCCCCAGTCTCTCCCTGAGCAGGGGAGCTGAGCCTGACACAGCCCTCCGCCATGCACCCTGGGAGATGTAGTCCCAGCTGGCTGCTCCTCCATGCTTCCTGGGGAGCAGTCGGCAGTATAATCAACTACATCTCCCAGAGTGCCCCAGTCAGCCAGAGCTGATATTAAAAAAACCGGTACAATCGGTACAGTTTATTTTAGCCGGTACAGACCGTTAAAAAACGGTACTGTACCGGCTAAAACGGTACAGTTGGATGGTATGTAATACAGAACCATATTTCATGCCCAAATCTGTCTACATGCTTATCAAAATCCTGTAGGGACCCCCTGGTGACGCAAGGCCCGCCCCCTGGTGACTATAGGCCCGCCCACTGGTGACGCAAGGCCCGCCCCCTCGCTTTTACTTTTCTCCCTGAAATTATTTTTCAAAAGTAGGCAACCCTGTGTTATTATTATTAATATTATACACGGGGAGCAGCCTGTGGGGTCATGTTATACAGGGGGAGCAGCCTGTAGTGTCCTATTATTATAAAGGGGGAGCAGCCTGTGATGTATTTTTATTATACAGGGGGAGCAGCCTTGGGGGTCCTGTTATTATTACACAGGGGAGCAGCCTGTGGGGGCCCTGTTATTATTATACAGGGGGAGCAGCCTGTGGGGGTCCTGTTATTATTACACAGGGGGAGCAGCCTGTGGGGGCCCTGTTATTATTATACAGGGGGAGCAGCCTGTGGGGGTCCTGTTATTATTACACAGGGGGAGCAGCCTGTGGGGGTCCTGTTATTATTACACAGGGGGAGCAGCCTGTGGGGGTCCTGTTATTATTATACAGGGGGAGCAGCCTGTGGGGGTCCCGTTATTTTTATACAGGGGGAGCAGCCTGTGGGGGTCCCTTTATATACAGGGGGAGCAGCCTGTGGGGGTCCCGTTGTTGTTGTTGTTATTATTATTATTATTATAATAATACAGGGGGAGCAGCCTGTGGGGTCATGTTATACAGGGGGATCAGCCTGTGGGGGTCCCGTTGTTGTTGTTGTTATTATTATTATTATTATTATTATTATAATACAGGGGGAGTAGCCTGTGGTGTCCTGATATTATACAGGGGAGCAGCCTGTGGGGTCATGTTATTATAAAGGGGGAGCAGCCTGTGATGTAATTTTATTAAACAGGGGGAGCAGCCTGTGGGGGTCCCGTTATTATTATACAGGGGGAGCAGCCTGTGGGGGTCCCGTTATTATTATACAGGGGGAGCAGCCTGTGGGGGTCCTGTTATTATTACACAGGGGGAGCAGCCTGTGGGGGTCCCGTTATTATTATACAGGGGGAGCAGCCTGTGGGGGTCCCGTTATTATTATTATACAGCTGGAGAAGCCTGTGCATACCTCCCAACTGTCACGATTAGAGCGGGACAGTCCAGATTTTCGGGTCCTGTCCCGCTGGACCACCCACGGCAGGCATTGTCCCGCTGCAGGGGGTGGCAGTTGGGAGACCCCCCAATCTAATAAAATAGACACTGTGCGCACGCGCACAGAGTCTATTCTTGTATGAAAATGAGGTTGCGGCTAATTAGCATAAGCTGCGCCCTCATTTGCATACGCCCGCCCGCTTTTCGAGCGCGAAGCTGCGCGAGTGTCCCTATTTCCCCAACACAGAAGTTGGGAGGTATGCTGTGGGGTCCTGTTATTATACAGGGGGAGAAGCCTGTGGGGTCCTGTTATGATTGTAAGACAGGGGGAGCAGCCTGTTGTGCCCTATTATACAGCGGGAGCAGCCTGTGGTGTACTTTTATTATACAGGAGTAGCAGCCTGTGGGGGTCCCATTATTATACAGGAGGAGCAGCCTGTGGGGTCCTGTTATTATACAAGGGGAGAAGCCTGTGGGGTCCTGTTATGATTATAAGACAGGGGGAGCAGCCTGTTGTGTCCTGTTATTATTATAAGACAGGGGGAGCAGCCTGTTGTGTCCTATTTTACAGGGGGAGCAGCCTGTGGTGTACTTTTATTATACAGGAGTAGCAGCCTGTGGGGGTACCATTATTATACAGGGGAGCAGCCTGTGTTGTCCTGTTATTATTATAAGACGGGGAGTAGCCTGTGGTGTCCTGATATTATACAGGGGGAGCAGCCTCTGTTGTCCTGTTATTATTATAAGACGGGGAGTAGCCTGTGGTGTCCTGATATTATACAGGGGAGCAGCCTGTGGTGTCCTATTATTTTTTTTTTTTTTTTTCATTAATACATATTTTTACCTAAATTTAACGATGAGCTGTTACTTATGGGCCAGTGCTCTGGCCTTGCCCCCCAGGCTAAAAGTTGCCAGCCAGCCCCTGCTCACTATCCACTCGGCGTGGAGTTGATTTTATATAGTGTAGCGAGCGCAGCGAGCCCCGCAAGGGGACATGTATTACTTCACAAATATTATGTGTCCCCTCACGGGGCTCGCTGCGCTCGCCATGCTTCGGGCTCGGTGGCTCGCTGCGCTCGCCACAATATATATATATAATCAACTCCACGCCGACGTGGATAGTGGGGGTATGAAAAGGTCGGAGGACGCGTACCGCCATTGGCATTGATAGTGGGGTGGCGTTAACAATGGGGGGGGGGGCATTTGAACATAGTCATTACCCAACAGGGTGGGTGTACAATGTAAAATCGGGTCTGGGGGGGCATTTAATATAGGAATCAGGCATCTGGGTGCCTGTACAATTAAAAAATCAGGTATAATCAAGTCTCATCGCATCACATGCGATCATATGGCATGGCATGCGATGCGATTTTGTGGATGTACAATGCCGTGCAATGGAAATCGCGGGCGCCGTGATAATACACAAGTACCGGAAATTGTATGACTGTTTCCTAATTTCCTCTAGTATCTAGAGAATCACATTGCTACCCTAAGGGACATATCTAACCTTGAGCAGAGTTTGCAGTTTTCGGTTGCTGCATTAGAGGAACAGGGGGCCCAGGGGTGGTCGGCGGTTGAGTCAAGTGAGGAAGAGATGATCGGTAGCTGGGTAACAGTTATGGGGTCTAGGAGGAATAGAAGATAAAGGAAGCGACAGACATGCTCTGAACTACCAAACCCTAGTAGATACACCCGAATGGACGCAGAAACTATGGTTGGGAGTGAGGAGCTGGGGGAGATGGCAGGGAAGGGTTCCTCTAGCAACCAGAGGAATACCCCATCTGCCAGGGAGGGTAATTCAGAGAGGAAGGGCCCAAGGCCAGGGCCATAATTAGGGGGGGGCTAGGGGGTCACGCGCACCGGGCGCTGGAGGGTGGGGGCGCTAGTTTGGTGTCCCGGCAGCGTGGTCCCTGGGATGAGCAGCGGGGGTCCGGGGACTGGTGGGTTAACGCCAGGTCCTAGCGTGGGGTCCCGGGGACTGGTGGGTTAACTCCGGCTCCTAGCGCTGCCGGACGGTGGGCGGGAGGCAGGTTTTGAAAAGACTTGCCGGACGCTGATTGGCTGAATTCAGCCAATCAGCGTCCGGCAAGTCTTTTCAAAATCTGCCTCCCGCCCACCGCCCGGCAGCGCTAGGAGCCGGAGTAGGGTGGCCAATCCTGGGATTTCGGGATCAGACGTGGCCCGACTTCTCCCGGCAGCACTGCGCAGCGTGACGGAGATCAGGGGTCACGCTGCGCAGGCAGAGGTTGCGCCCGGCAGTGTGATGCCGCGCCGCCCCCCCAGCCAGCAAGAAGCCAGCAAGCCCACCTGCCCGCCCAGCCCGCCCGCCCAGCCAGCAAGCCCGCACATCCAGCAAGCCCACCACGCCAACTGCGAAGCCAGCGCGTCAGCTCGCCCACCCAGCCAGCACGCCAGCCTGCACCCAGCCAGCAGCATGGACGACCCGTCATCCCACCCACCAACCGGGCTCCTGGCAACCCTGCTGGCCCCTGAAACGTAAGTAAATGTGGGGCAGCCAGGGTATATTTTTTAGGGAAGCCAATCCCGGGATCCCGGGATTGAGCATTTTTCAATCCCGGGATTGAAAAAATGCCCCGGGATTGGCTTCCCTAAACCGGAGTTAACCTTCTCCAGTCCCCGGACCCCCGCTGCCTGACCCCAAGGCAGTGATTTTTTTTTTTTTTTGGAGGGGGGGGGGGGGGGGGCGTCCAAATGACTGCCGACCCCGGCGCCCCGAAACACCTAGTTTCGGCCCTGCCAAGGCAGATAGTGGTGCTAGGGGATTCAATGATTAGGAAAGTTGTTAGGGCAATCTATTATCGGGACTGCAATAGGTGTACACTCTGTTGTCTCCCCAGGGCTCGGGTATGTCATATCGCGGACTGGGTGGACAGATTATTGGGAGGGGCTGGGGGAGATCCAGTGGTCTTGGTGCATGCTGGCACCAATGACATAGTCAGTGGAAGATGGGATGTCCTCAAAAAAGACTTTAGGGATCTAGGCAATAAACTTAAGGGAAGGACATCTAAGGTAATCTCAGATATATTGCCCGTGCCATGAGCTAGCCCAGGGAGACAGAGCGAGATTAGGAAGGTTAACGTGTGGCTCAAAGACTGGTGCAGTGGGATTTGAGGGCGGTATCTGAGTTCCTAGAAAACCGTGTGGACTTCTCGGTCAGGCGCCATCTCTTTTGCCGCAATGGATTGCACCTGAATGAGGAGGGGCAGGGGTGCTCGGGGGTAGAATGATGGGAAGGCTTGAGGAGATTTAAACTAGGCGGGTGGGGGGAGGGTATAGTAAGAAACCTTAAACCAATAAATGAGTGTATAATATAGGGCAAAGACAGATATATTGTAGAGATAGTACGGGGAAGGGAGAAAAAAGGTATACAAAAAGTGTATGAGAGACACACACAGCCAAGTACAAATATTGTCCATGATACAGATTTATCGTTTCCGGAACCTTCTGCAACTGTAACAGGTAACATGAAGAGGGCAAAGGAAAGACGAGATCTGAAATGCCTTTGGCCCTTATTCTGATTGACGCGGACTTTACCGCGTACTTACGGATCGCGTCTTTACGGCGTCTGCGCATGCGTGGCGAACGCTACGCGCATGTGCCACGCCTTGACTCGGTACCAGTTCGGGCAAATCCCGTCCAAAACTGTTCACCGCTATCAGTCGGGAAATAGGGGCGTATTATGGGCGTCATGCGGAATGACACATGGGCGTAGTTTCAAAGTGGGCAAAACGGGGCGGAAACATGGGCGGACACGGGGGAGTACACTTATGTTGGGGGGCGTACATTCGGAAACCACTCCGAATGCACGCGATCAAAAAGGGCAGAAATGTGCGGTGTCCACAAGTGTACTATTGCTTTGCGGACACCACTCGTTCATGCGGTAGGCGAACGTACGCCTAATGACTACAACCATTAACACCTGAACCCAATAGAATCTACTCCTTTACTCATTACTCACTAATAGGCCGCTTGTCAGTGCTTTAATTGAAACCATTGCTGCTTCAAGGAAACCTTACTAGTCCCCCACATATGCTGTACTTGTCAGACACTTTCAAACTGCTAACAATGGACATGACAGAATATTAATACTAGCAATACACATGTGTTACTTCATAGTGGGTTGTTTGGCGTAAATACTCCGCTTACGTGCGGTAGCACCGCTTGGCTCCCGTTCGGATGCGGTATTCCCGAGCATACTCTGTAATACTCTGTAATACCGTGCCGAATCGGAGTGTTTCTCCCGCACACGCATGCTTTGTATGTCGTCCGTAAACACGCCCTGTTCTTAAAGAGTGAGTCCGTCCGAATGCGGAGGACA
Organism: Crinia signifera; assembly: GCF_055691185.1. Classification (NCBI taxonomy): domain Eukaryota; kingdom Metazoa; phylum Chordata; class Amphibia; order Anura; family Myobatrachidae; genus Crinia; species Crinia signifera. The sequence continues at coordinate 392,417 of NC_139221.1, read as the reverse complement.
CGTGGGCGTTTCTACGGACGATGGCCGCACGCGGCAAAACACCGTGGCGTGCGGACCGCTCCGTAAGAATGCGGGAATATCCGCACCGATCAGAATAAGGGCCTTTATCTGAATGCTAGGAGTTTAACTGGTAAAATGGGGGAACTAGAGACCCTAGTTTTTGAGGAAGGTTTTGATCTCATGGGTATTACTGAAACTTGGTGGGATGAATCACATGAGTGGGAGGATAACATAGAAGGTAATAGTCTGTTTAGAAAAAACAGATTAAGTAGAAGGGGAGGTGGGATTTGTTTATATGTTAAACCATCCTTAATACCATACATAAGGGAAGACATATACAAGAGCACAATGAAGGGATTCGGTATGAAATACAGATGGTCAAAATCCAGACGGTCATAATACCGACAACCCCCCATTACCACCTTTATAATTTTCGATATAACCATTGCTTGTAAAGTAAAATAAAGTGTGCACGCCCTAGTAGATGATAGGGCATGAAATTCCGCTTGTCGACGCATGTCGGTGCGACATGGACAGTCATATGTAGTAGCACGTCCCCTCGCATGGCTCGCTACGCTCGCCATGCTTCGGGCACACTATTATACTCCCCCCTCCATGTCCAGTGGGATGGTAAAGTATGAACAAGTTAAATGTCAGTATTTTCACTGTGTCGATATTTTGACCGTGTCAGTATTTTAAATATTGGTATTTTGACCATCGGTCAATGGATGTCGGTGTTTTGACCGTCGGGATTTTGATTGTAGGTAAATGGACTGCATCCCCAATGGAGTCAGTAGAATCAGTTTGGGTAGAAATCACAGGTAATATCAATGTCTATATAAGATTAATCCGATGGATAATAAGTGAAGTGCGCAGTTTATGTACTGTGTCCGTAAACCTATAACATTTTATTCCTAGCTACTGGCGAACAAAGCGTAGCGAACCTTGTTCGTGTATAAAACACGCTATATCGATACCATTAAAACGGTATCTTTTCGCAGTACTTAGTACTCAAATGTAAGTACAAAATCAAGTACAGTTTACTTATAAACCTTTCTGCTTATTGCGAATAAAAGCCAAGACTCTGTATAAATTCCGGAACAAGGGGATAAATTCCCTGAACCATATATTTCTGTCCCTAGCGGACAATAGGGGGTTACAGACATATAGAAGCAGATAACAAGATATACAGACTGCTATACAATACAAAATAGGTTTTAAACTAACAGGCGAAAAACAACAGGGTACTTGTGCATTATCTGGGCGCCTGATTTTTGCATCGGGTCGGAAAAATCGGGTAGATCGCATCGCATGCGACCAAATCGCATGCGATGCGATGTGATCGACGCGATTTTTACATTGGATCCAATGTTAAATGGTCCCTGAGACCCAATTTCGCATTGGGTCCAATGTTAAATGCCCCCCAGACCCCATTTTTTATTGTCTAAGCACCCTGATGGTTAACAATGCCCCAACATTGTTAACGCCACGCCGCGATCAACGCCAACCCGAAGCGTGGCGAGCCCAGCAAGCCCGCAAGGGGCAGCGGTACGCGTCCTCCGACCTTTTCATACCCCAACTATCCACGTTGGCGCGGAGTTGATTCTATATAGTGTGGCGAGCGAGGGGACGCGGAATACGAGCCCGAAGCATGGCGAGCGCAGCGAGCCCCGCGAGGTTAATTAATCCGCTGGCCACGCTTCAGATTCGTATGTCGCGTGTACTCGCCACGCTTCGGGCTCGGTGGCTCGCTGCGCTCGCCACACTATGTACAGTCAACTCTACACCGACGTGGATAGTGGGGGTATGAAAAGGTCGGAGGACACGTACCGCCGTCCCTCGCAGGCTAGCTGCGCTCGCCACGCTTCGGGTTGGCGTTGATCGTGGCGGGGCATTAACAATGGAGGGGAATTATGGGGTCTGGGGGGCATTTAACATTGGACCCAATGCGAAATCGGGTCTCAGGGACCATTTAACATTGGATCCAAAGTAAAAATGGCATCGATCACATCGTGTCGCATGCGATTTGGTCGCATGCGATGTGATCGACCCGATTTTTACGCAAAAATCAGGCCCATCGCATCTGGCATACAATACTATAAGTTAAGGCATACAATAAAAAAATTGGGTGCCCAGATAATACACAAGTACCAACAACAGATATAAATACAATCAGCCACAATACAGGAATACAACAGTTACTGTCTCATCAATAGCGCTGGCGCAAACCCGGTCCGAGCTCCCTATATTCTATGCAGAATATAGTCCAGGAAGAAGAAGAAGCACAATGAGAATGCTCCCTGGTTGGGTTTAATCTCTTATAGTGTCCAGGTAAAGGGGTAGTGAGGGTCTCCATTGTTCAGGAGATCAAGGGCGAAATGTAATAGGGTGCGATTTTTAGACATGTGCGATTTTTGGTCAAAAACGGCCGAAATCGCACATTTTCCGAAAATCGCACATTTAATAGGTTGAAAATCGCGGTAAAAAAATCGCACTTTTTTACCGCGAAATCGCACTTTTAGAAGTGCGATTTTTAGTCACATTTCAAATCGCATCCAGATGTTTTCCCATTATAAAGTATACAACTCGCAAATGTAATAGGGTGAGATTTTTGGTAAATGTTACCAAAAATCGCAAAAAAAATAGACCAGGTTCTGACAGGCGAATTTGACAGAACCATGCACAGATCATTGAGATCTGTGCATGGTCCTGTTAATAAAAATGTGTAAAAGTGTTTTTATTAAAAAAAAAACGGCGTGGGGTCCCCCCTCCTAAGCATAACCAGCCCCGGGCTCATTGAGCCGGACCTGGTTCCAAAAATACGGGGGACAAAAAGCATAGGGGTCCCCCGTATTTCTGAAACCAGCCCCGGACTCTTGGACCGGTCCTGGTTCCAAAAATACGGGGGACAAAAATCTGGGGGTCCCCCGTATTTTGAAACCAGCACCGGGCTCCAACAGCCCGCGGTGTCATGCCACAGCCGGGGGACACTTTTTATACAAGGTCCCCCGGCCAAAACATGAGCACCGTGGCTGGTCAGCCTTGGACGGGGTACCTGGAGGAGTGGGGACCCCCCCAATAAAGGGGTCCCCCCCCCAGGCTTCACCCGTCCAGGGCTGAAGCCCGGGGCTGTCACCGGCGTCCGTGGCCAGTGGACGCCGGCCTGATAGGGTTAAATCGATCATACGTTACATTGCTTTATACCGGAGAACTACAAGTGCCAGCAGACCTCCCCCGCATGCTGGGACTTGGAGAACCACAAGTCCCAGCATGCGGGGCATGGAGACGCATAGCTCAGTCCTGATTGGCTGAGCTATGCGTCTCCATGGAGACGTATCGGCCAATCGCGCTCTCAGCCTTTGTAGCGCTGGAACAGCGCTAAAGAAGCTGTTAGAGGCAACGGAGAAAGCCGGTTCTCCCCGCTGCCTGTCAGTTCGGGGGGAGCCGGCTGTGAAGCAGCCAGACCAGCGCTGGATCCAGGAATGGTAAGTAACGCTGGTGTAAAAGTGAGGTGTGTGTGTGTAATAAACTTTTACTTCTCTGTGTGTGTGTTTTTTATAAACATTCTTTTTACAGGTGGACTACAAGTCCCAGCGGGCCCATTAATGCCCCGCATGCTGGGACTTGTGGTTCTCCAAGTCCCAGCATGCGGGGGAGGTCTGCTGGCACTTGTAGTTCTCCGGTATAAAGCAATGTAACGTATGATCGATTTAACCCTATCAGGCCGGCGTCCACTGGCCACGGACGCCGGTGACAGCCCCGGGCTTCAGCCCTGGACGGGTGAAGCCTGGGGGGGGGACCCCTTTATTGGGGGGGTCCCCACTCCTCCAGGTACCTCGTCCAAGGCTGACCAGCCACGGTGCTCATGTTTTGGCCGGGGGACCTTGTATAAAAAGTGTCCCCCGGCTGTGGCATGACACCGCGGGCTGTTGGAGCCCGGTGCTGGTTTCAAAATACGGGGGACCCCCAGATTTTTCGTCCCCCGTATTTTTGGAACCAGGACCGGCTCAATGAGCCCGGGGCTGGTTATGCTTAGGAGGGGTGACCCCACGCCGTTTTTTTTTAAACTTTTTTTTTTTTGCACAAAATCGCATTTATGAAAATGCGCACATTTTCATGACTGAAAATCGCCCGAAATCGCGGCAAATCGCATTTTTTGCTGCTAATTCGCATCTCATTACATATGCGAATTCGCGGCAAAAACCGCGATTTTTAAAGGTGCGATTTCTGGCGAGTTTGGAACTCGTCCAAAAATCACACCCTATTACATTTCGCCCCAGGTGTCACTTCTTGTGGATTGGTGCAGGGGAGTGCACCTCTGTGTCTTTGTCTCCAGGCATCGTCATAGGGGTCGTAAATCAACAATGTAAACCAGCTACATCCGGATCTCCAAGTTACACTGTCTTCGTGGCAAAAGTGACCATTAAATATGTAATTGATCCATAACTTTCGGCTGCTAGGAGTTGCGTACTTTTGACAAGGACCGGAGCGCCGCGCATGAGAGACGGACCATACAGATGCGAAATATGTACAGGAAAGATCGTGTTTTACCAGTTTAAACTATGTGCTGCGAATTAAAGCCAGATTATCTATATTTTATTATTTGTGAGTCTGGGACATGAATTTATGTGTATCAGTATGGCTGCGCACAGGGTTTGCCTTATTATAAAACCTGGTTCCTATACTTCATTTGCGTAACTCTGAGAACCAAGATGGCGGCCATACCATTCTATTGTGGTGTGTATGCAACTCGACTTTGACAGGGGCTAAAGAACTTATACTCGGAACACTATAAACCACCCAACATAAATACGGATGAGGAAAATGACCTCTTGCTACAGGTGGGAAAAGCAGACAGCTTAGGGGACATTATTATTATGGGTGATAATAATATGCCCAGAAATACATTGGAAAGATAGGTCAAGTAGTACCATTAAGGGAAATGTTTTATTGGATGCCCTAAATGACCACTATTTGTATCAATTTATTGAAAGTCAAACCAGAAATAACAATAATAACAATTCTGGATCTCTTGATAAGCAACAATGGGGACATTGGGGGTTATTCTAATTCACTCGGAAAGGCACAATCACTCTCTAATGGACAAAACCATATGCACTGCAGGTGGGGCAGATGTAACAGTGCAGAGAGAGTTAGATTTGGGTGAGGGTGTACATCAAACTGATATCTTAATTGCAGTGTAAAAATAAATCAGCAAGTATTTACCCTGCACATAAACAATAAAACACCCAAATCTAACTCTCTCTGCACATGTTACATCAGCCCCACCTGCAGTGCACATGGTTTTGTCCATTCGAGAGTGATTGTGCCTTTCTGAGTGAACTAGAATAACCCCCATTGTTACTAACACAACCATAAAGGAGACATTGGGGAACAGTGATCACAATATGATCACATTTGATTTAAATATTGATAATTATATTGGAGCAACTAGGTCCTTACATTTCAGAACAGCAAACTTGTTAAGTTTGAGGAGTCCTTAAAGTATATAAACTGGAAGGAATACTACATCAGTAGTAGGGAAATTGATAAAACAAAGAGTTGTAGAATATCTCAAAACCAGCAATTTACAGGATCGGAAACAGAACAGCATGGGTTTACTGGGGGAAGATCATGTCTTGCGCTACACAATAGACTCATTTAATATTTAATAACACTTACAGTATAAATAAATTAACTAAATAATGTAAAAATGAACATATACAATATGAATGGAAGAGCTGCAGTAGATTGTGTTCATTTATATAGGGTATACCACAATCACCTCAAATCCTTGTGTGTCCCTTCCTTTTAGGGCCTAAAAAGGTGCAATTCGTCCAGTACAGTACAGTAAATGGTTGGACCCCAGATGGTATACCGTATGGTGCACATGGTGGGCCCACAGGGGGTTATACAATACTTACCATGTGTGCTACAGTATACTGTACTGTAGGAAAATAGTGACTATAACAATAACAATTATTACTACTGCCAGAGCTCTCGCTCCCCCCTCTGGGCCACCATGGTCCTGGGACGGGGTGCAGATGCCTAGCTGCTCCTCCTCCTGGGTGGTGGGGTGGCTTTCGGACACTGCCACTGTAAAAAAAAAGACAAAATAAACATACTGTTCCGTACAGTACAGTAAATGGTTGGACCCCAGATGGTATATGGTATGGTGCACATGGTGAGCCCACAGGTGTTATACAATACTTACCATGTGTGCAAGGAACTGGCTCCTCCTGCACCTCCAGCTCCTCCTCCTCTTCCTCCACCTCAGTGTGTAAAAGATATCAAGTATTGTAAAATAAGCAAATAATAACATTAATACAGTACAGTACTACAGTATACTGTACTGTAGGAAAATAGTGACTGTACCAATAACAATGATTACCACTGCCAGAGCTCTCACTTCCCCACTCTGGGCAACCATGGTCCTGGGGTGGGGTGCAGTTGCCCAGGTGCTCCTCCTGCTGGGATAGGGGATAGGGGATTTCCCTGCCTAACCAGGATACCTAAACGCTGGAGCAAAATAACAGGGAGTAATGCACTGGTTAACCACCAGTTAGAGAAACAGGCCAGGCCCACTGCAGAGCTGAGACCAGAGCCACAAACTGAAGGAGCAGGCTGGGCAGCCAAATAAACGAAAGGAACAGGCAAACTGTCGGGGAACAATAAGGAAATAACCTGGCTCCACCGGAGCACTTACGTGACCCAAGGAAGGAGAATAACAATGGGAAAGGTCTGAGCACCAAGGAGCTGAACCAAAAAAACTTCTGGAGCAACTAAACCTGGAGCAGGACCGAGGACCAGAAACAGCTGATCTGCAGCTACCTGCACAGGAAAGAGGAACTGGACACTAGAAGCAGGAAGCTATCACTGGCAGAGTATTGCAGGAGAGCTTGTCCTATAAAGGGCTCAAGTGATTAATTACACCTGGTGGAGATCCAGGTAGCTCCCAAGCTTGTGCTTAACAAGCTCATTACCTCGCAGACTAGCGAATAATTAGCTCCCAGAATATTGAGCTGATATGGCACAGACCTACCACTGGAGGCCACCAGTGAGTCAAATGCCAAACACAAACTGAACTGAAAACAAAACAGACTGAACCATTCAACCTGGTTCCTGGTTCCCACTGATTGCCCCCCGTACCTCCTGAATGCACCCTGCCCCACTGATTGCCCGCCATACCTCCTGAATGCACCATGCCCCACTGATTGTCCCCCGTACCTCCTGAATGCACCCTGCCCCACTGATTGTCCGCCGTACCTCCTGAATGCACCCTGCCCCACTGATTGCCCGCCATACCTCCTGAATGCACCCTGCCTCACTGATTCCCCCCATATCTCCTGAATGCACCCTGCCCCACTGATTTCCCCCCGTACCTCCTGAATGCACCCTGCCCCACTGATTGCCCCCCATACCTCCTGAATGCACCCTGTCCCACTGATTGCCCCCATACCTCCTGAATGCACCCTGCCCCACTGATTGCCCCCCATACCTCCTGAATGCACCCTGCCCCACTGATTGCCCCCCATACCTCCTGAATGCACCCTGCCCCACTGATTGCCCCCCGTACCTCCTGAATGCACCCTGCTCCACTGATTGCCCCCCATACCTCCTTAATGCACCCTGCCCCACTGATTGCCCCCCGTACCTCCTGAATGCACCCTGCCCCACTGATTGCCCCCCGTACCTCCTGAATGCACCCTGCCCCACTGATTGTCCCCCGTACCTCCTGAATGCACCCTGCCCCACTGATTGCCCCCCATACCTCCTGAATGCACCCTGCCCCACTGATTGCCCGCCATACCTCCTGAATGCACCCTGCCCCACTGATTGCCCCCCATACCTCCTGAATGTACCCTGCCCCACTGATTGCCCCCCGTACCTCCTGAATGCACCCTGCCCCACTGATTGCCCCCCATACCTCCTGAATGCACCCTGCCCCACTGATTGCCCCCATACCTCCTGAATGCACCCTGCCCCACTGATTGCCCCCCATACCTCCTGAATGCACCCTCCCCCACTGATTGCCCCCCATAGCTCCTGAATGCACCCTGCCCCACTGATTACCCCCCATTCCTGCTGAATGCACCCTGCTCCACTGATTGCCCCCCGTACCTCCTGAATGCACCCTGCCCCACTGATTGCCCCCCATACCTCCTGAATGCACCCTGCCCCACTGATTACCCCCCATACCTGCTGAATGCACCCTGCCCCACTGATTTCCCCCGTACCTCCTGAATGCACCCTGCCCCACTGATTGTCCCCCGTACCTCCTGAATGCACCCTGCTCCACTGATTGCCCCCCGTACCTCCTGAATGCACCCTTCCCCACTGATTGCCCACCATACCTCCTGAATGCACCCTGCCCCACTGATTGCCCCCCGTACCTCCTGAATGCACCCTGCCCCACTGATTGCCCCCCGTACCTCCTGAATGCACCCTGCCCCACTGATTGCCCCCCATACCTCCTGAATGCACCCTGCCCCACTGATTGCCCCCCATACCTCCTGAATGCACCCTGCCCCACTGATTGCCCCCCGTACCTCCTGAATGCACCCTGCCCCACTGATTGCCCCCCATACCTCCTGAATGCACCCTGCCCCACTGATTGCCCCCCGTACCTCCTGAATGCACCCTGCCCCACTGATTGCCCGCCATACCTCCTGAATGCACCCTGCCCCACTGATTGCCCCCCATACCTCCTGAATGCACCCTGCCCCACTGATTGCCCCCCGTACCTCCTGAATGCACCCTGCCCCACTGATTGTCCCCCATACCTCCTGAATGCACCCTGCCCCACTGATTGTCCCCCATACCTCCTGAATGCACCCTGCCCCACTGATTGCCCGCCATACCTCCTGAATGCACCCTGCCCCACTGATTGCCCCCCATACCTCCTGAATGCACCCTGCCACATTGATTCACCCCGTACCTCCTGAATGCACCCTGCCCCACTGATTGCCCCCCATACCTCCTGAATGCACCCTGCCCCACTGATTGCCCCCCATACCTCCTGAATGCACCCTGCCCCACTGATTGCCCCCCGTACCTCCTGAATGCACCCTGCCCCACTGATTGCCCCCCATACCTCCTGAATGCACCCTGCCCCACTGATTGCCCCCCATACCTCCTGAATGCACCCTGCCCCACTGATTGCCCCCCGTACCTCCTGAATGCACCCTGCCCTACTGATTGCCCCCCATACCTCCTGATTGCCCCCCATACCTCCTGAATGCACCCTGCCCCACTGATTGCCCCCCCGTACCTCCTGAATGCACCCTGCCACACTGATTGTCCCCCATACCTCCTGAATGCACCCTGCCCCACTGATTGCCCGCCATACCTCCTGAATGCACCCTGCCCCACTGATTGTCCCCCATACCTCCTGAATGCACCCTGCCCCACTGATTGCCCGCCATACCTCCTGAATGCACCCTGCCCCACTGATTGCCCCTTGTACCTCCTGAATGCACCCTGCTCCACTGACTGCCCCCCATACCTCCTGAATGCACCCTGCCCCACTGATTGCCCCCCATACCTCCTGAATGCACCCTGCCCCACTGATTGCCCCCCATACCTCCTGAATGCACCCTGCCCCACTGATTGTCCCCCATACCTCCTGAATGCACCCTGCCCCACTGATTGCCCCACGTACCTCCTGAATGCACCCTGCCCCACTGATTGTCCCCCATACCTCCTGAATGCACCCTGCCCCACTGATTGCCCCACGTACCTCCTGAATGCACCCTGCCCCACTGATTGCCCGCCATACCTCCTAAATGCACCCTGCCCCACTGATTGCCCCCCGTACCTCCTGAATGCACCCTGCCCCACTGATTGCCCGCCATACCTCCTGAATGCACCCTGCCCCACTGATTGCCCGCCATACCTCCTGAATGCACCCTGCCCCACTGATTGCCCCCCATACCTCCTGAATGCACCCTGCCACATTGATTGCCCCCCGTACCTCCTGAATGCACCCTGCCCCACTGATTGCCCCCCGTACCTCCTGAATGCACCCTGCCCCACTGATTGTCCCCCATACCTCCTGAATGCACCCTGCCCCACTGATTGCCCCCCGTACCTCCTGAATGCACCCTGCCCCACTGATTGCCCCCCATACCTCCTGAATGCACCCTGCCCCACTGATTGCCCCCCATACCTCCTGAATGCACCCTGCCCCACTGATTGCCCCACGTACCTCCTGAATGCACCCTGCCCCACTGATTGCCCGCCATACCTCCTGAATGCACCCTGCCCCACTGATTGCCCCCCGTACCTCCTGAATGCACCCTGCCCCACTGATTGCCCGCCATACCTCCTGAATGCACCCTGCCCCACTGATTGCCCGCCATACCTCCTGAATGCACCCTGCCCCAATGATTGCCCCCCATACCTCCTGAATGCACCCTGCCACATTGATTGCCCCCCGTACCTCCTGAATGCACCCTGCCCCACTGATTGCCCCCCGTACCTCCTGAATGCACCCTGCCCCACTGATTGTCCCCCATACCTCCTGAATGCACCCTGCCCCACTGATTGCCCCCCGTACCTCCTGAATGCACCCTGCCCCACTGATTGCCCCCCATACCTCCTGAATGCACCCTGCCCCACTGATTGCCCGCCATACCTCCTGAATGCACCCTGCCCCACTGATTGCCCGCCATACCTCCTGAATGCACCCTGCCCCACTGATTGCCCGCCATACCTCCTGAATGCACCCTGCCCCACTGATTGCCCGCCATACCTCCTGAATGCACCCTGCCCCACTGATTGCCCCCCATACCTCCTGAATGCACCCTGCCCCACTGATTTTCCCCCGTACCTCCTGAATGCACCCTGCCCCACTGATTGTCCACTCTGTAATTATCTAGTGTATGCATAGAAACCATAGTTGCCTCCCCTCCTGCATTCTGCAGGAGACTCCCTGATATAGCAGCAATCTCCCTCTCTCCCTCATTAGTCTAGCAATCTCCCTCATGTCACCTAGCCCACATTATACTGTTACATCATAGTTATCTCCCCTCCTGCATTCTGCAGGAGACTCCCCGACATAGCTTCAATCTCCCTCTCTCCCTCATTAGTCTAGCAATCTCCCTCATGTCACCTAGCCCACATTACACTGTTACATCATAGTTGCCTCCCCTCCTGCATTCTGCAGGAGACTCCCTGATATAGCAGCAATCTCCCTCTCTCCCTAATTAGTCTAGCAATCTCCCTCATGTCACCTAGCCCACATTACACTGTTACATCATAGTTACCTCCACTCCTGCATTCTACAGGAGACTCCCTGACATAGCAGCAATCTCCCTCTCTCCCTCATTAGTCTAGCAATCTCCCTCATGTCACCTAGCCCACATTACACTGTTACATCATAGCTACCTTCCCTCCGGCTTTCTGCAGGAGACTCCCTGATATAGCAGCAATCTCCCTCTCTCCCTCATTAGTCTAGCAATCTCCCTCATGTCACCTAGCCCACATTACACTGTTACATCATAGTTGCCTCCCCTCCTGCTTTCTGCAGGAGACTCCCTGATATAGCAGCAATCTCCCTCTCTCCCTCATTAGTCTAGCAATCTCCCTCATGTCACCTAGCCCACATTACACTGTTACATCATAGTTACCTCCCCTCCTGCATTCTACAGGAGACTCCCTGACATAGCAGCAATCTCCCTCTCTCCCTCATTAGTCTAGCAATCTCCCTCATGTCACCTAGCCCACATTACACTGTTACATCATAGCTACCTTCCCTCCTGCATTCTGCAGGAGACTCCCTGATATAGCAGCAATCTCCCTCTCTCCCTCATTAGTCTAGCAATCTCCCACATGTCCCCTAGCCCACATTACACTGTTACATCATAGCTACCTTCCCTCCTGCATTCTGCAGGAGACTCCCTGATATAGCAGCAATCTCCCTCTCTCCCTCATTAGTCTAGCAATCTTCCGCATGTCACCTAGCCCACATTACACCGTTACACCATAGTTACCTCCCCTCCTGCAGAATGTAGGAGACTCCCTGACATAGCAGCAATCTCCCTCTCTCCCTCATTAGTATAACAATCTCCCTCATGTCACCTAGCCCACTTTACACTGTTACATCATAGCTACCTTCCCTCCTGCATTCTGCAGGAGACTCCCTGATATAGCAGTAATCTCCCTCTCTCCCTCATTAGTCTAGCAATCTCCCTCATGTCACCTAGCCCACATTACACTGTTACATCATATTTACCTCCCCTCCTGCATTCTGCAGGAGACTCCCTGATATAGCAGCAATCTCCCTCTCTCCCTCATTAGTCTAGCAATCTCCCTCATGTCACCTAGCCCACATTACACTGTTACATCATAGCTACCTTCCCTCCTGCATTCTGCAGGAGAATCCCTGATATAGCAGCAATCTCCCTCTCTCCCTCATTAGTCTAGCAATCTCCCTCATGTCACCTAGCCCACATTACACTGTTACATCATAGCTACCTTCCCTCCTGCATTCTGCAGGAGACTCCCTGATATAGCAGCAATCTCCCTCTCTCCCTCATTAGTCTAGCAATCTCCCTCATGTCACCTAGCCCACATTACACTGTTACATCATAGTTGCCTCCCCTCCTGCATTCTGCAGGAGACTCCCTGACATAGCAGCAATCTCCCTCTCTCCCTAATTAGTCTAGCAATCTCCCTCATGTCACCTAGCCCACATTACACTGTTACATCATAGTTACCTCCCCTTCTGCAGGAGACTCCCTGACATAGCAGCAATCTTTCTCTCTCCCTCATTAGTCTAGCAATCTCCCTCATGTCACCTAGCCCACATTACACTGTTACATCATATTTACCTCCCCTCCTGCATTCTGCAGGAGACTCCCTGACATAGCAGCAATCTCCCTCTCCCCCTCATTACTCTAGCAATCTCCCTCATGTCACCTAGCCCACATTACACCATTACACCATAGTTACCTCCCTTCCTGCAGAATGCAGGAGACTCCCTGACATAGCAGCAATCTTTCTCTCTCCCTCATTAGTCTAGCAATCTCCCTCATGTCACCTAGCCCACATTACACTGTTACATCATATTTACCTCCCCTCCTGCATTCTGCAGGAGACTCCCTGACATAGCAGCAATCTCCCTCTCCCCCTCATTACTCTAGCAATCTCCCTCATGTCACCTAGCCCACATTACACCATTACACCATAGTTACCTCCCTTCCTGCAGAATGCAGGGGACTCCCTGACATAGCAGCAATCTCCCTCTCTCCCTCATTAGTATAGCAATCTCCCTCATGTCACCTAGCCCACATTACACTGTTACATCATAGCTACCTTCCCTCCTGCATTCTGAAGGAGACTTCATGACATAGCAGCAATCTCCCTCTCTCCCTCATTAGTCTAGCAATCTCCCTCATGTCACCAAGCCCACATTACACAGTTACACCATAGTTACCTCCCCTCCTGCACACTGCAGGAGACTCCCTGACATAGCAGCAATCTCTGTCTCTCCCTCATTAGTCTAGCAATCTCCCTCATGTCACCTAGCCCACATTACACTGTTACATCAGAGTTACCTCCCCTCCTGAATCCTGCAGGAGACTCCCTGACATAGCAGCAATCTCCCTCTCTCTCTCTCATTAGTCTAGCAATCTCCCTCATGTCACTTAGCTCACATTACACTGTTACATCATAGTTACCTCCCCTCCTGCATTCTGCAGGAGACTCCCTGACATAGCAGCAATCTCCCTCTCTCCCTCATTAGTATAGCAATCTCCCTCATGTCACCTAGCCCACATTACACTGTTACATCATAGCTACCTTCCCTCCTGCATTCTGCAGGAGACTCCCTGACATAGCAGCAATCTCCCTCTCTCCCTCATTAGTCTAGCAATGTCCCTCATATCACCTAGCCCACATTACACTGTTACATCATAGTTACCTCCCCTCCTGCATTCTGCAGGAGACTCCCTGACATAGCAGCAATCTTCCCCATGTAACCTAGCCCACATTACACTGTTACATCATAGTTACCCCCCCTCCTGCATTCTGCAGGAGTCTTCCTGACATAGCAGCAATCTCCCTCTCTCCGTCATTAGTCTAGCAATCTCCCTCATGTTACCTAGCCCACATTACACTTACATCATAGTTACCTCCCCTCCTGCATTCTGCAGGAGACTTCCTGACATAGCAGCAATCTCCCTCTCTCCCTCATTAGTCTAGCAATATCCCTCATGTCACCTAGCCCACATTACACTGTTGCATCATAGTTACCTCCCCTCCTGCATTCTGCAGGAGACTCCCTGACATAGCAGCAATCTCCCTCTCTCCCTCATTACTCTAGAAATCTCCCTCATGTCACCTAGCCCACATTACACCATTACACCATAGTTACCTCCCCTCCTGCATTCTGCAGGAGACTCCCTGACATAGCAGCAATCTCCCTCTCTCCCTCATTAGTATAGCAATCTCCCTTATATCACCTAGCCCACATTACACTGTTACATCATAGCTACCTTCCCTACTGCATTCTGCAGGAGACTCCCTGACATAGCAGCAATCTCCCTCTCTCCCTCATTAGTCTAGCAATCTCCCTCATGTCACCTAGCCCACATTACACTGTTACATCATAGCTACCTTCCCTCCTGCATTCTGCAGGAGACTCCCTGACATAGCAGCAATCTCCCTCTCTATCTCATTAGTCTAGCAATCTCCCTCATGTCACCTAGCTCACATTACACTGTTAAATCATAGTTACCTCCCCTCCTGCATTCTGCAGGAGACTCCCTGACATAGCAGCAATTTCCCTCTCTCCCTCATTAGTATAGCAATCTCCCTCATGTCACCTAGCCCACATTACACTGTTACATCATAGCTACCTTCCCTCCTGCATTCTGCAGGAGACTCCCTGACATAGCAGCAATCTCCCTCTCTCCCTCATTAGTATATCAATGTCCCTCCTGTCACCTAGCCCACATTACACTGTTACATCATAGTTACCGACTACCTGATATAGCAGCAATCTCCCTCTCTCCCTCATTAGTATAGCAATCTCCCTCATGTCACCTAGCCCACATTACTGTTACATCATAGTTACCTCCCCTCCTGCACACTGCAGGAGACTCCCTGATATAGCAGCAATCTCCGTCTATCCCTTATTAGTCTAGCAATCTCCCTCATGTCACCTAGCCCACATTACACGGTTATCATAGTTACCTCCCCTCCTGCATTCTGCAGGAGACTCCCTGACATAGCAGCAATCTTCCCCATGTAACCTAGCCCACATTACAATGCTACATCATATTAACCTCCCCTCCTGCATTCTGCAGGAGACTACCTGACATAGCAGCAATCTCACTATCTCCCTCATTAGCCTAGCAATCTCCCCCATGTCACCTAGTCCACATTACACTGTTACACCATAGTTACCTCCCCTCCTGCATTCTGCAGGAGACTCCCTGACATAGCAGCAATCTCCCTCTCTCCCTCATTAGTATAGCAATCTCCCTTATATCACCTAGCCCACATTACACTGTTACATCATAGCTACCTTCCCTACTGCATTCTGCAGGAGACTCCCTGACATAGCAGCAATCTCCCTCTCTCCCTCATTAGTCTAGCAATCTCCCTCATGTCACCTAGCCCACATTACACTGTTACATCATAGCTACCTTCCCTCCTGCATTCTGCAGGAGACTCCCTGACATAGCAGCAATCTCCCTCTCTATCTCATTAGTCTAGCAATCTCCCTCATGTCACCTAGCTCACATTACACTGTTAAATCATAGTTACCTCCCCTCCTGCATTCTGCAGGAGACTCCCTGACATAGCAGCAATTTCCCTCTCTCCCTCATTAGTATAGCAATCTCCCTCATGTCACCTAGCCCACATTACACTGTTACATCATAGCTACCTTCCCTCCTGCATTCTGCAGGAGACTCCCTGACATAGCAGCAATCTCCCTCTCTCCCTCATTAGTATATCAATGTCCCTCCTGTCACCTAGCCCACATTACACTGTTACATCATAGTTACCGACTACCTGATATAGCAGCAATCTCCCTCTCTCCCTCATTAGTATAGCAATCTCCCTCATGTCACCTAGCCCACATTACTGTTACATCATAGTTACCTCCCCTCCTGCACACTGCAGGAGACTCCCTGATATAGCAGCAATCTCCGTCTATCCCTTATTAGTCTAGCAATCTCCCTCATGTCACCTAGCCCACATTACACTGTTATCATAGTTACCTCCCCTCCTGCATTCTGCAGGAGACTCCCTGACATAGCAGCAATCTTCCCCATGTAACCTAGCCCACATTACAATGCTACATCATATTAACCTCCCCTCCTGCATTCTGCAGGAGACTACCTGACATAGCAGCAATCTCACTATCTCCCTCATTAGCCTAGCAATCTCCCCCATGTCACCTAGTCCACATTACACTGTTACATCATAGTTACCTCCCCTCCTGCATTCTGCAGGAGACCTCCTGACATAGCAGCAATCTCCCTCTCTCCGTCATTAGTCTAGCAATCTCCCTCATGTCACCTAGCCCACATTACACTGTTACATCATAGTTACCTCCCCTCCTGCATTCTGCAGGAGACTCCCTGACATAGCAGCAATCTACATCTCTCCCTCATTAGTCTACCAATCTCCCTCATGTCACCTAGCCCACATTACACTGTTACATCATAGTTACCTCCCCTCCTGCATTCTGCAGGAGACTCCCTGAAATAACAGCAATCTCCCTCTCTCCCTCATTAGTCTAGCAATCTCCCTCATGTCACCTAGCCCACATTACACTGTTACATCATAGCTACCTTCCCTCCTGCATTCTGCAGGAGACTCTCTGAAATAACAGCAATCTTCCTCTCTCCCTCATTAGTCTAGCAATCTCCCTCATGTCACCTAGCCCACATTACACTGTTACATCATAGTTCCCTCCACTCCTGCATTCTACAGGAGACTCCCTGACATAGCAGCAATCTCCCTCTCTCCCTCATTAGTCTAGCAATCTCCCTCATGTCACTTAGCCCACATTACACTGTTACATCATAGTTACCTCCCCTCCTGCATCATGCAGGTAACTCCCTGACATAGCAGCAACCTCCCTCTCTCCCTCATTAGTCTAGCAATCTCCCTCATGTCACCTAGCCCACGTTACACTGTTACACCATAGTTACTTCCCCCTCCTGCATTCTGCAATAGACTCTCTGACATAGCATCAATCTCCCTCTCTCCCTCATTAGTCTGGTAATCTCCCTCATGTCACCTAGCCCACATTACACTGTTACATCATAGTTACCTCCCCTCCTGCATTCTGCAGGAGACTCCCTGACATAGATGGAGAATTTTTTTGGGGGGTGACTAGTCGCACAGAAAATATCTGAGGTAAATTTTATGGTGGACCTCTCCTAAATAGATCTGATTCAGCTTGACATATATCTGATAAGCGTTGTGCTACCACAGGACACAGGGGCCCTTATTCTGATTGACGCGGACTTTACCGCATACTTTCGGATCGCGTGTTTACGGCGTCTGCGCATGCGTGGCGAACGCACCGCGCATGTGCCACGCCTTGACTCGG
This sequence comes from Crinia signifera, assembly GCF_055691185.1. Lineage (NCBI taxonomy): Eukaryota > Metazoa > Chordata > Amphibia > Anura > Myobatrachidae > Crinia > Crinia signifera. The sequence continues at coordinate 374,842 of NC_139221.1, read as the reverse complement.
TACCAGTTCGGCCAGATCCCGTCCAGAACTGTTCACCGCTATCATTCGGGAAATAGGGGCGTATTATGGGCGTCATGCGGAATGACACATGGGCGTAGTTTCAAAGTGGGCAAAACGGGGCGGAAACATGGGCGGACACGGGGGAGTACACTTATGTTGCGGGGCGTACATTCGGAAACCACTCCGAATGCACGCGATCAAAAAGGGCAGAAATGTGCGGTGTCCACAAGTGTACTATTGCTTTGCGGACACCACTCGTTCATGCGCTAGGCGAACGTACGCCTAATGACTACAACCATTAACACCTGAACCCAATAGAATCTACTCCTTTACTCATTACTCACTAATAGGACGCTTGTCAGTGCTTTAATTGAAACCATTGCACTTCAATTGCTGTAAGGGTTAATGTGTGCAATGCATGTGTTAGGCATGCTTGTAAGGATATATTGGCATCTAATTGATTCCAATTCAAAATAAGAAGTTTTTTATGAGGATAGGTAATTGAATAAGTGGGTCATGTGATGTATAGCAGAAGATACTTCATAGTGGGTTGTTTGGCGTAAATACTCCGCTTACGTGCGGTAGCACCGCTTGGCTCCCGTTCGAATGCGGTATTCCCGAGCATACTCTGTAATACTCTGTAATACCGTGCCGAATCGGAGTGTTTCTCCCGCACACGCATGCTTTGTATGTCGTCCGTAAACACGCCCTGTTCTTAAAGAGTGAGTCCGTCCGAATGCGGAGGACACGTGGGCGTTTCTACGGACGATGGCCGCACGCGGCAAAACACCGTGGCGTGCGGACCGCACCGTAAGAATGCGGGAATATCCGCACCGATCAGAATAAGGGCCAGGGTTACTGGCACATAGGAAAGAAAAGAATGTCTCTGTGTGGTGCACCTAGAGAGTTTCTAAAATGTAACTTTTATTCAATAATTTTTTTTTAAAACTGCGAAATATAAAACACATATACACATGAAACAAAACAATGACATAGAAAAAGGATATAGAATCCTCACACCGTGGGGCCCCAGTGTATGTCAGTATGGTAGTTAGCTGATAAGTGTGTGTTTTTAGAACTGCTGTCTTAACCCTATAGGTATATGGCAGTGTTGACACAGTATGTCAGCATCTCTGGTCCAGAAATAATTTAATTAGCAGATATGGGTATGGATAACATATATAATAATTAGCGGCGGGAGTGAGATGAATGCTGTTTTATTTCCGTGTGATGCCGTGAGCCTGGATTGTTCAGTATTCGGCAGAAAAACAGCAATACACACAAGCCGCCGCAGCTTATTTGCTATAAGTGACAGCGGTTGAGGGGCCTTATTCTAGTTCACTCTTTCTGACAAAATCCTTCTTAGATGGACAAAACCATGTGCACTGCAGGGGGGCAGATGTAACATGTGCAGAGAGAATTAGATTTGGGTGAGTTATTTTGTTTCTGTGCAGGGTAAATACCGGGTTATTACCTGGTAACAGGTTTTCCTCTACTCCGCCATGGCAGCCATCATGAATGGGTTTCTCCCTGCTGGGTAGTGCTTTTGGAAAGGAAAAAAAGACCTCTGGATCCTATAAGAAGACTCCTCCTCCATACACCAGTGTCTTTATATTTCTTCAGCTTTAAAACAAACGAACATCATTATTCCACATAACACCCCCTTTTTTTTTTTTTTTTTTTAAAGGGTGGGAAATACCGCTGCCATGGCGGAGTAGAGGAAAACCCGTTACCAGGTAATAACCCGGTATTTCCTCTGCCTCCGCCATGGCAGCCATCATGAATGGGTCATGCCCAAGCAGTACTGTATTTCATAGGGTGGGTCATACTCACGTATAACACAAGAACAGGCCACCGGCCATATAATTCATAACTCAAAGAAGAACGTTTCTTCACGTCTTAGTTTACTGCCGCGCTCAGGATCTTCCTCCCAAACTTGGCATCTGCAGAGGACCAGACGTCCACTCTGTAATGTTTTGTAAATGTGTGGGCTGAGGACCACCCTGCAGCCTTGCAAATCTCTGTTAGTGACGCAGATCCTTTCTCTGCCCACGATGACGCTATTGATCGCGTTGAGTGCGCTTTAAACCCTTCAGGTGGCTCCTGCTGCCTTATGACATATGCTTGTCGAACACAACTTTTAATCCACCTTGATAAAGTCTGTTTAGAGGCTCTTTGCCCCTTTCTTTCTCCTTCTGATAATATAAATAAATTGTCGACTCTACGAAACTCAGCCGTCCTTTGCTTGTAAATGGACAGGGCCCTGACCAAGTCCAGGCAATGTAACCTGCTTTCTTTACTATTTGTAGGATTTGTACAGAACGTAGGCAATATGATCTCCTGATTGATATGGAATTCTGATGCCACCTTAGGTACAAACACTGGATTTGTCCTCAAGACTACTCTATCTGTATATATTTTGAAGTACGGCTCCTTTATCCACAGTGCTTGGAGTTCCGATACTCTACGAGCTGAGGTCATGGCTACTAGAAACAATACTTTCCATGACAAGAATTTCAAGGCCACCTCTTGTAGTGGCTCAAACGGTGATTCTGTTAGAACCCCTAGCACCAGGTTCAAGTCCCACGATGGTATCGGACTTCTTACCCTTGGTTTAATTCTTTTCACTGCCTGCATGAACCTTTGTACATATCTGTTCTTGGCTATGTCCCAATCCAAGATGCATGATATAGCCGAGACTTGCACTTTCAGAGTACTTGGGGAGAGATTCATTCGCAGACCTTCTTGTAGGAAGGAAAGTACGGTGACCACACTACGAGGATTCTTACTATTTTCCTTCGCCCAAAAAGCATACTTTTTCCAAATTCTATAATATATCTTCATGGTTACCGGCTTCCTTGCCTTAAGCAAAGTATCCACTACTCCTTCACTGAACCCCTTTGCTTTCAGACTTCCGATTTCAGCAACCAAGCCGTCAGTTTCCACGATTCCGGCTGCTCCTTGAATACTTCTCCTTGTACTAGTAGATCCTTGGTCGAAGGTAGTCTCCACGGATCGTCTACTGCCAACTTCTGTACCGTATTGAACCATGCTCTGCGAGGCCAATATGGCAGGATCGTTATTACTTCGATCTTCTCCCTCTGCAGTTTCCTCAGTAGCCTCTGAATCATTGGTATTGGGGGGAAAACATAAGCTCTCTCTATGTTCCAAGGCACTGACAGTGCGTCTACTTGTTCCGCCAGCGGCTCCCAGAACCTGGCAAAAAACCTGGGTACTTTTTTGTTTCCTGCCGTCGCCATAAGGTCTACCTGTGGACGTCCCCATCTTTCCACCAGATTTTCGAATACCATTTGGTTGAGACCCCATTCTCCTGGCAGGCATTCTACTCTGCTTAATTGGTCGGCCACCACATTTTCTTTTCCTGCCAGATATACTGCAGTTATGCTCAGAACCCGACCTTCCGCCCATTCGAACAGTTTGGCGGCCACCTCCATCAATGCTCTGCTTCGCGTACCTCCTTGCCGATTCACATAGGCCACTACCGCCTGGTTGTCGGTCCTCACGATTAGTTCTGTCCCTTGCAGTTGACTTTGAAACCGCCTGCAGGCTCTGACCACTGCCTCCATTTCCCTCAGGTTGGAGTGAGCTTCCCTCCAGTCTTGCTGCCACTTTCCTTGAGCCACCTGATGATTGAAGGTTGCTCCCCAGCCTGTTTCGCTGGCGTCCGTGGTTAGTGTAACCTGCGGCTTCGTGCCAAAGTATCTTCCTGCCACCAATCTGTCTTCTGCTGCCCACCAGTCTAAGTCCTGTCTGGCCTTTGTGGACAGGACTATCCTTTGGGACAAGTCTTTTGAGTTTTTGTTCCACCTCGTGAGGATACAACGCGTCTTCTTTGCAGGCTTTTTACTTGCTGCACTAGTTTTCTTCTTCTGACTTCTGTTAAGGAGATTTTTAGCTCCTTTGTATTGACTACTACCCCCAGGTATGTGAGTTCTTGAGCGGGAATCAACTGGCTCTTTTTGTAATTTATCAACCAACCGTGTTCCAGCAGGCACTGCACCACCCTGTCTGTGTGCTCTTGCGCCTTCTCCTCGGAGTCTGCGACTATTAGAATGTCGTTGAGGTAAGGAAATAATCTTATCCCGCTCTGTCTTAGTGCCGCTATCAGCACGACCAGCACTTTGGAGAATGTTCTCGGAGATGTAGCCAGCCCAAATGGTAGGGCGTTGAACTGGTAACTTGTGCCCTTTAGTCTGAACCTCAGATACTTTCGATGGCTTATGCAGATTGGAACGTGCAAACAGGCGTCTTTGAGATCTATCGACGTCATGAAGTCCTTTTGACTTAAATCTAGTATCACCGATTTGATACTGTCCATTTTGAAGGATTTGACCTCTATGAACTGATTGAGTCGTCTCAGATCCAGTATGGTCCGAAATCCCCCTGTCGCTTTTTTTACTAAAAAGAAACGGGGAAAAACATCCCCGAAATTTCTGATCTTCGGGAACAATGCTGATTACTTCTTGTTCCAGCATCTCTTGTAAACTTGCTAATAAGGCTTTTCTCTCCTCCCTGTTTTTGGGAATCGGAGAATGAACAAAAAACTCTCCGGGAACCTTGTTGAACTCCACTTTGTACCCGGAGGATACTACCTCTTGGACCCACTTGTCTCCAGTGGTCCCGGACCAGATGCTTGCAAATTTCAGCAGTCTGGCCCCTACTGTTTGTGACCCGACGTCACTGTGCCTCCTTTTTGGAGGAGAATTTATCCCTATTTCTTTGGGCACGAAAATTGCCCCTTGAGACCCAGGATCCCCTTCTATAGGGCCTTCCTGGTCTATAAGCCCGTGACTCTCTGTAGTCTTGGGGCTGAAATCTCCCGAACTTGGCTGGAGGTACTCTTCTGCCTCCCTTATCCTGAGGAAGCCAGACAGACTTCCCACCTGATATCTTAGCCACTAGTTCGTCCAATTGTTTACCAAACAAATAGTCCCCTTGGAACGGCATGGACAGGAGTTTATTCTTGGACTGAACGTCCGCTGCCCATGGTTTTAACCATAGTGCCCTTCTTGTCGCGGCTGTTGCTGCCCCTGCTCTGGCCGCCAGCCTTACCGCATCCATTGATGCTTCGCAAACAAACTCCACTGCAAGCTGTACATCTTGTACAATTTTTAACAGCTCCGAACTTGCGAGGTCATCCAGAATATCCCCTTCCAATTGCTGACACCAGCCTCTTACTATTCTGGATGTTACTGCCATTGCTGACGCTGCTTTCAGGGAGGCCCCTGAAATTAAGTGTTGCTTCCTTAGGCCCAACTCGATCTTCCGATCCATTGGATCTTTAAAGGCGTTGGCCTCTTCCAGTGGCAATGTCGTTTTTTTCGACAACCTCGCCACTGCAGCATCTATTTTAGGTGCTTCCTCCCATGAGAGTACTTGCGTCTTGTCAAAAGGGTACATCTTGTTAACCTTCCCCGGAATAGCCACTCTTTTGTCTGGCTGCTTCCATTCTTCGGTTATTATGTCCTTCAGAGTTTGTGATAAGGGAAATGTTTTACTTTTCTGTTTCCTATCTTTAAAAAGCATTTCCTGCAAGCTTACATCTTCCTGCTTGTCTTCAATATTTAATGCTTTATAAATCCGGACCAGAAGGTTGTCAACCATGTCGGCATTAAAGTCTGCGTCCGACCTATCCTGCCCTGGATCATCCTCCTCTTCATCATCTAAGTCGCCCCCAAGCATATTAGCATTAGTCGACTGACCCGCTGTATCTTCTATATCCTCATTTAGCACATAACTTTTCCGTTTAATGGGCGTTTTCCCCGGATCCTCCTTAGGTGCAAACGTATCAGCCAGGGCCGTTTTCAACATCTGTACCAGGCTCGCCATTTGAGCCGGGGGAAATAACTGAGACGCCTTACAGCCTTCGCATACAGCCCCCACGTGTTTGTCTGGCAGCGTCTTGTCACATGTTGCGCATTTGCTCTGCGCAGCCTTCTTCTGCTTGCTTTTCCCCTTATCCTTGCTAGACTCAGACCTACAATGACAACCACCAACCAGTCACTAAGAACTACTAAAAAACAACACCATGTGGACACCCTTACACCAGCACACTGCTCACCCAGTTTTTACGCCAGACTGCCTGTCTTCCTCCATAATTGGTAGTGCGCTTCTCTAAAAAACACAGTCACGTCTAAATAAAAAAACTGCCCATCCAGTAACTTATTACACAATACGAGCCGTCAGATACAACTCACCCCAGCGTTAGCGCCAAGTTCGCCACGTGCTGACCAAGTCCCAAGAAGCCAGCGTGCTCCGGCAGCAGACCGTGTCCAGCTCCCAGTCTAAGATCAGCGTGACACTGACAACCGCCGGCTCCGGCTGAACTACATGACGCGTACCGGAAGTCGCGCCCTAATGACGCGTCTCCTCCTGAGTATACGTTACGCGCACTACCCGGCGCCCGCCCTTAGCACAGAGCTGGGGCAGGGGAGCGCGTGCAGGCAACAACTCCACTGCATGGCTATTACCTCGCTCCCCTGGACGCCGCCGCACAGCTACCCCATGGGGCCCGCATTCGGCATAATGAGAGCTTATGCTCTCCTTCTCTCCTGCATGAAGCCACAGCAGCTGCAGGGAGCGACAGTCTGCAGCGTGAGGTGAGCCGGTGTCCACACACATGCACTACCCGGAAAGGAAAAAAAGACACTGGTGTATGGAGGAGGAGTCTTCTTATAGGATCCAGAGGTCTTTTTTTCCTTTCCAAAAGCACTACCCAGCAGGGAGAAACCCATTCATGATGGCTGCCATGGCGGAGGCAGAGGAAATACTGGCTGCTTTATTTTTACACTTCAATATAGATCTCACTTTGAAGTAAAACCCCACCAAAATCTAATTCTCTCTGCATAAGTAACATCTACCCCACCTGCAGTGCACATGGTTTTGTCCATCTAAGAAGGATTTTGTCAGAAAGACTGAACTAGAATAAGGCCCAAGGTGACACTGCTGCACTCTCACTACTCCGTCTGCCTGGATGTGCTGTAAGCTGGACGCCGTGTGCCACGGTGAGACACAGCGTTCCATATGCACACCCCCAGGTGCTCCCCTCCCTTACCACCACCCATCCCTTATGGCTGTTCCATATGCACACCCCCAGGTGCTCCCCTCCCTTACCATCACCCCTCACCCATGGCTGCTCCATATGCACACCCCCAGGTGCTCCCCTTCCTTACCACCACCCTTACCCCATGGCTGCTCCATATGCACACACCCAGGTGCTCCCCTCCCTTACCACCACCCCTCCCCCATGGCTTCTCCATATGCAGACCCCCAGGTGCTCCCCTCCCTTACCACCACCACCCCTCCCCCATGGATGCTCCATATGCACACCCCCAGGTGCTCCCCTCCCTTACCACCACCCCTCCCCCATGGCTGCTCCATATGCACACCCCCAGGTGCTCCCCTTCCTTACCATCACTCCTCCCCCATGGCTGCTCCATATGCACACCCCCAGGTGCTCCCCTTCCTTACCACCACCCCTCCCCCATGGCTTCTCCATATGCAGACCCCCAGGTGCTCCCCTCCCTTACCACCACCACCCCTCCCCCATGGATGCTCCATATGCACACCCCCAGGTGCCCCCCTCCCTTACCACCACCCATCCCCCTTGGCTGCTCCATATGGACACCCCCAGGTGCTCCCCTCCCTTACCACCACCCCTCCCCCATGGCTGCTCCATATGCACACCCCCAGGTGCTCCCCTTCCTTACCATCACTCCTCCCCCATGGCTGCTCCATATGCACACCCCCAGGTGCTCCCTTTCTCTACCACCACCCCTCCCCCATGGCTTCTCCATATGCAGACCCCCAGGTGCTCCCCTCCCTTACCACCACCACCCCTCCCCCATGGATGCTCCATATGCACACCCCAAGGTGCCCCCCTCCCTTACCACCACCCATCCCCCTTGGCTGCTCCATATGGACACCCCCAGGTGCTCCCCTCCCTTACCATCACCCCTCCCCCATGGCTGTTCTATATGCACACCCCCACTCCCCAGGTTCTCCCCTCCCTTACCATCACCCCTCCCCCATGGCTGCTCCATAAGCACACCCCCAGGTGCTCCCCTCCCTTACTTCCACCACCCCTTCCCCATGGATGCCCCATATGCACACCCCCCAGGTGCTCCCCTCCCTTACCACCACCCTTCCCCCATGGCTGCTCCATATGCACACCCCCAGGTGCTCCCCTTCCTTACCATCACCCCTCCCCCATGGCTGCTCCATATGGACACCCCAGGTGCTCCCCTCCCTTACCACCACCCATCCCCCATGGCTGCTCCATATAGACACCCCCAGGAGCTCCCCTTCCTTACCACCACCTTTACCCCATGGCTGCTCCATATGCACACACCCAGGTGCTCCCCTCCCTTACCACCACCCCTCCCCCATGGCTGCTCCATATGCACAACCCCAGGTGCTCCCCTTCCTTACCATCACTCCTCCCCCATTGCTGCTCCATATGCACAACCCCAGGTACTCCCCTCCCTTACCATCACCCATCCCCCATTGCTGCTCCATAATCATATGTACACCCTCCAGGTGCTCCCGTTCCTTACCGTCACCCCTCCCCCATGGCTGCTCCATGTGCACACCCCCAGGTGCTCCCCTCCCTTACCACCACCCATCCCCTATGGCTGTTCCATATGCACACCCCCAGGTGCTCCCCTCCCTTACCACCACCCATCCCCTATGGCTGTTCCATATGCACACCCCCAGGATCTCCCCTTCCTTACCATCACTCCTCCCCTATGGCTGTTCCATATACACACCCCCAGGTACTCCTCTCCCTTACCACCACCCATCCCCCATTGCTGCTCCATAATCATATGCACATCCAGGTACACCCTCCCTTACCATCACACCTCACCCATGGCTGCTCCATATGCACACCCCCAGGTGCTCCCCTCCGTTACCACCACCCTTCCCCCATGGCTGCTCCATATGCATATGCACACCCCCAGGTGCTCCCCTCCCTTACCATCACCCCTCCCCCATAGCTGCTCCATATGCACACCCCCAGGTGCTCCCCTTCCTTACCATCACTCCTCCCCCATGGCTGCTTAATATGCACAACCCCAGGTACGCCCCTCCCTTACCACCACCCATCCCCCATTGCTGCTCCATAATCATATGCACACCCCCAGGTGCTCCCGTTCCTTACCGTCACCCCTACCCCATGGCTGCTCCATATGCACACCCCAAGGTGCTCCCTTCCCCTCCCTTACCACCACCCATCCCCTATGGCTGTTCCGTATGCACACCCCCAGGTGCTCCCCTCCCTTACCACCACCCATCCCCTATGGCTGCTCCATATGCACAACCCCAGGTGCTCCCCTCCCTTACCACCACCCATCCCCCATGGCTGCTCCATATGCACACCCCCAGGTGCTCCCCTCCCTTACCACCACCCATCCCCTATGGCTGTTCCATATGCACACCCCCAGGTACTCCCCTCCCTTACCATCACCCCTCACCCATGGCTGCTCCATGTGCACACCCCCAGGTGCTCCCCTCCCTTACCACCACCTATCCCCTATGGCTGCTCCATATGCACACCCCCAGGTGCTCCCCTCCCTTACCACCACCCATCCCCTATGGCTGTTCCACATGCACATCCCCAGGTGCTCCCCTCCCTTACCACCACCCATCCCCCATTGCTGCTCCATATGCATATGCACACCCCCAGGTGCTCCCCTCCCTTACCATCAGCCCTCACCCATGGCTGCTCCATATGCACACCCCCAGGTGCTCCCCTCCCTTACCACCACCCATCCCCCATTGCTGCTCCATATGCATATGCACACCCCCAGGTGCTCCCCTCCCTTACCATCAGCCCTCACCCATGGCTGCTCCATATGCACACCTCCAGGTGATCCCCTGCCTTACCACCACCTCTCACCCATGGCTGCTCCATATGCACACCCCCAGGTGATCCCCTCCCTTACCACCACCCATCCCCCATTGCTGCTCCATATGCATATGCACACCCCCAGGTGCTCCCCTCCCTTACCATCAGCCCTCACCCATGGCTGCTCCATATGCACACCCCCAGGTGCTCCCCTCCCTTACCACCACCCATCCCCCATTGCTGCTCCATATGCATATGCACACCCCCAGGTGCTCCCCTCCCTTACCATCAGCCCTCACCCATGGCTGCTCCATATGCACACCCCCAGGTGATCCCCTGCCTTACCACCACCCCTCACCCATGGCTGCTCCATATGCACACCCCCAGGTGCTCCCCTCCCTTACCATCACCCCTCAGCCATGGCTGCTCCATATGCACACCCCTGGGTGCTCCCCTTCCTTACCACCACCCCTCACCCATGGCTGCTCCATATGCACACCCCCAGGTGATCCCGTCCCTTACCACCACCCATCCCCTATGGCTGCTCCATATGCACACCCCCAGGTGCTCCCCTCCCTTACCACCACCCCTCACCCATGGCTGCTCCATATGCACACCCCCAGGTGCTCCCCTCCCTTACCACCACCCCTCACCCATGGCTGCTCCATATGCAAACCCCCAGGTGATCCCCTCCCTTACCATCCACCCCTCACTCATGGCTGCTCCATATGCACACCCCCAGGTGCTCCCCTCCCTTACCACCACCCATCCCCTATGGCTGCTCCATATGCACACCCCCAGGTGATCCCCTCCCTTACCATCCACCCCTCACCCATGGCTGCTCCATATGCAGACCCCCAGGTGATCCCCTCCCTTACCATCCACCCCTCACTCATGGCTGCTCCATATGCAAACCCCCAAGGTGATCCCCTTCCTTACCACCACCCATCCCCTATGGCTGCTCCATATGCACACCCCCAGGTGCTCCCCTCCCTTACCACCACCCCTCACCCATGGCTGCTCCATATGCAAACCCCCAAGGTGATCCCCTTCCTTTACCATCAACCCTCACCCATGGCTGCTCCATATGCACACCCCCAGGTGCTCCCCTCCCTTACCACCACCCATCCCCTATGGCTGCTCCATATGCACACCCCCAGGTGATCCCCTCCCTTACCACCACCCCTCACTCATGGCTGCTCCATATGCACACCCCCAGGTGATCCCCTCCCTTACCACCACCCCTCACTCATGGCTGCTCCATATGCAAACCCCCAAGGTGATCCCCTTCCTTTACCATCAACCCTCACCCATGGCTGCTCCATATGCACACCCCCAGGTGATCCCCTCCCTTACCACCACCCCTCACCCATGGCTGCTCCATATGCAAACCCCCAAGGTGATCCCCTTCCTTACCATCCACCCCTCACCCATGGCTGCTCCATATGCAGACCCCCAGGTGATCCCCTCCCTTACCATCCACCCCTCACTCATGGCTGCTCCATATGCAAACCCCCCCCTTCCTTACCACCACCCATCCCCTATGGCTGCTCCATATGCACACCCCCAGGTGCTCCCCTCCCTTACCACCACCCATCCCCCATTGCTGCTCCATAATCATATGCACACCCCCAGGTGCTCCCCTCCCTTACCATCACCCCTCACCCATGGCTGCTCCATGTGCACACCCCCAGGTGCTCCCCTCCCTTACCACCACCTATCCCCTATGGCTGCTCCATATGCACACCCCCAGGTGCTCCCCTCCCTTACCACCACCCATCCCCTATGGCTGTTCCACATGCACATCCCCAGGTGCTCCCCTCCCACCACCCATCCCCCATTGCTGCTCCATATGCATATGCACACCCCCAGGTGCTCCCCTCCCTTACCATCAGCCCTCACCCATGGCTGCTCCATATGCACACCCCCAGGTGCTCCCCTCCCTTACCACCACCCATCCCCCATTGCTGCTCCATATGCATATGCACACCCCCAGGTGCTCCCCTCCCTTACCATCAGCCCTCACCCATGGCTGCTCCATATGCACACCCCCAGGTGATCCCCTGCCTTACCACCACCTCTCACCCATGGCTGATCCATATGCACACCCCCAGGTGATCCCCTGCCTTACCACCACCCCTCACCCATGGCTGCTCCATATGCACACCCCCAGGTGCTCCCCTCCCTTACCATCACCCCTCAGCCATGGCTGCTCCATATGCACACCCCTGGGTGCTCCCCTTCCTTACCACCACCCCTCACCCATGGCTGCTCCATATGCACACCCCCAAGGTGATCCCCTTCCTTACCACCACCCATCCCCCATTGCTTCTCCATATGCATATGCACACCCCCAGGTGCTCCCCTCCCTTACCATCAGCCCTCACCCATGGCTGCTCCATATGCACACCCCCAGGTGATCCCCTGCCTTACCACCACCTCTCACCCATGGCTGATCCATATGCACACCCCCAGGTGATCCCCTGCCTTACCACCACCCCTCACCCATGGCTGCTCTATATGCACACCCCCAGGTGCTCCCCTCCCTTACCATCACCCCTCAGCCATGGCTGCTCCATATGCACACCCCTGGGTGCTCCCCTTCCTTACCACCACCCCTCACCCATGGCTGCTCCATATGCACACCCCCCAGGTGCTCCCCTCCCTTACCACCACCCATCCCCCATTGCTGCTCCATATGCATATGCACACCCCCAGGTGCTCCCCTCCCTTACCATCAGCCCTCACCCATGGCTGCTCCATATGCACACCCCCAGGTGATCCCCTGCCTTACCACCACCTCTCACCCATGGCTGATCCATATGCACACCCCCAGGTGATCCCCTGCCTTACCACCACCCCTCACCCATGGCTGCTCCATATGCACACCCCCAGGTGCTCCCCTCCCTTACCATCACCCCTCAGCCATGGCTGCTCCATATGCACACCCCTGGGTGCTCCCCTTCCTTACCACCACCCCTCACCCATGGCTGCTCCATATGCACACCCCCAGGTGATCCCGTCCCTTACCACCACCCATCCCCTATGGCTGCTCCATATGCACACCCCCAGGTGCTCCCCTCCCTTACCACCACCCCTCACCCATGGCTGCTCCATATGCACACCCCCAGGTGCTCCCCTCCCTTACCACCACCCCTCACCCATGGCTGCTCCATATGCAAACCCCCAAGGTGATCCCCTTCCTTTACCATCAACCCTCACCCATGGCTGCTCCATATGCACACCCCCAGGTGCTCCCCTCCCTTACCACCACCCATCCCCTATGGCTGCTCCATATGCACACCCCCAGGTGATCCCCTCCCTTACCATCCACCCCTCACCCATGGCTGCTCCATATGCAAACCCCCAAGGTGATCCCCTTCCTTACCATCCACCCCTCACCTATGGCTGCTCCATATGCACACCCCCAGGTGATCCCCTCCCTTACCATCCACCCCTCACTCATGGCTGCTCCATATGCAAACCCCCAAGGTGATCCCCTTCCTTACCATCCACCCCTCACCCATGGCTGCTCCATATGCAGACCCCCAGGTGATCCCCTCCCTTACCATCCACCCCTCACTCATGGCTGCTCCATATGCAAACCCCCCCCTTCCTTACCACCACCCATCCCCTATGGCTGCTCCATATGCACACCCCCAGGTGCTCCCCTCCCTTACCACCACCCCTCACCCATGGCTGCTCCATATGCAAACCCCCAGGTGATCCCCTCCCTTACCACCAGCCCTCACCCATGGCTGCTCCATATGCACACCCCCAGGTGCTCCCCTCCCTTACCATCCACCCCTCACTCATGGCTGCTCCATATGCAAACCCCCAAGGTGATCCCCTTCCTTTACCATCAACCCTCACCCATGGCTGCTCCATATGCACACCCCCAGGTGATCCCCTCCCTTACCACCACCCCTCACCCATGGCTGCTCCATATGCAAACCCCTAAGGTGATCCCCTTCCTTTACCATCAACCCTCACCCATGGCTGCTCCATATGCACACCCCCAGGTGCTCCCCTCCCTTACCACCACCCATCCCCTATGGCTGCTCCATATGCACACCCCCAGGTGCTCCCCTCCCTTACCACCACCCCTCACCCATGGCTGCTCCATATGCACACCCCCAGGTACTCCCCTCCCTTACCATCCACCCCTCACCCATGGCTGCTCCATATGCAGACCCCCAGGTGATCCCCTCCCTTACCATCCACCCCTCACTCATGGCTGCTCCATATGCAAACCCCCAAGGTGATCCCCTTCCTTTACCATCAACCCTCACCCATGGCTGCTCCATATGCACACCCCCAGGTGCTCCCCTTCCTTACAGTCACCCCTCCCCCATGGCTGCTCCATGTGCACCACCACCCCCCTAGATGCTCCTCCACCCTTCCCACATGGCTACTCTCCTTGCCCTATCAGAGGCTTCTACCGGGTACACACAGGTTGATCAGGGGAACCCGGATTCAGCCATTACTCTGTGACCTGGACAAATCCCCTTGCAATTCATAAAGTGTCCAGCAGGAGGCAGTCAGCTACTGTCAGAGTTTGTGCTAGTCTCCACGCAGTGATGCAGGTAACTGATGTGAGGGGCAGCTGGGCATAGCATGTTCTGTACTAGGTGACCTGGCAGTGCTGGCACAGACCTGGCAATGCACCTACTCACTCAGTAGTCGGTACGCACTACGCAGGGAGAGGAGGTGTCACTCTGAATTATGTTTGCTGTCAATAAAGTTTAGTGAATTCTCCTTGAGCACAGGGTGCGAGCCACTCCGTATTACTAGGCTTGTCACTCAGAAGCAGATTGTCCAATCACAGGGTGGCTCTGCCCCCTCCCTCAATGCCGGATGGGGAATTTCTACAGTTGCAGTCGGGATAAACACTGACGTCGAGCAGGGGGGCGTGACAGCCTCTACATGTGGGCGGGGACAGAGCGGCAGCATGCAATCAGCCAATAGCAAGGTGTGAGTGGCACAAAGAATGTCCAATCAGCGATCAAAAATACTCACCAACAAACAAGGAAATCAGAGACTGCTGCGGAGTGTGAAACTTCAAGTACAGAGTGTGAGAGACAGCTGGGTATATAGAGAGACTGCAGAGTGTGAGAGACAGCTGGTTATATAGAGACTGCAGTGTGTGAGAGACAGCTGGGTATATAGAGAGACTGCAGTGTGTGAGAGACAGCTGGGTATATAGAGAGACTGCAGTGTGTGAGAGACAGGTGGGTATATAGAGAGACTGCAGTGTGTGAGAGACAGCTGGGTATATAGAGAGACTGCAGTGTGTGAGAGACAGCTGGGTATATATAGAGACTGCAGTGTGTGAGAGACAGCTGGGTATATAGAGAGACTGCAGTGTGTGAGAGACAGCTGGGTATATAGAGAGACTGCAGTGTGTGAGAGACAGCTGGGTATATAGAGAGACTGCAGAGAGTGAGAGACAGCTGGGTATATAGAGAGACTGCAGTGTGTGAGAGACAGCTGGGTATATAGAGAGACTGCAGTGTGTGAGAGACAGCTGGGTATATAGAGACTGCAGAGTGTGAGAGACAGCTGGGTATATAGAGAGACTGCAGTGTGTGAGAGACAGCTGGGTATATAGAGAGACTGCAGTGTGTGAGAGACAGCTGGGTATATAGAGAGACTGCAGTGTGTGAGAGACAGCTGGGTATATAGAGAGACTGCAGAGTGTGAGAGACAGCTGGGTATATAGAGAGACTGCAGTGTGTGAGAGACAGCTGGGTATATAGAGAGACTGCAGATAGTGAGAGACAGCTGGGTATATAGAGACTGCAGATAGTGAGAGACAGCTGGGTATATAGAGACTGCAGATAGTGAGAGACAGCTGGGTATATAGAGACTGCAGAGTGTGAGAGACAGCTGGGTATATAGAGACTGCAGAGTGTGAGAGACAGCTGGGTATATAGAGACTGCAGAGTGTGAGAGACAGCTGGGTATATAGAGAGACTGCAGTGTGTGAGAGACAGCTGGGTATATAGAGAGACTGCAGTGTGTGAGAGACAGCTGGGTATATAGGGAGACTGCAGTGTGTGAGAGACAGCTGGGTATATAGAGAGACTGCAGTGTGTGAGAGACAGCTGGGTATATAGAGAGACTGCAGATAGTGAGAGACAGCTGGGTATATAGAGACTGCAGATAGTGAGAGACAGCTGGGTATATAGAGACTGCAGAGTGTGAGAGACAGCTGGGTATATAGAGACTGCAGAGTGTGAGAGACAGCTGGGTATATAGAGACTGCAGAGTGTGAGAGACAGCTGGGTATATAGAGAGACTGCAGTGTGTGAGAGACAGCTGGGTATATAGAGAGACTGCAGTGTGTGAGAGACAGCTGGGTATATAGGGAGACTGCAGTGTGTGAGAGACAGCTGGGTATATAGAGAGACTGCAGATAGTGAGAGACAGCTGGGTATATAGAGACTGCAGATAGTGAGAGACAGCTGGGTATATAGAGACTGCAGAGTGTGAGAGACAGCTGGGTATATAGAGACTGCAGAGTGTGAGAGACAGGTGGGTATATAGAGAGACTGCAGAGTGTGAGAGACAGCTGGGTATATAGAGAGACTGCAGAGTGTGAGAGACAGCTGGGTATATAGAGACTGCAGAGTGTGAGAGACAGCTGGGTATATAGAGACTGCAGAGTATGAGAGACAGCTGGGTATAGAGAGACTGCGGAGTGTGAGAGACAGCTGGGTATATAGAGAGACTGCAGAGTTTGAGAGACAGCTGGGTATATAGAGAGACTGCGGAGTGTGAGAGACAGCTGGGTATATAGAGAGACTGCGGAGTGTGAGAGACAGCTGGGTATATAGAGAGACTGCGGAGTGTGAGAGACAGCTGGGTATATAGAGAGACTGCAGTGTGTGAGAGACAGCTGGGTATATAGAGAGACTGCAGTGTGTTAGAGACAGCTGGGTATATAGAGAGACTGCGGAGTGTGAGAGACAAGAGATACATTTATTTATCCCTGAATGTGGATACGGGGGTGAGTATGTGAGAGTGTATGCTCTAGACTAAGAGACATCTGGAAGTAGAGACTGGGAGATCTCTTTTTTCAGAGAGTGACCCACGGTGCATCTCCTGAGTGCGCGATGGAAGCATCTGCAGAACGTGGGGTGAGACAGTGGGGACTCGATAGTGATGTCCCTATCTTTACACAGAACTAATGTTAGTTGCCCCTGGATGTACATCAGGCCTTCTGTTAATAATAGGTGATGAGTCCATCCGATTATTGCAGACAGGGAACCCCCTTCCCATATAACGATGGATCCCTATTTGTGTGACAGACTGAGCATACGATGTACAAGTCACTGTGATTGGCTATCTACAGTATGTCATTCTCCAGTCTTATCTTGCCTTGGAGACTCTTCACCTTGGTCTCCGTACATGACAGTTTCTGATGATTTGGCCATATGGTGCAGACTCTCCTGATCACACTGGTGGTTGTGACTCTCCTGATCACACTGGTGGTTGTGACTCTCCTGTGGACACAGGTGTCAGTTACAGTGGATTGGATGATATAGTGGGTGGGGTGTTGTGGTGTGGTCTCATCTACCCATACAGGTGTCTGTAGTATGTGGTAGACACTCACCTTCTTACATTTACAGGAGTCCATAATGGTAGGTGGAGAGATATGGCACAGGTGTCAGCAATGGTAGGTGGAGAGATATGGCACAGGTGACGGTACTGGTAGGTGGAGAGATATGGCACAGGTGACGGTACTGGTAGGTGAGAGATATGGCACAGGTGACGGTACTGGTAGGTGGAGAGATATGGCACAGGTGACGGTACTGGTAGGTGGAGAGATATGGCACAGGTGTCAGTAATGGTAGGTGGAGAGATATGGCACAGGTGACGGTACTGTTAGGTGGAGAGATATGGTACAGGTGTCGGTAATGGTAGGTGGAGTGATATGGTACAGGTGTCGGTACTGGTAGGTGGAGAGATATGGTACAGGTGTCAGCAATGGTAGGTGGAGAGATATGGCACAGGTGTCAGTACTGGTAGGTGGAGAGTTATGGTACAGGTGTCAGTACTGGTGGGTGAGAGATATGGTACAGGTGTCAGTACTGGTAGGTGGAGAGTTATGGTACAGGTGTCAGTAATGGTTTGGTAGGTGGAGAGATATGGTACAGGTGTCTGTACTGGTAGGTGGAGAGAGATGGCACAGGTGTCAGTACTGGTAGGTGGAGAGATATGGTACAGGTGTCGGTACTGGTAGGTGGAGAGAGATGGTACAGGTGTCAGTACTGGTAGGTGGAGAGATATGGTACAGGTGTCGGTACTGGTAGGTGGAGAGATATGGTACAGGTGTCGGTACTGGTAGGTGGAGAGATATGGCACAGGTGTCGGTACTGGTAGGTGGAGAGATATGGTACAGGTGTCGGTACTGGTAGGTGGAGAGATATGGTACAGGTGTCGGTACTGGTAGGTGGAGAGATATGGTACAGGTGTCGGTACTGGTAGGTGGAGAGATATGGTACAGGTGTCGGTACTGGTAGGTGGAGAGATATGGTACAGGTGTCGGTACTGGTAGGTGGAGAGATATGGTACAGGTGTCGGTACTGGTAGGTGGAGAGATATGGTACAGGTGTCGGTACTGGTAGGTGGAGAGATATGGTACAGGTGTCGGTACTGGTAGGTGGAGAGATATGGTACAGGTGTCGGTACTGGTAGGTGGAGAGATATGGTACAGGTGTCGGTACTGGTAGGTGGAGAGAGATGGTACAGGTGTCGGTACTGGTAGGTGGAGAGATATGGTACAGGTGTCGGTACTGGTAGGTGGAGAGAGATGGTACAGGTGTCGGTACTGGTAGGTGGAGAGAGATGGTACAGGTGTCGGTACTGGTAGGTGGAGAGATATGGTACAGGTGTCGGTACTGGTAGGTGGAGAGATATGGTACAGGTGTCGGTACTGGTAGGTGGAGAGATATGGTACAGGTGTCGGTACTGGTAGGTGGAGAGATATGATACAGGTGTCGGTACTGGTAGGTGGAGAGATATGATACAGGTGTCGGTACTGGTAGGTGGAGAGATATGATACAGGTGTCGGTACTGGTAGGTGGAGAGATATGGTACAGGTGTCGGTACTGGTAGGTGGAGAGATATGGTACAGGTGTCGGTACTGGTAGGTGGAGAGATATGGTACAGGTGTCGGTACTGGTAGGTGGAGAGAGATGGTACAGGTGTCGGTACTGGTAGGTGGAGAGATATGGTACAGGTGTCGGTACTGGTAGGTGGAGAGATATTGTACAGGTGTCAGTAATGGTAGGTGGAGAGATATTGTACAGGTGTCAGTAATGGTAGGTGGAGAGATATTGTACAGGTGTCAGTAATGGTAGGTGGAGAGATATGGTACAGGTGTCAGTAATGGTAGTTGGAGAGATATGGTACAGGTGTCGGTACTGGTAGGTGGAGAGATATGATACAGGTGTCGGTACTGGTAGGTGGAGAGATATGGTACAGGTGTCGGTACTGGTAGGTGGAGAGATATGGTACAGGTGTCGGTACTGGTAGGTGGAGAGATATGGTACAGGTGTCAGTACTGGTAGGTGGAGAGAGATGGTACAGGTGTCAGTACTGGTAGGTGGAGAGAGATGGTACAGGTGTCAGTACTGGTAGGTGGAGAGAGATGGTACAGGTGTCAGTACTGGTAGGTGGAGAGAGATGGTACAGGTGTCAGTACTGGTAGGTGGAGAGAGATGGTACAGGTGTCAGTACTGGTAGGTGGGGAGATATGGTGACTGTGGCACAGACACGTGGCAGTTTGGTGTGTAGTCGCTCACACAGGTGCCAGTTATTGGGGGGGGGGGGGCTACAGACACATGTCAGTTCAGGTGCCAGTTATTGGGGGGGGGGGGGGCTACAGACACATGTCAGTTCAGGTGCCAGACACATGCTCGCACAGGTGCCAGTTATTGGGGGGGGGGGGCTACAGACACATGTCAGTTCAGGTGCCAGACACATGCTCGCACAGGTGCCAGTTATTGGGGGGGGGGAGGTGCAGACACATGTCAGTTCAGGTGCCAGACACATGCTCGCACAGGTGCCAGTTATTGGGGGGGGGGGGTGCAGACACATGTCAATGAATGGCAGTTTGGTGTGTAGCTGCTCACACAGATGCCAGTTATTAGGGGGGCTACAGACACATGTCAGTAAGTGGCAGTTAGGTGTGTAGTCCCTCACACAGGTGCCAGATATTGGGGGGTACAGACACATGTCAGTAAGTGGCAGTTTTTGGTGTAGTCACTCACAGGTTCCAGTTATTGGGTGGGTACAGACACGTCAGTAAGTGGCAGTTTGGTGCATAGTCGCTCACACAGGTGCCAGTTATTGGGGGGGGGTGCAGACACATGTCAGTAAGTGGAAGTTAGTTGTGTAGTTGCTCACACAGGTGCCAGGTATTGGGGGGTACAGACACATGTCAGAAAGTGGTAGTTAGTTTTGTAGTTGCTCACACAGGTGCCAGACAGTTATTGGGGGGGTACAGTCACATGTCAGTAAGTGGCAATTATTGGGGGGGGGGAGTGCAGACACATGTCAGTAAGTGGCAGTGGTGGGGCAATTTGGTGTGGACTTGCTCACACAGGTGTCAGGAAGTGACCACAGTGGGAGGTGGTTTAATGTAGTGGCAGGAGGGGTGGTGCCATGGAGGCCAGCAAGTGTCAGGAGGGGTGGTGCCATGCAGGCCAGCAAGTGACGGGATGGGTGGTGGCACATAGATCAGTAGGTGACTGGAGGGGTGATGGCACGGTGGTCAGTAGGTGATGGGAGGGGTGGTGGCACGGAGGTCAGCAAGTGAGGGGAGGGGTGATGTCACGGAGGTCAGCAAGTGAGAGGAGGGGTAATATCACGGAGGTCAGCAAGTGAGGGAAGGGGTGGTGGCACGGAGGTCAGCAATTGAGGGGAGGTGTGGTGGCACGGAGGTCAGCAAGTGAGAGGAGGGGTAATATCACGGAGGTCAGCAAGTGAGGGAAAGGGTGGTGGCACGGAGGTCAGCAATTGAGGGGAGGGGTGATGTCACGGAGGTCAGAAGGTAACGGGAGGGCTGGTGGCACGGAGGTCAGCAGGTGACGGGAGGGGTGGTGGCACGGAGGTCAGCAGGTGACGGGAGGGGTGGTGGCACGGAGGTCAGCATGTGATGGGAGGGGTGATGTCACGGAGGTCAGCATGTGATGGGAGGGGTGATGTCACGGAGGTCAGAAGGTGACGGGAGGGGTGGTGGCACGGAGGTCAGCAGGTGACGGGAGGGGTGGTGGCACGGAGGTCAGCAGGTGACGGGAGGGGTGGTGGCACGGAGGTCAGCAGGTGACGGGAGGGGTGGTGGCACGGAGGTCAGCAGGTGACGGGAGGGGTGGTGGCACGGAGGTCAGGTGGTGACGGGAGGGGTGGTGGCACGGAGGTCAGCAGGTGATGGGAGGGGTGGTGGCACGGAGGTCAGCAGGTGACGGGAGGGGTGGTGGCACGGAGGTCAGCAGGTGATGGGAGGGGTGGTGGCACGGAGGTCAGCAGGTGACGGGAGGGGTGGTGGCACGGAGGTCAGCAGGTGACGGGAGGGGTGG
Source organism: Crinia signifera (assembly GCF_055691185.1). Taxonomy (NCBI): domain Eukaryota; kingdom Metazoa; phylum Chordata; class Amphibia; order Anura; family Myobatrachidae; genus Crinia; species Crinia signifera. Next base: position 353,386 of record NC_139221.1, on the reverse strand, counting down.
TGGCACGGAGGTCAGCAGGTGACGGGAGGGGTGGTGGCACGGAGGTCAGCAGGTGACGGGAGGGGTGGTGGCACGGAGGTCAGCAGGTGACGGGAGGGGTGGTGGCACGGAGGTCAGCAGGTGACGGGAGGGGTGGTGGCACGGAGGTCAGCATGTGATGGGAGGGGTGATGTCACGGAGGTCAGCATGTGATGGGAGGGGTGGTGGCACGGAGGTCAGCAGGTGACGGGAGGGGTGGTGGCACGGAGGTCAGCAGGTGACGGGAGGGGTGGTGGCACGGAGGTCAGCAGGTGACGGGAGGGGTGGTGGCACGGAGGTCAGCAGGTGACGGAGGGGTGGTGGCACGGAGGTCAGCAGGTGAAGGGAGGGGTGGTGGCACGTATGGTCAGCAGGTGACGGGAGGGGTGGTGGCACGTATGGTCAGCAGGTGACGGGAGGGGTGGTGGCATGGAGGTCAGCAGGTGACGGGAGGGGTGGTGGCGCGGAGGTCAGCAGGTGACGGGAGGGGTGGTGGCACGGAGGTCAGCAGGTGACGGGAGGGTGGTGGCACGGAGGTCAGCAGGTGACGGGAGGGGTGGTGGCACGGAGGTCAGCAGGTGACGGGAGGGGTGATGTCACGGAGGTCAGCAGGTGACGGGAGGGGTGGTGGCACGGAGGTCAGCAGGTGACGGGAGGGGTGGTGGCACGGAGGTCAGCAGGTGACGGGAGGGGTGATGTCACGGAGGTCAGCAGGTGACGGGAGGGGTGGTGGCACGGAGGTCAGCAGGTGACGGGAGGGGTGATGTCACGGAGGTCAGCAGGTGAAGGGAGGGGTGGTGGCACGTATGGTCAGCAGGTGACGGGAGGGGTGGTGGCACGGAGGTCAGCAGGTGACGGGAGGGGTGGTGGCATGGAGGTCAGCAGGTGACGGGAGGGGTGATGTCACGGAGGTCAGCAGGTGACGGGAGGGGTGGTGGCACGGAGGTCAGCAGGTGAGGGGAGGGGTGGTGGCACGGAGGTCAGCAGGTGATGGGAGGGGTGGTGGCACGTATGGTCAGCAGGTGACGGGAGGGGTGGTGGCACGGAGGTCAGCAGGTGAGGGGAGGGGTGGTGGCACGGAGGTCAGCAGGTGATGGGAGGGGTGGTGGCACGGAGGTCAGCAGGTGACGGGAGGGGTGGTGGCACGGAGGTCAGCAGGTGACGGGAGGGGTGGTGGCACGGAGGTCAGCAGGTGACGGGAGGGGGTGATGCAGCAAGTTAGTGACATTGTTCCCTCTTCCACAGACTATTGGGCAGCTGTTTCTGGCTCTGTATGAGATGGGCTTCGACGAGTCCCAGGTGCAGGCTGCCGTCAGAGCAGGGTGCTTCATGGTTCAGGATGCTGCAGAGTGGTAAGTCCAATAATGCTGCTGCACCACGTCTTATCACAACCTGAGAAATAGCCAGGGGGCGGATTAGGTTTGGGAAACCAGCCTGGAAAATTTCTGGAACCCGCCTTATAGGCAGTGGTCGAAGTGGGGGTATGTAAAAGTGAAGGCTCGAATTATGCACATGCCAAAGGCGCGTGCACTCTGGAAAAGGGTGTGTGTCCTTAAGTGTAGTGTACCACCCCATATACCCCACAATAGTAGGATTCTTTATACTGGAGAACACGCAGACTGAGGGTGGGAGAAGGGCCTTTACTGCTGGAACTAGACATTCTGGTTAGGGTGGCCAATCCCAGGATCGGGATCGGCGGGATCCCGGGATTTGGCCTAAAAAACGCCGGGATTTGAATCCCGGGATTGGATCTTCCAATCCCGGGATTTCGGGATTATATGCGCATGCGCATATCTAATGCCGGGCAGCGTCTAAGCGAGTGCTCAGACGCTACCCAGGAGTTCCTGATCCCCAAACTGCAGCCTGGAGCGGGTATGAGCAGTCTGACCTGCGTAGCGTGACTTCTGACCATCACGCTGCGCAGGTCGGACTGCCTATACCCGCTCCAGAATCATCTCTGACCTGGACCGGACCTGGCAGCGTCGGCCGCCCGCCCTCCGGGCGGCTCTGCTGCTGCTGTTACCGCCGCCGTTGCCTCCCGTTCCTGTCTTCAGAATGTCTGCCCTGCTCCCGGCCACCGGTGTAAGTAAATGAATGTGCGGGGCGACTTTTTAGCGTGTTATTTGGCCTAAACTGATTAGAGATGCCAATCCCGGGATTGAGCATTTTTCAATCCTGATTCCCGGGATTGAAAAAATGCCCCGGGATTGGCATCCCTAATTCTGGTGCCCTCTGCCAGAAAGGGAATTGGAACCCCCCCCCCACACACACCACACATACACACAAAATTTGGATAGTGCACGCCATTGGCATGCCAAAAATTTAGGAGCATGGCTTCATGGGAAGGGGCATGGAAATAATAATAAAACTAATTCACATTACATCACACAGTGGTGTCCGTTATTCACATTACACCACACAGCAGTTCCACTTATACACATTGCACCAGGTAGACCGTAACACCCCTTAAACACCTTATGCCGTTCATCGTAGTGCCCATTACATATTATGTAGCATACCATAATGCCCTCTGGACATTATGCCACACCCCGTAATGCTCATTACACATTGGCCATTATTCTGGTTGACTCGTTCGGACACACATTCGCACGTAGCAGTTCGAATCTAAACACAAAGGGGGCGTGCTAACGCGTTTACACGGATACCAGCCTGTCCGCTCGGACATCCAGCGGGCGGGCGAGTGGGCGACTGAGCGAACAGGCTCTGCGAGTGTTTCTCACGCCACAGCACAAATTCGCTCGGAAGTAATTTTCAGCCCATTAACCAATTAGTCTCTCATTATGCTGTTTATTCGATTCCATTAACGAATTGCCTTCCCCAATTACACTACAAACTAAAGGCCCCCATACACTGTGCGATTTGGGCCCTATTTCACCCGATTCGGATGGATCGGGCAGTGAAATCGGCCTAAATCGTATGTGCAGACATCCCATCCGACCCGATGCGCATGAGGTCGGAGGTAAATCTTGTGTGCAGCCTGGAGGCGGGCAGGGGACGCGGCGTATGGGAAGCAGGGAGCTGAGTGGGGCGGGCTGTAGCAAGGAGCTGGGCAGAAGAAGCAGTGGACGCACTGACCTGGGTGGTGATCGCCACAAGCAGGGAGCCGGGCAGGAGAGGCAGTGGTCCAGGCGGTGAACGCAGCGATGGGTACCAGAGACCCTGTAGCGTGGGGGAAGCCAGACAGCAGCGGGTGCACATAGAAATGAATGGCTGGTCAGTGATTGGCTGAGAGCTCTCTGTCATAGAGCTCTCAGCCAATCACTGGCTGTCCATTCATTTCTGTGTGTTTTTTTTCTATGTACACCCGGTCCTGCCCGGCTTCCCATATGCTACCCGGCAATCTGGTCCCCTCGCCGCCCAGTGAGTAAACTGCCTCTGCGTCCCCTGCCTGGCTCTGCGCTTGCAATTTATCACATGCAAAACTCGGCACATCAAGTGCCAGTAGTTGTCAGTAGATTAGGTCCGACTTGTCCTTCGGACAAGCCGGCCTAATAGTGATGGGTTTTTAGTGCTGCGCCCAGCCTATATGTTATATTTTGTGGGATCTGGTGTTAATAATACAATGGTTGATTTCAAAACATATTTTACTTATTAAACTTTGAAAAAGCATAAATTTACATATAACATACATACGAGTGAATATATTCTCAATAACTCCTGGTACCTATGTGGCTACCAGTAATTCACAAGTGTTCATAAGAAATATTACAAAGTGTCTCTAATGCACATCCAACCCCCAATGTCCCAGACGCACGGTCTGATCTGATCGGGTTCTGTGTATGCTCTATTGGATATGGTAATTGGGTCCAATCGAAATGCCAGAAAAAGGAAATTCCCAAATATTGTGTGTGGGGGGTGGGGGTAAGGGGAGGGAAGAGGGAGTATGAGATCGAGTCTTTTATGTACGGTCTCAGATTTTCTAAATGAACGCAGCGTCCCGCTAACTCAGATCCACTTGGTGTCTTCAGGTACCTCTTTAGTAATATTGCAGTTGATGGTAAGTGGTTTTCGGAAGAGGGGTGAATGGTGCATGCAAAGGTGTGCCAGATGTCCCTTGTCACCGGCCGATTGTCTGCTGCACGCGTGTGGAGACACAGCATGCAGTACCTCGGCTGTAAGTGGTGACTGCGAGTTACAGGGATGTCAGACGCGCCGCCTGGTCGCCTCCTGCGTTCTGACTCTCTGCCTCGCTTCTCACTCACTACCTCCTACTTACCCGTCCTCTTGGATGTTCCGTCTGGCTGTCAGTTCCTGGCTCACACTCCGTCCTCCTCCGTCCTGCTGTCGGCTTCTCAGTTTACGCTTCTGTTCAGCCGCAGCTTTTTTACACCGCTGGTGTTCGCGGGATGGAGTTTGTTTTTTCTGGCGTGGAATTGTCCTTTGCATGGGGGCCTCCACCCTTATTACATGTGTCTTTCGTGTGTTCCCAAACACAGCAGTGGTTTTTCAATACATGAGAGGACAGATGTGTGTAATGTGATGATGTTTTGTTTGCATGCAAGTATGAGAGTTGACACATGTCGACTTGTGTGTACTATTGTCCCACATGACAGGCGCATTGTGTGTTAAGGTTGCAGATTTGGAATTGGCACATAATAGCAGATAAGAATGCAGAGGGGTGTAAATGGCTGAACTGGAAAAGTGCGACAGGCCTGCGAGGCGGGAGACTTACTTTTACGGAGCAAGTGATTTTGAGCTTGATCAGACCACGCACAGTGGGGCGAAGCCACCGCCCTGCACATGTAGCCACCACTCCAGTGTACGCCCTGGTTACCGCCCAGTTTTGTGGCCACTCCCATCAATATGCCCACATTACGCCCATTTCTACTCGTAAGGTCACGAGCGTACACGGCTAGCCAAACCTGCACATGCACCTTGCGAGACGACCAGAATAAGGGTCATTGTCACACACTATAATGCCATTGCACATTTGGGGCAGCACAGACGGTGTAATGGTTAGTATTACTGCCTCACAGCATTGACGTGGGTTCTCTTCCCACCACTGCCTCACAGCACTGACGTCATGGGTTCTATCCCCACCATGTGCTATATATACAGGGCAGTACGGACGGTGTAATGGTTACATTACTGCCTCACAGCACTGAGGTCATGGGTTCTATCCCTACCATGTGTTATATATACGGGGCAGTACGGATGGTGTAATGGTTATATTACTGCCTCACAGCACTGAGGTCATGGGTTCTATCCCCACCATGTGTTATATATACAGGGCAGTACGGATGGTGTAATGGTTACATTACTGCCTCACAGCACTGACGTCATGGGTTCTATCCCCACCATGTGTTATATATACGGGGCAGTACGGATGGTGTAATGGTTACATTACTGCCTCACAGCGCTGAGGTCATGGGTTCTATCCCCACCATGTGTTATATATACAGGGCAGTACGGATGGTGTAATGGTTACATTACTGCCTCACAGCACTGACGTCATGGGTTCTATCCCCACCATGTGTTATATATACGGGGCAGTACGGATGGTGTAATGGTTACATTACTGCCTCACAGCACTGAGGTCATGGGTTCTATCCCCACCATGTGTTATATATACAGGGCAGTACGGATGGTGTAATGGTTACATTACTGCCTCACAGCACTGACGTCATGGGTTCTATCCCCACCATGTGTTATATATACGGGGCAGTATGGACGGTGTAATGGTTACATTACTGCCTCACAGCGCTGAGGTCATGGGTTCTATCCCCACCATGTGTTATATATACGGGGCAGTACAGACGGTGTAATGGTTACATTACTGCCTCACAGCACTGAGGTCATGGGTTCTATCCCCACCATGTGTTATATATACGGGGCAGTACGGACGGTGTAATGGTTAGCATTACCGCCTCACAGCCCTGAGGTCATGGGTTCTATCCCCACCATGTGTTATATATACAGGGCAGTACGGATGGTGTAATGGTTACATTACTGCCTCACAGCGCTGAGGTCATGGGTTCTATCCCCACCATGTGTTATATATACGGGGCAGTACGGACGGTGTAATGGTTACATTACTGCCTTACAGCGCTGAGGTCATGGGTTCTATCCCCACCATGTGTTATATATACGGGGCAGTACGGACGGTGTAATGGTTAGCATTACTGCCTCACAGCGCTGAGGTCATGGGTTCTATCCCCACCATGTGTTATATATACGGGGCAGTACGGATGGTGTAATGGTTACATTACTGCCTCACAGCACTGCAGTCATGGGTTCTATCCCCACCATGTGTTATATATACGGGCAGTACGGATGGTGTAATGGTTACATTACTGCCTCACAGCACTGAGGTCATGGGTTCTATTTCCACCATGTGTTATATATACAGGGCAGTACGGATGGTGTAATGGTTACATTACTGCCTCACAGCACTGAGGTCATGGGTTCTATTTCCACCATGTGTTATATATACAGGGCAGTACGGATGGTGTAATGGTTACATTACTACCTCACAGCACTGAGGTCATGGGTTCTATCCCCACCATGAGTTATATATACGGGGCAGTACGGACAGTGTAATGGTTACATTACTGCCTCACAGCACTGACGTCATGGGTTCTATCCCCACCATGTGTTATATATACGGGGCAGTACGTACGGTGTAATGGTTACATTACTGCCTCACAGCACTGACGTCATGGGTTCTATCCCCACCATGTGTTATATATACAGGGCAGTACGGATGGTGTAATGGTTACATTACTGCCTCACAGCACTGACGTCATGGGTTCTATCCCCACCATGTGTTATATATACAGGGCAGTACGGACGGTGTAATGGTTAGTATTACTGCCTCACAGCGCTGAGGTCATGGGTACTATCCCCACCATGTGTTATATATACGGGGCAGTACGTACGGTGTAATGGTTACATTACTGCCTCACAGCACTGACGTCATGGGTTCTATCCCCACCATGTGTTATATATACAGGGCAGTACGGATGGTGTAATGGTTACATTACTGCCTCACAGCACTGACGTCATGGGTTCTATCCCCACCATGTGTTATATATACGGGGCAGTACGGATGGTGTAATGGTTACATTACTGCCTCACAGCGCTGAGGTCATGGGTTCTATCCCCACCATGTGTTATATATACGGGGCAGTACAGATGGTGTAATGGTTAGCATTACTGCCTCACAGCACTGAGATCATGGGTTTTATCCCCACCATGTGTTATATATACAGGGCAGTACGGACGGTGTAATGGTTACATTACTGCCTCACAGCACTGACGTCATGGGTTCTATCCCCACCATGTGTTATATATACAGGGCAGTACGGATGGTGTAATGGTTACATTACTGCCTCACAGCACTGACGTCATGGGTTCTATCCCCACCATGTGTTATATATACGGGGCAGTACGGATGGTGTAATGGTTAGCATTACCACCTCACAGCACTGAGGTCATGGGTTCTATCCCCACCATGTGTTATATATACGGGGCAGTACGGATGGTGTAATGGTGAGCATTACTGCCTCACAGCACTGAGGTCATGGGTTCTATCCCCACCATGTGTTATATATACGGGGCAGTACGGACGGTGTAATGGTTACATTACTGCCTCACAGCACTGACGTCATGGGTTCTATCCCCACCATGTGTTATATATACGGGGCAGTATGGATGGTGTAATGGTTATATTACTGCCTCACAGCGCTGAGGTCATGGGTTCTATCCCCACCATGTGTTATATATACGGGGCAGTACGGATGGTGTAATGGTTACATTACTGCCTCACAGCGCTGAGGTCATGGGTTCTATCCCCACCATGTGTTATATATACGGGGCAGTACGGACGGTGTAATGGTTAGCATTACTGCCTCACAGCGCTGAGGTCATGGGTTCTATCCCCACCATGTGTTATATATACGAGGCAGTACAGACGGTGTAATGGTTACATTACTGCCTCACAGCACTGACGTCATGGGTTCTATCCCCACCATGTGTTATATATACGGGGCAGTACGGATGGTGTAATGGTTACATTACTGCCTCACAGCACTGAGGTCATGGGTTCTATCCCCACCATGTGTTATATATACGGGGCAGTACGGACGGTGTAATGGTTACATTACTGCCTCACAGCACTGAGGTCATGGGTTCTATCCCCACCATGTGTTATATATACGGGGCAGTACGGACGGTGTAATGGTTATTATTACTGCCTCACAGCGCTGAGGTCATGGGTTCTATTCCCACCATGTGTTATATATACGGGGCAGTACGGACCGTGTAATGGGTACATTACTGCCTTACAGCACTAAGGTCATGGGTTATCCCCACCATGTGTTATATATACGGGGCAGTACGGAAGGTGTAATGGTTACATTACTGCCTCACAGCACTGAGGTCATGGGTTCTATCCCCACCATGTGTTATATATACGGGGCAGTACGGACGGTGTAATGGTTACATTACTGCCTCACAGTACTGAGGTCATGGGTTCTATCCCCACCATGTGTTATATATACAGGGCAGTACGGATGGTGTAATGGTTACATTACTGCCTCACAGCGCTGAGGTCATGGGTTCTATACCCACCATGTGTTATATATACGGGGCAGTACGGACGGTGTAATGGTTACATTACTGCGTCACAGCACTGAGGTCATGGGTTCTATCCCCACCATGTGTTATATATATATATATATATATATATATATATGGGGCAGTACGGATGGTGTAATGGTTACATTACTGCCTCACAGCACTGAGGTCATGGGTTCTATCCCCACCATGTCTTATATATACGGGGCATTACTGCCTCACAGCACATCTGTGTACCCTCTCTGGGTCTCTGCTGCATGTGACACTGTGACCTCTCCTCATACAGACACTACACCCCTAGGTCCTCAGGTCACTGTCCTATCCTGTGTCATCCTGCATATCTAATCGCTCTCAGTGTCCTCTCTCTGGGTCTCTGCTGCATGTGACACTGTGCGGTCTCCTCATACAGACACTACACCCCTAGGTCCTCAGGGCACTGTCCTATCCTGGTGTCATCCTACTTATCTAATCGCTCTCAGTGTCCCCTCTCTGGGTCTCTGCTGCAGGTGACACTGTGACCTCTCCTCATACAGACACTACACCCCTAGGTCCTCAGGTCACTGTCCTATCCTGGTGTCATCCTGCTTATCTAATCGCTATCTGTGTCCCCTCTGTGGGTCACTGCTGCATGTGACACTGTGACCTCTCCTCATACAGACACTACACCCCTAGGTCCTCAGGGCACTGTCCTATCCTGGTGTCATCCTACTTATCTAATCGCTCTCAGTGTCCCCTCTCTGGGTCTCTGCTGCAGGTGACACTGTGACCTCTCCTCATACAGACACTACACCCCTAGGTCCTCAGGTCACTGTCCTATCCTGGTGTCATCCTGCTTATCTAATCGCTATCTGTGTCCCCTCTGTGGGTCACTGCTGCATGTGACACTGTGACCTCCCCTCATACAGGCACTACACCCCTAGGTCCTCAGGTCACTGTCCTATCCTGTGTCATCCTGCATATCTAATCGCTCTCAGTGTCCTCTCTCTGGGTCTCTGCTGCATGTGACACTGTGCGGTCTCCTCATACAGACACTACACCCCTAGGTCCTCAGGGCACTGTCCTATCCTGGTGTCATCCTACTTATCTAATCGCTCTCAGTGTCCCCTCTCTGGGTCTCTGCTGCAGGTGACACTGTGACCTCTCCTCATACAGACACTACACCCCTAGGTCCTCAGGTCACTGTCCTATCCTGGTGTCATCCTGCTTATCTAATCGCTATCTGTGTCCCCTCTGTGGGTCACTGCTGCATGTGACACTGTGACCTCTCCTCATACAGACACTACACCCCTAGGTCCTCAGGTCACTGTCCTATCCTGTGTCATCCTACTTATCTAATCGCTCTCAGTGTCCTCTCTCTGGGTCTCTGCTGCAGGTGACACTGTGACCTCCCCTCATACAGACACTACACCCCTAGGTCCTCAGGTCACTGTCCTATCCTGGTGTCATCCTACTTATCTAATCGCTATCTGTGTCCCCTCTCTGGGTCACTGCTGCATGTGACACTGTGACCTCTCCTCATACAGACACTACACCCCTAGGTCCTCAGGTCACTGTCCTATCCTGGTGTCATCCTGCATATCTAATCACTCTGTGTCCTCTCTCTGGGTCACTGCTGCATGTGACACTGTGACCTCTCCTCATACAGACACTACACCTCTATGTCCTCAGGTCACTGTCCTATCCTCGTGTCATCCTACTTATCTAATCGCTCTGTGTCCACTCACTGTGTCTTTGCTGCATGTGACACTGTGACCTCTCCTCATACAGACACTACACCCCTAGGTCCTCAGGTCACTGTCCTATCCTGGTGTCATCCTACTTATCTAATCGCTCTCAGTGTCCTCTCTCTGGGTCTCTGCTGCATGTGACACTGTGACCTCTCCTCATACAGGCACTACACCCCTAGGTCCTCAGGTCACTGTCCTATCCTGTGTCATCCTACTTATCTAATCGCTATCTGTGTCCTCTCTCTGGGTCACTGCTGCATGTGACACTGTGACCTCCTATACAGACACTACACCCCGAGGTCCTCAGGTCACTGTCCTATCCTGGTGTCATCCTGCTTATCTTATCGCTCTGTGTCCCCTCTCTGGGTCTCTGCTGCCTGTGACACTGTGACCTCCCCTCATACAGACACTACACCCCTAGGTCCTCAGGTCACTGTCCTATCCTGTGTCATCCTACTTATCTAATCGCTATCTGTGTCCCCTCTCTGGGTCTCTGCTGCCTGTGACACTGTGACCTCCCCTCATACAGACACTACACCCCTAGGTCCTCAGGTCACTGTCCTATCCTGGTGTCATCCTGCTTATCTAATCGCTATCTGTGTCCCCTCTCTGGGTCTCTGCTGCATGTGACACTGTGACCTCTCCTCATACAGACACTACACCCCTAGGTCCTCAGGTCACTGTCCTATCCTGTGTCATCCTACTTATCTAATCCGTATCTGTGTCCCCTCTCTGGGTCTTTGCTGCATGTGACACTGTGACCTCCCCTCATACAGACACTACACCCCTAGGTCCTCAGGTCACTGTCCTATCCTGTGTCATCCTGCATATCTAATCACTCTGTTTCCTCTCTCTGGGTCACTGCTGCATGTGACACTGTGACATCTCCTCATACAGGCACTACACCCCTAGGTCCTCAGGTCACTGTCCTATCCTGTGTCATCCTGCTTATCTAATCGCTCTCAGTGTCCTCTCTCTGTGTCTCTGCTGCATGTGACACTGTGACCTCCCCTCATACAGACACTACACCCCTAGGTCCTCAGGGCACTGTCCTATCCTGGTGTCATCCTGCTTATCTAATAGCTATCTGTGTCCCCTCTCTGGGTCTCTGCTGCATGTGACACTGTGCGGTCTCCTCATACAGACACTACACCCCTAGGTCCTCAGGGCACTGTCCTATCCTGTGTCATCCTGCTTATCTAATCGCTATCTGTGTCCCCTCTCTGGGTCACTGCTGCATGTGACACTGTGACCTCTCCTCATACAGGCACTACACCCCTAGGTCCTCAGGGCACTGTCCTATCCTGTGTCATCCTACTTATCTAATCGCTCTGTGTCCCCTCTCTGGGTCTTTGCTGCGTGTGACACTGTGACCTCCCCTCATACAGACACTACACCTCTATTTCCTCAGGTCACTGTCCTATCCTGGTGTCATCCTACTTATCTAATCACTCTGTGTCCCCTCTCTGGGTCTCTGCTACATGTGACACTGTGACCTCCCCTCATACAGACACTACACCCCTAGGTCCTCAGGTCACTGTCCTATCCTGGTGTCATCCTGCTTATCTAATAGCTATCTGTGTCCCCTCTCTGGGTCTCTGCTGCATGTGACACTGTGCGGTCTCCTCATACAGACACTACACCCCTAGGTCCTCAGGGCACTGTCCTATCCTGTGTCATCCTGCTTATCTAATCGCTATCTGTGTCCCCTCTCTGGGTCACTGCTGCATGTGACACTGTGACCTCCTATACAGACACTACACCCCTAGGTCCTCAGGTCACTGTCCTATCCTGGTGTCATCCTACTTATCTAATCGCTATCTGTGTCCTCTCTCTGGGTCACTGCTGCATGTGACACTGTGACCTCTCCTCATACAGACACTACACCCCTAGGTCCTCAGGTCACTGTCCTATCCTGGTGTCATCCTGCTTATCTAATCGCTATCTGTGTCCCCTCTCTGGGTCTCTGCTGCATGTGACACTGTGACCTCTCCTCATACAGACACTACACCCCTAGGTCCTCAGGTCACTGTCCTATCCTGTGTCATCCTACTTATCTAATCGTTATCTGTGTCCTCTCTCTGGGTCTTTGCTGCATGTGACACTGTGACCTCCCCTCCTACAGACACTACACCCCTAGGTCCTCAGGTCACTGTCCTATCCTGGTGTCATCCTACTTATCTAATCGCTATCTGTGTCCTCTCTCTGGGTCACTGCTGCAGGTGACACTGTGACCTCCCCTCATACAGACACTACACCCCTAGGTCCTCAGGTCACTGTCCTATCCTGGTGTCATCCTACTTATCTAATCGCTATCTGTGTCCCCTCTCTGGGTCACTGCTGCATGTGATACTGTGACCTCCCCTCATACAGACACTACACCTCTATGTCCTCAGGTCACTGTCCTATCCTGGTGTCATCCTGTTTATCTAATCGCTATCTGTGTCCCCTCTGTGGGTCACTGCTGCATGTGACACTGTGACCTCTCCTCATACAGACACTACACCCCTAGGTCCTCAGGTCACTGTCCTATCCTGGTGTCATCCTACTTATCTAATCGCTCTCAGTGTCCTCTCTCTGTGTCTCTGCTGCATGTGACACTGTGCGGTCTCCTCATACAGACACTACACCCCTAGTTCCTCAGGTCACTGTCCTATCCTGTGTCGTCCTACTTATCTAATCGCTATCTGTGTCCCCTCTCTGGGTCTCTGCTGCATGTGACACTGTGACCTCTCCTCATACAGACACTACACCCCTAGGTCCTCAGGTCACTGTCCTATCCTGTGTCATCCTGCTTATCTAATCGCTATCTGTGTCCCCTCTGTGGGTCACTGCTGCATGTGACACTGTGACCTCTCCTCATACAGACATTACACCCCTAGGTCCTCAGGTCACTGTCCTATCCTGTGTCATCCTACTTATCTAATCGCTCTCAGTGTCCTCTCTCTGGGTCTCTGCTGCATGTGACACTGTGACCTCCCCTCATACAGGCACTACACCCCTAGGTCCTCAGGTCACTGTCCTATCCTGGTGTCATCCTACTTATCTAATCGCTATCTGTGTCCCCTCTCTGGGTCACTGCTGCATGTGACACTGTGACCTCTCCTCATACAGACACTACACCCCTAGGTCCTCAGGTCACTGTCCTATCCTGGTGTCATCCTGCTTATCTAATCGCTATCTGTGTCCTCTCTCTGGATCTTTGCTGCATGTGACACTGTGACCTCCCCTCATACAGGCACTACACCCCTAGGTCCTCAGGTCACTGTCCTATCCTGGTGTCATCCTACTTATCTAATCGCTCTGTGTCCTCTCTCTGGGTCTTTGCTGCATGTGACACTGTGACCTCTCCTCATACAGACACTACACCCCTAGGTCCTCAGGTCACTGTCCTATCCTGTGTCATCCTACTTATCTAATCGCTATCTGTGTCCCCTCTCTGGGTCTCTGCTGCATGTGACACTGTGACCTCTCCTCATACAGACACTACACCCCTAGGTCCTCAGGTCACTGTCCTATCCTGGTGTCATCCTGCTTATCTAAGCGCTATCTGTGTCCTCTCTCTGGGTCTTTGCTGCATGTGACACTGTGACCTCCCCTCATACAGACACTACACCCCTAGGTCCTCAGGTCACTGTCCTATCCTGTGTCATCCTGCATATCTAATCGCTCTCAGTGTCCTCTCTCTGGGTCTCTGCTGCATGTGACACTGTGACCTCTCCTCATACAGGCACTACACCCCTAGGTCCTCAGGTCACTGTCCTATCCTGTGTCATCCTGCATATCTAATCGCTCTCAGTGTCCCCTCTCTGGGTCTCTGCTGCATGTGACACTGTGACCTCCCCTCCTACAGACACTACACCCCTAGGTCCTCAGGTCACTGTCCTATCCTGGTGTCATCCTGCTTATCTAATCGCTATCTGTGTCCCCTCTCTGGGTCTCTGCTGCATGTGACACTGTGACCTCTCCTCATACAGACACTACACCCCTAGGTCCTCAGGTCACTGTCCTATCCTGTGTCATCCTACTTATCTAATCCGTATCTGTGTCCCCTCTCTGGGTCTTTGCTGCATGTGACACTGTGACCTCCCCTCATACAGACACTACACCCCTAGGTCCTCAGGTCACTGTCCTATCCAGTGTCATCCTGCATATCTAATCACTCTGTGTCCTCTCTCTGGGTCACTGCTGCATGTGACACTGTGACCTCCCCTCATACAGACACTACACCCCTAGGTCCTCAGGGCACTGTCCTATCCTGGTGTCATCCTGCTTATCTAATCGCTATCTGTGTCCCCTCTCTGGGTCACTGCTGCATGTGACACTGTGACCTCCTATACAGACACTACACCCCTAGGTCCTCAGGTCACTGTCCTATCCTGGTGTCATCCTACTTATCTAATCGCTATCTGTGTCCTCTCTCTGGGTCACTGCTGCAGTTGACACTGTGACCTCTCCTCATACAGGCACTACACCCCTAGGTCCTCAGGTCACTGTCCTATCCTGTGTCATCCTACTTATCTAATCGCTATCTGTGTCCCCTCTCTGGGTCTCTGCTGCATGTGACACTGTGACCTCTCCTCATACAGACACTACACCCTTAGATCCTCAGGTCACTGTCCTATCCTGGTGTCATCCTACTTATCTAATCGCTATCTGTGTCCCCTCTCTGGGTCTCTGCTGCATGTGACACTGTGCGGTCTCCTCATACAGACACTACACCCCTAGGTCCTCAGGTCACTGTCCTATCCTGTGTCATCCTACTTATCTAATCGCTATCTGTGTCCTCTCTCTGGGTCACTGCTGCAGGTGACACTGTGACCTCTCCTCATACAGGCACTACACCCCTAGGTCCTCAGGGCACTGTCCTATCCTGGTGTCATCCTACTTATCTAATCGCTATCTGTGTCCCCTCTCTGGGTCACTGCTGCATGTGATACTGTGACCTCCCCTCATACAGACACTACACCTCTATGTCCTCAGGTCACTGTCCTATCCTGGTGTCATCCTGCTTATCTAATCGCTATCTGTGTCCCCTCTGTGGGTCACTGCTGCATGTGACACTGTGACCTCTCCTCATACAGACACTACACCCCTAGGTCCTCAGGTCACTGTCCTATCCTGGTGTCATCCTACTTATCTAATCGCTATCTGTGTCCCCTCTCTGAGTCTCTGCTGCCTGTGACACTGTGACCTCTCCTCATACAGACACTACACCCCTAGATCCTCAGGTCACTGTCCTATCCTGGTGTCATCCTACTTATCTAATCGCTATGTGTCCCCTCTCTGGGTCTCTGCTACATGTGACACTGTGCGGTCTCCTCATACAGACACTACACCCCTAGGTCCTCAGGTCACTGTCCTATCCTGTGTCATCCTGCTTATCTAATCGTTCTGTGTCCCCTCTCTGGGTCTCTGCTGCATGTGACACTGTGACCTCTCCTCATACAGACACTACACCCCTAGGTCCTCAGGTCACTGTCCTATCCTGTGTCATCCTACTTATCTAATCGCTCTCAGTGTCCTCTCTCTGGGTCTCTGCTGCATGTGACACTGTGACCTCCCCTCATACAGACACTACACCCCTAGGTCCTCAGGTCACTGTCCTATCCTGTGTCATCCTACTTATCTAATCGCTCTGTGTCCACTCTCTGGGTCTTTGCTGCATGTGACACTGTGACCTCCCCTCATACAGACACTACACCCCTAGGTCCTCAGGTCACTGTCCTATCCTGTGTCACCCTGCATGTCTAATCGCTCTGTGTCCCCTCTCTGGATCTTTGCTGCATGTGACACTGTGACCTCCCCTCATACAGACACTACACCCCTAGGTCCTCAGGTCACTGTCCTATCCTGGTGTCGTCCTACTTATCTAATCGCTATCTGTGTCCCCTCTCTGGGTCTTTGCTGCCTGTGACACTGTGACCTCTCCTCATACAGACACTACACCCCTAGGTCCTCAGGTCACTGTCCTATCCTGGTGTCATCCTACTTATCTAATCCGTATCTGTGTCCCCTCTCTGGGTCTTTGCTGCATGTGACACTGTGACCTCTCCTCATACAGAAACTACACCCCTAGGTCCTCAGGTCACTGTCCTATCCTGTGTCATCCTACTTATCTAATCGCTATCTGTGTCCCCTCTCTGGGTCTCTGCTGCATGTGACACTGTGACCTCCCCTCATACAGACACTACACCCCTAGGTCCTCAGGTCACTGTCCTATCCTGTGTCACCCTGCATATCTAATCGCTCTGTGTCCCCTCTCTGGATCTTTGCTGCATGTGACACTGTGACCTCCCCTCATACAGACACTACATCCCTAGGTCCTCAGGTCACTGTCCTATCCTGGTGTCATCCTATTTATCTAATCACTCTGTGTCCTCTCTCTGGGTCTTTGCTGCATGTGACACTGTGACCTCTCCTCATACAGACACTACATCCCTAGGTCCTCAGGTCACTGTACTATCCTGGTGTCACCTGCTTATCTAATCGCTCTGTGTCCTCTCTCTGGGTCTTTGCTGCCTGTGACACTGTGACCTCCCCTCATACAGACACTACACCCTTAGGTCCTCAGGTCACTGTCCTATCCTGGTGTCATCCTACTTATCTAATCGCTATCTGTGTCCTCTCTCTGGGTCACTGCTGCATGTGACACTGTGACCTCTCCTCATACAGACACTACTCCCTTAGGTCCTCAGGTCACTGTCCTATCCTGGTGTCATCCTGCTTATCTAATCGCTCTCAGTGTCCACTCTCTGGGTCACTGCTGCATGTGACACTGTGACCTCCCCTCATACAGGCACTACACCCCTAGGTCCTCAGGTCACTGTCCTATCCTGTGTCATCCTGCTTATCTAATCGCTATCTGTGTCCCCTCTGTGGGTCACTGCTGCGTGTGACACTGTGACCTCTCCTCATACAGACACTACACCCCTAGGTCCTCAGGTCACTGTCCTATCCTGTGTCATCCTACTTATCTAATCGCTATCTGTGTCCTCTTTCTGGGTGTCTGCTGCATGTGACACTGTGACCTCCCCTCATACAGACACTACACCCCTAGGTCCTCAGGGCACTGTCCTATCCTGGTGTCATCCTGCTTATCTAATCGCTATCTGTGTCCCCTCTCTGGGTCACTGCTGCATGTGACACTGTGACCTCCTATACAGACACTACACCCCTAGGTCCTCAGGTCACTGTCCTATCCTGGTGTCATCCTACTTATCTAATCGCTATCTGTGTCCTCTCTCTGGGTCACTGCTGCAGTTGACACTGTGACCTCTCCTCATACAGGCACTACACCCCTAGGTCCTCAGGGCACTGTCCTATCCTGGTGTCATCCTGCTTATCTAATGGCTATCTGTGTCCCCTCTCTGGGTCTCTGCTGCATGTGACACTGTGACCTCTCCTCATACAGACACTACACCCTTAGATCCTCAGGTCACTGTCCTATCCTGGTGTCATCCTACTTATCTAATCGCTATCTGTGTCCCCTCTCTGGGTCTCTGCTGCATGTGACACTGTGCGGTCTCCTCATACAGACACTACACCCCTAGGTCCTCAGGTCACTGTCCTATCCTGTGTCATCCTACTTATCTAATCGCTATCTGTGTCCTCTCTCTGGGTCACTGCTGCAGGTGACACTGTGACCTCTCCTCATACAGGCACTACACCCCTAGGTCCTCAGGGCACTGTCCTATCCTGGTGTCATCCTACTTATCTAATCGCTATCTGTGTCCCCTCTCTGGGTCACTGCTGCATGTGATACTGTGACCTCCCCTCATACAGACACTACACCTCTATGTCCTCAGGTCACTGTCCTATCCTGGTGTCATCCTGCTTATCTAATCGCTATCTGTGTCCCCTCTGTGGGTCACTGCTGCATGTGACACTGTGACCTCTCCTCATACAGACACTACACCCCTAGGTCCTCAGGTCACTGTCCTATCCTGGTGTCATCCTACTTATCTAATCGCTATCTGTGTCCCCTCTCTGAGTCTCTGCTGCCTGTGACACTGTGACCTCTCCTCATACAGACACTACACCCCTAGATCCTCAGGTCACTGTCCTATCCTGGTGTCATCCTACTTATCTAATCGCTATGTGTCCCCTCTCTGGGTCTCTGCTACATGTGACACTGTGCGGTCTCCTCATACAGACACTACACCCCTAGGTCCTCAGGTCACTGTCCTATCCTGTGTCATCCTGCTTATCTAATCGTTCTGTGTCCCCTCTCTGGGTCTCTGCTGCATGTGACACTGTGACCTCTCCTCATACAGACACTACACCCCTAGGTCCTCAGGTCACTGTCCTATCCTGTGTCATCCTACTTATCTAATCGCTCTCAGTGTCCTCTCTCTGGGTCTCTGCTGCATGTGACACTGTGACCTCCCCTCATACAGACACTACACCCCTAGGTCCTCAGGTCACTGTCCTATCCTGTGTCATCCTACTTATCTAATCGCTCTGTGTCCACTCTCTGGGTCTTTGCTGCATGTGACACTGTGACCTCCCCTCATACAGACACTACACCCCTAGGTCCTCAGGTCACTGTCCTATCCTGTGTCACCCTGCATGTCTAATCGCTCTGTGTCCCCTCTCTGGATCTTTGCTGCATGTGACACTGTGACCTCCCCTCATACAGACACTACATCCCTAGGTCCTCAGGTCACTGTCCTATCCTGTGTCATCCTACTTATCTAATCGCTATCAGTGTCCCCTCTCTGGGTCACTGCTGCCTGTGACACTGTGACCTCTCCTCATACAGACACTACACCCCTAGGTCCTCAGGTCACTGTCCTATCCTGGTGTCATCCTACTTATCTAATCGCTCTGTGTCCACTCTCTGGGTCTTTGCTGCATGTGACACTGTGACCTCCCCTCATACAGACACTACACCCCTAGGTCCTCAGGTCACTGTCCTATCCTGGTGTCGTCCTACTTATCTAATCGCTATCTGTGTCCCCTCTCTGGGTCTTTGCTGCCTGTGACACTGTGACCTCTCCTCATACAGACACTACACCCCTAGGTCCTCAGGTCACTGTCCTATCCTGGTGTCATCCTACTTATCTAATCCGTATCTGTGTCCCCTCTCTGGGTCTTTGCTGCATGTGACACTGTGACCTCTCCTCATACAGAAACTACACCCCTAGGTCCTCAGGTCACTGTCCTATCCTGTGTCATCCTACTTATCTAATCGCTATCTGTGTCCCCTCTCTGGGTCTCTGCTGCATGTGACACTGTGACCTCCCCTCATACAGACACTACACCCCTAGGTCCTCAGGTCACTGTCCTATCCTGTGTCATCCTACTTATCTAATCGCTATCTGTGTCCCCTCTCTGGGTCTCTGCTGCATGTGACACTGTGACCTCCCCTCATACAGACACTACACCCCTAGGTCCTCAGGTCACTGTCCTATCCTGTGTCACCCTGCATATCTAATCGCTCTGTGTCCCCTCTCTGGATCTTTGCTGCATGTGACACTGTGACCTCCCCTCATACAGACACTACATCCCTAGGTCCTCAGGTCACTGTCCTATCCTGGTGTCATCCTATTTATCTAATCACTCTGTGTCCTCTCTCTGGGTCTTTGCTGCATGTGACACTGTGACCTCTCCTCATACAGACACTACATCCCTAGGTCCTCAGGTCACTGTACTATCCTGGTGTCACCTGCTTATCTAATCGCTCTGTGTCCTCTCTCTGGGTCTTTGCTGCCTGTGACACTGTGACCTCCCCTCATACAGACACTACACCCTTAGGTCCTCAGGTCACTGTCCTATCCTGGTGTCATCCTACTTATCTAATCGCTATCTGTGTCCTCTCTCTGGGTCACTGCTGCATGTGACACTGTGACCTCTCCTCATACAGACACTACTCCCTTAGGTCCTCAGGTCACTGTCCTATCCTGGTGTCATCCTGCTTATCTAATCGCTCTCAGTGTCCACTCTCTGGGTCACTGCTGCATGTGACACTGTGACCTCCCCTCATACAGGCACTACACCCCTAGGTCCTCAGGTCACTGTCCTATCCTGTGTCATCCTGCTTATCTAATCGCTATCTGTGTCCCCTCTGTGGGTCACTGCTGCGTGTGACACTGTGACCTCTCCTCATACAGACACTACACCCCTAGGTCCTCAGGTCACTGTCCTATCCTGTGTCATCCTACTTATCTAATCGCTATCTGTGTCCTCTTTCTGGGTGTCTGCTGCATGTGACACTGTGACCTCCCCTCATACAGACACTACACCCCTAGGTCCTCAGGTCACTGTCCTATCCTGTGTCATCCTGCTTATCTAATCGCTATCTGTGTCCCCTCTGTGGGTCACTGCTGCATGTGACACTGTGACCTCTCCTCATACAGACACTACACCCCTAGGTCCTCAGGTCACTGTCCTATCCTGTGTCATCCTACTTATCTAATCGCTCTGTGTCCTCTCTCTGGGTCTTTGCTGCATGTGACACTGTGACCTCCCCTCATACAGGCACTACACCCTAGGTCCTCAGGTCACTGTCCTATCCTGTGTCATCCTACTTATCTAATCGCTCTCAGTGTCCTCTCTCTGGGTCTTTGCTTCATGTGACACTGTGACCTCCCCTCATACAGGCACAACACCCCTAGGTCCTCAGGTCACTGTCCTATCCTGCGTCATCCTGCATATCTAATCGCTATCTGTGTGCCCTCTCTGGGTCACTGCTGCATGTGACACTGTGACCTCCCCTCATACAGACACTACACCCCTAGGTCCTCAGGGCACTGTCCTATCCTGGTGTCATCCTACTTATCTAATCGCTCTCTGTGTCCCCTCTCTGGGTCTCTGCTACATGTTACACTGTGTGGTCTCCTCATACAGGCACTACACCCCTAGGTCCTCAGGTCACTGTCCTATCCTGTGTCATCCTACTTATCTAATCGTTATCTGTGTCCCCTCTCTGGGTCACTGCTGCATGTGACACTGTGACCTCCTATACAGACACTACACCCCGAGGTCCTCAGGTCACTGTCCTATCCTGGTTTCATCCTGCTTATCTAATCGCTCTGTGTCCCCTCTCTGGGTCTCTGCTGCCTGTGACACTGTGACCTCTCCTCATACAGACACTATACCCCTAGGTCCTCAGGTCACTGTCCTATCCTGTGTCATCCTACTTATCTAATCGCTATCTGTGTCCCCTCTCTGGGTCTCTGCTGCATGTGACACTGTGACCTCCCCTCATACAGACACTACACCCCTAGGTCCTCAGGTCACTGTCCTATCCTGGTGTCATCCTACTTATCTAATCGCTCTCAGTGTCCTCTCTCTGGGTCTTTGCTGCATGTGACACTGTGACCTCCCCTCATACAGACACTACACCCCTAGGTCCTCAGGGCACTGTCCTATCCTGGTGTCATCCTACTTATCTAATTGCTATCGGTGTCCTCTCTCTGGGTCTCTGCTACATGTGACACTGTGACCTCCCCTCATACAGACACTACACCCTTAGGTCCTCAGGTCACTGTCCTATCCTGGTGTCATCCTACTTATCTAATTGCTATCGGTGTCCTCTCTCTGGGTCTCTGCTACATGTGACACTGTGACCTCCCCTCATACAGACACTACACCCCTAGGTCCTCAGGTCACTGTCCTATCCTGGTGTCATCCTACTTATCTAATCGCTCTCAGTGTCCTCTCTCTGGGTCTTTGCTGCATGTGACACTGTGACCTCCCCTCATACAGACACTACACCCCTAGGTCCTCAGGGCACTGTCCTATCCTGGTGTCATCCTGCTTATCTAATCGCTCTCAGTGTCCACTCTCTGGGTCACTGCTGCGTGTGACACTGTGACCTCTCCTCATACAGACACTACACCCCTAGGTCCTCAGGTCACTGTCCTATCCTGTGTCATCCTACTTATCTAATCGCTATCTGTGTCCTCTTTCTGGGTGTCTGCTGCATGTGACACTGTGACCTCTCCTCATACAGGCACAACACCCCTAGGTCCTCAGGTCACTGTCCTATCCTGGTGTCATCCTACTTATCTAATCGCTATCTGTGTCCTCTCTCTGGGTCTTTGCTGCATGTGACACTGTGACCTCCCCTCATACAGACACTACATCCCTAGGTCCTCAGGTCACTGTCCTATCCTGTGTCACCCTGCATATCTAATCGCTCTGTGTCCCCTCTCTGGATCTTTGCTGCATGTGACACTGTGACCTCCCCTCATACAGACACTATACCCCTAGGTCCTCAGGTCCCTGTCCTATCCTGGTGTCATCCTGCTTATCTAATCGCTCTCAGTGTCCACTCTCTGGGTCACTGCTGCGTGTGACACTGTGACCTCTCCTCATACAGACACTACACCCCTAGGTCCTCAGGTCACTGTCCTATCCTGTGTCATCCTACTTATCTAATCGCTATCTGTGTCCTCTTTCTGGGTGTCTGCTGCATGTGACACTGTGACCTCTCCTCATACAGACACTACACCCCTAGGTCCTCAGGGCACTGTCCTATCCTGTGTCATCCTACTTATCTAATCGCTATCTGTGTCCCCTCTCTGGGTCACTGCTGCATGTGACACTGTGACCTCCCCTCATACAGACACTACACCCCTAGGTCCTCAGGTCCCTGTCCTATCCTGGTGTCATCCTACTTATCTAATCGCTCTCAGTGTCCCCTCTCTGGGTCTCTGCTACATGTTACACTGTGCGGTCTCCTCATACAGGCACTACACCCCTAGGTCCTCAGGTCACTGTCCTATCCTGTGTCATCCTACTTATCTAATCGCTCTCTGTGTCCCCTCTCTGGGTCTCTGCTACATGTTACACTGTGTGGTCTCCTCATACAGACACTACACCCCTAGGTCCTCAGGTCACTGTCCTATCCTGGTGTCATCCTACTTATCTAATCGCTCTCAGTGTCCTCTCTCTGGGTCTTTGCTGCATGTGACACTGTGACCTCCCCTCATACAGACACTACACCCCTAGGTCCTCAGGTCACTGTCCTATCCTGGTGTCATCCTACTTATCTAATCGCTCTCAGTGTCCTCTCTCTGGGTCTTTGCTGCATGTGACACTGTGACCTCCCCTCATACAGACACTACACCCCTAGGTCCTCAGGGCACTGTCCTATCCTGGTGTCATCCTACTTATCTAATTGCTATCGGTGTCCTCTCTCTGGGTCTCTGCTACATGTGACACTGTGACCTCCCCTCATACAGACACTACACCCCTAGGTCCTCAGGTCACTGTCCTATCCTGTGTCATCCTACTTATCTAATCGCTATCTGTGTCCCCTCTCTGTGTCTCTGCTGCATGTGACACTGTGACCTCTCCTCATACAGACACTACACCCCTAGGTCCTCAGGTCACTGTCCTATCCTGTGTCATCCTACTTATCTAATCGCTATCTGTGTCCTCTTTCTGGGTGTCTGCTGCATGTGACACTGTGACCTCTCCTCATACAGACACTACACCCCTAGGTCCTCAGGGCACTGTCCTATCCTGTGTCATCCTACTTATCTAATCGCTATCTGTGTCCCCTCTCTGGGTCACTGCTGCATGTGACACTGTGACCTCCCCTCATACAGACACTACACCCCTAGGTCCTCAGGTCCCTGTCCTATCCTGTGTCATCCTGCATATCTAATCGCTCTCTGTGTCCCCTCTCTGGGTCTCTGCTACATGTTACACTGTGCGGTCTCCTCATACAGGCACTACACCCCTAGGTCCTCAGGTCACTGTCCTATCCTGTGTCATCCTACTTATCTAATCGTTATCTGTGTCCCCTCTCTGGGTCACTGCTGCATGTGACACTGTGACCTCCTATACAGACACTACACCCCTAGGTCCTCAGGTCACTGTCCTATCCTGGTTTCATCCTGCTTATCTAATCGCTCTGTGTCCCCTCTCTGGGTCACTGCTGCATGTGACACTGTGACCTCCTATACAGACACTACACCCCTAGGTCCTCAGGGCACTGTCCTATCCTGGTGTCATCCTACTTATC
Source organism: Crinia signifera (assembly GCF_055691185.1). NCBI lineage: Eukaryota > Metazoa > Chordata > Amphibia > Anura > Myobatrachidae > Crinia > Crinia signifera. The sequence goes on along the minus strand of NC_139221.1, from coordinate 329,062 downwards.
TAATCGCTATCGGTGTCCTCTCTTTGGGTCTCTGCCACATGTGACACTGTGACCTCCCCTCATACAGACACTACACCCCTAGGTCCTCAGGTCACTGTCCTATCCTGTGTCATCCTACTTATCTAATCGCTATCTGTGTCCCCTCTCTGGGTCACTGCTGCATGTGACACTGTGACCTCCTATACAGACACTACACCCCTAGGTCCTCAGGTCACTGTCCTATCCTGGTGTCATCCTGCTTATCTAATCGCTATCTGTGTCCCCTCTCTGGGTCTCTGCTGCCTGTGACACTGTGACCTTTCCTCATACAGACACTACACCCCTAGGTCCTCAGGTCACTGTCCTATCCTGTGTCATCCTATTTATCTAATCGCTATCTGTGTCCTCTCTCTGGGTCACTGCTGCATGTGACACTGTGACCTCTCCTCATACAGACACTACATCCCTAGGTCCTCAGGTCACTGTCCTATCCTGTGTCATCCTATTTATCTAATCGCTATCTGTGTCCTCTCTCTGGGTCTCTGCTGCATGTGACACTGTGACCTCCCCTCATACAGACACTACATCCCTAGGTCCTCAGGTCACTGTACTATACTGGTGTCGTCCTACTTATCTAATCGCTATCTGTGTCCCCTCTCTGGGTCTCTGCTTCATGTGACACTGTGACCTCTCCTCATACAGACACTACACCCCTAGGTCCTCAGGTCACTGTCCTATCCTGTGTCATCCTGCTTATCTAATCGTTATCTGTGTCCTCTCTCTGGGTCACTGCTGCATGTGACACTGTGACCTCCCCTCATACAGACACTACACCCCTAGGTCCTCAGGTCACTGTCCTATCCTGGTATCATCCTACTTATCTAATAGCTATCTGTGTCCCCTCTCTGGGTCTCTGCTGCATGTGACACTGTGACCTCCCCTCATACAGGCACTACACCCCTAGGTCCTCAGGTCACTGTCCTATCCTGGTGTCATCCTGCTTATCTAATCGTTATCTGTGTCCCCTCTCTGGGTCTCTGCTGCCTGTGACACTGTGACCTCTCCTCATACAGACACTACACCCCTAGGTCCTCAGGGCACTGTCCTATCCTGGTGTCATCCTACTTATCTAATCGCTCTGTGTCCTCTCTCTGGGTCTTTGCTGCATGTGACACTGTGACCTCCCCTCATACAGACACTACACCCCTAGGTCCTCAGGGCACTGTACTATCCTGGTGTCGTCCTACTTATCTAATCGCTATCTGTGTCCCCTCTCTGGGTCTCTGCTGTATGTGACACTGTGACCTCCCCTCATACAGACACTACACCCCTAGGTCCTCAGGTCACTGTCCTATCCTGTGTCATCCTACTTATCTAATCGCTATCTGTGTCCCCTCTCTGGGTCTCTGCTGCATGTGACACTGTGCGGTCTCCTCATACAGACACTACACCCCTAGGTCCTCAGGGCACTGTCCTATCCTGGTGTCATCCTACTTATCTAATCGCTCTCAGTGTCCCCTCTCTGGGTCTCTGCTGCAGGTGACACTGTGACCTCTCCTCATACAGACACTACACCCCTAGGTCCTCAGGTCACTGTCCTATCCTGGTGTCATCCTGCTTATCTAATCGCTATCTGTGTCCCCTCTGTGGGTCACTGCTGCATGTGACACTGTGACCTCTCCTCATACAGACACTACACCCCTAGGTCCTCAGGTCACTGTCCTATCCTGTGTCATCCTACTTATCTAATCGCTCTCAGTGTCCTCTCTCTGGGTCTCTGCTGCAGGTGACACTGTGACCTCCCCTCATACAGACACTACACCCCTAGGTCCTCAGGTCACTGTCCTATCCTGGTGTCATCCTACTTATCTAATCGCTATCTGTGTCCCCTCTCTGGGTCACTGCTGCATGTGACACTGTGACCTCTCCTCATACAGACACTACACCCCTAGGTCCTCAGGTCACTGTCCTATCCTGGTGTCATCCTGCATATCTAATCACTCTGTGTCCTCTCTCTGGGTCACTGCTGCATGTGACACTGTGACCTCTCCTCATACAGACACTACACCTCTATGTCCTCAGGTCACTGTCCTATCCTCGTGTCATCCTACTTATCTAATCGCTCTGTGTCCACTCACTGTGTCTTTGCTGCATGTGACACTGTGACCTCTCCTCATACAGACACTACACCCCTAGGTCCTCAGGTCACTGTCCTATCCTGGTGTCATCCTACTTATCTAATCGCTCTCAGTGTCCTCTCTCTGGGTCTCTGCTGCATGTGACACTGTGACCTCTCCTCATACAGGCACTACACCCCTAGGTCCTCAGGTCACTGTCCTATCCTGTGTCATCCTACTTATCTAATCGCTATCTGTGTCCTCTCTCTGGGTCACTGCTGCATGTGACACTGTGACCTCCTATACAGACACTACACCCCGAGGTCCTCAGGTCACTGTCCTATCCTGGTGTCATCCTGCTTATCTTATCGCTCTGTGTCCCCTCTCTGGGTCTCTGCTGCCTGTGACACTGTGACCTCCCCTCATACAGACACTACACCCCTAGGTCCTCAGGTCACTGTCCTATCCTGTGTCATCCTACTTATCTAATCGCTATCTGTGTCCCCTCTCTGGGTCTCTGCTGCCTGTGACACTGTGACCTCCCCTCATACAGACACTACACCCCTAGGTCCTCAGGTCACTGTCCTATCCTGGTGTCATCCTGCTTATCTAATCGCTATCTGTGTCCCCTCTCTGGGTCTCTGCTGCATGTGACACTGTGACCTCTCCTCATACAGACACTACACCCCTAGGTCCTCAGGTCACTGTCCTATCCTGTGTCATCCTACTTATCTAATCCGTATCTGTGTCCCCTCTCTGGGTCTTTGCTGCATGTGACACTGTGACCTCCCCTCATACAGACACTACACCCCTAGGTCCTCAGGTCACTGTCCTATCCTGTGTCATCCTGCATATCTAATCACTCTGTTTCCTCTCTCTGGGTCACTGCTGCATGTGACACTGTGACCTCTCCTCATACAGACACTACACCCCTAGGTCCTCAGGGCACTGTCCTATCCTGGTGTCATCCTGCTTATCTAATAGCTATCTGTGTCCCCTCTCTGGGTCTCTGCTGCATGTGACACTGTGCGGTCTCCTCATACAGACACTACACCCCTAGGTCCTCAGGGCACTGTCCTATCCTGTGTCATCCTGCTTATCTAATCGCTATCTGTGTCCCCTCTCTGGGTCACTGCTGCATGTGACACTGTGACCTCTCCTCATACAGGCACTACACCCCTAGGTCCTCAGGGCACTGTCCTATCCTGTGTCATCCTACTTATCTAATCGCTCTGTGTCCCCTCTCTGGGTCTTTGCTGCGTGTGACACTGTGACCTCCCCTCATACAGACACTACACCTCTATTTCCTCAGGTCACTGTCCTATCCTGGTGTCATCCTACTTATCTAATCACTCTGTGTCCCCTCTCTGGGTCTCTGCTACATGTGACACTGTGACCTCCCCTCATACAGACACTACACCCCTAGGTCCTCAGGTCACTGTCCTATCCTGGTGTCATCCTGCTTATCTAATAGCTATCTGTGTCCCCTCTCTGGGTCTCTGCTGCATGTGACACTGTGCGGTCTCCTCATACAGACACTACACCCCTAGGTCCTCAGGGCACTGTCCTATCCTGTGTCATCCTGCTTATCTAATCGCTATCTGTGTCCCCTCTCTGGGTCACTGCTGCATGTGACACTGTGACCTCCTATACAGACACTACACCCCTAGGTCCTCAGGTCACTGTCCTATCCTGGTGTCATCCTACTTATCTAATCGCTATCTGTGTCCTCTCTCTGGGTCACTGCTGCATGTGACACTGTGACCTCTCCTCATACAGACACTACACCCCTAGGTCCTCAGGTCACTGTCCTATCCTGGTGTCATCCTGCTTATCTAATCGCTATCTGTGTCCCCTCTCTGGGTCTCTGCTGCATGTGACACTGTGACCTCTCCTCATACAGACACTACACCCCTAGGTCCTCAGGTCACTGTCCTATCCTGTGTCATCCTACTTATCTAATCGTTATCTGTGTCCTCTCTCTGGGTCTTTGCTGCATGTGACACTGTGACCTCTCCTCATACAGGCACTACACCCCTATGTCCTCAGGTCACTGTCCTATCCTGGTGTCATCCTACTTATCTAATCGCTATCTGTGTCCTCTCTCTGGGTCACTGCTGCAGGTGACACTGTGACCTCCCCTCATACAGACACTACACCCCTAGGTCCTCAGGTCACTGTCCTATCCTGGTGTCATCCTACTTATCTAATCGCTATCTGTGTCCCCTCTCTGGGTCACTGCTGCATGTGATACTGTGACCTCCCCTCATACAGACACTACACCTCTATGTCCTCAGGTCACTGTCCTATCCTGGTGTCATCCTGCTTATCTAATCGCTATCTGTGTCCCCTCTGTGGGTCACTGCTGCATGTGACACTGTGACCTCTCCTCATACAGACACTACACCCCTAGGTCCTCAGGTCACTGTCCTATCCTGGTGTCATCCTACTTATCTAATCGCTCTCAGTGTCCTCTCTCTGTGTCTCTGCTGCATGTGACACTGTGCGGTCTCCTCATACAGACACTACACCCCTAGTTCCTCAGGTCACTGTCCTATCCTGTGTCGTCCTACTTATCTAATCGCTATCTGTGTCCCCTCTCTGGGTCTCTGCTGCATGTGACACTGTGACCTCTCCTCATACAGACACTACACCCCTAGGTCCTCAGGTCACTGTCCTATCCTGTGTCATCCTGCTTATCTAATCGCTATCTGTGTCCCCTCTGTGGGTCACTGCTGCATGTGACACTGTGACCTCTCCTCATACAGACATTACACCCCTAGGTCCTCAGGTCACTGTCCTATCCTGTGTCATCCTACTTATCTAATCGCTCTCAGTGTCCTCTCTCTGGGTCTCTGCTGCATGTGACACTGTGACCTCCCCTCATACAGGCACTACACCCCTAGGTCCTCAGGTCACTGTCCTATCCTGGTGTCATCCTACTTATCTAATCGCTATCTGTGTCCCCTCTCTGGGTCACTGCTGCATGTGACACTGTGACCTCTCCTCATACAGACACTACACCCCTAGGTCCTCAGGTCACTGTCCTATCCTGGTGTCATCCTGCTTATCTAATCGCTATCTGTGTCCTCTCTCTGGATCTTTGCTGCATGTGACACTGTGACCTCCCCTCATACAGGCACTACACCCCTAGGTCCTCAGGTCACTGTCCTATCCTGGTGTCATCCTACTTATCTAATCGCTCTGTGTCCTCTCTCTGGGTCTTTGCTGCATGTGACACTGTGACCTCTCCTCATACAGACACTACACCCCTAGGTCCTCAGGTCACTGTCCTATCCTGTGTCATCCTACTTATCTAATCGCTATCTGTGTCCCCTCTCTGGGTCTCTGCTGCATGTGACACTGTGACCTCTCCTCATACAGACACTACACCCTTAGGTCCTCAGGTCACTGTCCTATCCTGTGTCATCCTACTTATCTAATCACTCTGTGTCCTCTCTCTGGGTCACTGCTGCATGTGACACTGTGACCTCTCCTCATACAGACACTACACCTCTATGTCCTCAGGTCACTGTCCTATCCTGGTGTCATCCTACTTATCTAATCGCTCTCAGTGTCCACTCACTGTGTCTTTGCTGCATGTGACACTGTGACCTCTCCTCATACAGACACTACACCCCTAGGTCCTCAGGTCACTGTCCTATCCTGTGTCATCCTGCATATCTAATCGCTCTCAGTGTCCTCTCTCTGGGTCTCTGCTGCATGTGACACTGTGACCTCTCCTCATACAGGCACTACACCCCTAGGTCCTCAGGTCACTTTCCTATCCTGTGTCATCCTGCATATCTAATCGCTCTCAGTGTCCCCTCTCTGGGTCTCTGCTGCATGTGACACTGTGACCTCCCCTCCTACAGACACTACACCCCTAGGTCCTCAGGTCACTGTCCTATCCTGGTGTCATCCTGCTTATCTAATCGCTATCTGTGTCCCCTCTCTGGGTCTCTGCTGCATGTGACACTGTGACCTCTCCTCATACAGACACTACACCCCTAGGTCCTCAGGTCACTGTCCTATCCTGTGTCATCCTACTTATCTAATCCGTATCTGTGTCCCCTCTCTGGGTCTTTGCTGCATGTGACACTGTGACCTCCCCTCATACAGACACTACACCCCTAGGTCCTCAGGTCACTGTCCTATCCAGTGTCATCCTGCATATCTAATCACTCTGTGTCCTCTCTCTGGGTCACTGCTGCATGTGACACTGTGACCTCCCCTCATACAGACACTACACCCCTAGGTCCTCAGGGCACTGTCCTATCCTGGTGTCATCCTGCTTATCTAATCGCTATCTGTGTCCCCTCTCTGGGTCACTGCTGCATGTGACACTGTGACCTCCTATACAGACACTACACCCCTAGGTCCTCAGGTCACTGTCCTATCCTGGTGTCATCCTACTTATCTAATCGCTATCTGTGTCCTCTCTCTGGGTCACTGCTGCAGTTGACACTGTGACCTCTCCTCATACAGGCACTACACCCCTAGGTCCTCAGGTCACTGTCCTATCCTGTGTCATCCTACTTATCTAATCGCTATCTGTGTCCCCTCTCTGGGTCTCTGCTGCATGTGACACTGTGACCTCTCCTCATACAGACACTACACCCTTAGATCCTCAGGTCACTGTCCTATCCTGGTGTCATCCTACTTATCTAATCGCTATCTGTGTCCCCTCTCTGGGTCTCTGCTGCATGTGACACTGTGCGGTCTCCTCATACAGACACTACACCCCTAGGTCCTCAGGTCACTGTCCTATCCTGTGTCATCCTACTTATCTAATCGCTATCTGTGTCCTCTCTCTGGGTCACTGCTGCAGGTGACACTGTGACCTCTCCTCATACAGGCACTACACCCCTAGGTCCTCAGGGCACTGTCCTATCCTGGTGTCATCCTACTTATCTAATCGCTATCTGTGTCCCCTCTCTGGGTCACTGCTGCATGTGATACTGTGACCTCCCCTCATACAGACACTACACCTCTATGTCCTCAGGTCACTGTCCTATCCTGGTGTCATCCTGCTTATCTAATCGCTATCTGTGTCCCCTCTGTGGGTCACTGCTGCATGTGACACTGTGACCTCTCCTCATACAGACACTACACCCCTAGGTCCTCAGGTCACTGTCCTATCCTGGTGTCATCCTACTTATCTAATCGCTATCTGTGTCCCCTCTCTGAGTCTCTGCTGCCTGTGACACTGTGACCTCTCCTCATACAGACACTACACCCCTAGATCCTCAGGTCACTGTCCTATCCTGGTGTCATCCTACTTATCTAATCGCTATGTGTCCCCTCTCTGGGTCTCTGCTACATGTGACACTGTGCGGTCTCCTCATACAGACACTACACCCCTAGGTCCTCAGGTCACTGTCCTATCCTGTGTCATCCTGCTTATCTAATCGTTCTGTGTCCCCTCTCTGGGTCTCTGCTGCATGTGACACTGTGACCTCTCCTCATACAGACACTACACCCCTAGGTCCTCAGGTCACTGTCCTATCCTGTGTCATCCTACTTATCTAATCGCTCTCAGTGTCCTCTCTCTGGGTCTCTGCTGCATGTGACACTGTGACCTCCCCTCATACAGACACTACACCCCTAGGTCCTCAGGTCACTGTCCTATCCTGTGTCATCCTACTTATCTAATCGCTCTGTGTCCACTCTCTGGGTCTTTGCTGCATGTGACACTGTGACCTCCCCTCATACAGACACTACACCCCTAGGTCCTCAGGTCACTGTCCTATCCTGTGTCACCCTGCATGTCTAATCGCTCTGTGTCCCCTCTCTGGATCTTTGCTGCATGTGACACTGTGACCTCCCCTCATACAGACACTACACCCCTAGGTCCTCAGGTCACTGTCCTATCCTGGTGTCGTCCTACTTATCTAATCGCTATCTGTGTCCCCTCTCTGGGTCTTTGCTGCCTGTGACACTGTGACCTCTCCTCATACAGACACTACACCCCTAGGTCCTCAGGTCACTGTCCTATCCTGGTGTCATCCTACTTATCTAATCCGTATCTGTGTCCCCTCTCTGGGTCTTTGCTGCATGTGACACTGTGACCTCTCCTCATACAGAAACTACACCCCTAGGTCCTCAGGTCACTGTCCTATCCTGTGTCATCCTACTTATCTAATCGCTATCTGTGTCCCCTCTCTGGGTCTCTGCTGCATGTGACACTGTGACCTCCCCTCATACAGACACTACACCCCTAGGTCCTCAGGTCACTGTCCTATCCTGTGTCACCCTGCATATCTAATCGCTCTGTGTCCCCTCTCTGGATCTTTGCTGCATGTGACACTGTGACCTCCCCTCATACAGACACTACATCCCTAGGTCCTCAGGTCACTGTCCTATCCTGGTGTCATCCTATTTATCTAATCACTCTGTGTCCTCTCTCTGGGTCTTTGCTGCATGTGACACTGTGACCTCTCCTCATACAGACACTACATCCCTAGGTCCTCAGGTCACTGTACTATCCTGGTGTCACCTGCTTATCTAATCGCTCTGTGTCCTCTCTCTGGGTCTTTGCTGCCTGTGACACTGTGACCTCCCCTCATACAGACACTACACCCTTAGGTCCTCAGGTCACTGTCCTATCCTGGTGTCATCCTACTTATCTAATCGCTATCTGTGTCCTCTCTCTGGGTCACTGCTGCATGTGACACTGTGACCTCTCCTCATACAGACACTACTCCCTTAGGTCCTCAGGTCACTGTCCTATCCTGGTGTCATCCTGCTTATCTAATCGCTCTCAGTGTCCACTCTCTGGGTCACTGCTGCATGTGACACTGTGACCTCCCCTCATACAGGCACTACACCCCTAGGTCCTCAGGTCACTGTCCTATCCTGTGTCATCCTGCTTATCTAATCGCTATCTGTGTCCCCTCTGTGGGTCACTGCTGCGTGTGACACTGTGACCTCTCCTCATACAGACACTACACCCCTAGGTCCTCAGGTCACTGTCCTATCCTGTGTCATCCTACTTATCTAATCGCTATCTGTGTCCTCTTTCTGGGTGTCTGCTGCATGTGACACTGTGACCTCCCCTCATACAGACACTACACCCCTAGGTCCTCAGGGCACTGTCCTATCCTGGTGTCATCCTGCTTATCTAATCGCTATCTGTGTCCCCTCTCTGGGTCACTGCTGCATGTGACACTGTGACCTCCTATACAGACACTACACCCCTAGGTCCTCAGGTCACTGTCCTATCCTGGTGTCATCCTACTTATCTAATCGCTATCTGTGTCCTCTCTCTGGGTCACTGCTGCAGTTGACACTGTGACCTCTCCTCATACAGGCACTACACCCCTAGGTCCTCAGGGCACTGTCCTATCCTGGTGTCATCCTGCTTATCTAATGGCTATCTGTGTCCCCTCTCTGGGTCTCTGCTGCATGTGACACTGTGACCTCTCCTCATACAGACACTACACCCTTAGATCCTCAGGTCACTGTCCTATCCTGGTGTCATCCTACTTATCTAATCGCTATCTGTGTCCCCTCTCTGGGTCTCTGCTGCATGTGACACTGTGCGGTCTCCTCATACAGACACTACACCCCTAGGTCCTCAGGTCACTGTCCTATCCTGTGTCATCCTACTTATCTAATCGCTATCTGTGTCCTCTCTCTGGGTCACTGCTGCAGGTGACACTGTGACCTCTCCTCATACAGGCACTACACCCCTAGGTCCTCAGGGCACTGTCCTATCCTGGTGTCATCCTACTTATCTAATCGCTATCTGTGTCCCCTCTCTGGGTCACTGCTGCATGTGATACTGTGACCTCCCCTCATACAGACACTACACCTCTATGTCCTCAGGTCACTGTCCTATCCTGGTGTCATCCTGCTTATCTAATCGCTATCTGTGTCCCCTCTGTGGGTCACTGCTGCATGTGACACTGTGACCTCTCCTCATACAGACACTACACCCCTAGGTCCTCAGGTCACTGTCCTATCCTGGTGTCATCCTACTTATCTAATCGCTATCTGTGTCCCCTCTCTGAGTCTCTGCTGCCTGTGACACTGTGACCTCTCCTCATACAGACACTACACCCCTAGATCCTCAGGTCACTGTCCTATCCTGGTGTCATCCTACTTATCTAATCGCTATGTGTCCCCTCTCTGGGTCTCTGCTACATGTGACACTGTGCGGTCTCCTCATACAGACACTACACCCCTAGGTCCTCAGGTCACTGTCCTATCCTGTGTCATCCTGCTTATCTAATCGTTCTGTGTCCCCTCTCTGGGTCTCTGCTGCATGTGACACTGTGACCTCTCCTCATACAGACACTACACCCCTAGGTCCTCAGGTCACTGTCCTATCCTGTGTCATCCTACTTATCTAATCGCTCTCAGTGTCCTCTCTCTGGGTCTCTGCTGCATGTGACACTGTGACCTCCCCTCATACAGACACTACACCCCTAGGTCCTCAGGTCACTGTCCTATCCTGTGTCATCCTACTTATCTAATCGCTCTGTGTCCACTCTCTGGGTCTTTGCTGCATGTGACACTGTGACCTCCCCTCATACAGACACTACACCCCTAGGTCCTCAGGTCACTGTCCTATCCTGTGTCACCCTGCATGTCTAATCGCTCTGTGTCCCCTCTCTGGATCTTTGCTGCATGTGACACTGTGACCTCCCCTCATACAGACACTACATCCCTAGGTCCTCAGGTCACTGTCCTATCCTGTGTCATCCTACTTATCTAATCGCTATCAGTGTCCCCTCTCTGGGTCACTGCTGCCTGTGACACTGTGACCTCTCCTCATACAGACACTACACCCCTAGGTCCTCAGGTCACTGTCCTATCCTGGTGTCATCCTACTTATCTAATCGCTCTGTGTCCACTCTCTGGGTCTTTGCTGCATGTGACACTGTGACCTCCCCTCATACAGACACTACACCCCTAGGTCCTCAGGTCACTGTCCTATCCTGGTGTCGTCCTACTTATCTAATCGCTATCTGTGTCCCCTCTCTGGGTCTTTGCTGCCTGTGACACTGTGACCTCTCCTCATACAGACACTACACCCCTAGGTCCTCAGGTCACTGTCCTATCCTGGTGTCATCCTACTTATCTAATCCGTATCTGTGTCCCCTCTCTGGGTCTTTGCTGCATGTGACACTGTGACCTCTCCTCATACAGAAACTACACCCCTAGGTCCTCAGGTCACTGTCCTATCCTGTGTCATCCTACTTATCTAATCGCTATCTGTGTCCCCTCTCTGGGTCTCTGCTGCATGTGACACTGTGACCTCCCCTCATACAGACACTACACCCCTAGGTCCTCAGGTCACTGTCCTATCCTGTGTCACCCTGCATATCTAATCGCTCTGTGTCCCCTCTCTGGATCTTTGCTGCATGTGACACTGTGACCTCCCCTCATACAGACACTACATCCCTAGGTCCTCAGGTCACTGTCCTATCCTGGTGTCATCCTATTTATCTAATCACTCTGTGTCCTCTCTCTGGGTCTTTGCTGCATGTGACACTGTGACCTCTCCTCATACAGACACTACATCCCTAGGTCCTCAGGTCACTGTACTATCCTGGTGTCACCTGCTTATCTAATCGCTCTGTGTCCTCTCTCTGGGTCTTTGCTGCCTGTGACACTGTGACCTCCCCTCATACAGACACTACACCCTTAGGTCCTCAGGTCACTGTCCTATCCTGGTGTCATCCTACTTATCTAATCGCTATCTGTGTCCTCTCTCTGGGTCACTGCTGCATGTGACACTGTGACCTCTCCTCATACAGACACTACTCCCTTAGGTCCTCAGGTCACTGTCCTATCCTGGTGTCATCCTGCTTATCTAATCGCTCTCAGTGTCCACTCTCTGGGTCACTGCTGCATGTGACACTGTGACCTCCCCTCATACAGGCACTACACCCCTAGGTCCTCAGGTCACTGTCCTATCCTGTGTCATCCTGCTTATCTAATCGCTATCTGTGTCCCCTCTGTGGGTCACTGCTGCGTGTGACACTGTGACCTCTCCTCATACAGACACTACACCCCTAGGTCCTCAGGTCACTGTCCTATCCTGTGTCATCCTACTTATCTAATCGCTATCTGTGTCCTCTTTCTGGGTGTCTGCTGCATGTGACACTGTGACCTCCCCTCATACAGACACTACACCCCTAGGTCCTCAGGTCACTGTCCTATCCTGTGTCATCCTGCTTATCTAATCGCTATCTGTGTCCCCTCTGTGGGTCACTGCTGCATGTGACACTGTGACCTCTCCTCATACAGACACTACACCCCTAGGTCCTCAGGTCACTGTCCTATCCTGTGTCATCCTACTTATCTAATCGCTCTGTGTCCTCTCTCTGGGTCTTTGCTGCATGTGACACTGTGACCTCCCCTCATACAGGCACTACACCCTAGGTCCTCAGGTCACTGTCCTATCCTGTGTCATCCTACTTATCTAATCGCTCTCAGTGTCCTCTCTCTGGGTCTTTGCTTCATGTGACACTGTGACCTCCCCTCATACAGGCACAACACCCCTAGGTCCTCAGGTCACTGTCCTATCCTGCGTCATCCTGCATATCTAATCGCTATCTGTGTGCCCTCTCTGGGTCACTGCTGCATGTGACACTGTGACCTCCCCTCATACAGACACTACACCCCTAGGTCCTCAGGGCACTGTCCTATCCTGGTGTCATCCTACTTATCTAATCGCTCTCTGTGTCCCCTCTCTGGGTCTCTGCTACATGTTACACTGTGTGGTCTCCTCATACAGGCACTACACCCCTAGGTCCTCAGGTCACTGTCCTATCCTGTGTCATCCTACTTATCTAATCGTTATCTGTGTCCCCTCTCTGGGTCACTGCTGCATGTGACACTGTGACCTCCTATACAGACACTACACCCCGAGGTCCTCAGGTCACTGTCCTATCCTGGTTTCATCCTGCTTATCTAATCGCTCTGTGTCCCCTCTCTGGGTCTCTGCTGCCTGTGACACTGTGACCTCTCCTCATACAGACACTATACCCCTAGGTCCTCAGGTCACTGTCCTATCCTGTGTCATCCTACTTATCTAATCGCTATCTGTGTCCCCTCTCTGGGTCTCTGCTGCATGTGACACTGTGACCTCCCCTCATACAGACACTACACCCCTAGGTCCTCAGGTCACTGTCCTATCCTGGTGTCATCCTACTTATCTAATCGCTCTCAGTGTCCTCTCTCTGGGTCTTTGCTGCATGTGACACTGTGACCTCCCCTCATACAGACACTACACCCCTAGGTCCTCAGGGCACTGTCCTATCCTGGTGTCATCCTACTTATCTAATTGCTATCGGTGTCCTCTCTCTGGGTCTCTGCTACATGTGACACTGTGACCTCCCCTCATACAGACACTACACCCTTAGGTCCTCAGGTCACTGTCCTATCCTGGTGTCATCCTACTTATCTAATTGCTATCGGTGTCCTCTCTCTGGGTCTCTGCTACATGTGACACTGTGACCTCCCCTCATACAGACACTACACCCCTAGGTCCTCAGGTCACTGTCCTATCCTGGTGTCATCCTACTTATCTAATCGCTCTCAGTGTCCTCTCTCTGGGTCTTTGCTGCATGTGACACTGTGACCTCCCCTCATACAGACACTACACCCCTAGGTCCTCAGGGCACTGTCCTATCCTGGTGTCATCCTGCTTATCTAATCGCTCTCAGTGTCCACTCTCTGGGTCACTGCTGCGTGTGACACTGTGACCTCTCCTCATACAGACACTACACCCCTAGGTCCTCAGGTCACTGTCCTATCCTGTGTCATCCTACTTATCTAATCGCTATCTGTGTCCTCTTTCTGGGTGTCTGCTGCATGTGACACTGTGACCTCTCCTCATACAGGCACAACACCCCTAGGTCCTCAGGTCACTGTCCTATCCTGGTGTCATCCTACTTATCTAATCGCTATCTGTGTCCTCTCTCTGGGTCTTTGCTGCATGTGACACTGTGACCTCCCCTCATACAGACACTACATCCCTAGGTCCTCAGGTCACTGTCCTATCCTGTGTCACCCTGCATATCTAATCGCTCTGTGTCCCCTCTCTGGATCTTTGCTGCATGTGACACTGTGACCTCCCCTCATACAGACACTATACCCCTAGGTCCTCAGGTCCCTGTCCTATCCTGGTGTCATCCTGCTTATCTAATCGCTCTCAGTGTCCACTCTCTGGGTCACTGCTGCGTGTGACACTGTGACCTCTCCTCATACAGACACTACACCCCTAGGTCCTCAGGTCACTGTCCTATCCTGTGTCATCCTACTTATCTAATCGCTATCTGTGTCCTCTTTCTGGGTGTCTGCTGCATGTGACACTGTGACCTCTCCTCATACAGACACTACACCCCTAGGTCCTCAGGGCACTGTCCTATCCTGTGTCATCCTACTTATCTAATCGCTATCTGTGTCCCCTCTCTGGGTCACTGCTGCATGTGACACTGTGACCTCCCCTCATACAGACACTACACCCCTAGGTCCTCAGGTCCCTGTCCTATCCTGGTGTCATCCTACTTATCTAATCGCTCTCAGTGTCCCCTCTCTGGGTCTCTGCTGCATGTGACACTGTGACCTCTCCTCATACAGGCACTACACCCCTAGGTCCTCAGATCACTGTCCTATCCTGTGTCATCCTACTTATCTAATCGCTCTCTGTGTCCCCTCTCTGGGTCTCTGCTACATGTTACACTGTGTGGTCTCCTCATACAGACACTACACCCCTAGGTCCTCAGGTCACTGTCCTATCCTGGTGTCATCCTACTTATCTAATCGCTCTCAGTGTCCTCTCTCTGGGTCTTTGCTGCATGTGACACTGTGACCTCCCCTCATACAGACACTACACCCCTAGGTCCTCAGGTCACTGTCCTATCCTGGTGTCATCCTACTTATCTAATCGCTCTCAGTGTCCTCTCTCTGGGTCTTTGCTGCATGTGACACTGTGACCTCCCCTCATACAGACACTACACCCCTAGGTCCTCAGGGCACTGTCCTATCCTGGTGTCATCCTACTTATCTAATTGCTATCGGTGTCCTCTCTCTGGGTCTCTGCTACATGTGACACTGTGACCTCCCCTCATACAGACACTACACCCCTAGGTCCTCAGGTCACTGTCCTATCCTGTGTCATCCTACTTATCTAATCGCTATCTGTGTCCCCTCTCTGTGTCTCTGCTGCATGTGACACTGTGACCTCTCCTCATACAGACACTACACCCCTAGGTCCTCAGGTCACTGTCCTATCCTGTGTCATCCTACTTATCTAATCGCTATCTGTGTCCTCTTTCTGGGTGTCTGCTGCATGTGACACTGTGACCTCTCCTCATACAGACACTACACCCCTAGGTCCTCAGGGCACTGTCCTATCCTGTGTCATCCTACTTATCTAATCGCTATCTGTGTCCCCTCTCTGGGTCACTGCTGCATGTGACACTGTGACCTCCCCTCATACAGACACTACACCCCTAGGTCCTCAGGTCCCTGTCCTATCCTGTGTCATCCTGCATATCTAATCGCTCTCTGTGTCCCCTCTCTGGGTCTCTGCTACATGTTACACTGTGCGGTCTCCTCATACAGGCACTACACCCCTAGGTCCTCAGGTCACTGTCCTATCCTGTGTCATCCTACTTATCTAATCGTTATCTGTGTCCCCTCTCTGGGTCACTGCTGCATGTGACACTGTGACCTCGTATACAGACACTACACCCCTAGGTCCTCAGGTCACTGTCCTATCCTGGTTTCATCCTGCTTATCTAATCGCTCTGTGTCCCCTCTCTGGGTCACTGCTGCATGTGACACTGTGACCTCCTATACAGACACTACACCCCTAGGTCCTCAGGGCACTGTCCTATCCTGGTGTCATCCTACTTATCTAATCGCTATCGGTGTCCTCTCTTTGGGTCTCTGCCACATGTGACACTGTGACCTCCCCTCATACAGACACTACACCCCTAGGTCCTCAGGTCACTGTCCTATCCTGTGTCATCCTACTTATCTAATCGCTATCTGTGTCCCCTCTCTGGGTCACTGCTGCATGTGACACTGTGACCTCCTATACAGACACTACACCCCTAGGTCCTCAGGTCACTGTCCTATCCTGGTGTCATCCTGCTTATCTAATCGCTATCTGTGTCCCCTCTCTGGGTCTCTGCTGCCTGTGACACTGTGACCTTTCCTCATACAGACACTACACCCCTAGGTCCTCAGGTCACTGTCCTATCCTGTGTCATCCTATTTATCTAATCGCTATCTGTGTCCTCTCTCTGGGTCACTGCTGCATGTGACACTGTGACCTCTCCTCATACAGACACTACATCCCTAGGTCCTCAGGTCACTGTCCTATCCTGTGTCATCCTATTTATCTAATCGCTATCTGTGTCCTCTCTCTGGGTCTCTGCTGCATGTGACACTGTGACCTCCCCTCATACAGACACTACATCCCTAGGTCCTCAGGTCACTGTACTATACTGGTGTCGTCCTACTTATCTAATCGCTATCTGTGTCCCCTCTCTGGGTCTCTGCTTCATGTGACACTGTGACCTCTCCTCATACAGACACTACACCCCTAGGTCCTCAGGTCACTGTCCTATCCTGTGTCATCCTGCTTATCTAATCGTTATCTGTGTCCTCTCTCTGGGTCACTGCTGCATGTGACACTGTGACCTCCCCTCATACAGACACTACACCCCTAGGTCCTCAGGTCACTGTCCTATCCTGGTATCATCCTACTTATCTAATAGCTATCTGTGTCCCCTCTCTGGGTCTCTGCTGCATGTGACACTGTGACCTCCCCTCATACAGGCACTACACCCCTAGGTCCTCAGGTCACTGTCCTATCCTGGTGTCATCCTGCTTATCTAATCGTTATCTGTGTCCCCTCTCTGGGTCTCTGCTGCCTGTGACACTGTGACCTCTCCTCATACAGACACTACACCCCTAGGTCCTCAGGGCACTGTCCTATCCTGGTGTCATCCTACTTATCTAATCGCTCTGTGTCCTCTCTCTGGGTCTTTGCTGCATGTGACACTGTGACCTCCCCTCATACAGACACTACACCCCTAGGTCCTCAGGGCACTGTACTATCCTGGTGTCGTCCTACTTATCTAATCGCTATCTGTGTCCCCTCTCTGGGTCTCTGCTGTATGTGACACTGTGACCTCCCCTCATACAGACACTACACCCCTAGGTCCTCAGGTCACTGTCCTATCCTGTGTCATCCTACTTATCTAATCGCTATCTGTGTCCCCTCTCTGGGTCTCTGCTTCATGTGACACTGTGACCTCTCCTCATACAGACACTATACCCCTAGGTCCTCAGGTCACTGTCCTATCCTGTGTCATCCTACTTATCTAATCGCTATCTGTGTCCCCTCTCTGGGTCTCTGCTGCATGTGACACTGTGACCTACCCTCATACAGGCACTACATCCCTAGGTCCTCAGGGCACTGTCCTATCCTGGTCTCATCCTACTTATCTAATCGCTATCTGTGTCCCCTCTCTGGGTCTCTGCTGTATGTGACACTGTGACCTCTCCTCATACAGACACTACATCCCTAGGTCCTCAGGTCACTGTACTATCCTGGTGTCGTCCTACTTATCTAATCGCTATCTGTGTCCCCTCTCTGGGTCTCTGCTTCATGTGACACTGTGACCTCTCCTCATACAGACACTACACCCCTAGGTCCTCAGGTCACTGTCCTATCCTGTGTCATCCTGCTTATCTAATCGTTATCTGTGTCCCCTCTCTGGGTCTCTGCTGCCTGTGACACTGTGACCTCTCCTCATACAGACACTACACCCCTAGGTCCTCAGGTCACTGTCCTATCCTGTGTCACCCTACTTATCTAATCGCTCTGTGTCCTCTCTCTGGGTCACTGCTGCATGTGACACTGTGACCTCTCCTCATACAGGCACTACACCCCTAGGTCCTCAGGTCACTGTCCTATCCTGTGTCATCCTACTTATCTAATCGCTCTGTGTCCTCTCTCTGGGTCACTGCTGCATGTGACACTGTGACCTCCCCTCATACAGACACTATACCCCTAGGTCCTCAGGTCACTGTCCTATCCTGTGTCATCCTACTTATCTAATCGCTATCTGTGTCCTCTCTCTGGGTCACTGCTGCATGTGACACTGTGACCTCTCCTCATACAGACACTACACCCCTAGGTCCTCAGGTCACTGTACTATCCTGGTGTCGTCCTACTTATCTAATCGCTATCTGTGTCCCCTCTCTGGGTCTCTGCTGTATGTGACACTGTGACCTCCCCTCATACAGACACTACACCCCTAGGTCCTCAGGTCACTGTACTATCCTGGTGTCGTCCTACTTATCTAATCGCTATCTGTGTCCCCTCTCTGGGTCTCTGCTGCATGTGACACTGTGACCTCCCCTCATACAGGCACTACACCCCTAGGTCCTCAGGTCACTGTCCTATCCTGTGTCATCCTGCTTATCTAATCGCTATCTGTGTCCCCTCTCTGGGTCTCTGCTTCATGTGACACTGTGACCTCTCCTCATACAGACACTATACCCCTAGGTCCTCAGGTCACTGTCCTATCCTGTGTCATCCTAATTATCTTTTTTTTTTTTAAATTCAATCTTTATTTTTCCATTTTTTCTTTTGAGTACAAAAGTTAACATTTAAAAATTTACTAAGTTTAGAACAGTAGGGTAGCAAATTTGACGTTACATGTAAATTCAGTCCCCTGTACGCAGACAGGTCTTCTATAGGTGTCCTACCATCGTTAAACACGTTGTTTATATCATGTTATGTGGATCGGTGTCCAGAACCCATGCGCTCCTCATCTCTGACCCCAGTGAACTTGTCTTATATTAAATCATTAATTTTATTTTGCTTACTTTTAGTGTTTATCCTTTCTTAGCGTGCAAACATCTTAATTCAAAATTTTAATGTAATTTAATGTATTTGTGCAACATAATTATATATAATACAGCCTATAGATGCTGTGTTTACTGTATAATAATATTACATATATTAGTACCTACGAATCTAAAGTGCACTTGTGCAGAGAGAAAAAAAGAAAAAGAAAAGAGGAAGAGAAAAATTAACCCAGTCTGTGACACTGTTTCTATAGCATATTTTATTCCCCACAATTGCTACTATATGGGCGCTTGGGGGTGGACACCGAACCACCCATATATCATATTATGTGGAACGGCGTCCAAGGCCCTTGCGCTCCTCATCCATGACCCCAGTGAACTTGTCTTATAATAAATCGTTAATTTTATTTTGCTTACTTTTAGTGTTTATCCTTTCTTAGCGTGCAAACATCTTAATTCATAATTTTTATATATTTGTGCAACATAGTTATATATAATACAGCCTATAGATATGCTGTATGTGCTGTGTAAAAAAAAAGAAAAAAGAAAAAAAAAAATAATTAACCAAGTCTGTGGCACTGTTTCTATAGCATATTTTGTTCCCCACAATTACTACTATATGGGCGCTTGGGGATGGACACCGAACTACCCATACATATATACATATAACACATATATCACATAAGTTACCGCACCTACTTGCTCAAGTACTTAGTATCCCCCCCCCCCCTCCCCCCCTGCCCTCCCACCTTAGGCGTTAGGGAATCAACTCTCACTGTATATTTCTTTAAGTACCTTTTTACTGTTATCTACCTCTCTTCTCCCCTAAATTATTCCTATTCTTCTCTCCTGACAACACCTGTACGTTGACCCTCCTCCTAGCGCTCAACGGGTGGCCTCCTCGTAGGATGACCATCTATCCCAGATATTATGGAATTTCTGAATCGAGCCTCTAGCCCTATGAACATGTTTTTCATGAACCCTTGTTGCGTGGACCAATGCCAACCATGCTTCGAAGCTAGGGCTTTCCTTAGCCATCCACCTTCTTGCGATGCAGATCTTGGCCAGGGTACATAATTGTATCAGTAGTAATTTATCGGCCCTACCCGATGGTAAATTCCCAACTATGGCTAAAATGCATACCCGAGGAGTACAAATAGAGCTGGGAAACCCAACAGCAGACAGAACTGCTATCACGTCCCTCCAAAATGTTGCCACCATGGGACACTCCCAGATGAGATGCCAGAATGAGCCCTTGTTGGTCAAACATTTTGGACACTTATTGTTACTTGCCCCCCGAAATTTGTTCATACGTTCTGGTGTTATATAAACCCTGTGGAGTATGTACAATTGAACTTGCTGGAACCTAATTTGATTTGTGGCTTTACAGATGTTACGCATTGCCTCCATCCACTCTTCATCTTCTATTTCCCCCAGCTCACTTTCCCATTTGTCCCTTAATTGAGCCAGGTCGCTACTTTGCACTTGCAGAAGGGATTTGTAGAAAAAGGAGACCCCATGTCTGAGAGGAGATCTTTTTACCAATTTTTTAGCAGGAGATTCCCGCAGACCAGGGCTCTCATTGCGGAATTGAGTTTCCAGAGCATGTCTGACCTGCAGGAATCTAAAAAAAAAATTGTTCGGGAGTGCAAACTCATTTTTAAGGGACTGGAAAGTTCTCAGATTTTCCCCCTCATATAACTGGCCTATGTTCACTATCCCTTTTTGTACCCATGTCTCTTGTATCTGCAGGTCCCTCAACTCCGCCAGATGTCCAGCCCTATGCAATGGAGTCTCAGGGTCCAGCCCACTGCTTCCCATTAACGTCTCTACTGACCTCCAGGACTTGATGGCCTGCTTTATCAACGGGGGCCATTTGTTTTTCAGATTTCCCGATAGTAATAATTGTAGTGGGGTATGTCCTGGTGAGACACAGCTCACCATTGCCTTGATCATATCGCTCTCCTCCCCCCCCTTTAACCCACGTTTTAATGTATGACATTTGCGACGCCAGATAATAGAGACGAAATTCTGGTAAGGCCAGGCCCCCATTTGCCCTTTCTCTTGAGAGAATACTTTGTCTAAGCCTGACTCTCTTATTGCACCATAAAATGGAAGTAATCAGGCCCTCAATCTTTTTAAATACTTGCCGCGGGAGATAAGAAGGTGAATGCTGTGTTATGTACAGAAGTTTTGGTTGAATAACCATTTTGACAAGGTTAACTCTACCTGTCAATGATAGTGGCAGCTTGGCCCAAGTTTTACTTTTGGACTTCATGTACTCCATCAAGGGGTTTAAATTCAAGGGGATGAATCTAGATATGTCCCTGGATACCCATATTCCCAGGTACCTGAACTCGTCCACCCATTTCAATGGCGAGGGCGAGTCCAGGACCGGGGAACTACTACCACCCAAGGGGAGAACATATGATTTGCTCCAATTTATTTTAAGTCCCGAGTTTATACCAAAGTCCTCCATCAGCCCCATCACCCGAGGAAGTGCCACTCTCTGATCTTTAAGAAACAACAAGATGTCGTCGGCGTATAGGGCTATGCGGTCTTCTCTATCGCCGATTTTTAGTCCCTCGATCATAGGCTCTTCTCTGAACATACATGCCAATGGTTCTATCGCTATGGCAAATAATGCCGGTGACAATGGACATCCTTGACGAGTGCCCCGTCCCACATTAAACTTAGGAGAGATGAAACCATTGACAGACACCCTGGCTGATGGGGAAGTGTATAGTAGCTTAACCCAATTTATAAAAACAGGGCCAATGCCCGCCCAGTACATAGCTGCCCACAAAAAACTCCATTCGATTGTGTCGAAGGCCTTAGCGGCGTCAAGTGAGACCACCACTGAACTGCTCTCTTTATTTTGTGAAAATTGAAGTTGACCGTATAGCCTCCGCAGGTTGGATGAGGTCGACCTCCCAGGCATAAAGCCTGTTTGGTCCACGTGAATTGTTTCTCCCAAGACCTTGTTTAATCTAGCTGACAATATCTTGGCCAAAATGTTAATATCGTTAGTCAACAATGATATGGGCCGATACGAGTCCATGTTTTTAGGGTCCTTGTCCTTTTTCAAAAGGATTATGATTAGGGCCTCCGCCATACTAGCTGGTAATACCTTCCCATCATACAGTGTGTTAAATAGGTCCAGAAACCTCTGTGCAAAAAATGTACTATATTTTTTGTATAATTCATGTGGTATACCATCGATGCCCGGGGCCTTGCCTCCGGGAATCGATGATATAGCCATTTCCACCTCAGAAAGGGTCAAAGGGCCATCCAACATGTCCCTAGATGCACTTGAAAGTTTATTTGTTTTCTTAACCCCTAGTAGGAATATATCTATTTCCTCCGGGGACCGTCCCTTTTGAGAGGCATATAGATCCTGGTAGTATTGCCTAAATTTCTCTGCAATCTCTGGGGTCTGATAGACTACCTCATCCCCGGGGCCATGAATCTCCGTCACTATGTTCCCAGGCTGATCTGTACGTGCAAGGTAGGCAAGAAAGCTACCGGGCCTGTCCCCGTTCATGTAAATATTGTGTCCGGCAAATAATTCTTTATATGTTGTTTTTTCTAAAAGACATTTTTGCCAGGCTTCCTGGGCTTTAATCCATGCCTGTTTACTTGCAGCTGTCCCTTCTTGCAGATACTTATGCTCTAGGCCAGACATTTTCAACCGGTGTGCCGCGGCACACTAGTGTGCCGCGGCCAGCTGACAGGTGTGCCGCCATGCCTCGGGTCACGGCGACACACCACTTTGTTCACTTTGACAGGGGGGGACGGGCAGGCGGCTCGGCATCATGTGTCATGGGCTGTCTGTGGTCGCGCGGCGCTGAGTGGCTGTCCGGGAATGCTTCCCCGCCCGCCCCCCTGTCAGTCTGCGTCCATGTGCGCACTGCCCGCCCGCTCACGGCTCCCCCGCTGTGCACTGTCCGGGACTCGTCGAGAGACGTGCTGTGCTGCTATGCAATAATCATATATTCCGCTGGACCACTAGCCAATGGTCACTTGCGGTCCAGCAGCCAATCAACTGGTGGCTGCTGGACCGCGAGCGCCCATTGGCTAGTGGTCCAGCAGCGGGAGATATGAATATTACATATCAGCACAGCACGTCTCTCTCCCGTACATAGCGGGGGAGTCGTGAGCGGCACACTGGACGCACACTGACAGGGGGGAGGGGTCGTCGGCGACGGCGTGTAAGCACAGGCAGGAGGGGGGTTTGCACACGGACGCACACTGGGAGGAGGAGGTGGGGGGGAGTGAGGTGAGCGGGCCGGCTAACCATCGGCTGGCTAACTTAGTATGGTGTACTCCCACCCACTCTCCCACCCTCCTGCACTCACCCAGCCACCCTTCCACCCCACTGCAGATACCCTCCCAGCCACCCTTCCACCCCACTGCAGATACCCTCCCAGCCACCCTTCCACCCCACTGCAGATACCCTCCCAGCCACCCTCCCACCCCACTGCAGATACCCTCCCAGCCACCCTCCCACCCCACTGCAGATACCCTCCCAGCCTACTGCTCCCACCCTCCCTCCCTCCTGCACACTACTGGCGGTGCATTGAATTGCAAATAGCGGACGGGAGCCAGGAGTGGGCCACTGCACAGTTCTGTCCCCCTTGGCAACGAGCAAATTCAGTCCACCTTGGCATCGAGCATGAAGCCCCTGGCATTGAGCATGTAGGTAAGTGGCACTTATGTGTCAAATGTGTATGGTGTGTTATATAGTATGTCATGGGCATTGCGGTGTGTTATATAGTATGTCATGGGCATTGCGGTGTGTTATATAGTATGTCATGGGCATTGCGGTGTGTTATATAGTATGTCATGGGCATTGCGGTGTGTTATATAGTATGTCATGGGCATTGCGGTGTGTTATATAGTATGTCATGGGCATTGCGGTGTGTTATATAGTATGTCATGGGCATTGCGGTGTGTTATATAGTATGTCATGGGCATTGCGGTGTGTTATATAGTATGTCATGGGCATTGCGGAGTGTTATATAGTATGTCATGGGCATTGCGGAGTGTTATATAGTATGTCATGGGCATTGCGGAGTGTTATATAGTATGTCATGGGCATTGCGGAGTGTTACATAGTATGTCATGGGCATTGCGGAGTGTTATATAGTATGTCATGGGCATTGCGGAGTGTTACATAGTATGTCATGGGCATTGCGGAGTGTTATATAGTATGTCATGGGCATTGCGGAGTGTTACATAGTATGTCATGGGCATTGCGGAGTGTTATATAGTATGTCATGGGCATTGCGGAGTGTTATATAGTATGTCATGGGCATTGCGGAGTGTTACATAGTATGTCATGGGCATCATGTGTGGGCTTATGTGTAATCGGAATTACAAAGTTCACTAAAATGTGCAATGGGCATTACGGTGTGTGGCATAACATGTAATGGCCATTATGGCATGTGGTATACTATATAATGGGTGTGCGGTGTGTTGGCATTATGTTGAAAAATTTGGCGCGCGCCTTCGGCGCGCACTGTCCATATTGTCCCTCGTTTGCAAGAAATTTGTTGAGTCCTGGCATAATGTGTAATGGCCATTGCGGTATATGGCATAGCTTGTAATTGGCATAACGATGTGTGGCATAACTTGTAATGGCCATTAATGTGTGTGATATAACATGTAACTGGCATTATGGTATGCAAAATATCTGGAATATCTGATTAAAAAATGTTGGTGTGCCTTGGCAATTTTGAAGTCTTGTCTGGTGTGCCGCGACCTGAAAAAGGTTGAAAATCACTGCTCTAGGCTGTTACAGCTAAGCTCCAGTTTCTGTTCCTCTTTCTTGTATGAGGCTTTTAAGCCAGAAATTTCTTTAATCAGAGTCCCTCTAAGGTAGGCTTTGAATGCCCCCCAGAGGTTTTCGATCGATCCTGAGCCCCTGTTTTTCTCAAAGAATTCCTGCCAGGAATTTACTAATTTATCTCCTGGTTCTAACAATGTTGTCCAGAAGGCATTCATTTTCCAATAAGAAAAACCCTTATTTTCCGCTATATCCACCACTATTTCTAGAGGTGAATGGTCTGAAATTCCGCGGGTCCTATAGCTTATTTCCTGAATATGAGGGAACCAGTCCTCTGATACCAGGGCTAGGTCAATTCTGGAAAACGCATCATAGGAGCTGGAGAAACATGAATACTCTAATAGGTCAGGATGTCGCTCGCGCCATACATCCCTTAGGCCCATTTCCCTGATTAAAGATGGAAAGCACTTTTTCTGCGCGCCTGGGGGTACCTTCGCACGGCTTTTTCTGTCAAGTAAGGGATCTAGTATATTATTAAAATCCCCGAGAATCATGACTGGGATGTTAGGGAAGGCTGCCATGAACTCGGCCGCCTTCTTTAGTATCTCATGTTTAAATGGCGGGGGTATGTATACTGATAATAGTAAGAAAACTAATGAACCCAGCTTACATTTCATAAACACGTATCTACCTGCTGTATCTAGCTGTATTATATCTTTAGTAAATGGTATACCTTTACGAATAAGGATGGATACCCCCCGGGAAGAGGATGTAAAAGAGGAGTGGTATGCTTAACCTATCCATGCCTTTTTAAGGGATAAAAGTTTATTGCCCACAAGATGTGTCTCCTGTAGGCAAATGATGTCTATGGCATATTGCTTTATTTGGCGCATTACCAGTGCTCTTTTTATCCTATTATTCATTCCTCGAACGTTCCATGACAGGAAAGAGTATTTTGCTACTACCATGTTAACGGGGGCAAGAAATGGGCCCAGTGTAGCATACCTTTTTTTAAAGTACATATTGAAAACAATCAACCTAAACGCCTTATATCCCATCCCCTCCCCCCTCCCTGCATGCCCCGTACCCCTCCTGACATGTCTCATCCCAGCCCTACTCCTCCTTCCCTCCCCCCACCCTTCCCTCTGGAGCCCCCCCCCCTATCCCCCTTCCCCTTTTCCACTTCTCCCCTTTTTTTTACCCCTTTTTTCCCCCCTATTCTTTTTGGGACAATCTATGTAATAACCACGAGCTGGGGGACCGCCCCCGCCCCATTGTATACCATATTGTCCCCAGTGAACGCACTATGTATCAAGCAAGAGTATCCTGTACAGAGCAACAACGACTTAATGGGAGAGAAAAAAAAAAAAAAAAGGGGGGGGGGGGGGGAAGGGAGGGAACACCCATAGGCCTATAGATGACTGTATATCAGTTCGCATGTACGCTTTCAGATTATCAGGTACCCATACGGCAACTGAACAGTTTACATATGTCGCTCGCACTTCCAATTTATTCTTTTGGTGTCAACGCAACATTTGTCTACTGATAATGAACAGCTTGGTAACCTGTGCCTCCAGCACTTACTCAGCATTGCCTATTGGTCAATGCCTTTTTTTAAGGAGAAACCTCAATCAACCCACTCATCCCAGCTATTCCTTATCATTATACATTTTCTTAAAAAAAAAAAAAAGGGAGGAAAGGAGCATATATATGCACATAAACATACCCTCGCACCCATTCGTATGTAAGTATACATTCCCATGTTATCCGATGTTAATACACCATATAAACAGTTTACATGCGTCGCACCCACCACCAGTATTGCGCTTCATGTCTAAGCAACATATGGCTGACTGGCATCAAGCAGCCCGTATACCCATACAAAAACATTTACTCAACATAGCTAATTGGGCAATGCTTGTCCTAGGAGAGAGTCTCGATCAGCCAGCACAGTCAAAAAAAAAAAAAAAAAAGGCAAAACACAAAATCCACAAAGTCCCATTTGAAGTTGTTGTTCTGGTTGATCTGGTTACTTATCTTTCTAGCTAGTGTTCATTTTTGCGCCCGGCCTTAATCAACTGTTATTCATCTGCCTGTTTGCGGGAAAGCTGCCATCCAGCCAGATTGCCGCATCTTTAGGTGTGGTGAAGAATTTAGTTGATCCTTCATATGTAACGCGAAGTTTTGCTGGAAACCTTATCGAATACTGCAAGTTCAGCTCCCTCAGGCGTTTTTTTATGGGATAGAACTGAGCTCTTTCCCTCTGCACTTCACTGGCATAATCCGGGAAGATAGAGACCTTCACGTTGTCCCAGACTGGAGAACCCTTATCTCTGGCCAGTTTCAATATTAAGTCCCGATCAGAAAAATGCAGGAGTTTAATAATAAAAGTACGAGGTGTTGAGCCTGGAGTGGGTGCCCGCATGGGTAATCTATGGGCCCTTTCAACTGAAAAGAATTTAGAGAAAGTCTCTTGGCCATAGGAATCGATCAACCAGTCCTGTATAAATTTTTCGGGGTGTTGGCCCTCAGCCCTTTCGGGTAGCCCCACAAATCTCAGGTTGTTTCTGCGAGCGCGTCCCTCCATATCAACCAGTTTGCCATTGATGGTTTTAATTTGAGAGGCCAAATCTTCCACCTTCCCCACTAGGGGATTGAGCCCATCCTCCAACTCTGAGGTGCGTTTTTCAACTTCCTTTACACGATCTTTGATCTGTTGTACAGACCGTTTAATTACATTCAAATCGTCCTGCAGCTTCTCAATTTTATTTGAGAGACGACCCTCACTGGCAGCTAATGCATCCAACACCTTTTGGATTGAGGTGTCACTGTGTATTGTGGACTTCTCACTGTCGGGAGAGGTATCGGAGGGGGATTTCTCCCCTCTAGGGGCAGATGGTGGGGTTGCCGGGGGTCTAGCAAATTTTGCCAGGCGATTTGCGGCTGTGGCATTTTGCGTTTTACCCATAGCTTCTACCGCTTTGCCCACTTTTTATCCTACTTCTTGCCCGTATCCCCACCAGGGGTATTTTCCTTTATAAGGGAGGAAAGTATAGAATGTAACCAGGCCGGGCAGTAATCACAGACAGAGTAGTGGGACTAGGTAGAGTACACTCAATTTCTCTGCTAGAAAGGAGTATCAATCGTCCTTCACCGCAGTATACTAGCAGAGTGCAGTAATAGGTGAAAGAATAATGAGAAAACCTTCAGACAGACAGTTACCAAGCGGTGTATTATATAGTTCCTGCAGTACTGAAAGGGCTAGCGCAGACAGAGTACCTCACTCCTTTTGATGCTGCCCAGGCTCCGTGACGCTAGGACTGGTGCTCTGCGTAGTATTCAGTGCAGGTGTAAAGCCCCCCGGCCGGCTGCCGTTTCTGCGCCTTAATGGTAGTACTGCCGTCCTCTCTCCTGTGCCGGGCGGGCGCCAAGCGAGCCCGACTGTTGCTGCCTGTGCTGTCCCGCGGCGCTCACGGACCGGGCTTCAGTTTACCGGAGCCCAGCTGATAGCGCCGGCTCCCTCGCTGCTGGGACTCTGCGTCTCTTTCCCACTTCCTCTCGGCGCTGCCTCACCGCGTCACAGCCTCGTCACTGATGCCGGATGTCAGCACGCACTGAACTCCCGGCTCCTATATCGCCGCTTCTCATCGGCGCCCAAAACCCGCCACCGGTACACCGGGCTTGCTTAGGGTTACAGGCGGGTTTTAGTGCATTCAGCTTGGGGAAGCTAATTTCCAGTAGCACCCAGGATTATGGAGCGGGAGAGGACGCCGACTTGCGACCTACACCCTGCTCGCCGTGGTCACGCCCCTCGGCGTCATCCTACATATCTAATCGCTCTCAGTGTCCTCTCTCTGGGTCTCTGCTGCCTGTGACACTGTGACCTCTCCTCATACAGACACTACACCCCTAGGTCCTCAGGGCACTGTCCTATCCTGGTGTCATCCTACTTATCTAATCGCTCTGGGTCTCTGCTGCCTGTGACACTGTGACCTCCCCTCCTACAGACACTACACCCCTAGGTCCTCAGGTCACTGTCCTATCCTGGTGTTGTCCTACTTATCTAATCGCTATCTGTGTCCCCTCTCTGGGTCTCTGCTGCATGTGACACTGTGACCTCTCCTCATACAGGCACTACACCCCTAGGTCCTCAGGTCCCTGTCCTATCCTGTGTCATCCTGCTTATCTAATCGCTATCTGTGTCCCCTCTCTGGGTCTCTGCTGCATGTGACACTGTGACCTCCCCTCATACAGACACTACACCCCTAGGTCCTCAGGTCACTGTCCTATCCTGGTGTCATCCTGCTTATCTAATCGCTATCTGTGTCCCCTCTCTGGGTCACTGCTGCATGTGACACTGTGACCTCTCCTCATACAGGCACTACACCCCTAGGTCCTCAGGTCCCTGTCCTATCCTGTGTCATCCTGCTTATCTAATCGCTATCTGTGTTCCCTATCTGGGTCTTTGCTGCATGTGACACTGTGACCTCTCCTCATACAGACACTACACCCCTAGGTCCTCAGGTCCCTGTCCTATCCTGTGTCATCCTACTTATCTAATCGCTATCAGTGTCCTCTCTCTGGGTCTCTGCTGCGTGTGACACTGTGACCTCCCCTCATACAGACACTACACCCCTAGGTCCTCAGGTCACTGTCCTATCCTGTGTCATCCTACTTATCTAATCGCTCTCAGTGTCCTCTCTCTGGGTCACTGCTGCAGGTGACACTGTGACCTCCCCTCATACAGGCACTACACCCCTAGGTCCTCAGGTCACTGTCCTATCCTGGTGTCATCCTGCTTATCTAATCGCTATCTGTGTCCCCTCTCTGGGTCTCTGCTGCATGTGACACTGTGACCTCCCCTCATACAGGCACTACACCCCTAGGTCCTCAGGTCACTGTCCTATCCTGTGTCATCATGCTTATCTAATCGCTATCTGTGTCCCCTCTCTGGGTCTCTGCTGCAGGTGACACTGTGACCTCCCCTCATACAGACACTACACCCCTAGTTCCTCAGGTCACTGTCCTATCCTGTGTCATCCTGCTTATCTAATCGCTATATGTGTCCCCTCTCTGGGTCTCTGCTGCATGTGACACTGTGACCTCCCCTCATACAGGCACTACACCCCTAGGTCCTCAGGTCACTGTCCTATCCTGGTGTCATCCTGCATATCTAATCGCTCTCAGTGTCCTCTCTCTGGGTTCTCTGCTGCATGTGACACTGTGACCTCCCCTCATACAGGCACTACACCCCTAGGTCCTCAGGTCACTGTCCTATCCTGGTGTCATCCTGCTTATCTAATCGCTATCTGTGTCCCCTCTCTGGGTCTCTGCTGCATGTGACACTGTGACCTCCCCTCATACAGACACTATACCCCTAGGTCCTCAGGTCACTGTCCTATCCTGTGTCATCCTGCTTATCTAATCCGTATCTGTGTCCCCTCTCTGGGTCACTGCTGCATGTGACACTGTGACCTCCTATACAGACACTACACCCCTAGGTCCTCAGGTCACTGTACTATCCTGGTGTCGTCCTACTTATCTAATCGCTATCTGTGTCCCCTCTCTGGGTCTCTGCTGCATGTGACACTGTGACCTCCTATACAGACACTACACCCCTAGGTCCTCAGGTCACTGTACTATCCTGGTGTCGTCCTACTTATCTAATCGCTCTCAGTGTCCTCTCTCTAGGTCACTGCTGCATGTGACACTGTGACCTCTCCTCATACAGACACTACACCCCTAGGTCCTCAGGGCACTGTCCTATCCTGTGTCATCCTGCTTATCTAATCGTTATCTGTGTCCTCTCTCTGGGTCTTTGCTGCATGTGACACTGTGACCTCCCCTCATACAGACACTACACCCCTAGGTCCTCAGGTCACTGTCCTATCCTGGTGTCGTCCTACTTATCTAATCGCTCTGTGTCCTCTCTCTGGGTCTTTGCTGCATGTGACACTGTGACCTCTCCTCATACAGACACTACACCCCTAGGTCCTCAGGTCACTGTCCTATCCTGTGTCATCCTGCTTATCTAATCGCTATCTGTGTCCCCTCTCTGGGTCTCTGCTGCATGTGACACTGTGACCTCTCCTCATACAGGCACTACACCCCTAGGTCCTCAGGTCACTGTCCTATCCTGGTGTCATCCTACTTATCTAATCGCTATCTGTGTCCCCTCTCTGGGTCTCTGCTGCCTGTGACACTGTGACCTCCCCTCATACAGACACTACACCCCTAGGTCCTCAGGGCACTGTCCTATCCTGGTCTCATCCTACTTATCTAATCGCTATCTGTGTCCCCTCTCTGGGTCACTGCTGCATGTGACACTGTGACCTCTCCTCATACAGACACTACACCCCTAGGTCCTCAGGTCACTGTCCTATCCTGGTGTCATCCTGCTTATCTAATCGCTATCTGTGTCCCCTCTCTGGGTCTCTGCTGCATGTGACACTGTGACCTCCCCTCATACAGACACTACACCCCTAGGTCCTCAGGTCACTGTCCTATCCTGGTGTCGTCCTGCTTATCTAATCGCTATCTGTGTCCCCTCTCTGGGTCTCTGCTGCATGTGACACTGTGACCTCCCCTCATACAGACACTACACCCCTAGGTCCTCAGGTCACTGTCCTATCCTGTGTCATCCTGCTTATCTAATCGCTATCTGTGTCCCCTCTCTGGGTCTCTGCTGCATGTGACACTGTGACCTCTCCTCATACAGGCACTACACCCCTAGGTCCTCAGGTCACTGTCCTATCCTGTGTCATCCTGCATATCTAATCGCTCTCAGTGTCCACTCTCTGGGTCTTTGCTGCGTGTGACACTGTGACCTCTCCTCAAACAGGCACTACACCCCTAGGTCCTCAGGTCACTGTCCTATCCTGGTGTCATCCTACTTATCTAATCGCTATCTGTGTCCCCTCTCTGGGTCTCTGCTGCCTGTGACACTGTGACCTCCCCTCATACAGGCACTACACCCCTAGGTCCTCAGGGCACTGTCCTATCCTGGTGTCGTCCTACTTATCTAATCGCTATCTGTGTCCCCTCTGTGGGTCACTGCTGCATGTGACACTGTGACCTCTCCTCATACAGACACTACACCCCTAGGTCCTCAGGTCACTGTCCTATCCTGGTGTCGTCCTACTTATCTAATCGCTATCTGTGTCCCCTCTGTGGGTCACTGCTGCATGTGACACTGTGACCTCTCCTCATACAGACACTACACCCCTAGGTCCTCAGGTCACTGTCCTATCCTGTGTCATCCTACTTATCTAATCGCTCTCAGTGTCCTCTCTCTGGGTCTCTGCTGCAGGTGACACTGTGACCTCCCCTCATACAGACACTACACCCCTAGGTCCTCAGGTCACTGTCCTATCCTGGTGTCATCCTACTTATCTAATCGCTATCTGTGTCCCCTCTCTGGGTCACTGCTGCATGTGACACTGTGACCTCTCCTCATACAGACACTACACCCCTAGGTCCTCAGGTCACTGTCCTATCCTGGTGTCGTCCTACTTATCTAATCGCTATCTGTGTCCCCTCTCTGGGTCTTTGCTGCATGTGACACTGTGACCTTTCCTCATACAGACACTACACCCCTAGGTCCTCAGGTCACTGTCCTATCCTGTGTCATCCTACTTATCTAATCGCTATCTGTGTCCCCTCTCTGGGTCACTGCTGCATGTGACACTGTGACCTCCTATACAGACCCTACACCCCTAGGAGGGGGGGGGGGGGGGCGGCATTGCTTAGAAGAGCGCTATGGAAAGCTGACCTGGTATTACCAGCAGAGGAGCGGTTTTCCCGGCGATGTTGCGGGAGCGCGCAGCAGCTCACGCCTTATTAACTCGCACAACTTACTGAACCCGCTTCAGTCAGGCATTCGTGCCCAACACTCCACAGAGGCAGCACTGACTAAAGTGGTGAATGATCTGGTAACTGCTAAAGGCCATTACTCACTGCTATGTCCTCTAGATCTCTCTGCTGCGTTTGAGAGAGACGTACCCCTGGGTACCAGCACAGAGAACTGAACACTTGTATTTATTAGATTGCAGTATTTCTTCCACACCTGTCTAAAGCCGGCCATATACTTATACAGTTTTTGCCCTTTTGACGGAGCTGACTGAGAAATCGGGTGAGAAGTGGCAAATTGTCTGTTTTGTCTCTGATTGCGAACCCTGGTCAAGTGCACATCGGACCGTAGCCTGAAATTGCAGGTGCTGCGCTAAAGAAATGTTGGGTCCCGCAGCCTCCGGCAAAAGGACTTCATACATGTGTATCATATGTGATCCTGGCGCCCGTGCAGCTGCTGTGGAGCTCAATGGAGTTTGCATATTGCTTCTCCCCTTGGAGAACTGGTGTATGGGGCCTTAAATCCTCTGCACAATGGTGGAAACACTGTCGGCTCTCCCCTTTGACATACAGGGCTCCCAGCTTTCTGTTTCCATTTCCATTATGTACAGATGCTAAATGTCACATGCATTGACTTACATTGTGTATATTTTCTGTGACAGGATCCTGCAGGGGGGACAGCATCTGGAAACACTTCACCCCCAAGTGAGAGCAGAGAATGCATCATCAGGGCCCACCGTTAATCCACCAGTGGATGGAGAATTCCATGATTCGCAAGGTTGGACATCTTGTGACCATGTGCTGTACAAGTAGGAACTTCTGTGTTTCCAAATTCAGTAAGGATCTCATAGCAAAACCATGCTGCACCGCAGGTGGGGCAGATATAACAGGTGCACAGACAGGGTGGGGTGTCTTCAAACTCAAATGTAAATTGCAGAGTTAAAATAAAGCAGCCAGTATTTACCTTGCACAGAAACAAATCTCCCCCAAATCTAACTCTCTTCACATGTTACATCTGCCCCTGCAGTGCAGCATGGTTTTGCCCATTAGACAGAGATTTGGCTTTGAGATCCTCACTGAATAATCCAAGATTGACACAAGTGGAAATATAAAGCTATGTAGACACTAGACCATTGGGACGAGATGTCAGGTGACTGTACACACTGAACTATAGAACACCATTGTACACTATCTGGTTCTTGGTTGTTCTATCAGCCGGGCATCACAGCCAGCGCGCTGTAGTACATACAGAAACTCCACGTGCTTGATATGCCGGATAGTGCGTGCCCTTCCACAGAATCAGCAGATACAGGATAAGGCACTAGCACATAGGTGGGATGGGAAACCTCTGCACACATGTGCTGCTGGTAGATCAGGCATGTCCAACGTTGGCCCCCCAGATGTTGTGAAACTACACCTTCCAGCATGCTTTGCCACAGTTCTGCTATCAGAGAATGCTAAAACTATTGTAAAGCATGCTGGGATGTGTAGTTTCACAACATCTGGAGGGCCAACGTTGGACATGCCTGGGTTAGATCATTGGCTGGATCAGAGGTTCGAGTGTGAGAAGCGTGGCAGATGTTGGGATGGGCCCTAAATCCACCGTGTCTTCTGTAATTAATGTGTGGAAGAAGTACGGTTACTGCAGATCTGCCCCTCGCCCTGGGAGAACCCTGAACATGCTAAGGAGGGAGCTGAGAGAGCAGGGCTCATCCCATACATTGCTCAGGACTGATAATGGGATATTCCAGGTGAGCAGCTGCTTATAGTAGTAGTAGTACGTTTATTTATAAGGCGCCACAAAGTGTCCGCAGCGCCGTACATAGCAAACAAAAAAAAACAAATTACAAGGTAACGTACAGGGTGTGTAGAAAGATACAGTATAAATAGGGGTATAGCTGGTAGAACTAAAATCAGCATCGGTTCAGAAGTAGGTGTCAAAATTGTCAAGGAGACCGAAGATGAAGTAGAGGAAGGGAAGAACAGGACAGGAGCACAGGTGAGGTAATGAGGTAGGGTGAGTACGTGAGGCAGGAGGGCCCTGCTCATAAGAGTTAACATACTAAAAATAGGTGGGTGGACGAACGAAAAACAACAGGATAAGTAGGAACGGAGGGGAACGGAGGCAGGATAGGAGGATCAAAAGAGGTTAGGAGGAGGGATAGGCTAGTCGAAAAAAGTGGGTTTTGAGGGAGCGCTTGAAGTAGGTAAGGGAATCAGATAGCCTGATGGGTGGCGGGAGGTTGTTCCAGTGCAGGGTTAGGGTTATAAACCTCTAATCACAAATCAGCGCCTATGGTGGTATACAGAGAGCAATCTCTGGACAGTGGAACATGGTGAGGGAGCTGTGTGAGCTGCATAGTGGTGAGGGAGCTGTATGGGCTGCATAGTGGTGAGGGAGCTGTGTGGGCTGCATAATGGTGGGGGAGCTGTGTGAGTTGAATAGTGGTGGGGGAGCTGTATGGGCTGCATAATGGTAAAGGAGCTGTGTGAGCTGTATAGTGGTGAGGGAGCTGTGTGAGTTGCATAGTGGTGAGGGAGCTGTATGGGCTACATAATGGTAAAGGAGCTGTGTGAGCTGCATAGTGGTGAGGGAGCTGTGTGGGCTGCATAATGGTAAAGGAGCTGTTTGAGGTGCATTATGAAAGAGCTATGTGAACTGCATAGGGGTGAGGGAGCTGTGTGGACTGCATAGTGGTGGGGGAGCTGCCTGGTCTCCATAATGAGGGATCTTTGTGTGTGTGTGTGTGTGTGTGTGTGTGTGTGGGGGGGGGGGTGCTTAGTTGTGAGGGAGCTGTGTGAGCTGCATAGTGGTGAGGGAGGTGTGTGGGCTGCATAGTGGTGATGGAGGTGTGTGGGCTGCATAGAGGTGAGGGAGCTGTGTGGGCTGCATAGAGGTGAGGGAGCTGTGTGGGCTGCATAGAGGTGAGGGAGCTGTGTGAGCTGCATAGTGGTGATGGAGCTGTAGGTGCTGCATAGTGGTGATGGAGCTGTGTGGGCTGCATAGTGGTGAGGGAGCTGTGTGGGGTGCATAGTGGTGAGGGAGCTGTGTGGGCCGCATAGTGGTGAGGGAGCTGTGTGCAGGAGAGGAGTACAGGCTGGGGATATACTGTACAGCCTGTGTAAGGGAGAGGAGTACAGGCTGGGGATATACTGTACAGCCTGTGTGCGGGAGAGGAGTACAGGCAGGAGATATACTGTACAGCCTGTGTGCAGGAGAGGAGTACAGGCAGGGGATATACTGTACAGCCTGTGTGCGGGAGAGGAGTACAGGCTGGGGATATACTGTATGGTCTGTGTGCAGGAGAGGAGTACAGGCTGGGGATATACTGTACAGTCTGTGTGCGGGAGAGGAGTACAGGCAGGGGATATACTGTACAGTCTGTGTGCGGGAGAGGAGTACAGGCAGGGGATATACTGTACAGCCTGTGTGCAGGAGAGGAGTACAGGCTGGGGATATACTGTACAGCCTGTGTGCAGGAGAGGAGTACAGGCTGGGGATATACTGTACAGCCTGTGTGCGGGAGAGGAGTACAGGCTGGGGATATACTGTATGGTCTTTGTGCGGGAGAGGAGTACAGAAGGGGGTTTACTGTGCAGTCTGTGTGCGGGAGAGGAGTACAGGCTGGGGATATACTGTACAGGCTGTGTGCAGGAGAGGAGTACAGGCTGGGGATATACTGTATGGTCTGTGTGCGGGAGAGGAGTACAGGCTGGGGATATACTGTACAGGCTGTGTGCAGGAGAGGAGTACAGGCTGGGGATATACTGTATGGTCTGTGTGCGGGAGAGGAGTACAGGCAGGGGATATACTGTACAGGCTGTGTGCAGGAGAGGAGTACAGGCTGGGGATATACTGTATGGTCTGTGTGCGGGAGAGGAGTACAGGCTGGGGATATACAGTACTGTGCAGTCTGTGTGCGGGAGAGGAGTACAGGCAGGGGATATACTGTACGGTCTGTGTGCAGGAGAGGAGTACAGGCTGGGGATATACTGTACAGTCTGTGTGCGGGAGAGGAGTACAGGCAGGGGATATACTGTGCGGTCTGTGTGCGGGAGAGGAGTACAGGCTGGGGATACACTGTACGGTCTGTGTGCGGGAGAGGAGTACAGGCTGGGGATATACTGTACAGGCTGTGTGCAGGAGAGGAGTACAGGCAGGGGATATACTGTACGGTCTGTGTGCAGGAGAGGAGTACAGGCTGGGGATATACTGTACAGTCTGTGTGCGGGAGAGGAGTACAGGCAGGGGATATACTGTGCGGTCTGTGTGCGGGAGAGGAGTACAGGCTGGGGATATACTGTGCGGTCTGTGTGCGGGAGAGGAGTACAGGCTGGGGATATACTGTACGGTCTGTGTGCGGGAGAGGAGTACAGGCTGGGGATATACTGTATGGTCTGTGTGCGGGAGAGGAGTACAGGCTGGGGATATACTGTATGGTCTGTGTGCGGGAGAGGAGTACAGGCTGGGGATATACTGTATGGTCTGTGTGCGGGAGAGGAGTACAGACAGGGGATATACTGTACAGCCTGTGTGCAGGAGAGGAGTACAGGCAGGGGATATACTGTACAGTCTGTGTGCGGGAGAGGAGTACAGGCAGGGGATATACTATACTGTCTGTGTGCGGGAGAGGAGTACAGGCAGGGGATATACTGTACGGTCTGTGTACAGGAGAGGAGTACAGGCAGGGGATATACTGTACGGTCTGTGTGCGGGAGAGGAGTACAGGCAGGAGATATACTGTACGGTCTGTGTGCGGGAGAGGAGTACAGGCTGGGGATATACTGTACAGTCTGTGTGCGGGAGAGGAGTACAGGCTGGGGATATACTGTACAGTCTGTGTGCAGGAGAGGAGTACAGGCAGGGGATATACTGTGCGGTCTGTGTGCAGGAGAGGAGTACAGGCTGGGGATATACTGTACGGTCTGTGTGCAGGAGAGGAGTACAGGCTGGGGATATACTGTACAGCCTGTGTGCAGGAGAGGAGTACAGGCAGGGGATATACTGTGCGGTCTGTGTGCAGGAGAGGAGTACAGGCTGGGGATATACTGTACGGTCTGTGTGCGGGAGAGGAGTACAGGCAGGGGATATACTGTACAGCCTGTGTGCGGGAGAGGAGTACAGGCTGGGGATATACTGTACAGCCTGTGTGCAGGAGAGGAGTACAGGCAGGGGATATACTGTACAGTCTGTGTGCGGGAGAGGAGTACAGGCAGGGGATATACTATACTGTCTGTGTGCGGGAGAGGAGTACAGGCAGGGGATATACTGTACGGTCTGTGTACAGGAGAGGAGTACAGGCAGGGGATATACTGTACGGTCTGTGTGCGGGAGAGGAGTACAGGCAGGAGATATACTGTACGGTCTGTGTGCGGGAGAGGAGTACAGGCTGGGGATATACTGTACAGTCTGTGTGCGGGAGAGGAGTACAGGCTGGGGATATACTGTACAGTCTGTGTGCAGGAGAGGAGTACAGGCAGGGGATATACTGTGCGGTCTGTGTGCAGGAGAGGAGTACAGGCTGGGGATATACTGTACGGTCTGTGTGCGGGAGAGGAGTACAGGCAGGGGATATACTGTACAGCCTGTGTGCGGGAGAGGAGTACAGGCTGGGGATATACTGTACAGCCTGTGTGCGGGAGAGGAGTACAGGCAGGGGATATACTGTGCGGTCTGTGTGCAGGAGAGGAGTACAGGCTGGGGATATACTGTACAGGCTGTGTGCAGGAGAGGAGTACAGGCAGGGGATATACTGTGCGGTCTGTGTGCAGGAGAGGAGTACAGGCTGGGGATATACTGTACGGTCTGTGTGCAGGAGAGGAGTACAGGCTGGGGATATACTGTACAGCCTGTGTGCAGGAGAGGAGTACAGGCAGGGGATATACTGTGCGGTCTGTGTGCGGGAGAGGAGTACAGGCTGGGGATATACTGTGCGGTCTGTGTGCGGGAGAGGAGTACAGGCAGGGGATATACTGTGCGGTCTGTGTGCAGGAGAGGAGTACAGGCAGGGGATATACTGTACGGTCTGTGTGCGGGAGAGGAGTACAGGCAGGGGATATACTGTACGGTCTGTGTGCGGGAGAGGAGTACGGCCGGAGATATACTGTACGGTCTGTGGTGACTGGCAGTACTTGGAGGTGAGGAGCAGTTGGGCAATTATGCTGTAGCAGGAGGTCAGTGTGTTCTAGTATACAGAGGTAACAACATGCCTCGTGTGCAGACATTAATGCCGTTCTGTGCTGTATCTACTATCACAATCACAAAACCCTAATCTCTCTACTACTGTTTTCCAGCAGCCGTAATGTGTCCTGAGAGCGACTTTCACCCTCTACCCAGTTCTCGACGCTTGCAGCAACGACGGGACTATGAAGAGAGGCACAATGCCAGTCTTGCCCGAGAGGTCATGGAGGAACGACAAACTAAGAGGAAGGTGAGAGAATGGTCTTGGACTAGGGGAGTCATTGTGGAAGCCTATTAAGCTAAGTGATGTCTGTGATTTTCTGGGGTGCCGGATGACTGCCCGTCGGGATTCTGACATCGGTGTAATGACTGCTAAAAGCCAGACAGACGGGCAGTGGCTATCTTCCCTCGTGGGGGTCCACGACCCCCATAGAGGAAGGAAAAAATAGGTCGCAAGCACAGCGAGCCACTGTGCCCGCAGCGTGGCGAGCGCAGTGATTGATCTATTTGGGCTGCGTGGTGTGAGATCTATATGGGCTGCGTGGTGTGAGATCTATATGGGCTGCGTGGTGTGTGATCTATAGGGGCTGTGTGTGTGTGTGATCTATAGGGACTGCGTGGTGCGAGGGCTGCGTTGTGTGTGTGTGATCTATAGGGACTGCATGGTGTGTGATCTATATGGGCTGCATGGTGTGAGATCTATATGGGCTGCGTGGTGTGAGATCTATATGGGCTGCGTGGTGTGTGTGATCTATAGGGGCTGCGTGGTGTGTGATCTATAGGGACTGCGTGGTGCGAGGGCTGCGTTGTGTGTGTGTGTGTGTGTGTGTGATCTATAGGGACTGCATGGTGTGTGATCTATATGGGCTGCATGGTGTGTGATCTATATGGGCTGCATGGTGTGTGATCTATAGGGACTGCATGGTGTGTGATCTATATGGGCTGCATGGTGTGTGATCTATATGGGCTGCATGGTGTGTGATCTATATGGGCTGCATGGTGTGTGATCTATATGGGCTGCGTGGTGTGTGATCTTTATGGGCTGCATGGTGTGTGAGATCTGTATGGGCTGCGTGGTGTGTGATCTATATGGGCTGCGTGTGTGTGATCTATATGGGCTGCGTGTGTGTGATCTATAGGGACTGCATGGTGTGTGATTTATATGGGCTGCATGGTGTGTAATCTATATGGGCTGCATGGTGTGTGATCTATATGGGCTGCGTGTGTGTGATCTATAGGGACTGCATGGTGTGTAATCTATATGGGCTGCATGGTGTGTGTTCTTTATGGGCTGCATGGTGTGTGATCTATATGGGCTGCGTGTGTGTGATCTATAGGGACTGCATGGTGTGTAATCTTTATGGGCTGCATGGTGTGTGTTCTTTATGGGCTGCATGGTGTGTGATCTATATGGGCTGCATGTTGTGTGATCTATATGGGCTGCATGGTGTGTGATCTATATGGGCTGCGTGGTGTATGATCTCTATGGGCTGTGTGATCTATGTGGGCTGCATGGTGTGTGATCTATATGGGCTGCATGGTGTGTGATCTATATGGGCTGCGTGGTGTGTGATCTATGTGGGCTGTGTGGTGTGTGATCTATATGGGCTGTGTGGTGTGTGATCTATATGGGCTGCGTGGTGTGTGATCTATATGGGCTGCATGGTGTGTGATCTATATGGGCTGTGTGGTGTGTGATCTATATGGGCTGCATGGTGTGTGATCTAAATGGGCTGCGTGGTGTGTGATCTATGTGGGCTGCGTGGTGTGTGATCTATATGGGCTGCGTGGTGTGTGATCTATGTGGGCTGCGTGGTGTGTGATCTATATGGGCTGCATGGTGTGTGATCTATATGGGCTGTGTGGTGTGTGATCTATATGGGCTGCATGGTGTGTGATCTATATGGGCTGCGTGGTGTGTGATCTATGTGGGCTGCGTGGTGTGTGATCTATATGGGCTGCGTGGTGTGTGATCTATGTGGGCTGCGTGGTGTGTGATCTATGTGGACTGTATGGTGTGTGATCTATGTGGACTGTATGGTGTGTGATCTATAGGGACTGCGTCGTGTGAGGGCTGCATAGTGTGATCTCTATGGACTGCGTGGTGTGTGTGATCTATAGGGACTGTTTGGTGTGTGTGATCTAAAGGGACTGTGTGGTGTGGGATCTATAGGGACTGTGTGGTGTTTGATTTCATATAGGCTGCATGGTGTGTGATCTATAGTGACTTTGTTGTGTGTGATCTATATGGGCTGCATGATGTGTGGGCTGTGTTACTTGTGATCTATATGGGTTGTGTCGCGTGTAATCTATAGGGACTGCATGGTGTGTGATTTATATATGCTGCGTGGTGTGTGATCTCTATGGGCTGCGTGGTGTGTGATCTATATGGGCTGCGTGGTGTGTGATCTATATGGGCTGCGTGGTGTGTGATCTATATGGGCTCCGTGGTGTGTGATTTATATATGCTGCGTGGTGTGTGATCTATATGGGCTGCGTGGTGTGTGATTTATATATGCTGCGTGGTGTGTGATCTATATGGGCTGCGTGGTGTGTGATTTATATATGCTGCGTGGTGTGTGATCTATATGGGCTGCATGGTGTGTGATCTATATGGGCTGCGTGGTGTGTGATCTATGTGGGCTGTGTGGTGTGTGATCTATATGGGCTGTGTGGTGTGTGATCTATATGGGCTGCGTGGTGTGTGATCTATATGGGCTGCATGGTGTGTGATCTATATGGGCTGTGTGGTGTGTGATCTATATGGGCTGCATGGTGTGTGATCTAAATGGGCTGCGTGGTGTGTGATCTATGTGGGCTGCGTGGTGTGTGATCTATATGGGCTGCGTGGTGTGTGATCTATGTGGGCTGCGTGGTGTGTGATCTATATGGGCTGCATGGTGTGTGATCTATATGGGCTGTGTGGTGTGTGATCTATATGGGCTGCATGGTGTGTGATCTATATGGGCTGCGTGGTGTGTGATCTATGTGGGCTGCGTGGTGTGTGATCTATATGGGCTGCGTGGTGTGTGATCTATGTGGGCTGCGTGGTGTGTGATCTATGTGGACTGTATGGTGTGTGATCTATGTGGACTGTATGGTGTGTGATCTATAGGGACTGCGTCGTGTGAGGGCTGCATAGTGTGATCTCTATGGACTGCGTGGTGTGTGTGATCTATAGGGACTGTTTGGTGTGTGTGATCTAAAGGGACTGTGTGGTGTGGGATCTATAGGGACTGTGTGGTGTTTGATTTCATATAGGCTGCATGGTGTGTGATCTATAGTGACTTTGTTGTGTGTGATCTATATGGGCTGCATGATGTGTGGGCTGTGTTACTTGTGATCTATATGGGTTGTGTCGCGTGTAATCTATAGGGACTGCATGGTGTGTGATTTATATATGCTGCGTGGTGTGTGATCTCTATGGGCTGCGTGGTGTGTGATCTATATGGGCTGCGTGGTGTGTGATCTATATGGGCTGCGTGGTGTGTGATCTATATGGGCTCCGTGGTGTGTGATTTATATATGCTGTGTGGTGTGTGATCTATATGGGCTGCGTGGTGTGTGATTTATATATGCTGCGTGGTGTGTGATCTATATGGGCTGCGTGGTGTGTGATTTATATATGCTGCGTGGTGTGTGATCTATATGGGCTGCGTGGTGTGTGATTTATATATGCTGCGTGGTGTGTGATCTATATGGGCTGAATGATCTATAGGGGCTGCATGGTGTGTAATCTACATGGGCTGCATGGTGTGTGATCTATATGGGCTGCATGGTGTGTGATCTATATGGGCTGCGTGGTGTGTGATCTATATGGGCTGCGTGGTGTGTGATCTATAGGGGCTGCGTGGTGTGTGATCTATAGGGGCTGCATGGTGTGTGATCTACATGGGCTGCATGGTGTGTGATCTATGTGGACTGCATGGTGTGTGATCTATATTGGCTGCATGATCTACTGGGTGCTTCATGGTGTGTGATCTATATTGGCTGCATGATCTACTGGGTGCTTCATGTTGTGTAATCTATAGGAACTGCGTGGTTTGAGGGCTGCATAGTGTGATCTATAGGGACTGTTTGGTGTGTGTGTGTGATCTATAGGGACTGTATGGTGTGTGATCTATATGGACTGCGTGGTGTGAGGGCTGCATAGTGTGATCTATAGGGACTGTTTGGTGTGTGTGTGATCTATAGGGACTGTTTGGTGTGTGATCTATAGGGACTGTGTGGTGTTTGATGTTATATAGGCTGCATGGTGTGTGATCTATATGCGCAGAATGGTGTGTGACCTATAGTGACTTTGTTGTGTGTGATCTATAGGGTTGGGATCATTTGGTCTATTGCATTATGGTAGAAAGTCATTAGGTCGAATCCATTAGGTCGACATGCTAAAAGGTCGACATGATTCTAGGTCGACATGGGAAAAGGTCGACATGATTCTAGGTCGAAAGGTCATTAGTTCGACAGGTCATTAGTTCGACAAGGTCATTAGTTCGACATTGTCTATGTCGACATTCACAAGGTCGACATGGGGTTTTTCACTGTTTTTTTTACCTGAATGTCAACACAGTCGACATGGACACAGTTTAAAGTGCACTACATCCCCTCGCATCGCTCGCTGCGCTCGCTATGCGTCGGGCACGGTGCCTCGCTACGCTCGGCACACTATTTTATTCTCCCACCACGCCCTAGTGGATGGTAGGGCATGAAATACCGCCTGTCGGCACATGTTGGCTCAAAAAACAGTGAAAAACTCCATGTCGACCTTGTGAATGTCGACATAGACAATGTCGAACTAATGATCTGTCGAACTAATGACCTTTCGAACTAGAATCATGTCGACCTTTTCCCATGTCGACCTAGAGTCATGTCGACCTTTTAGCATGTCGACCTAATGGATTCGACCTAATGACTGTCTACCATAATGCAGTAGACCAAATGACCGCATCC
The DNA here is from genome assembly GCF_055691185.1 of Crinia signifera. NCBI lineage: Eukaryota > Metazoa > Chordata > Amphibia > Anura > Myobatrachidae > Crinia > Crinia signifera. The sequence goes on along the minus strand of NC_139221.1, from coordinate 285,348 downwards.
CGATCTATATGGGCTGCATGATGTGTGATCTCTATGGGCTTCGTAGTGTGTGTGATCTCTGTGGGCTGCGTGGCGTGTGATCTCTGTGGGCTGCGTGGCGTGTGATCTCTGTGGGCTGCGTGGCGTGTGATCTCTATGGGCTGCATGATCTATATGGGCTGCATGGTGTGTGATCTATATGGGCGGCGTGGTGTGTGATCTATATGGGCTGAATGATCTATAGGGGCTGCATGGTGTGTGATCTATATGGGCTGCATGGTGTGTGATCTATATGGGCTGCATGTTGTGTGATCTATATGGGCTGCATGGTGTGTAATCTATAGAGACTGCGTGGTTTGAGGGCTGAGTGGTGTGTGATATGTAGGGGCTGTGTGGTGTGTGTGATCTATAGGAACTGCGTGGTGTGAGGGCTGCATAGTGTGATCTATATGGGCTGCATGGTGTGTGTGATCTATATGATCTGCATGGTGTGTGATCTATATGGGCTGCATGATCTACTGTGTGCTTCATGGTGTGTGGTCTATATGGGATGCATGGTGTGTAATCTATAGAGACTGCGTGGTTTGAGGGCTGAGTGGTGTGTGATATGTAGGGGCTGCGTGGTGTGTGTGATCTATAGGAACTGCGTGGTGTGAGGGCTGCATAGTGTGATCTATATGGGCTGCATGGTGTGTGTGATCTATAGGGGCTGCGTGATGTGTGATCTATATGGGCTGCGTGGTGTTTGATCTATATGGGTTGCATGATCTATAGGGACTGTTTGGTGTGTGTGTGTGATCTATAGGGGCTGTTTGGTGTGTGTGATCTATAGGGATTGTTTGGTGTGTGTGATCTATAGGGACTGTGGTGTTTGATTTTATATAGGCTGCATGGTATGTGATCTATATGCGCAGAATGGTGTGTGACCTATAGTGACTTGTTGTGTGTGATCTATATGGGCTGCATGATGTGTGGGCTGTGTCACGTGTAATCTATATGGGCTGCGTGGCGTGTGATCTCTATGGGCTGCCTGGCGTGTGATCTCTGTGGGCTGCCTGGCGTGTGATCTCTGTGGGCTGCGTGGCGTGTGATCTCTATGGGCTGCGTGGCGTGTGATCTCTATGGGCTGCGTGGCGTGTGATCTCTATGGGCTGCATGGCGTGTGATCTCTGTGGGCTGCATGATCTATATGGGCTGTGTGGCGTGTGATCTCTATGGGCTGCTTGGCGTGTGATCTTTGTGGGCTGCGTGGCGTGTGATCTCTATGGGCTGCGTGGCGTGTGATCTCTATGGGCTGCGTGGCGTGTGATCTTTGTGGGCTGCGTGGCGTGTGATCTCTATGGGCTGCGTGGCGTGTGATCTTTGTGGGCTGCGTGGCGTGTGATCTCTATGGGCTGCGTGGCGTGTGATCTCTATGGGCTGCGTGGCGTGTGATCTCTATGGGCTGCGTGGCGTGTGATCTCTATGGGCTGCGTGGCGTGTGATCTCTATGGGCTGCATGATCTCTATGGGCTGCGTGGCGTGTGATCTCTATGGGCTGCGTGGCGTGTGATCTCTGTGGGCTGCATGATTTATATGGGCTGTGTGGTGTGTGATCTATATGGGCTGTGTGGTGTATGATCTCTATGGGCTGCGTGGCGTGTGATCTCTATGGGCTGCATGATCTCTATGGGCTGTGTGGTGTGTGATCTATATGGGCTGCGTGGTGTGTGATCTATATGGGCTGCGTGGTGTGTGATCTATATGGGCTGAATGATCTATAGGGGCTTCATGGTGTGTAATCTACATGGGCTGCGGGGTATGTGGGCTGCGGGGTATGTGGGCTGCGTGGTGTGTGATCTATATGGGCTGCATGGTGTGGGATCTATATGGGCTGCATGATCTACTGGGTGCTTCATGGTGTGTGATCTATATGGGATGTGTGGTGTGTGTGTGTGTGATATATAGGGACTGCGTGGTTTGAGGGCTGCATAGTGTGATCTATATGGGCTGTGTGGTGTGTGTGTGATCTATAGGGGCTGCGTGACGTGTGATCTATATGGGCTGCGTGGTGTGTGATCTATATGGGCTGCATGATCTATAGGGACTGTTTGGTGTGTGTGATCTATAGGGACTGTATGGTGTGTGATTTATATGGGCTGCGTGGTGTGTGATCTATATGGGCCATTTATGGGCTGCGTGGTGTGAGATCTCTATGGGCTGCGTGGTGTGTGATCTCTATGGACTGCATGGTGTGTGATCTATATGGGCCATTTATGGGCTGCGTGGTGTGTGTGATCTCTATGGACTGCGTGGCATGTGATCTATATGGGCTGCGTGGTGTATGATCTATATGGGCCATTTATGGGCTGCGTGGTGTGAGATCTCTATGGGCTGCGTGGTGTGTGATCTATATGGGCTGCGTAGTGTGTGATCTATATGGGCTTCATTGCATGTGATCTATAGGTACTGCGTGGCGTGTGATCTATATGGGCTTCATTGCATGTGATCTACAGGTACTGTGTGGCGTGTGATCTATAGGGACTGTGTCGTGTGATCTATCAGGGCTGCGTCGTGTGTGATCATAGGGACTGCATGACGTGTGATCTATAGGGACTGCGTGGTATGTGTGATCTATAGGGACTGCGTGGCGTGTGATCTATATGGACTGCATGTGTGTGATCTATAGGGACTGCGTGGCGTGTGATCTATATGGGCTGCGTGGCGTGTGATCTATATGGGCTGCGTGGTGTGTGAACTATAGTGGCTGCGTGATCTACAGGGGCTGCGTGACGTGTGATCTCTAGGGACTGCATGGCGTGTGATCTATATGGGCTGCGTGACTCTGGGCATCATTCGGTTGGGCAGTGCTGTCCAGGAGCCAGCGACCAAGCACCTGAAGTAGCTGCGGCTCTCTGCTTCACCCGGAGCACTGAATCACAGCTGCATCGCTCGACAACGCTACAGTCCCTCCTCCGGTGACCGGTGGTTAAACATAGTGGTCCGTCTATGGCCACGGGGTGGAAGGGGTTCAGAGCCGTGGTGCTGATACAGCAATAAAATAAACATTAAAAAACACTCAGCGCCTAGCACCATTACTACATTTAAAGATGGCGCTGAACACCTTGAATATAACGGCAAACACTGAAATACTTGCCCACCAACACAAACACAAGGAACATAAAGCTGATTGGCTGATACCTCAACAATAATTGTAAATCAAAATCAAAACCCAACAGGGACACTTTTAGCTTTCCTTCCAACGTGAATTCCTCCCTCCTCAACTGCCTAACCCAGGGGTGGCCAACCAATGAGAGACAAAGAGCCAAAAAATATGTTCTGTTAAAACAAAGAGCCGATACCATTTAAAAATGGGCGTGGCCTATCTCCCAGCTAAATCACATAACAGCTTGTATATGTAATCTTTCCAAAACTGTAAAAAATAGATATCCGCACACCTCCTGATAAATATAAAAAAATGTTTTATAAATTGCATAAAAGCCAAAAAAAATGATCAAGCACATGACAGCATATTGGTAAGCACAAAAGGTACAGGGTTACTTAAGTCATCACTCCATCATGGTAGGAGGAGCCTGTAGCCAGCCATATACTTACCAATATGCTGCCATGTGCTTGATAAACTTTTTTTTATGCAAGATAGATAGAGAGAGAGAGGAGGGAACTTCTTCCAGGCTTCACACCCAGCACTTATAGCAGTCACTGAGTGCTCACCCACTATCACTCCGCCCAGACCCCAGCTGTCTCTCTGTCATTCAGTGGGACTACTAGAAAAACAGAAGAGGAATTTTGGTTAAGTCCTGCGCTGCGGGTGGTTTGACACACCTAATCCGTAATATAGCACGGACTATCACACCTCATAAACTGCTGCTGTTCTGTGGGGGACAGCTCAATTCCCCAAGTTAGTTACCAGAAAAAAACACAAAATAGAACTGCGCAGTAAAGGGGGAAATAGTACATGCAATTTAATTATACCAATATAAAACACATATAAAACATACACAAACAAAATTAAAACACAATTTATGGGCACAACCGGTTGTGTCAAAATTAATAGATTTAAAACCAAATAGATTTTGCTTCCCTTAGTTTATCATGGTCGTTTTAGTATGTTAGTTGTGAAAGATACTGATTGAGTCACAGTCTTTGTATGGATTAGTAGATATTACTGTCCAGGTTTTATTATGTCTGGCCAGACAGTATTGTATTAGGGGTACCTTACAGCTGCCACCTGTAGTTCCTCCGGCCTCCCAGTGGATGGTGCTGAATCACCTGTGTTTGTCCAACTATGTCTGGAGTCACCTTCGGACTTGTGGGCTGATAGTAAGCCTGTATGGATTCCCCTATGGTGCAAAAAAGAAGTTTTTGTAAATATCCAATATCCAACGCGTTTCCCCGCCTCCGTACACGGTCTCAGCGGCTTTACCTTCCATTTTCTTTCCTTGATAAAGCCGCTGAGACCGTGTACGGAGGCGGGGAAACGCGTTGGTTATTGGATATTTACAAAAACTTCTTTTTTGCACCATAGGGGAATCCATACAGGCTTACTATCAGCCCACAAGTCCGAAGGTGACTCCAGACATAGTTGGACAAACACAGGTGATTCAGCACCATCCACTGGGAGGCCGGAGGAACTACAGGTGGCAGCTGTAAGGTACCCCTAATACAATACTGTCTGGCCAGACATAATAAAACCTGGACAGTAATATCTACTAATCCATACAAAGACTGTGACTCAATCAGTATCTTTCACAACTAACATACTAAAACGACCATGATAAACTAAGGGAAGCAAAATCTATTTGGTTTTAAATCTATTAATTTTGACACAACCGGTTGTGCCCATAAATTGTGTTTTAATTTTGTTTGTGTATGTTTTATATGTGTTTTATATTGGTATAATTAAATTGCATGTACTATTTCCCCCTTTATTGCGCAGTTCTATTTTGTGTTTTTTTCAGTGGGACTACTAGCCCACCCGACCAGGCCTTCTCTCTGTCCCTGCCGCTGTCCGGACCTGTAGTGCACTGCCACAGTTTCCGGGCGGAGACCGATTAGGGGACACACATGAACCGACTCCCGGGCTCTCTATTTGTGTGGCATCTGTGTACTCACCTTAACCCAAACCAGCACCGGTGGAGCTCAGGGGGTTATTCTGCCGTTGAGAGGCCGGATGACCCGCTCGGGGTGTGTAGCGGCGCCTGACTCTTGCAGTCCGGGGGTGGGGAGGTGAGGGCGGAAGTCACGGGACACTGCCTCCTAGCGCTACTGTCCCTCCATTGGTTGCCTGTATCTTACATAGTTACATAGTAGGTAAGGCTGAAAAAAGACTTGCGTCCATCTAGTTCAACCTGGTATAGATATCCATTGCTGATTTGGTAGGTTCTGGTATTTTACAGACAAATTATATTTCTTATTTGTACCCATGGATGTTTTTCTCCAGTAAATGTTTGTCCAACTTTGCCTTGAACGCATTTAATGAGCCAGCCATTACCACCTCTCTGGGAAGAGAGTTCCAGAGTTTGACTGTTCTGACCGTAAAGAAATTCTTTCTACTAGCTGAATGAAATCTTTTTTCTTCTAATCTATACTCATGCCCTCGCGTCCTAGATTCCTTTCTAGTAGAAAATAGGGTGTGTGACAGTTCCTTATATTGGCCCTTGATATACTTGTACATGTTGAGCATGTCCCCCCTTAAACATCTCTTTTCTAATGTAAATAGTCCCAAATTGCTTAATCTCTCCCCGTAGCTTAAATTCTCCATTCCCCTAATAAGCTTTGTTGCTCGCCTTTGGACTTTTTCTAATTTTATGATGTCCTTTTTATAGTGTGGGGCCCAGAACTGTACTCCGTACTCTAGGTGAGGTCTCACCAATGCTTTATATAGTGGCATAATTACCCTCGAGTCCCTAGTTTCCATTCCCCTCTTAATACATGCCAGAATTTTGTTGGCCTTTTTTGTAGCTACATTACAATGGGCACTACATCCTAGTTTGCTGTCTATTTGGACTCCTAGATCCTTTTCAAGTATGGAATTACCCAGTTCCTCTCCGCTAAGGTTGTAACTTGCACACTGGTTGTGTCTCCCAAGGTGCATAACCTTACATTTATCTACATTGAACCTCATCTTCCATTTTTTTGCCCACTCATCTAGAATTGCAAGATCATTTTGAAGCATGGTGACATCTTCTGATGATTTGATGACTTTGCTAAGTTTTGTATCGTCCGCAAAGATGGATACATTGCTGAGTAACCCTATCCCAATATCGTTAATAAAAATGTTAAATAAAATGAGCCCCAAAACCGAACCCTGGGGCACTCCACTTAGTACCGGTATCATATCTGATACGGCACCATTCACAACCACTCTTTGGGCCTTATTCTGATCGGTGCGGATATTCCCGCATGCGGACGGACCGCCGATGTTGATCGTCTGCGCATGTGCAGAGGTCACTCTGCGCATGTGCAGGCGATTTCGCCGCACGGATTCTTTATACGCCGCACAGGGGGCGTAGAGGGGCGTGAGGGGCTACTTAGCCTCATTACCCTATGCATACGCCCCGCGTTTCATGGGCGTTCCCATGCAAACGCGGGGCGTATGCATGGTAATGAGGCCGTGACGCGTGGGTACGGGGCGGGCATCTGACATCGCCGGATGTCAGCTGCCCGCCCCCATACATGATTTCACACTGACAAGTGTCCGTGTGGTCTTGTGTTGCGGGACCTGGTGGAGCGTGCGGCCCTGCATTCGATGTTCGGCGACCATCGAATGCAGGGGCTGCTCCCAAGACGGAGGAGGCGTATCCCCCTCCAATTTCATGCGGATCGCCACATATCCGCGTACGGACGGCAGGTGGCGATCCGTATGGAAGGCGGGGATTCGCCTGCACGGTTGCGGACGCATATTCTGATCGGGCCGCACCGATCAGAATAAGGCCCTTTGTTCTCTATTACATAGCCAATTCCCTACCCATCTGCAGATATTTTCACCCAATCCTAGGTTCTCCATTTTATTAATCAATCTCTTGTGTGGGACAGTATCAAATGCTTTAGCGAAATCTAGGAAAATCACATCTACAGCATTTCCATTATCGAGGTTTTTGCTAACCTCTTCATAGAACCCTAGTAGATTAGTTTGGCATGAACGATTTTTCACGAACCCATGTTGGTTAGTACTGAGTAGACGGTGATTATCTAAATATTCCTGGATACCATCCCTTAAAAATCCTTCAAATAGTTTACCCACAATTGATGTTAAACTAACGGGTCTGTAATTAGCGGGATCTTCCTTTTTTCCTTTTTTGAATATTGGCACTACCTCTGCTATTCTCCAATCTTTTGGTACTATACCTGACGATAGTGACTTGCTAAAGATATAATGTAGGGGGGTAGCTAGTTCATCCCTTAATTCCATTAATACCCTCGGATGAATCCCATCTGGCCCTGGTGATTTATTTGTTTTGAGTTTGCTTAGCCTCAGTATTATTTCCTTCGGCGTGAAATCCACAATGAGATCTGGCTTATTTGTCCCGTTTGTGGTAAATGTTTGTTCCACAGTCTGCTCTCCCTTAGTAAATACTGATGAGAAGAACTCATTTAACAGTTTTGCTTTTCCCTTGTCCTCAGTAACACTTTTTCCACTAGTATCAGTTAGTGGGCCTATGTTTTCCTTAATTAAACGTTTACTATTTATGTATTTAAAAAACTTCTTTGGGTTAGTTTTGCTTTCAGTGGCTTTGCACTCTTCATATAATATTTTAGCTGCTTTGATTGCCCCTTTACAAGTTTTGTTTGATTCTTTGTATTTTGCGAACGCCTCCTCATTCAAGTTATTTTTATAGAATTTGAAGGCTCTGGTTTTATTGTTGATAGCTGACCTTACTTCTTTGTCCAACCATGGTGGCTTTTTTTTGTTGAATTTACCTTTAGTTACTTTAGGAATGTATTCAATAGTTAGTGAATCAAGCACCTTTTTTAGAGTATCCCACATTTCCTCTGCATTTTTTCCCTCCATAACCGTTTCCCACCCAATTCCTGTTAGGGCTTCCCTGAATAATTCAAAGTTCGCTTTTCTGAAGTTTAGTATTTTTGCAGATCCTTTTTGATGTAATTTACTGAAGTTGATTTCCAGTGAAACCATACTGTGATCACTAGAGACAGGATTATATGCAACATAAAAAGCCTGAAATATGCATGCAAATATGCATGAAAAATACTTAAAATATGCATGAAAAGTGTTTAAAATATGCTACATTAAATAATAAAAAAAGTAATTTTTAACTTATTTATTTAAAAATCAGCATACAATTAGTTGAAAATAAACCTAAAAAATAGGCCCACAGCATCTGCAGATGTCTAGTGCTGTACACAGAATTTTTTTTTTCTTCCTGGCTGCTACAGCAGACTGCAGCGTCCAAAGCTCTTCTTGCATTAACTACACGGACTCTCATCTCCAGCGCCGAAGGATCAAATGTCAGCATAGCGTGTGAGGGCGGCGCAGTGGAAGGCTTCCTCCCTGCGCTGCATACTCACTGTGACACGGCATTTCCTCCGCGCCACGTGATGTCACAACCCTTCCGCCCACCTCCTCTGCTGCAGAAGTCTGTCTCTTGGTGTAAGGTCCCAGGCCAGGGGCAGGCAAAGGCAAACTGACTTTTATCAACATGGATTGGCAGCCTAGAGCAGTGTCAGACATAGCGTACATCCAAGGTTCCCCACACTGCGCACATATTACCCCAGCCTGCACACTCTACCACTACCTGGCCAGCAGCAGCAGGGCAAAGCAGTGCTGTGACTCGCGGGTGGGAAGAGGGCGGGGCCTAAAATATGCACCATCACTAGATTTTAGGTAAAATATGCAATAACCAGTGAGAATGGGCAAAATATGCAAATGCATATGCAGATATGCAAATGCATATAATCCTGTCTCTAGTGATCACTGTTCCCTAATTGTTTAATTACTTTTGTGTTTGAAACTAAGTCTGTGTTGTTTGTTAAAACTAAGTCCAAGAGTGCCTCATCACGAGTTGGAGTTTCCACCGTTTGTGTAATAAACTGGTCTTTAAGTAAGCTTAAGAACCCATTGCTTCTTGCTGATTTGCCTGTTTCGTTTTCCCAATCAATGTCGGGTAAATTAAAATCCCCCATAATTAATACCTGACCCTGATTTGATGCTTGTTTGATTTGGTTTAAAAGAAGAGACTCTTCCCTTTTGTTTATATTTGGTGGTCTATAGCATACCCCTATTATAAATTTGTTTTTTGGCTTTTTATTATTGTCGGTTATCTCTGCCCACACTGTCTCCGAGTTGTCGTCTTCCAGGTCTGTGCTCATATTTTTCTCACATGATGTTAAGTTATTATTTACATATAGGCACACACCCCCGCCCCTTCTATTTTCCCTGTCTTTCCTGTAGAGTGTATATCCCTCCATGTTTAATGCCCAGTCATGCGACTCATTACACCATGTTTCTGTAATACCAATGATGTCGTAGTCCTCCCTACTGATCACCGTTTCTAGCTCCCCGATTTTACTCACTAAGCTTCTTGCATGAGCCAGTAAGCATTTTAATTTATGTTTATTTTTAGATATGGCTCTAATATTGTGATTAGTTTCACCCCAGGACCCATTTGAATTCTTTACTAGCTTCCTCTTTCCCCTCTCCCCTTCAATAGACTCTCTACAGGCCTCCCCACCATGCACACTGCCTGCCCTCTTTATAGTTCTGGGAATTCTTCCTCTGTCCACTGTATTCAATATAAAACACTTCTACTCGCATATAAAGCTATTAACCATCTGCACCAGCTTATATCTCTGCTCTTATCACAAAATATCTCCCATCTCGACCACTACGCTCTGCACAAGATCTGCGTCTCTCTTCTGCATGGATCACTAGCTCCCATTCACTATTACAGGACTTTCATCGGGCTGCTCCCATCCTATGGAATGCCCTTCCACGCACAATAAGACTCTCCACTAGCCTCCAAACTTTTTAAGCGTTCCCTGAAAACTCACCTCTTCAGACAAGCCTATAATATTTCTCTTTCAATGGTCCTGGTGACACAGCTCAACATTGGGATGTAGGAGGGTCCGCAGGAGCCAGGCACCTATCCTAAAGCTTTTGGTGGGTAGGCTCCTCCCTTCTGCATCCCAGACTCTTCAGTTCGTGTTAGGTGCCCACTGGAGTGGGTGCTATTCTAAAGGGCTGCCGGAGCAGCCGAAGGATTAGAGTTAGTTAGGGTTTTTTATTATTTTATTAACTTTTACACTAGCTAGGTAGGCACAGTATGAGGATTCTCATTAGTGAATCCTCACACTGCTAGCGCAGCAGGAGCTGACAGAAGCGCGTCCTGTCAGCTCTCTGCGCACAGGGGAGACGCTGTCTGGCCTCCCTGTGCAGCGCTTACAGCTTCTTTTAAGAAGCTGCCTGGGCTCCGGAGCGCTCTGAAACCGGCTTCACGCTAGGTGGGGATCATGGGGGACAGACGCTCCGTGATGGCGGCGGCCATTTTCTGCGGAGCTTACACACTGAGCTCCTATATGAGAGGACAGCAGTGTGTTACAGGCATGTTCCAAGTGGTCCCCAGCTGAGGCGGAGATACTGGAACTAGGAGATCCTGCAATGGGAGCGGCTGTCTGGGGGTGGTTGGCGCCAAAAGTCACGGACCCCGCAGCAGGGACTTGGTCTCTTCCCTCACTCTGTTTTGGCGCCATTCGGAACGCTTGCAGCGGAGCTGAGCTGGCTGACAAATCCTGACAGAGTGATTGGATTTCCTGGGCATCGTTTTCCCCATTCTGAAGACTACAGACAGCTAAGTGACTGAGTACATTGGCTCTGTGTAAACGCCTGTACATTTTGCGCTGTGACTGTGTTATTTGTGAACATCATGTCTGTGCATCAGTCTGTGGTTTTGGGGGAGGGAGCCCCAGATACATTGAGCGCTTGCAGTGTTTGTGCACTGAAATTTGTCCCTGAGCAGATGGCCAAGGGGGGCTTGTGTAATTCTTGCGCTGCTGTGAAACCCATGGGGAGTGAACCCCAGAGGGTAGAGCAATTGGAACCTGTGTGGGCCAGTGCCCTGTGAATGCTTTAGTGCAATTGCTGGATAGACAGAGTGATGTTTTGGTAGATTCTCAGAGACCTATGTCATCATCTCAGCAGTCCTCTGGCTCCTTGCCTCTGACCCAGGCAGATCCGGGTTTCCTACAGGTCATGCAGGATACTGCTAAGGGGATTAACAGGTTTAGTGAATTGCTAGACAAGATTGATGTTGATGCCGTGGGGACCCCTAAAAGGTCTTATTCAGTGCCTTTAATGGTTGATGAAGAGGATGGAGCATATGCAGACATCCCCTGGGAGCAGGGTGATGATTCTGAGGATTCCTCTGCCGCAGGGGTGGAGGATTTGATCACTGCTGTAAAACAGGCTTTGAATTTGTCTGGGGAAGATAAAACTCCTGCAAAAGGTGTATTTAAACGGCAGCGTAAGGAAGCTGTTACCTTCCCTGCAGATGAAGGTTTACAGGATTTATTGGAAGGGGCGTGGAAAACGCCCGATAAAAGGCTGCAAATGCCAAAGAGATTTCTCAGTTTATACCCCATGCCTGAGGCTCATGCAGATCTCTGGGAGAAAGTTCCAGTGGTAGATGCTTCTGTGGCACGTTTGTCAAAAGCCACTGTGCTACCAGTGCAAGGGGGAGCAGCTTTTAAAGAACCCCGTAGACAAAAAGCTGGAGGGTAACCTCAAGGCAATATTTGAAGGGGTGGGATACACCCTACGTCCTCTGATTGCTTCAGCCTGGGTCTCTAAGGCCATGATTGTGTGGGCAAGTGATTTGTGCACTATTTTACACACTGACCCTTGTGTGTTATTGCTTGAGGAGAAGCTTAAAGCAGCTGCAGAGTATGTACTGGAGGCTGAGGAGGAAGCTCTCAAATTGGCTGCCAGAGTTTCCAGTGTCTGTAAATGCCAGGAGAGTGCTCTGGCTTAAGGCTTGGGAGGCAGATAATGAGTCTAAGAAGGCCTTAGAGGCATTAGCTTTTAAAGGAAAGCTGTTATTTGGTTCTGAACTGGAAGAGATTATTAAGCAGGCCACAGGTGGCAAAAGTACTTTTCTGCCAGCTCCTGCAGCCAAGCAGACATCAAGGTTTTCTGCTTTCAGGCCGTCCTTTCGGCCCTCCCCTAGAGGAGGTGCGTCCTTTCGAGGACAGTCTTTTAGGGGAAAGTTTCAGTCCTCCAGGGGCAAGGCCCCAAAGTCTAAATTTGGTTCCTTTCATAAGAAACCAAACACAAAAGGAGAGGACAAACCCTCCGCATGACTGCCAAGGGTTTTGCCCGGCGGTGGTCAAGGTGGGGGGACGTCTGACACGGTTCAGAGACGCATGGGCATTGTTAGACCGGGATCCTTGGGTGTTAGAAATTGTATCCCAGGGTTACAGAATTCCCTTCAAGGGTCTTCCGCCGAGAAGATTCATTCCCACACCACTACCAAAGGAGGCTCAGCTCCGTACGGCTCTCTTGGGAGCGGCTCACTCTCTCTTAGAGAAGGGCGTGGTAGTCCCGGTCCCCAGAGCGGAGTGGAAAAAAGGCTTTTATTTCACCCTGTTTTTGGTGCCCAAACCAGACGGGTCTTTCAGGCCGATCCTAAACTTAAAGTCATTGAATATCCATTTGTGGGTAGACCATTTCAAAATGAAGTCTCTACGGTCAGTGCTGCTAAGCCTGGACCAGGGAGAATTTTTGGCGTCCATGGATGTCCTGGACGCATACCTTCATGTTCCCATCCACCCAGAACATCAGGCTCTATTGAGGTTTGCGATAGGAGACCTGCATTTGCAATTCCAGGTGTTGCACTTCAGTGTTGCCCTTCAGTCTGGCTACAGCGCCAAGGGTATTCACCAAAATAATGTCAGTAATGGCGGCAGCGCTTCGACTGAGGGGAATCACGGTGATTCCATATTTGGACGACCTGCTGTTCAAAGCAGAGTCAGCAGGAAAGTTGAAGAGTCACTTGACAGAAGCCATCGGGTTTTTGCAGGCTCACGGCGCCGTCACAGAGGTGCCGTCACAGAGACTCCAATTCTTGGGAGTTGTGCTGGATACCCACCTACATCGGGTATTTCTACCAGAGGCAAAGGCCAGGGATCTGGCTGCCTTGGTACAGGAGATCCTCGGGTCTCAGAGCACATCAGTATGGAGGTGCCTCAAACTGCTGGGGAAGATGGTGGCGTCTTTCGAGACGTTACAGTTCGCCAGGTTCCACTCTCGAGTGTTCCAGGGAACATTCTGACAGACTGGTCAGGGAATACTCAGACCATGATGTCAGAACAAATAGTGTTGTCTTCAGAAACTCGATCCTTCCTGAAATGGTGGATGGAGGTGGATCCCCTTCAGTGGGGTCGGTCCCTGCAGTCCTGGAGCTGGCTGGTAGTCACTACCGACGCCAGCCTCAGGGGCTGGGGGGCAGTAGTCTTGGATCTGCGTCTGCAGGGCTTGTGAACTTCGAAGGAATCTGCCTTACCGATCAACATCTTGGAACTGAGAGCTGTGTGGAAGGTGATTTCTCTGGCGGGAGAAAGATTGCAAGGGCTCCCTTTAAGGATTCAGACCGACAACGCCACAGCTGTGGCATATCTGAATCACCAGGGAGGCACACGCAGCAAACTGGCTATGTGGGAGGTGTCCCGGATCTTCGGCTGGGCGGAACAGAATGTTCCAGCGTTATCAGCAATATTCATACCAGGAGTGGAGAATATAGAAGCAGACTTCCTGAGCAGGGAGGAGCTGATGGAAGGAGAATGGAGCCTGAACCCACGAGTATTTTATCAGATTACACTGAAATGGGGAACTCCGGAGGTAGACCTGATGGCATCCAGGTTCAACCATCAGGTGCCCAGGTTCTATGCCAGGACGAGGGATCCACTGGCAGAAGCGGTGGATGCTATGACCATACCCTGGGAGGGGAATCATCTTTATGTTTTTCCGCCAGTTCCAATGCTGTCAAGAGTTTTGAAAAAGATACAGGCCCAAGCAATCCCGGTGATTTTAGTGGCCCCAGATTGGCCAAAGAGGTCCTGGTACTCGAGGCTTCAGAGATTGTCTGTGGACTCGTGGCGTCTACCTCTGAGGTCAGACCTTCTAAACCAAGGACCGTTCAACCATCTGGATTCAGCTCGGTTAAATTTGACGGCTTGGCTGTTGAAACCGCCATCTTGAGGAGCAAAGGGTTCTCAGAGGCTGTGGTTAACACTATGATTAAAGCTAGAAAGTCAGTGTCTTCTGCAAATTATTATAGGGTCTGGAAGACCTATATTCGATGGTGTGAGAGGCAGAAATCACACACATCACGATTTAGATTGGCTAAATTGCTGGCGTTTTTGCAGGATGGCTTTTTCTCTGGGTTAAGCCTTCAGTCACTCAAAGTGCAGATCTCGGCCTTGTCAATTTATTTCCAAAAAAGGATAGCATTGTTACCGGAAGTACAGACCTTCCTACAGGGGGTTTCTCGATTGAAACCTCCCTACAAGCACCTACAAGCAACCAGTAGCACCATGGGATTTATCTCTGGTTCTGGAGTGCCTTCAAAAGGCGCCTTTTGAGCCGTTAAGGTCGGCTGACCTTAAATTCCTTACATGGAAACTGGTATTTCTGTTGGCAGTGGCGTCAGCAAAAAGAGTATCGGAGTTGGGAGCATTGTCCTGCAAGTCTCCCTTCCTTATAATTCATGATGATAGGGCTGTCCTTTGGACAGTACCCCAATTTTTACCAAAAGTGGTCTCTGCTTTCCATTTAAATCAGGAGATAGTTCTGCCTGTGTTTCAACCCCCAGAGGGTTCAAGGAAAAGGGACAAATTGAGGAATTTGGATGTTGTGCGCGCCTTGCACATTTATGTGGACAGAGTAAAGAGTGTCAGGAAGACTGATACTTTGTTAGTTTTGTATGATGTACACAAAATTGGTTGGCCTGCTTCTAAGCAGACCATTGCTAGGTGGTTGCGTTCTGTAATTGCTTTTGCATATACTAAAGTTGGTAGGCCTGTGCCGGCCAGGATTAATGCGCATACTACCAGGTCAGTCGCCACCTCTTGGGCGGTTCGACATGGGGCAACAGCTGAGCAGGTTTGCAGGGCTGCCACTTGGTCATCTGTTCATACTTTTGCCAAATTCTATAGGTTCCATGAGTTCGCGTCGGAGGATGCATCATTCAGGCGAGCATTGATGAGAGCTGCAGACCTGAGCGTACCCACCCAAATGACTGGCTCTGGAACGTCCCAATGTTGAGCTGTGTCACCAGGACCATTGAAAGAGAAAAAGGGATTTTTGTAAGAACTTACCGTTCGAATCCCTTTCTCTGATATGGTCCTGGTGACACAGCGATCCCTTCCCTTACGCTCAGTAAGTATGCCAGTGTTCATGATGTTTCATGTTATATAATATGGTTGAGAAGTTAATTTTGAAGTTGTGCATATAATATGTGCAGGTGTTTGTACTGAGTTAATGTATTCCAGTGGCTTTGAAAGATTGAACTGAAGAGTCTGGGATGCAGAAGGGAGGAGCCTACCCTCCAAAAGCTTTAGGATAGGTGCCTGGCTCCTGCGGACCCTCCTACATCCCAATGTTGAGCTGTGTCACCAGGACCATATCAGAGAAAGGGATTTGAACGGTAAGTTCTTACAAAAATCCCTTTTTATATACCGCACCCATAACCCTCTGAGGCACTTATGTATTATATAGCTTCCCTTCTGGACTTGTAACTTGGTGGGACTGCTATGCTACTCTATTACTGGTGCCTGTCCTTGTGTTCCCTCCTATGTCCCTATAGATTGTAAGCTTGCAGCAGGGCCCTCCTACCTCCAAGTCTGTCTGTTGTTACCCAGTTTGTTTTTTCCCTGATGAAGCTCACGGCGATACGCGCGTTGACACACCTTGGGGCAGATTTATTAAGCTTGGAGAAGAGATAAACTGGAGATAAAGTGGAGAAAAGGTAAAAGGAGATAAAGCACCAGTCAATCAGCTGTGTTTGAAAAAGACAGTTGGGAGTTGATTGGCTGGTGCTTTATCTCCTTTTACCTTTTCTCCAGTTTATCTCTTCTCCAAGCTTAATAAATCTGCCCCTTAGTGTGTCAAATCCCCTTATCCCTTCCCCATGAAAATGTATTTTGATCTGTAAAAGATGCGCATCTAATTGACAGTACACGAGGCAGTGCTGAATAGGAGACGTGAGGTCAGACCCTGACCACGTTCTCCTTATCTCCTGTTGCACGGCAGCCAGCTACCACGCTGTCATACAGAGTTCAGTACCGCACTCACTGTCTGACTTCACAGCGTAAACACGAAGCGCGGACTAACATCGGCAGGGAGAGTCGCAGTGTGACGATTCTACTGCGGTGTCTCCCTCCCCGAATCCGGCGCCTGTGTACACGCTGGGAACAGTGCCTCCTGTGTGTGATTCACAACTACCATTGCACCGTGTAAACCCGGCCCTGATGCTTATAAACGACATACGTCGACAGCTAATACTTGCACAGGGTTCATTCATCCATATGACAAAAATCCTCACTGCAGGCTTGTTATAACAATGGTATTTGTGACAAAGAACTAGTGAATTGCTATATAAATAAAGATACAACTACCAATCAATCTATAAAAAATTTATGTGCATACACACTAGGAGATTTTTTCCCAGAATATACTAAAAAGATGCCGCCCGCTTGTGATCTACAGCATTTGACTACATTAAGTAAATCCATTCCTGACCTTTTTGGGCAATAGATTACTAGCTGAGTATATGCGCTAAATTCATTTGCATGTGAGACCTCTCTGCAGACCCACAAAATAAAATTGCAAGTGGACATCTATCCGGCAATTCTAGCCTAAGATCCACCCTACCTAACGAGTGTGAGTCATTGTAGCAGCAAATTGAAGACACTTATAAGTAACATATACCACTTGGCTAAATATTAGTGCCAAGGTTACTTGCTTATATAAGACTTCTCTACAGGCCTGCAGGGATAGTAATATCTACCATCACATCCATTGCAGTGGTGCCATAATAACCAATTCATTGCATTTATTGTATGAGGGTACACACCAGGCAATTTTTGCCAAAGACGCATTAGGTTGCATCAGATCCTTTCCCAAGGGGGCCCGCACATTAGATATATTTGATATGATCATCCTCTTGAAGCATAAGATATATATTATCTGATTTGCAGCCAGGCACACTAGATTGACAATCTTAAAAAACACTACCAGACAGGAGCGATATGGCCAGATTCTGACCACTTTCTCCTCACTGCACAGCAGTTAGCTACATATAGCCATATACAGAGTCTGGTTGTGGAATTTTTTGTCTAACTATTAATATTATTATTTATTATTACAATTTTATTTATAAGGTCACTGAGAGTTGGAGTATAGAAGAGCTGTGAGTGACATGTGAAGAGAAGAGGGCTTTAACAACAGGAGGGAAGAGGGCCCTGCTCGGAGGAGCTTACAATCTAGTAGGAAGGGGAGACAGACAGATTACAAGAGGTGCAAGCGAGGGGGTGGTGGTTAGATAGCAGGATGTAAACAGGCAAGGGGTCGGAGAACCAGCTGGTTCATGCAGTGGACGGGTATGCTTTGATGAATAGGTGAGTTTTCAGTGCCCGTTTGAAGCTTTGCAAGGTCGGGGAGAGTCTAATGGAGAGAGGGAGTGCGTTCCACTGAAGGGGTCCAGCACGGGCAGTGATCAGGGTGGAGGAGAGACGACAGTCGTCACGCACTAACTAACTAAGTTAATCCGACTAACGCACGGATTGTTACTGACAAGGAGAGCTGCAAGGTGACTACTTCACTACAGTGTCTCTTTCTCGGAATCCGCTGCCCTCATAGATCATTGCTTTTCTGTGTGTAACCCACAAGCGACAATATAGTATTATCATGGCAATCTGAATTCGGTCGCAACACTGCACAAACAGCACATACAAAGAGCGGATATTGGCACCAGACGCATCTATCCCGGCACGGCTACCTTGCAGACATACAGTGACAACACTGTCCATTACTAGAGAAATTGTTATAACAACAAAGGTGCAACCAATTTATTGTATACTTGAGTATAGATACACACCAGGAGATTAAATCAAGACGCATCTAAGATCCATTTCATGGGGATCCACACATTCTTAAAGATTGTGAAAAACGCACACATATATTAACTCCATAGTGACAAAAATAATCACAACAATTGATGTGGAATGTGCATGAATCCAATCTGCATTTATTAGTGAATCAAGAGATATTGGGGTTCACTAAGCAGGAAAAAATCTTTTTCCTTTTTATCTTTACCCTGTCTTCTACCCATGTATGTTTTTTTTTTTTTTTATAAATCTTTTTATTGAACATTTTCAATATGACAGGGACAGCAATAATAAACATATTTAAGAAACATATTTAAGAGTCAGTGTGAAATGCATTCAGCTGGACAAAGATCTTCATAGTGTTTCAACGGTACTTATGTATTATGTGGGCTCCAATGTTAAATGCACCCCATTTTTTCATACCCCTACTATCCAACTATGCATGGAGTTGATTTTATATAGTGTGGCGAGCGCAGCGAGCCACCGTGCCCGAAGCGTGGCGAGCGCACGCGGTCTCATAAGAAAAACGGGAGCCCAGATATTACATAAGTACCGTTTCAACTTCGATATTACTTTGCGATATATCTTAGGTATAATACAACTCCAATAGAGTATCGATCAACATATCAATTGCAACCATTCTAAGAATTCTGGTCTAACACTTATTTGCAGCAAGAGTTATGTATCTGATATGTATATAGATCAATTACTATATACTCTATACATAAACACGTAGACAAGAAGGGTAAAGGGTTTTAGGTGGGAAGAGGGGGGATATTTCCATTCTTCTTTATATTCTAATATTCCGTTGTTTCCAATGCTAGTTCTTTTATATTATACGGCTATGCTTAAGCACTAATATGATAGCACACTAAACAGGTAGATAAAAATAAAATAAAATAGAAATATGTAGAGCTGCTGTACCCAGAATGCTAAATCCGTATAAGGTGGACCTCTATCACACCAAGGCCTATAACAGGATTACCATTCTTGCTGCTTATGTTATTAACAGTTACCTTAAAATGGGTACCTTTCTACTAAACCTCCATCTGTTTAGATTTCGGTCTAAGCATTTTCTATGTCAAACATAATGTGTGACTTTGTTGTGTCATCCAGAGTATTTATAAATGGCAACCACTTTAAATAAAACTTCCGCATTCCGGACCGCTGTACCAACCGCGCATATTTTCTTTCAAAAAACATTATCTGCAGGAGTTTCTGCTTAACATTGTCCAGAGTCGGCGCTGCTTTCTTAGTCCAATTAATTAAGATGCATTTCCTTGCTACCGTAACTGTTGTTATTAGTATTTGGAAGTCCTCTGCCCTAATAGAGTCCAAAGGCCAGTGTTCAAAGGATATTCCCATGCATGGTCCAATTAACTGAGAGCATCCGGTTAATGAAGCTTGTCACTTTGCACCAATACCTCCGCAACTTGTAACAGTCCCACATGCAGTGGGCATAGTCTGCCTTAGTAATGCCACATTTAATACAATAACCCTTTTCTTCGGGTACCATATGTCTGCAACCAAAATTCTCCAAACATTGAAACAGATGTGGCCAAAGCACCATGTCGAACGCTTTCTTGGCATCCAGCGTGAGGACCAACTGTTCACCTCCACCGGATGCCGAGGAAGCGCCCGAAGCGCACAGAGACCGGTCTGGTCTCTGTGTATAATAGCTGGGAGTATTCCCTTTTGCCTTTCAGCCAGGATTTTTGTGAACAGTTTATACTCTGTGTTCAGGAGGGATATAGGTCTATAGGAACCAGGCAAATTCAGATTGCAGCCTTTTTTTGGTAGAACCTTGATGATAGCATCAGAAAAATAAGCTGGTAGAATACCCTTTTCTATAATGGAATTAAACCCCATCGTCAATGAATGTGCTATTTGTGGGGCCAGCATTTTAAAGAATTCGTTGGAGTACCCGTCAGGGCCTGGCGCCTTTGCGAGCTTTAATTTGCCAATCGCCCACAGGACCTCCTCCTCTGTCACAGATTTAATTAGACCAGTCCCCAAGGCTTCTGGAACCTGCGGGAATGGCAATGAGTTCCATTAATCAACTGTTACTGGAGGATAGGGTGGCGTCAATGTTGCCTGAATATCAGGGGTAAGATTAGAATCCCCTGTATTATGATTGGGAGCAGAATACAGAGATTCATAATATTTTTTTTACATGTCCGCTACCTGGGAATCTGTAGTAGTTAGGGTACCATCCTCCAGTAACAGTGGTTGGACTAAGGTTTTATGCCAAGAGCCCTGAAGTAGGTTAGTTAACATCTTTCCAACTTTATTACCGAACTTATAGAACTTAGAGTTAACATGGAAAAGATATTTATCCCCTATATACTCTCCAGATATTCTCTGCTCTGGGTCTGGGCCATCAAGAATTTTGTTTTATTTTGTGGGTTGGGGGATTGTTTAAATCTTTGAAAAGCTTCCGATAAGTCTGTCTGTAAATCCACATATTTTTTGTTTAGTTTTCTCCTTTGGTGAGAGACATAAGAAATAATCTCGCCCCTCAGGACAGCTTTTGCCGTCTGCCAGAATATCATGGGGTCAGCCGATTGGTGTTCCTTATTATCTAACTGAAACTGATCCCAGACCCTCTTAATGTGGGCCTGAAACTCCTTAGAGTGTGCTAGGTGAGAAGGGAATCTCCATAATGGGTTTGCTTTAGTGGATGCCCGAAGCTCCAAAACCAAAGATACCATACCATGGTCCGAGAGCACTGGAGGTGCTATTTCCGGAGAAGATACTCTAGTAAATAATGGTTCAGCTATCAAAATATAGTCAATACGTGACCATGAATTGTGGGTAAGAGACAAGCATGTATAATTTTTTTCTATTGGGTTATGAACCCTCCAGGCATCCACCAAATTAAGTGCCTTACTTAAGTAGGGAACCCCTATTTCCTCTACCTCCCCATGGCAGCATACTTCTGGGTTACGCCCTCTCGGGTAGATATCTGGAAAGGAACACAAAAAAGACACTGCCCCTATATAAGGACCTCCTCCCCTGGGCTCTGTGTCTTTTTTTCCTTTCCGGGTAGATGTATGGGCTTACCCTGCGAAGAGGCTGCGAAGCTGGCTCCCCTGCCGAGTGCAGTAAGGGGTAATGGCATGGAGGACCCCCGCTGTCGAGGGCAGTTGGGGCATCCGTCTGCTGGGGTACCCCGCCGCCTGGCGCCGGTATCCAAAAATACATGGTCCATGCAGGCGCCATGTGAAAGTGGCGTCTGGCGGCGAGGATGACGCGGTGCGTGGTGACGCAGGACGTCGTGCGCAGTACTAGTAAAAGGCGCCGGGACCTGGCGTCTGAGGTCATCAGTGTGCGCCTCAGCGTCGGGAGTGGAGCAAGATACCGGCGGCTGTGTGAGTGTAACGTATCCGTGTACAGACGGCAGGGCAGCGGAAGTCTTCCCCTGATACCAGCAGACTGTGGTAAGGTACCGCAAGGCAGCGGCGCTGCTGGGACTTGGATATATTATCTTTTCTGGTACTAACGGTAGGTCACATGTTGTTACAGTGATACTGTGTTGGCAGAGTGATAATATGGAGGATGAAAAAAAGCAGCTTGTTAAGCCAGGGTAAGCCAAGATGAAGATATCAGAGCTGGATGTGTTATAGTGCAAGGGAGTTTTTACACATGTTAAATATGGGCTTTCTTTTGCTAGGTCTGAAACTGGCAAAGAGAAAAGTGAAGTCAAAACTAAGCACAAAAGAAAGTGTTCAACTTGTGATAAAGTGCTGCCTGAAAAATGTTCAGGTTCAGTGTGCAGCAAATGCAGAGGTTCGCTGCAAATGGGATCTATACAGATCACAGATTTAGTGAAGCTACTTAAGACTGAGCTGGCGGATACCTTTATGTCAAAGGAAGATTTTGCCAAGTCATCAGGGAAGAGGCCCAGGGCAGTACTTTCTGACTCAGAGGGCTTGGAGCCAGGTCCCTCAGGAAAGACAGAGGAAGAGATGGAGGAAGGAGAAGTCTTTCAGGAAAAAGAATGTGTGGATTTGAACCCAGATTTATTAGAGAATCTACTTTGTTTGATCCATAAGTCGCTTAATATAGAAGACCCTCAGGAGGAGGGCAAGCTTCAGGATATTCTGTTTAGAGACATAAAGAAGAAGGCCAAACATTTCCCATTGTCTAAAACACTACAGGAGGTAGTGGAAGAGGAATGGGGTCATCCCGATAAAAAGGTGGCTGTGCCTTTAAGGGTGTCCAAAATGTACCCCTTTGACCATGAGCAGGTCAAAAGGTGGGATGAAGCGCCCAAGGTGGATGCGGCGGTAGCACGTATCTCAAGGAAAACTACGCTCCCATTAGAGGATGCGAATATATTTAAAGACTCAATGGAGAGAAAAATTGGGATGAGTCTGAGGAAGCAGCATACAACAATAGGGGCTTCAATGAAGGCCTCATCAGCCGTAGCGGTGACTACTAGAGTATTACGGTCATGGTGCCAAGACCTGGAGTCCAACGTGCTGGACGGCATCAAGAGGGCAGAGCTCATGAAGGTAGTACAAAACATACAGGTGGCTGTTGAGTTTTTGTGCGATGCTTCACTTGACATGGTACGTTTAGTGGCTAGATCCAGCGCTACAACAGCGGTCACAAGAAGGGCCTTGTGGCTACAGCCTTGGGCGGCAGACAGTCAGTCCAAAAATAAATTAATCTCACTGCCTTTCCAAGGAAGCTATCTGTTTGGACAGCAATTGGATAAGATTATTACTAAAGTGTCAGGGGGTAAGTCTGTATGGCTACCCCAGGATAAGGCTGCAAGAAGAGGGGCATTTAATAAATCACCCCGGTACCAATCAGCTGACTTCAGGGAAGCAAAAACATATAGGCCAGGCAGAGGTTTTCGCAGGCCTTGGCTCGGCAACAGAACCAATTTTCGTGGCCAAAGAGGCAGAGAAGGCAGGTTTGACTTTCGGCAAAACCAACAATGACGCCAGGGAAAAAGTGGGCGGCAGGCTGCTACAGTATCAAGAGGCCTGGCGTCAGTCTATAAAAGACAAATGGGTGCTAGAGGTGGTAACCTCGGGCTACAAAATAGAATTTATTACGGTACCAGGAAATTGGATGGAGGAGTCGCCTATCCCCAGCAATCTGGAAGAAAGGGCGGCCTTATTCAGCAGTCTACAAACCATGATAGAGCAAGGAGTAGTCAAGAGAGTTCCCAAACAGTGCGACGATCTGGGGTGGTTCTCAAGATTCTTCGTCGTAAAAAAAACGTCAGGGGGATTCAGAACTATTCTAGACCTAAGGAGACTAAATACCTACGTTCATATAAAACGATTCAGAATGGAGTCAATACGGTCCATTTTGCCGGACATAGAAAGAGGGATGTTTTTAACCACCATCGATTTGAAGGACGCATATTTACATGTCCCGATATTCGTAGGACATCAAAAATTCCTCAGATTCCCATTAGCGTCTCTACTGCCCTCCATGACTTAATGGCCTGCTTTATCAACGGGGGCCATTTATTCCTCAGGTTTCCTGATAATAATAATTGTAGTGGAGTATGTCCAGGTGAAACGCAGCCCACCATTGCCTTGATCATATCGCTCTCCTCCCCTCCTTTAACCCACATTCTAATATATGACAATTGCGCCGCCAGATAGTAAATCCGGAAATCCGGCAGGGCCAAGCCCCCATTTACCCTTTCTCTTGAGAGAGTACTTTGTCTGAGCCTAACTCTCTTATTGCACCATAAAATGGAGGTAATCAGGCCCTCGATCCTTTTAAATACTTGCCGCGGGAGGTAAAAAGGTGAGTGCTGTATTATGTACAGAAGTTTTGGTTGAATAACCATTTTGACAAGGTTGACTCTACCTGTCAATGATAGTGGCAACCTGGCCCACGTTTTACTTTTGGACTTCATGTACTCCATCATAGGGTCTAAATTCAGGGGGATAAATCTAGATATGTCCCTGGATACCCATATTCCCAGGTACCTGAATTCGTCCACCCACTTCAATGGCGAGGGCGGATCCAGGACCCGACAGCTACTCCCACCCAAGGGGAGAACATAAGATTTGCTCCAATTTATTTTCAATCCCGAGTTTATACCGAAATCCTCCATCACTCCCATCACCCGAGGAAGTGCCACGCTCTGATCTTTAAGAAACAACAAGATGTCGTCGGCATATAGGGCTATACGGTCTTCTCTAACGCCAATTTTTAGACCCTCGATCCTGGGCTCTTCTCTAAACATACATGCCAATAATGGGTGCCCAAAATGTTTGGCTAACAGGGGCTCTTTCTGGCATCTTATCTGGGAGTGTCCCAGAGTGGCATCTTTTTGGAGGGAGGTGATAGAAGCGTTGTCCGATGCTGGGTTCTGCAGCTCGATATGTACCCCCCGGGTATGTATGTTGGCCATAGTTGGGAATCTACCTTTGGGTAGGGACGATAAATTACTATTGATCCAACTATGCACTTTGGCCAAAATTTGTATTGCAAGGAAATGGATGGCTAAGGAAAGCCCTAGTTTTGACGCATGGTTGGCGCTGGTCCACGCAACAAGGGACCATGAAAAACAGGTTCACAGGACTAGAGGTTCGATTCAGAAATTCCACAATATTTGGAATAGATGGGCAGTCTATGAAGAGGCCACAGGCAGAGGGTTAGGAGGAGGGTTAACGAATAGGTGAGGTCAGGAATGAAGAATAGGAGGAACACGGGGGTGAAGAAAGGTAGTAAACAGAAAAAAAGGTACTTAAAGGACAGCTGATTCCCTAACGCCTAGGGTGGGTGGGTCGGGGGGGGGAGGGGAGGGAGGATACTAGGTAATTGAGCAAGTAGGAGTGGTAACTTATGTCGTGTATGAGATATATGAATATATGTACAGGTGGTTTGGTGTCCATCCCCATGCGCTCATATAGTAGTAAATTCGGGGACTAACAAATCACGATAGAAAGAGTGTCACGATAGGGACAAAAAGGTTTTCCTTTATTACCTTTTGGATATTTACTTATCTAATTGCTTTTTTATATTTTGAACAGTGCACTTTAGATGTGAAGATGTTAATAATAAATGTAAAAACATCCCTTTTTTTTTTGTGTTTTTTTTTTTTTTTTCTCTTGTCTTCCTCTCAAATTTTATTTTTGGCTGTATCATATAGAAAGGGTTGCACAAACACATAAAAATATGAATTTAGCTCTGCGCACGCCAAGAAAGTATAGCACACCAGAATCAAGTAAGATAAAGTAAAAAGACACAACATGAGATAAGTTCACTGGGGAAATGGAAAAGGAGCGCAAGGGTTGTTTGGACACCACTTCACAGAATACAAATAGGAAAATATGCTTAATGTTGGTGGGAGACTCTTAGAAGCCCTGTCTGCGTACAGGAGATCGAACACGCTTGTAACGACTATGATTGCTACCCTACTGTTCTAAACCTGGTAAACTTTTAATGTTCAATATGTATTTAAATGAAAAATGGAAAATAAAGAATGAATTAAAAAAAAAAAAAATTCCTCAGATTCCGTTTAAAGCAGATCACCTACCAGTTCACATCACTGCCGTTCGGCCTGTCAACGTCTCCAAGGACTTTTACAAAAATACTAGTAGTGCTGGTGGCCAATCTAAGGGTGCTAGGTATATCAATCTGGCCGTATCTGGACGACCTGCTAATCGCGGCAGAGACCAAAGAGATGGCGGAGGCACATACGAGTATAGTGCTGGATTACCTAAAACAACATGGATGGTTGATCAACTTCCAGAAAAGTCAGCTGGAACCAGCACAAGAGGTAAAATACCTGGGAGTCATCTTAGATACAAGAGAAATTATAATAAAATTAACAAAGGACAGACGCCTAAGACTGTTGCAGGAAATAAAAGAAATGATGAGAAAAAGGGCGGTGTACTCAGAAGAGTGCATGAGAGTGCTTGGCCTCATGTCAGCCGCTTTGGACACCGTACAATGGGCCAGATTCCACATGAGAACACTGCAAAATTGCTTTTTAAGTCAGTGGAATGGAGATGCAAAAGACCGAAGGCAGAGAATATATCTGTCAAAAGGAGCAGTCGCAGATCTGCTTTGGTGGTCAAAGGCGCAGAGGTTGACCAAAGGAAGGTCGTTCGCAACCGGACCCCAAGTGATGGTGACTACAGACGCCAGCGAGACAGGATGGGGCGCTGTGTGCGAGGAGCAGTCGGCACAAGGAGAATGGGACCAGGCTATGAGCCGGGAGCATTCAAACATAAGAGAGATGCGGGCAGTGTTTATGGCATGTCAGGCGTTTCAGGAATTGATACGGGACAACGATCTGATAATAAGATCAGACAACCAGTCGGTGGTCATGTACCTGAACAAACAAGGGGGTACAAGGAGCCAGAAACTGATGTCAGAAGTGGCATTGATCTTGAAATGGGCGGAACGTCATGTCAGAAACCTGTCCGCAGTGTTTGTGGCAGGGAAAGAAAACTTCAGGGCAGATGCTCTGAGCAGGTACAGGTTAACCCCAGGAGAGTGGGAGTTGTCGACAAAAGTGTTTGCACAGTTGACACAGAGATGGGGGGTACCAGAAGTGGACCTGATGGCGACGGCAAGCAATGCGAAGGTCCCGAGGTTCATCTCCAGACATTGGGAACCGACAGCATGGCAGACGGATGCGCTTACAGCAAGATGGGAGGTGGAACTAGCATATGCATTTCCCCCGTTCACAATTATCCACAGATTTCTGAACAAGGTGCAGAGAGAAACTGCCACGGTAATAGCGGTCTTGCCATACTGGCCGAGGAGACCTTGGTTCGCCAAAATAGTAAAGATGTCAATAGGGGGGCCATGGGTCTTACCCAATCACGAAGATCTAATCCGGCAAGGTCGGTATTATCAACGCCAACCAGCAAGTTGGAGCCTGGTGGCCTGGTTACTGAGACCAGGACGCTGAAAGGAAAAGGGTTTTCTCAGAAGGTAGTAGACACGCTACTAAGAGCAAGAAAGATGTCGACATCAGCAACTTATTATAGAATATGGGGCAAATATGTATTCTTTTGCAAAGAAAATAACAGGAATCCTAGATTAATTCCTACCATTCTAGACTTTTTGCAATCAGGTTTGGAAAAAAAACTGGCGGCAAATTCTTTGAAGGTGCAAATTTCGGCCATCGGGGCAATGTTGGACATCAAGATTGCAGATAATAAGTACATTCAAAGGTTCGTCCAAGCAATTAAAAAGATCAGGCCAACTTTTCACAACCCATTGGCCCCATGGGACCTCAATTTAGTTCTAAACGTATTGACAGAGGCGCCTTTTGAACCGATAGAGGAGATATCGCTCAGCTACCTCACTATCAAAGTGGTCTTCCTTGTAGCCATTACATCGGCAAGGAGAGTGTCCAAGCTCCAGGCCCTGTGGGTACAAGAACCTTTTCTAAACTTCTTCGAGGACAAAGCAGTGCTGAGGACAAACCCTACCTTTTTACCCAAAGTAGTTTCCAGTTTTCACCTTAACCAAGAGATAATCCTTCCTTCTTTTTGTGCGGACCCTAAAAACGCTAAAGAGGAAAGGTTGCATAACCTAGATGTGATTAGGGCTTTAAAAGCTTATATAAGAAGAGTACAGCCTTTTTAGGAAATCAAAAAGATTGTTTGTACTTATGGAAGGTAGGAATAAGGAAGGGTCTGGGAGCTACAAAAACCACCATTTCCAGGTGGATCAAGATGTGTATTGGTGAGGCGTACAAAATTAGGAAATTGGAAGTTCCTGTGGGGCTGAAAGCCCACTCGACCAGGTCCTTGGCGGCGTCCTGGGCTGAAAAAGAATCTACGTCAATAGAGGAAGTATGCAGAGCAGCATGTTGGTCGTCTGCACATACGTTTACCAAGCATTACAGAGTAGACATTATGGCATCTCAAGATGCTGGTATGGGGCGCAAAATATTGAGCGCAGTAGTATGACAGCAGTAGCTAGACTGGCTAGATCGTAAATACTACGGACGGAGATGGTGAAGTAACCGTATCCTTTTTTCTTTTTCTTTCTGTTATAAAACAAGGTTATCCCACCCAGTGAAATAAAACTGCTTGGGTATACCCAGAAGTATGCTGCCATGGGGAGGTAGAGGAAAGTACAGATTAGTACCTGTTAATAGGCTTTCCTCTACTCCACCATGGCAGCCGTTTTCCCTTGCCCTTCTTTTTTGTATATTATGTGTATGGAGCTTTATAATTTATGACACAGAGCCCAGGGGAGGAGGTCCTTATATAGGGGCAGTGTCTTTTTTGTGTTCCTTTCCAGATATCTACCTGAGAGGGCGTAACCCAGAAGTATGCTG
This sequence comes from Crinia signifera, assembly GCF_055691185.1. Classification (NCBI taxonomy): domain Eukaryota; kingdom Metazoa; phylum Chordata; class Amphibia; order Anura; family Myobatrachidae; genus Crinia; species Crinia signifera. The sequence goes on along the minus strand of NC_139221.1, from coordinate 256,961 downwards.
CCATGGTGGAGTAGAGGAAAGCCTATTAACAGGTACTAATCTGTACTTTTTGGAAGGTGTGCCATCACCGTGTGTTGCGACGATCGATCTAAGCTTACTGAGGAGATAAGGTTCAGATCTCCACATACTATCAGTGTAGTCGGATCTGCTTTGTGTAATTGTGCCAAGAGCCCTATGAAGAAAGATTTCCTGTATCCCGTGGGGGCATATACATTACAAATTGTGATAATCATATCTGTTACCAAAGCTTTGACAATTAGCATTCTACCACCAGGGTCAGAGAACACTGATTCAACTTTTATATCCAGAGGTTTTTTAGCTAAAGTGACAACCCCACATGACTTGGAATTCAATGATGAGGACCCCAGCACCCTCCATCCCATCATCTGGAGCTTTTTGACCTCAGGGGGCAGCATATGTGTCTCCTGGAGACAAGTTATATCTATCTTCTGTTTATTTAAATATGAAAACAGCTTCTTTCTTTTAGCAGGGGTATGTATTCCCCTTATGTTTAATGAAGCAAATTTAAGTGCCATCATAAGGTCCTTCAGTGTTTAAAAAGTTACTAAACATCGGGTTGTTTATAAGAGAATGGAAAGGGGTAAGGTGGACACATAAGGGGTACACTAGACAAATAAAGACATACAAAAACTTTAAATGAGCAGTAAACAAACTTTTGTTGATGGACTTCCAGTGATTAGGAAACCTGTGGGTACTAAACGGTCCCACGTTCCTATGTTTAAAACCTGAAATTGTACTAACTTTTCCAGCTAGCTCCATCCGACCGCCCCCTTCAAATATTATAACATAACTGTATTAATTATGCTAGATCCAACCTGGATTCACCTAATGTTCCTTAGAGCTTTACAGCTCGTGATCTGCAGAATATTTTACACCTATATGGTATAGAAAAGGGAAAACACAAAAGGAAACAAAAAGGAGGTATACCAAAAGTTCAAGTCCAGCTAAGGGGATCCCTTAGCATTTGAAACATTTCGTAAGCATGGGCTCCATCCATAACTCGTGACATCCCATATTTCAATATGGGATGTCACGAGGGTCGCCACTAGACCACCAGGGCATTGAGCACAGGCTGGGTGTAATCACTCACTTTGCACAGGGCTCATTGGAACCAGGTGGGGGAAGAGCAGCATTCAGGGGAGGCTGTTCCAGCCTGTGGCTCCCTCCCCCGGCTTTGGGCGTCAATTCACTACAGGTGTCTAGTCCTCAATCTGGTTATTTAAACAGCAAGATGAGAGGGGGGAAGCCGCTATCAGGATGGGGGGGGGGGGGGGGGGGACTCGGGGTGGGAAGGTATATGGAGATGGAGAGAGAGGGGGGTGGGGGTTGGACCAATCTCTGAAAGTATCATTCAGTTAGTTGTAGAGTTGTAAAGATGAAGAAGAGGGTTGATTAGGTCTTTGTAGTTGGAAGATTTCTAATTTAACCACGGAAGCCATATGGCCGTGAATTCGGACATCCTATCTTTAGAGCTAAGGAGTAAGTCCTCCATATTCATGTAGTAATTTAAATAAAATATCAGGAAATATTTAGAGAGCGCATATGTGACAGGATATGTTCAAATATTAGTCCCTGATATCAGTACAACTTGGATATCTGCTGCCGGGAAATGAAAGATAATTGTGAGCTTTTAAAGGGCCCTATGAAAGAGATCAATTCTATACTACCAATTTAACTACGGATATAAAGGGTGGCCACCCCTCCCCACTACCTTCAGTGTCTTATAGATATTGTTATATACTATATATTGTATATTTTATTATGATGATAGTTTTTTATGAGTTCTATGAATAAATCATTAATGGTACTTACTAATTAAAGTTTCATATGTGCGCTTTTTTAGAAAATTTCTGTTATAAAAATATATAATTTTTAACAAACTAAAACACTTCAGTGAAAAAAGGAGTGTCACTTGCATTAGTGTCTCTAAATATTTCCTGATATTTTATTAAAATTTCTACATTATTTGGGGATTGCAGAAACTCCCCTATTGAGAGCAGCAGGTGTCACACTTTCTTTCTGAATAAATCTGCTGAATTCTGTGCGCCTGATTCTGGTTCTCCTGATCTTTCCCACTTGATGTGATAAGTGGGTTTGGGACTTCCAAAGGGCAGGGATCACTGTGTGAGCTGCATTACTGAGGTGACGTATTAGGGATTTTATGTGTGAAGAAAGCGGTATTGCTGAGTGGTTTAACAGCCAGAAGGAAGGGTTGGAGGGGACAGGAGTGAGTACAATGTCTGTTGACACAGAGATTACCTCCCTCCAGAATGGTTTAATTAAAGGGGATGACCACCATATATGAACCATAGTGCCTAGGTCTTTCCGACACCTCCAGCAGTTGGTGGAGATCGATGGGGATATTGTAATATCTAGGTCTTTTTCCCATTTCTGAAGAAAGGGCATAGCTTTCTGAGGATCATTTTGTTGTAAAAGTTGATATACTGTAAGGAGGATATTATGCGTTTAGGGTGAGTGGGAGAGACACATAGTCTTTCGAAGGGGGATAATTCTCTGGATGCCTGTTTTAGTGCGTTCTTTGTGTGAAGGAAGTGTCGTACCTGGAGGTATTTCCAGAAGTCTGATTGTGGGATATACCATTTTTTCCGGGTGTCGGAGAATTGCATTACTACAGAGTTTTGACCAAGTCTAAAGAGACCTTCCAATGCCCACAGTTTGTGGTGGGAGAGAGTAAGGCTTGGTATGAAAGTGGGGTTCCCCAGGAAAGATGTGAGGGGGCCTATGTCTGAGGTGATTTTAGTCTTATTGCGTAACATTTTCCATGACCTCAAAGTAGGGGAAATGGTTGGATGCTGATGTGGGAGTCTAGGTAGGGATGGGAGCCAGGGGAAAATTTCAGGATACTGTTGGGCGTAGAGGCCCTCCAGAACCACCCATTGTTTGAGTTCCCTACTTCGCGTCCAGTCCAGGACTCTGCTAAGCATAATGGCTTGGTGATATCTCTTATATATTTGGCTACATCTGTCACTCAATGTGTGAGTGTGTCTATAACGCTGGGTGGAGTCATAGGCTAATAGCCTATCAGAGCCTCTGACTACGCCCACACACACTCACATAGTGACAGAGAACCAGCCCACAGTGCCAGACACCCTCTGCCTCCCCATGCTGCCAGGCAAAGACACTGCTGCCTCTACAGCATTGCTTACCCCCCTTCTCCCCTGGAGATAGATAGTGGCGCCTGGCAACCTCACCTCTCCCCCTCCAGCGTATGTCTCTTCACAGAGCAGGTGAGCGGTAGCCCTTGCAACCTCCCCCCGGCTGCTTAGCAGCGGCTGCCACCCCCACCTCTCCCCCCCGGAGCAGAAGAGCAGAAGCCGGCGGCTACTAAGTGCACCTCTCTTCCCCCCCAGCTGGTTAGTGGCGCCCGGCGCAAACACCCCCTCACGGCTCTGAGCTAGCCGAGCCCTTTCGTGTAACGTAGGAGTCCGGCCCCCCCTCCCGCGCCCCCCCGCGATTCACGGCAAACCCCTGCACCCCCGTCCCGCGATTCGTGGTCCCCCGCGACCCCCCTCCCGTGATTCACACACACACACATCCCCCGCGATTCACGGCACCTCCCCCGCCCCCCCTCCCGCGATTTGCGGACCCCAGCAACCCCCTCTTCCCGCAATTCACGCCCCCCCCCCCGTGACACACCCCTCCTCCATCGATTCGGACCCCCACAACCCCCCATACCGCAATTTGCGGACCCCCGAGACCACCCCCCGTGATTCACGACACCCCGCATGCCCTCCTGCAATTCGCTGACCCCCGCAACCCCCCCTCCCACGATTCACGGACCACCACAAACCCCCCTCCCGCAATTCGTGAACCCCCCCCCTTCCCACAATTTCTCACAATACAAAAGTTCACAAATTAAGGGGGTGCAGCCCCTTACGCCGGTGTGAAGAGCGCCCGTAGGGCGTGATGAATCACCTAGTTTTTTTATATCAGGGAGTTGAAATCCGCCTTGAGCGGTTGGCCGCATCAAAGTAGACTTGCTAATCCTGGGGTTTTACGAGACCTTATGAACTTCTGAATTAAGGATTGAATGGCTTGAAACCAGGAGTCCGGGACCTTAATCAGAAGCGCTTGAAGAAGATTAAATAATCGAGGGAGGGTGTTCATTTTAACTACGCCGATACGGCCTAACTGTGAGATTGTTTTATATTGCCATCTGCAAAAATCATTTTTGATAGATTTGAGGATAGGATAAAAGTTTAGGGAAAATAATTGTGAGAGGTCGCTTGGGAGTTGAACCCAGATATGTAATATGGGAGTTTTTCCAAATAAATGGGGAGAGGGCTTTTAGGGCAGTTATTTCTTTAGGAGGTGCGGAGATGTTCAGTGGTGGTGTTGACCTTAAAATTGGAGAGGGAATTGGAGAGGGAACTGAAAGTGTTCAATTCCTGCATGAAATGTGGGAGTGAGTGGGAGGGTTGTGTAAGAATTGTAAAGACATCAAAGTCCCAATTGACCCTGTCGAAAGCCTTTTCGGCATCGGTCGACAGTAGAATGGTGGGAGTTTGGCTCTTGGATGTCACGATCCGAGCTCTCAGACAGACTTTCTTACCGGCTAAGTGCCTCCGCAGGTTCAGCTTGCGGTCCAGACGTCATCCCTGCCGGCGTTCTGTCTGCCGTGCGCCATCACCGCTGCCATCCTCCAGTCTGCTCAGCGCTGCTGAGTCCGCGGCTGCGCGGCGCACCGCTCTCCTTGTCCCCAGTGACAGTACTCAGTGCACGGCAATCCACCTGTCCGCCGCCATTGCTTCCAGTATCCAGCATGGTGTGCACAAACATACTTTCCCGCCATAGCCTGACATGGGGGCTGCCATGTTTTCCCAGTCACATGTCATTCCCGTCCAATCCTGTGTGATCTGATCTCCCAGTCATACCTGCCCGGCCAATCCTGGCCACCCAGTGGGTATAAGTATGCTGGGAGCTCTCAGATCAATGCTAGTGCTTCAGTTGTCTCCTGTATATGGTCAGCTGTCCTTGTCTCCGTGCAAGTGTCTCTCTCTGCTGGTGTTGTCTTCCATGCTGCAGTGTATTCCAGGTTATTCCATCTCCTGTTGAAGTCCAGGTTATTCCATCACCTGTGAGCCTGCCTCGTCAGCCCAGCGATCCAGCCTAGCTCCAGGACTCTGGTCCTCCGATGCTCCTGCATCATCCGCTTCCGATGTTCCACCATCGATAGTCCGACACTCCGGACCCACAGTCAAGCTTCCGTCCGTCATTCCGGACCCACAGTCAAGCTCCTATCTTCCGTCCGTCATTCCGGACCCACAGTCTCCATATCCGATATCCATCCGATGTTCCACCATCGATACTTCATTCATCATACCTGTAAAGTATTGCAATCTGCATGAACTGTCATTACTCCTGCATACTTTACTGCCTGTATCATTACAACCTTCTGCATAATAAATCTGGTTGTACTTTTACCTCTGACTTCTTATTGGCTCTGGGTGCACTGTCGCGCAGTTCATGCGCAGGGGTCCTCTCCAACCTCCCCGGTTCAGGTACCGGTCCAGGTCCCCACCAGAGGTCTCAGTCTTGTCGACTGAGTCCCCTGGTGTGACAGTAAGCACTAGCCAAATGGATCCAGCCGCAAACCAAGCTTCTCCACCCAGCCCTGTACAGCAACTGGCTGTTCGCTTGGATCAGCAAGAGGCTGCGCAGAGCCAAGTGATTCATTGCCTGCAAGATCTGTCTTCCCGGCTGGATAAGTTACAGACCACTCTCAGTGGCCCTGAGCCTGTCAGAGAACTTCCAAGTCCCGTTCATCCTCCTGTAATGGCTGCTGCACCTCGCCTTCATCTGTCTGCCCCCACCAAGTATGATGGGAATCCCAAGACCTGTCGAGGCTTTCTCAATCAGTGTGAGATTCACTTCGAGCTGCAACCCAGCAACTTCCCTACTGAAAGGGTCAAGATTGCCTACATCATCTCCCTCCTGTGTGGAGCGGCACTAGAGTGGGCATCTCCCTTATGGGAAAGATCTGATGCCATCCTGTCCAATTACAAGGACTTCGTGTCAACATTCCGGCGTATCTTCGATGAGCCTGGGCGATCAGCATCTGCCTCCACTGAACTCCTCCGTCTCAGACAGGGATCCCGCTCCGTCGGGCAATATCTGGTCCAGTTCCAGATTCTGGCGTCTGAACTCTCCTGGTGTGATGGGGCCTTATACGCAGCTTTCTGGCATGGTCTATCCGATCGTATCAAGGATGAACTTGCTACAAGAGACTTACCTTCAGGTCTAAGTGACCTTATTTCATTGTGTGTTAAAGTAGACCTACGCTTCCGAGAAAGGGCTATAGAACGTCACAAGAGCGCTCCAGTTAAAGTGCCAACTCCTCCGCCTTCTTTACCCACTGCTCCTGCGGTCCACTCCAAAGAAGAACCAATGGAGATAAATCGTTTCCGCTTGTCTCCAGGAGAACGTCGACGTCGACGGTTGGCACAGCTCTGCCTGTATTGTGCCGATCCTGCACATCAAATTTCTGCATGCCCAAAGCGTCAGGAAAACTCCTCCTCCTAGCCCGTCAAGGAGAGGGTAGGCTAGGAGTAATTAAATCCTCTCCATCAGCAACCGATTGTGTCCTTCCAGTTTCCCTACAAGTTGGTCAGCATTTCAAGACTGTCTCCGCGCTTCTTGATTCCGGTGCCGCTGGCAACTTTGTTACTTCAGAACTGGTCCGCAAGTGGGGGTTGCCCACTGAAAGTCTTTCCAAGACTGTCTTCCTTACTGCTGTGGATGGCAGTAGGATTCCTGATGCGACAGTCTCCCGCAGAACTTTGCCACTTACAGTAAAAGTGGGAGTCCTGCACACTGAACTTTTGTCCTTCCTGGTTTTACCCCGAGCCACTCATGCTCTGGTTCTGGGTTTACCCTGGCTCCGTCTTCACAATCCTCGTCTTGATTGGAAGACATCTGAAATCCTTTCCTGGGATCCTTCCTGCTCCGGTACCTGTCTCCAAAAGGTACTCCCAGCTCGTCATTCTTCAGCCGATGCAGCAGACCTTCCGCCTCTTCCCTACCAAGAGTACTCAGATGTATTCAGCAAGTCTGGCGCTGATGTCCTACCTCCTCACAGACCGTGGGATTGCCCTATTGAACTTATCCCAGGCAAAGAACCACCCAGAGGTAGAACCTATCCTCTCTCTCTTCCAGAGACTCAAGCCATGACCAGTTACATCAAGGAAAATCTGGCAAAGGGATTCATCCGTCCTTCGACTTCTCCTGCTGGCGCAGGATTCTTCTTCGTCAAAAAGAAGGATGGAGGCCTACGTCCCTGCATTGATTATCGCGGCCTCAATGACATTACAGTAAAGAACCGATATCCGTTGCCTCTCATCACCGAGTTGTTTGACCGTGTCAGCGGTGCAACCATCTTTACAAAACTCGATCTGAGAGGTGCATACAATCTCATCCGCATACGAGAGGGCGACGAGTGGAAGACGGCGTTTAATACCAGAGACGGCCACTATGAGTACCTCGTCATGCCCTTTGGGCTCAGCAATGCCCCAGCCGTGTTCCAGCACTATGTCAATGAGATCTTTCGGGACATTCTGTACAGTCATGTAGTTGTATATCTCGATGACATTTTAATCTACGCCAATAACATCACAGAACATCGTTATTGGGTCAAAGAGGTTCTGTCCCGGCTGCGAGCTAATCATCTCTACTGTAAACTGGAGAAGTGTGTCTTCGAGGTGAAGTCTATACCCTTCCTAGGGTACATTGTCTCCGGTTCCGGTCTTCAAATGGATCCAGGAAAACTGCAGGCCATCCAAGATTGGCCAATTCCCTCTTCGCTGAAAGGTATTCAACGTTTCCTGGGTTTTGCCAATTATTACAGAAAATTCATTCGTAACTTCTCTTCTATTGTGGCTCCCATCACTGCCTTGACTAAAAAGGGGTCTAATCCAGCGAAGTGGCCGGCAGAAGCCATCGAAGCCTTCCATCTGTTGAAACAGAGGTTCACTTCCGCTCCTGTTTTAAGACAACCTGATACCACCTTGCCCTTTATTCTCGAGGTTGATGCCTCCTCCGTGGGTGTTGGGGCAGTCCTCTCGCAGAAAGCGCCCGATGGTCTTCTTCATCCCTGTGGGTTTTACTCCCGTAAGTTCCTGCCTGCAGAGCGTAACTATGCCATCGGTGACCAAGAGCTTCCCGCCATCAAGTTGGCATTAGAAGAGTGGAGATATCTTCTAGAGGGCGCTGTTCATGAGATCACAATTATCACAGACCATAAGAATCTTCTGTATCTCAAGTCTGCTCAATGTTTAAATCCCCGTCAAGCCAGATGGACACTTTTCTTTTCCAGGTTCCGTTTCAAGCTGTCGTTCTGTCCAGGGACACAAAACCGAAAAGCTGATGCCCTTTCCCGCTCATGGGAGCAAGAAAGTGAGTCAAAGTCCACACATCAACATTTTATTATTGATCCAGTGGCCTTCTCCGCAACGAGAGTTTCAAATCTCACGCCCCCTACAGGGAAAAGATATGTAAAGCCAGCTCTAAGAAAGAAGTTGCTCTGTTGGGCGCATGCTTCAAAATTCGCTGGCCATGCAGGCATTCAGAAAACTTACGAGTTTATCACCAGGTCCTACTGGTGGCCGTCCCTCAAACAGGATGTACAGGACTTTGTTTCCTCTTGTGCCAAATGTGCTCAGCACAAGACCAGTCGTCAGTCTCCTCCTGGGCAATTGATGCCACTGTCAGTGCCACATCGTCCTTGGACGCATATTTCTATGGACTTTGTAACTGATCTTCCAGAGTCTGACAAATTCACCACCATCTGGGTGATTGTTGATCGGTTCACCAAGATGGCTCACTTCGTTCCCCTCACCGGTCTTCCGTCAGCTTCCAAGCTGTCCCAGCTCTTCATCAAAGAGATATTCAAGCTTCATGGACTGCCTCTCGAAATCATCTCCGATAGAGGAGTCCAATTCGTAGCCAAATTCTGGCGAAGCCTGTGCTCCCTGCTTCAAATCAAGCTAAAGTTTTCCACAGCCTACCACCCTCAAACCAATGGCCAAACGGAGAGGGTGAATCAGGACCTTGAAGCATTTCTCCGCACATATGTCTCTTCTTCCCAAGATGACTGGGCTCAACTCCTTCCATGGGCAGAGTTCTGCCATAATAACCAATATCATTCTTCATCTAATGTCACTCCATTCCTTGCCAACTATGGGTTTCATCCTCGAGTTCCTGACTTCACTCTGCAACCTGTGTCCTCTGTTCCAGCGGTCGACACGACCATCCGGCAATTCGTCAAATCCTGGAAGCTTATTCGTTCTTCACTCCTGAAAGCTTCAAGCAGGTACAAAAAATTTGCCGACAGGAAACGCAGAGCTGTGCCAGCCCTCCGTCCCGGAGATCGTGTCTGGTTGTCAACCAAGAATCTTCGATTGAGAGTGCCATCGATGAAGTTCGCTCCCCGATATATTGGTCCTTTCCCAGTTGAGCGAGTCGTCAATCCAGTAGCTTACAAGCTCAAGTTGCCGCCCTATTTGAAAGTGCCAGCTACATTCCACATTTCGCTGCTCAAGCCGCTGGTTCTGAATCGCTTTCATTCCAAGCTCCCCAAGGCTCCTAAGGTTTGCACCCAGCGTGGAACAGAATATGAGGTCAGTAAGATCTTGGACTCTCGCATCCGATATGGTCGTCTGCAATATCTGATCGATTGGAAGGGCTACGGCCCCGAAGAGCGATCATGGACCAATGCCATCGATGTCCATGCTCCCAGACTCATCCGGGCGTTCCACTCCAAGTTTCCCCGCAAGCCTAAAAGGTGTCCTGGGGCCACCCTTAAAGGGGGGGGTGCTGTCACGATCCGAGCTCTCAGACAGACTTTCTTACCGGCTAAGTGCCTCCGCAGGTTCAGCTTGCGGTCCAGACGTCATCCCTGCCGGCGTTCTGTCTGCCGTGCGCCATCACCGCTGCCATCCTCCAGTCTGCTCAGCGCTGCTGAGTCCGCGGCTGCGCGGCGCACCGCTCTCCTTGTCCCCAGTGACAGTACTCAGTGCACGGCAATCCACCTGTCCGCCGCCATTGCTTCCAGTATCCAGCATGGTGTGCACAAACATACTTTCCCGCAATAGCCTGACATGGGGGCTGCCATGTTTTCCCAGTCACATGTCATTCCCGTCCAATCCTGTGTGATCTGATCTCCCAGTCATACCTGCCCGGCCAATCCTGGCCACCCAGTGGGTATAAGTATGCTGGGAGCTCTCAGATCAATGCTAGTGCTTCAGTTGTCTCCTGTATATGGTCAGCTGTCCTTGTCTCCGTGCAAGTGTCTCTCTCTGCTGGTGTTGTCTTCCATGCTGCAGTGTATTCCAGGTTATTCCATCTCCTGTTGAAGTCCAGGTTATTCCATCACCTGTGAGCCTGCCTCGTCAGCCCAGCGATCCAGCCTAGCTCCAGGACTCTGGTCCTCCGATGCTCCTGCATCATCCGCTTCCGATGTTCCACCATCGATAGTCCGACACTCCGGACCCACAGTCAAGCTTCCGTCCGTCATTCCGGACCCACAGTCAAGCTCCTATCTTCCGTCCGTCATTCCGGACCCACAGTCTCCATATCCGATATCCATCCGATGTTCCACCATCGATACTTCATTCATCATACCTGTAAAGTATTGCAATCTGCATGAACTGTCATTACTCCTGCATACTTTACTGCCTGTATCATTACAACCTTCTGCATAATAAATCTGGTTGTACTTTTACCTCTGACTTCTTATTGGCTCTGGGTGCACTGTCGCGCAGTTCATGCGCAGGGGTCCTCTCCAACCTCCCCGGTTCAGGTACCGGTCCAGGTCCCCACCAGAGGTCTCAGTCTTGTCGACTGAGTCCCCTGGTGTGACATTGGAAGCTAGATGAATTAGAGAGATTATTTTTGTGGTGTTCTCTTTTGCCTCGCGGCCGGGGACAAAGCCTACTTGGTCATTCTGGATTAAAATGGGAAGGAATTTGTTAAGTCTAGTGGCCAATAATTTTGCATATAGTTTTAGATCTACGTTAAGCAGAGATATTGGCTTATAGCTAGGGCAAACAGAGGGATCCTTCCCTTGTTTTGGGATTACAGTGATTTGGGCTTCTAGGGATTGAGGGGGAAGTAGTGGTTAGCTGTTATGGAGTTGAAAGCTTGAACTATTTTAGGGGAAAGGACATCTTTAAAGGTTTTGTAGTATATTGCCGGGAAACCATTACCTGAGGGCAGAGAGGCTATGGCCTGATCCACCTCCAATGCTGTAAAGGGCTTATCTAGGGAGTCTCTGGCCGCTGACGGGAGTGTGGGATATGCCACCTTTTCTAGGTATAATTTAGAATGAATTAGGTTTGAAATGGGACTTGTTGAAGAAGAAGGGTCTGAAAGGTTGTATAGTGCAGAGGAATCGGTACATCTGTCAGACCACACTTAGGTCTACAGTCATTAGGTCGACCCCACTAGGTCGACTGGCAGGAAGGTCGACCTGACTTAAGGTCGACATGGGCCAAGGTCGACATGACTTAAGGCCTTCACTCTATGTATTTGTGAGTGAGTGCACTGGCATGCTCTTGTCTATCTTCTTCCTTCTTGCTTCCTGCTATTGGCTGGCTAACAAACTGATAAGCTTTGGCATGGAGGCAGGGTTATATGGGAGAGGAGCCGTGCATCCTGGGAAACCTGAAAGCTACGCTGATTGGTGCCACGGTCCTATCAACCGCCTACAACCCCAATGTCACCCTGTGGGTTCCAGGAACATCGAAGAAAGAGAGTTAACTTAAAGTAGGTCTAATTTTCAATCCAAACCTCATGTCAGTCATGGTGAAACAAAATGGCTGCTGCATCAGACAATCACCGGCCGATTGAGGTAAAGAGTAGGCCTTACATGCCGTGGCTATGGACTTGTGCAGCAAGCAATGCCATCTAAAGTATTAAGAACTGACTCTGATATAAGCAGAGATTTATTGATGCGTTGATTTCTTTTTTTATCAGCGCCAGTGTCCCTCTAAGAGTGGCCCATTGTCCTGCAAGTTGGCGCCGGGCACGGAGGGTTAATCCCTTCAGTGCCGCAGCAGCCATTACCCGCATGACCAGTGGGTCTCCGGCCACAAGAACAACATAAGTCCTAAATGATGATGCATCCACATTGGACATATTATGGAGCAGGTCAGACATACCACATAATCGCTTTCTTGTTCATCCATGGGCGACATTTCCAGCAAATAATATGGAGAACTATTTTTGGGGTGTATAAGCTGTGCTCCTCTGTTTTAGTGCTGAAGGACTAGGTCCCTTTCCTGGGTCTGCATTGTACTCTCCTCACTACCAATCCTCTCCTTGCCTGGGCATTGCAGGCATGCTTTGGGGTTCCCACGCTAAACAGAGCCGTCTACTAGAACTATACACGCTGGCATTCTACATATGTGTAGCTGGCATCTGGAGCAGGTTCTGGTGAGCGGGGGTTCAGCAGGCAGTGTGGGATTCTGCTGCATGTGAAAGGCACAGCGGCAGTGGAGGTTTGCCCCAGATGGACCTCTGCAGCTGACTATAAAGCTGGCACAGTAGTGGTTAGGAAAAGGCGGGTCCAGAAACTTTGGGTGCCGCTACTGAGTGCCTGTGCTGATGTGCTCTAATTATATAGGCCGCCTCTCTCTCTCTCTGATCACTGCATTTGTGATAAACTGTATATAGCCCGCCTCTCTCTCTGATCGCTGCCCGTGTGATATGTATAGCCCGCCTCTCTGATCGCTGCCCGTGTGATCTGTATAGCCCGCCTCTCTCTGATCACTTCCTGTGTGATATGTATAGCCCGCCTCTCTGATCGCTACATGTGTGATATATATAGCCCGCCTCTCTGATAGCTGCCTGTGTGATATGTATAGCCCGCCTCTCTCTGATCACTTCCTGTGTGATATGTATGGCCCGCCTCTCTCTGATCACTTCCTGTGTGATATGTATAGCCCGCCTCTCTGATCACTTCCTGTGTGATATGTATAGCCCGCCTCTCTGCTGCCTGTGTGATATGTATAGCCCGCCTCTCTGCTGCCTTTGTGATATGTATAGCCCGCCTCTCTGATCGCTGCATGTGTGATATGTATAGCCCGCCTCTCTGATCTCTGCCCGTGTGATATATATAGCCCGCCTCTCTGATCGCTGCCTGTATGATATATATAGCCCGCCTCTCTGCTGCCTGTGTGATATGTATAGCCCGCCTCTCTGATAGCTGCCTGTGTGATATGTATAGCCCGCCTCTCTCTGATCACTTCCTGTGTGATATGTATAGCCCGCCTCTCTGATCGCTACATGTGTGATATATATATAGCCCGCCTCTCTGATAGCTGCCTGTGTGATATGTATAGCCCGCCTCTCTGCTGCCTGTGTGATATATATATATATAGCCCGCCTCTCTGATCTCTGCCCGTGTGATATATATAGCCCGCCTCTCTGATCGCTGCCTGTATGATATATATAGCCCGCCTCTCTGCTGCCTGTGTGATATGTATAGCCCGCCTCTCTGATAGCTGCCTGTGTGATATGTATAGCCCGCCTCTCTCTGATCACTTCCTGTGTGATATGTATAGCCCGCCTCTCTGATCGCTACATGTGTGATATATATATAGCCCGCCTCTCTGATAGCTGCCTGTGTGATATGTATAGCCCGCCTCTCTGCTGCCTGTGTGATATATATATATAGCCCGCCTCTCTGATCTCTGCCCGTGTGATATATATAGCCCGCCTCTCTGATCTCTGCCCGTGTGATATATATAGCCCGCCTCTCTGATCGCTGCCTGTGTGATATATATAGCCTGCCTCTCTGATAGCTGCCTGTGTGATATATATAGCCCGCCTCTCTGATCGCTGCCTGTGTGATATGTATAGCCCGCCTCTCTGATCGCTGCCTGTGTGATATGTATAGCCCGCCTCTCTGATCGCTGCCTGTGTGATATGTATAGCCCGCCTCTCTGATCGCTGCCCGTGTGATCTGTATAGCCCGCCTCTCTCTGATCGCTGCCTGTGTGATATGTATAGCCCGCCTCTCTGCTGCCTGTGTGATATGTATAGCCCGCCTCTCTGATAGCTGCCTGTGTGATATGTATAGCCCGCCTCTCTGCTGCCTGTGTGATATGTATAGCCCGCCTCTCTGCTGCCTGTGTGATATGTATAGCCCGCCTCTCTGCTGCCTGTGTGATATGTATAGCCCGCCTCTCTGCTGCCTGTGTGATATGTATAGCCCGCCTCTCTGCTGCCTGTGTGATATGTATAGCCCGCCTCTCTGATCACTGCCTGTGTGATATGTATAGCCCGCCTCTCTGCTGCCTGTGTGATATGTATAGCCCGCCTCTCTGATCACTTCCTTTGTGATATATATAGCCCGCCTCTCTGATAGCTGCCTGTGTGATATATATATATATATATATATATATATATATGTGTGATATGTATAGCCCGCCTCTCTGATCGCTGCCTGTGTGATATATATAGCCTGCCTCTCTGCTGCCTGTGTGATATATATAGCCCGCCTCTCTGATAGCTGCCTGTGTGATATGTATAGCCCGCCTCTCTGCTGCCTGTGTGATATGTATAGCCCGCCTCTCTGATCACTTCCTGTGTGATATATATAGCCCGCCTCTCTGATAGCTGCCTGTGTGATATATATATATATATATATATATATATATATGTGTGATATGTATAGCCCGCCTCTCTGATCGCTGCCTGTGTGATATATATAGCCTGCCTCTCTGCTGCCTGTGTGATATGTATAGCCCGCCTCTCTGCTGCCTGTGTGATATGTATAGCCCGCCTCTCTGCTGCCTGTGTGATATGTATAGCCTGCCTCTCTGCTGCCTGTGTGATATGTATAGCCCGCCTCTCTGATAGCTGCCTGTGTGATATGTATAGCCCGCCTCTCTGCTGCCTGTGTTATATGTATAGCCCGCCTCTCTGCTGCCTGTGTGATATGTATAGCCCGCCTCTCTGATCTCTGCCCGTGTGATATATATAGCCCGCCTCTCTGATCGCTGCCTGTGTGATATATATAGCCTGCCTCTCTGATAGCTGCCTGTGTGATATATATAGCCCGCCTCTCTGATCGCTGCCTGTGTGATATGTATAGCCCGCCTCTCTGATTGTTGCCTGTGTGATATATATATATATCCCGCCTCTCTGTTCGCTGCCTGTGTGATATGTATAGCCCGCCTCTCTGCTGCCTGTGTGATATGTATAGCCCGCCTCTCTGCTGCCGGTGTGATATATATATATAGCCTGCCTCTCTGCTGCCTGTGTGATATGTATAGCCCGCCTCTCTTGTCGCTGCCTGTGTGATATGTATAGCCTGCCTATCTGCTGCCTGTGTGATATGTATAGCCTGCCTCTCTGCTGCCTGTGTGATATGTATAGCCCGCCTCTCTGCTGCCTGTGTGATATGTATAACCTGCCTCTCTGCTGCCTGTGTGATATGTATAGCCCGCCTCTCTAATCGCTGCCTGTGTGATATGTATAGCCCGCCTCTCTTGTCACTGCCTGTGTGATATGTATAGCCCGCCTCTCTGGTCGCTGCCTGTGTGATATGTATAGCCCGCCTCTCTCTCTGATCGCTGCCTGTGTAATATGTATAGACTGCCTCTCTGCTGCCTGTGTGATATGTATAGCCCGCCTCTCTGCTGCCTGTGTGATATGTATAGCCCGCCTCTCTGATCGCTGCCTGTGTGATATGTATAGCCCGCCTCTCTGCTGCCTGTGTGATATGTATAGCCCGCCTTTCTGATCGTTGCCTGTGTGATATGTATAACCCGCCACCCTGGTCGCTGCCTGTGTGATATATATATATATATATATATATATCCCGCCTCTCTGTTCGCTGCCTGTGTGATATGTATAGCCCGCCTCTCTGATCGCTGCCTGTGTGATATGTATATATATATAGCCTGCCTCTCTGCTGCCTGTGTGATATATATATATATATATCCCGCCTCTCTGATCTCTGCCTGTGTGATATGTATAGCCCGCCTCTCTGCTGCCTGTGTGATATGTATAGCCTGCCTCTCTGGTCGCTGCCTGTGTGATATGTATAGCCCGCCTCTCTGCTGCCTGTGTGATATGTATAGCCCGCCTCTCTGGTCGCCTTCTGTGTGATATGTATAGCCCGCCTCTCTGCTGCCTGTGTGATATGTATAGCCTGCCTCTCTGATCGCTGCCTGTGTGATATGTATAGCCCGCCTCTCTGCTGCCTGTGTGATATGTATAGCCCGCCTCTCTGGTCGCTGCCTGTGTGATATGTATAGCCCGCCTCTCTGCTGCCTGTGTGATATGTATAGCCCGTCTCTCTGCTGCCTGTGTGATATGTATAGCCCGCCTCTCTGCTGCCGGTGTGATATGTATAGCCTGCCTCTCTGTTCGCTGCCTTTGTGATATATATAGCCCGCCTCTCTGATCCCTGCCTGTGTGATATGTATAGCCCGCCTCTCTGTTCGCTGCCTGTGTGATATGTATAGCCCGCCTCTCTGCTGCCTGTGTGATATGTATAGCCCGCCTCTCTGCTGCCTGTGTGATTATATATAGCCCGCCTCTCTGATTGTTGCCTGTGTGATATATATATATATCCCGCCTCTCTGTTCGCTGCCTGTGTGATATGTATAGCCCGCCTCTCTTGTCGCTGCCTGTGTGATATGTATAGCCCGCCTCTCTGCTGCCTGTGTGATATGTATAACCTGCCTCTCTGCTGCCTGTGTGATATGTATAGCCCGCCTCTCTGATCGCTGCCTGTGTGATATGTATAGCCCGCCTCTCTTGTCGCTGCCTGTGTGATATGTATAACCCGCCTCTCTGGTCGCTGCCTGTGTGATATGTATAGCCCGCCTCTCTCTCTGATCGCTGCCTGTGTGATATGTATAGACTGCCTCTCTGCTGCCTGTGTGATATGTATAGCCCGCCTCTCTGCTGCCTGTGTGATATGTATAGCCCGCCTCTCTGCTGCCTGTGTGATATGTATAGCCCGCCTCTCTGCTGCCTGTGTGATATGTATAGCCCGCCTCTCTGATCGCTGCCTGTGTGATATGTATAGCCCGCCTCTCTGATCGCTGCCTGTGTGATATGTATAGCCCGCCTCTCTGCTGCCTGTGTGATATGTATAGCCCGCCTCTCTGCTGCCTGTGTGATATATATAGCCCGCCTCTCTGCTGCCTGTGTTATATATATATATATATATATATATATATATATATATATATATATATATATAGCCCGCCTCTATGTTCGCTGCCTGTGTGATATGTATAGCCCACCTCTCTGTTCGCTGCCTGTGTGATATGTATAGCCCGCCTCTCTGCTGCCTGTGTGATATGTATAGCCCGCCTCTCTGATCGCTGCCCGTGTGATATATATAGCCCGCCTCTCTGCTGCCTGTGTGATATGTGTAGCCCGCCTCTCTGATCACTGCCTGTGTGATATGTATAGCCCGCCTCTCTGCTGCCTGTGTGATATGTATAGCCCGCCTCTCTGATCGCTGCCTGTGTGATATGTATAGCCCGCCTCTCTGCTGCCTGTGTGATATGTATAGCCTGCCTCTCTGCTGCCTGTGTGATATGTATAGCCTGCCTCTCTTGTCGCTGCCTGTGTGATATGTATAACCCGCCTCTCTGATCGCTGCCTGTGTGATATGTATAGCCCGCCTCTCTGCTGCCTGTGTGATATGTATAGCCCACCTCTCTGCTGCCTGTGTGATTATATATAGCCCGCCTCTCTGCTGCCTGTGTGATTATATATAGCCCGCCTCTCTGATTGTTGCCTGTGTGATATATATATATATATATCCCGCCTCTCTGTTCGCTGCCTGTGTGATATGTATAGCCCGCCTCTCTTGTCGCTGCCTGTGTGATATGTATAGCCCGCCTCTCTGATCGCTGCCTGTGTGATATGTATAGCCCGCCTCTCTGATCGCTGCCTGTGTGATATGTATAGCCCGCCTCTCTGCTGCCTGTGTGATATGTATAGCCCGCCTCTCTGATCGCTGCCTGTGTGATATGTATAGCCCGCCTCTCTTGTCGCTGCCTGTGTGATATGTATAGCCCGCCTCTCTGCTGCCTGTGTGATATGTATAGCCCGCCTCTCTGGTCGCTGCCTGTGTGATATGTATAGCCCGCCTCTCTGCTGCCTGTGTGATATGTATAGCCCGCCTCTCTGCTGCCTGTGTGATATGTATAGCCCGCCTCTCTGCTGCCTGTGTGATATGTATAGCCCGCCTCTCTGATAGCTGCCTGTGTGATATGTATAGCCCGCCTCTCTGCTGCCTGTGTGATATGTATAGCCCGCCTCTCTGCTGCCTGTGTGATATGTATAGCCCGCCTCTCTGATCGCTGCCTGTGTGATATGTATAGCCCGCCTCTCTGATCGCTGCCTGTGTGATATGTATAGCCCGCCTCTCTGATCGCTGCCTGTGTGATATGTATAGCCCGCCTCTCTGCTGCCTGTGTGATATGTATAGCCCGCCTCTCTTGTCGCTGCCTGTGTGATATGTATAGCCCGCCTCTCTGATCGCTGCCTGTGTGATATGTATAGCCCGCCTCTCTGCTTCCTGTGTGATATGTATAGCCCGCCTCTCTGCTGCCTGTGTGATATGTATAGCCCGCCTCTCTGCTGCCTGTGTGATTATATATAGCCCGCCTCTCTGCTGCCTGTGTGATTATATATAGCCCGCCTCTCTGATTGTTGCCTGTGTGATATATATATATATATATATATATATATATATATATCCCGCCTCTCTGTTCGCTGCCTGTGTGATATGTATAGCCCGCCTCTCTTGTCGCTGCCTGTGTGATATGTATAGCCCGCCTCTCTGCTGCCTGTGTGATATGTATAGCCCGCCTCTCTGATCGCTGCCTGTGTGATATGTATAGCCCGCCTCTCTGATCGCTGCCTGTGTGGTATGTATAGCCCGCCTCTCTGCTGCCTGTGTGATATGTATAGCCTGCCTCTCTGATCGCTGCCTGTGTGATATGTATAGCCCGCCTCTCTGATCGCTGCCTGTGTGGTATGTATAGCCCGCCTCTCTGCTGCCTGTGTGATATGTATAGCCCGCCTCTCTGCTGCCTGTGTGATATGTATAGCCCGCCTCTCTGATCGCTGCCTGTGTGATATGTATAGCCTGCCTCTCTTGTCGCTGCCTGTGTGATATGTATAGCCCGCCTCTCTGGTCGCTGCCTGTGTGATATGTATAGCCCGCCTCTCTGCTGCCTGTGTGATATGTATAGCCCGCCTCTCTGCTGCCTGTGTGATATATATAGCCCGCCTCTCTGCTGCCGGTGTGATATGTATAGCCCGCCTCTCTGTTCGCTGCCTGTGTGATATATATAGCCCGCCTCTCTGATCCCTGCCTGTGTGATATATATATATATATCCCGCCTCTCTGTTCGCTGCCTGTGTGATATGTATAGCCCGCCTCTCTTGTCGCTGCCTGTGTGATATGTATAGCCCGCCTCTCTGCTGCCTGTGTGATATGTATAGCCCGCCTCTCTTGTCGCTGCCTGTGTGATATGTATAGCCCGCCTCTCTGCTGCCTGTGTGATATGTATAGCCCGCCTCTCTGCTGCCTGTGTGATATGTATAGCCTGCCTCTCTGCTGCCTGTGTGATATGTATAGCCCGCCTCTCTGCTGCCTGTGTGATATATATATATATCCCGCCTCTCTGTTCGCTGCCTGTGTGATATGTATAGCCCGCCTCTCTTGTCGTTGCCTGTGTGATATGTATAGCCCGCCTCTCTGATCGCTGCCTGTGTGATATGTATAGCCCCCCTCTCTGATCGCTGCCTGTGTGATATGTATAGCCCGCCTCTCTGATCGCTGCCCGTGTGATATGTATAGCCCGCCTCTCTGCTGCCTGTGTGATATGTATAGCCCGCCTCTCTGATAGCTGCCTGTGTGATATGTATAGCCCGCCTCTCTGCTGCCTGTGTGATATGTATAGCCCGCCTCTCTGTTCGCTGCCTGTGTGATATGTATAGCCCGCCTTTCTGTTCGCTGCCTGTGTGATATGTATAGCCCGCCTCTCTTGTCGCTGTCTGTGTGATATGTATAGCCCGCCTCTCTTGTCGCTGCCTGTGTGATATGTATAGCCCGCCTCTCTGCTGCCTGTGTGATATGTATAGCCCGCCTCTCTGATCGCTGCCTGTGTGATATGTATAGCCCGCCTCTCTGCTGCCTGTGTGATATGTATAGCCCGCCTCTCTGCCTCCTGTGTGATATGTATAACCTGCCTCTCTGCTGCCTGTGTGATATGTATAGCCCGCCTCTCTGATCGCTGCCTGTGTGATATGTATAGCCCGCCTCTCTTGTCGCTGCCTGTGTGATATGTATAACCCGCCTCTCTGGTCGCTGCCTGTGTGATATGTATAGCCCGCCTCTCTCTCTGATCGCTGCCTGTGTGATATGTATAGACTGCCTCTCTGCTGCCTGTGTGATATGTATAGCCCGCCTCTCTGCTGCCTGTGTGATATGTATAGCCCGCCTCTCTGATCGCTGCCTGTGTGATATGTATAGCCCGCCTCTCTGCTGCCTGTGTGATATGTATAGCCCGCCTCTCTGATCGCTGCCTGTGTGATATGTATAGCCCGCCTCTCTGATCGCTGCCTGTGTGATATGTATAGCCCGCCTCTCTGCTGCCTGTGTGATATGTATAGCCCGCCTCTCTGCTGCCTGTGTGATATATATAGCCCGCCTCTCTGCTGCCTGTGATATATATATATATATATATATATATATATATATATATATATATATATATATATATATAGCCCGCCTCTCTGTTCGCTGCCTGTGTGATATGTATAGCCCACCTCTCTGTTCGCTGCCTGTGTGATATGTATAGCCCGCCTCTCTGCTGCCTGTGTGATATGTATAGCCCGCCTCTCTGATCGCTGCCCGTGTGATATATATAGCCCGCCTCTCTGCTGCCTGTGTGATATGTGTAGCCCGCCTCTCTGATCACTGCCTGTGTGATATGTATAGCCCGCCTCTCTGCTGCCTGTGTGATATGTATAGCCCGCCTCTCTGATCGCTGCCTGTGTGATATGTATAGCCCGCCTCTCTGCTGCCTGTGTGATATGTATAGCCTGCCTCTCTGCTGCCTGTGTGATATGTATAGCCTGCCTCTCTTGTCGCTGCCTGTGTGATATGTATAACCCGCCTCTCTGATCGCTGCCTGTGTGATATGTATAGCCCGCCTCTCTGCTGCCTGTGTGATATGTATAGCCCACCTCTCTGCTGCCTGTGTGATTATATATAGCCCGCCTCTCTGCTGCCTGTGTGATTATATATAGCCCGCCTCTCTGATTGTTGCCTGTGTGATATATATATATATATATCCCGCCTCTCTGTTCGCTGCCTGTGTGATATGTATAGCCCGCCTCTCTTGTCGCTGCCTGTGTGATATGTATAGCCCGCCTCTCTGATCGCTGCCTGTGTGATATGTATAGCCCGCCTCTCTGATCGCTGCCTGTGTGATATGTATAGCCCGCCTCTCTGCTGCCTGTGTGATATGTATAGCCCGCCTCTCTGATCGCTGCCTGTGTGATATGTATAGCCCGCCTCTCTTGTCGCTGCCTGTGTGATATGTATAGCCCGCCTCTCTGCTGCCTGTGTGATATGTATAGCCCGCCTCTCTGGTCGCTGCCTGTGTGATATGTATAGCCCGCCTCTCTGCTGCCTGTGTGATATGTATAGCCCGCCTCTCTGCTGCCTGTGTGATATGTATAGCCCGCCTCTCTGCTGCCTGTGTGATATGTATAGCCTGCCTCTCTGATAGCTGCCTGTGTGATATGTATAGCCCGCCTCTCTGCTGCCTGTGTGATATGTATAGCCCGCCTCTCTGCTGCCTGTGTGATATGTATAGCCCGCCTCTCTGATCGCTGCCTGTGTGATATGTATAGCCCGCCTCTCTGATCGCTGCCTGTGTGATATGTATAGCCCGCCTCTCTGATCGCTGCCTGTGTGATATGTATAGCCCGCCTCTCTGCTGCCTGTGTGATATGTATAGCCCGCCTCTCTTGTCGCTGCCTGTGTGATATGTATAGCCCGCCTCTCTGATCGCTGCCTGTGTGATATGTATAGCCCGCCTCTCTGCTTCCTGTGTGATATGTATAGCCCGCCTCTCTGCTGCCTGTGTGATATGTATAGCCCGCCTCTCTGCTGCCTGTGTGATTATATATAGCCCGCCTCTCTGCTGCCTGTGTGATTATATATAGCCCGCCTCTCTGATTGTTGCCTGTGTGATATATATATATATATATATATATATATATATCCCGCCTCTCTGTTCGCTGCCTGTGTGATATGTATAGCCCGCCTCTCTTGTCGCTGCCTGTGTGATATGTATAGCCCGCCTCTCTGCTGCCTGTGTGATATGTATAGCCCGCCTCTCTGATCGCTGCCTGTGTGATATGTATAGCCCGCCTCTCTGATCGCTGCCTGTGTGGTATGTATAGCCCGCCTCTCTGCTGCCTGTGTGATATGTATAGCCTGCCTCTCTGATCGCTGCCTGTGTGATATGTATAGCCCGCCTCTCTGATCGCTGCCTGTGTGGTATGTATAGCCCGCCTCTCTGCTGCCTGTGTGATATGTATAGCCCGCCTCTCTGCTGCCTGTGTGATATGTATAGCCCGCCTCTCTGATCGCTGCCTGTGTGATATGTATAGCCTGCCTCTCTTGTCGCTGCCTGTGTGATATGTATAGCCCGCCTCTCTGGTCGCTGCCTGTGTAATATGTATAGCCCGCCTCTCTGCTGCCTGTGTGATATGTATAGCCCGCCTCTCTGCTGCCTGTGTGATATATATAGCCCGCCTCTCTGCTGCCGGTGTGATATGTATAGCCCGCCTCTCTGTTCGCTGCCTGTGTGATATATATAGCCCGCCTCTCTGATCCCTGCCTGTGTGATATATATATATATATATCCCGCCTCTCTGTTCGCTGCCTGTGTGATATATATAGCCCGCCTCTCTTGTCGCTGCCTGTGTGATATGTATAGCCCGCCTCTCTGCTGCCTGTGTGATATGTATAGCCCGCCTCTCTTGTCGCTGCCTGTGTGATATGTATAGCCCGCCTCTCTGCTGCCTGTGTGATATGTATAGCCCGCCTCTCTGCTGCCTGTGTGATATGTATAGCCTGCCTCTCTGCTGCCTGTGTGATATGTATAGCCCGCCTCTCTGCTGCCTGTGTGATATATATATATATATCCCGCCTCTCTGTTCGCTGCCTGTGTGATATGTATAGCCCGCCTCTCTTGTCGCTGCCTGTGTGATATGTATAGCCCGCCTCTCTGCTGCCTGTGTGATATGTATAGCCCGCCTCTCTGATCGCTGCCTGTGTGATATGTATAGCCCGCCTCTCTGCTGCCTGTGTGATATGTATAGCCCGCCTCTCTGCTGCCTGTGTGATATGTATAGCCCGCCTCTCTGATCGCTGCCTGTATCACATAGTATTTTCCTTCACACTAGTTCCAGAGGTGGAATTTATTTATTTATTTATTAACAGTGTCTTATATAGTGCCGCAGATTCCGTTGCGCTTTGCAAAGGAGACAGTGATACAACAAAACAGGGTATACAGACAAATGTAGGAGGGCCCTGCTCGCAAGCTTACAATCTATAGGGAAATAGGCATTGATACATAAGGATAGATACTTTATTCTTTATTGCATCGATTCCACCAGAATGAAGGTTCTATGACTGGTTCTGGAATTTGATAAGCTGCCTGAAGATGTGAGTTTTTAGGGAACGCTTATAGGTTTGGAGACTGGAGGAGAGTCTTATTGTGCTTGGGAGGGCATTCCACAGAGTGGGTGCAGCCCGAAGAAAGTGCTGCAGTCGGGAATGGGAGCGAGTAATGAGTGTGGATGAGAGACGCAGATCTTGGGAGGAGCGTAGAGGTCGTGTTGGATGATATTTTGAGATAAGAGAAGATATGGATGTTGGTGTAGTTTGGTTTATGGCTTTGTGTGTAAGTAAAAGAATTTTGTATTAGAATGTGAGGTTAAACAGTGAGATGTGTCTAGAGGTCCTGGTTTTCTTAATATATGAGCTTCCTCACCCCTCAGGATCGGGATCTCGTGCTTCGGCGTATTGCTGAGGATCGTCAGCTACAGCATGACAAGGAGCCGATGATTTTACCACCAGCAAAAAGTGAGCGGTCAGGCAGCCGTGATCATATACCCTCACACAACCACTGTGCTCTGCTGGTAAGTCCTTGTTATACAGTCCAGGGTCATGTCAGAGAAGATGGGATACCCAGAGATGTATTATCTAATGTAATATGATGTAGAGGGAAGGTGTAATGACGGATTACAATGTTGGGTTATTGGGGTCCTTTCATTTTTGTGAAACTTTTTTAAAACAAAAAGGCCACAGTACCAGAAAAGCTGCCAGCATACAGTACTGGTGATGCCACAGCAGTACGTCTCATTCAGGGCCCCTACTGCCACACATGGAGGGTACAGGACTGATGATGCCACAGCAGTACGTCTGATTCAGGACCCTACTGCCACACATGTAGGGGTACAGGACTGGTGATGTCACAGCAGTATGTCTCATTCAGGGCCCCTACTGCCACACATGGAGGGGTACAGGACTGGTGATGTCACAGCAGTACGTCTCATTCAGGGCCCCTACTGCCACACATGGTAGGGTACAGGACTGGTGATGCCACAGCAGTACGTCTCATTCAGGGCCCCTACTACCACACATGGAGGGGTACAGGACTGGTGATGCCACAGCAGTATGTCTCATTCAGGGCCCCTACTGCCACACATGGTAGGGTACAGGACTGGTGATGCCACAGCAGTATGTCTCATTCAGGGTCCCTACTGCCACACATGGAGTGGTACAGGACTGGTGATGCCACAGCAGTACGTCTGATTCTGAGCCCCTACTACCACACATGGAGGGGTACAGGACTGGTGATGCCACAGCAGTACGTCTGATTCAGGGCCCCAACTACCACACATGGAGGGGTACAGGACTGGTGATGTCACAGCAGTACATCTGATTCAGGGCCCCTACTACCACACATGGAGGGGTACAGGACTGGTGATGCCACAGCAGTACGTCTCATTCAGGGCCCCTACTACCACACATGGAGGGGTACAGGACTGGTGATGCCACAGCAGTACGTCTGATTCAGAGCCCCTACTACCACACATGGAGGGGTACAGGACTGGTGATGCCACAGCAGTACGTCTGATTCAGGGCCCCTACTACCACACATGGAGGGGTACAGGACTGGTGATGCCACAGCAGTACGTCTGATTCAGGGCCCCTACTACCACACATGGAGGGGTACAGGACTGGTGATGCCACAGCAGTACGTCTCATTCAGGACCCCTACTGCCACACATGGAAGGGTACAGGACTGGTGATCCCACAGCAGTACGTCTCATTCAGGGCCCCTACTACCACACATGGAGGGGTACAGGACTGGTGATGTCACAGCAGTACATCTGATTCAGGGCCCCTACTGCCACACATGGATGGGTACAGGACTGGTGATGCCACAGCAGTACGTCTCATTCAGGGCCCCTACTGCCACACATGGATGGGTACAGGACTGGTGATGCCACAGCAGTACGTCTCATTCAGGGCCCCTACTGCCACACATGGATGGGTACAGGACTGGTGATGCCACAGCAGTACGTCTGATTCAGGGCCCCTACTACCACACATGGAGGGTACAGGACTGGTGATGTCACAGCAGCACGTCTGATTCAGGGCCCCTACTACCACACATGGAGGGGTACAGGACTGGAGATGCCACAGCAGTACGTCTGATTCAGAGCCCCTACTACCACACATGGAGGGGTGCAGGACTGGTGATGCCACAGCAGTAAGTCTGATTCAGGGCCCCAACTACCACACATGGAGGAGTACAGGACTGGTGATGCCACAGCAGTACGTCTCATTCAGGGCCCCTACTGCCACACATGGAGGGTACAGGACTGGTGATGCCACAGCAGTACGTCTCATTCAGGACCCCTACTACCACACATGGAGGGGTACAGGACTGGAGATGCCACAGCAGTACGTCTCATTCAGGGCCCCTACTGCCACACATAGAGGTTACAGGACTGGTGATGCCACAGCAGTACGTCTGATTCAGGGCCCCTGCTACCACACATGGAGGGGTGCAGGACTGGTGATGCCACAGCAGTACGTCTGATTCAGGAACCTTACTACCACACATGGAGGGGTGCAGGACTGGTGATGCCACAGCAGTACGTCTGATTCAGGAACCTTACTACCACACATGGAGGGGTGCAGGACTGGTGATGCCACAGCAGTACGTCTCATTCAGGGCCCTTACTACCACACATGGGGGGGGTACAGGACTGGTGATGCCACAGCAGAACGTCTGATTCAGGGCCCCTACTGCCACACATGGAGGGGTACAGGACTGATGATGTCACAGCAGTACGTCTCATTCAGGGCCCCTACTGCCACACATGGAGGGTACATGACTGGTGATGCCACAGCAGTACATCTGATTCAGGGCCCCTACTACCACACATGGAGTGGTACAGGACTGGTGATGCCACAGCAGTACATCTGATTCAGGGCCCCTACTACCACACATGTAAGGGTACAGGACTGGTGATGCCACAGCAGTACGTCTGATTCAGGGGCCCTCCTACCACACATGGAAGGGTACAGGACTGGTGATGCCACAGCAGTACGTCTCATTCAGGGTCCTTACTACCACACATCGAGTGGTGCAGGACTGGTGATGCCACAGCAGAACGTCTGATTCAGGGCCCCTACTACCACACATGGAGGGGTACAGGACTGGTGATGCCACAGCAGCACGTCTGATTCAGAGCCCCTACTACCACACATGGAGGGGTGCAGGACTGGTGATGCCACAGCAGTACGTCTCATTCAGGGCCCTTACTACCACACATGGGGGGGTACAGGACTGGTGATGCCACAGCAGAACGTCTGATTCAGGGCCCCTACTACCACACATGGAGGGGTACAGGACTAGTGATGTCACAGCAGTACATCTGAATTAGGGCCCCTACTATCCTCTCATGGAGGGGTACAGGACTAGTGATGTCACAGCATTACATCTGGATTAGGGCCCCTACTATCCTCTCATGGAGGGGAGCTTCTGGTGAGTTTTACAAGATTTCTGAGAGACTAATGGGGGAAAGAACTTACATTAACTTTTCAAAGCATCAAGTTTACAGTGAGCACAGTTCCTTTGGTGCCTCCTTTTTTGTTTTTGCAAAGTACTCCCTTTTGGGCAACAGTCTATTTCCGGAAGTGGTGGAAAGCAGAGAGTAATGTAGGCTTACTCTGCTATGTCTAAGATCAAAAACAGCAAGAGGGGGGATCAGGGCCCAACGTGGATACTGGGAGTAAGATATTTTCTGGGGATCACCTCCTTGGAATGGCCGTGGTGGTCTTGCACCTGAAAATGTCCAAAGGTGATGTGGTCCTCAAAGTTGCCCGTGGGGGACTTGACTTAACAGTGGGCCTACCTGGAGTAATCTCTGTCAGGGGTCCCGTGCTGTGATCCTCAGTGGAGGTGGTGGCAACAGATGGCTGGGTGGTCCTAAGAATAGCCCAGGGGGGACTTGACTTAAACAGGTGGCTGAAGAGTGGAAGCCCACCTGGAGAAAACTCGGTCAATAGTCCTGTGCTGGAGTTTGTTGATGGACACTGACTCAACAGGTGGCAGAGGTGGATAGCTCACCTGGAGATGGAACTCAAGGAGGGGTCCCAGTGGCAAGGGTGGTGATCTGGTTAGTGGATGTCCATATTGGCAATGGGGATGGGGGTGGCTTAGGTCCATTCCTGGAGGTGAGAGGGTCTCCACCTGGCGCGTTTCGCCAGATCAACTGGCTTTATGAAAGGTAGTTCAGTGAGTGCAGGAGTTCTATATTTATAGTGTGGCCAATATGGCTGCTGATTGCTACCAGCTGTGTGAACTCATGGTGTAAGAGTCACTGGTAGTGCAAAACAACATCAAATGTATAAAGCCCATGGTGTAACAAAACAACAGTTTAATACTAGGAGACAGACTAAGACTTTAATGAATACCTTACATAAAAACAACCAGACAGATTACCCTCTGTCAAACAGACAGATTTATTTTATTTATTTATTTATTAACAGTTTCTTATATAGCGCACACAGATTCCGCAGCGCTTATTGACATGTGACTTTGCTTTAGTCACATGACTCTTTGTTTATCAAGTGATTGAGTATACAGAGCTGAAAATACCTACTTAGCAAACAGGTGCACAGGATCGGAACTATGCGGTGGTGTAAGCCAATTTCAAGGCATCAAACTAAAGCTATAATAGCTCTCATCTAAGAGGGGATAACTCTATTCGAGACGGGAGTAGTAGTGATTCATCATACCTTAATTGTGGAGGGGACTATGTAAAAACCGGACCCGGACTAGACGCCGGACAGGACATCAAAATCTGCAGTCGGGTCTGGGGGATGTCCAAAATAGTGTCCGGTCTGGGGGATGTCCCGTCCGGGGGGTGTCTTGTCCGGGGGTGTCCCTGTGATAGCTATCATCAGGGACATGGGGAAGGGGAGATTACAGCCTCCCTGTGTGGTCCGGACAGTCCGGATTTTGCTACATGCCCGGACCATACAGGGAGACTTTATTCTCCCCCTCCTCCTCTACCTGGTGACAGGTCTCACAGGCAGTCCCCCCGGACAGGACACCCCCTGGACCGGAGGCTACAAGCTCCAAAATGCAGAGTTTGATGTCCGGTCCGGGGGTTTTGTCCTGGTCCGGTTTTTACCCATACCCAAAGCGGAGGACTTCCCGCTGGTCTAGGGAGGCGCATTTACGTCCATTCATTCATAAATAGGCGTCTCCTGTCCTATGATGGGTGAGTCACGTGACCGCAGTCGCTGCTGTAATTCTATTCGCTGGCCTCAGTCATGTGATCTCCAGCTGTGAGCTGGGAGAGTGAATATTAGGGGGGTCCCCCACTTGTCTAGTGATCCCGCCTACATGGTCACTCCATCAGCGGGATCACATGGGCGCTTTATGGAGATGTAGCACCTATTGTTTCTGACTATCTGCATTTCTCCGTGAATAATTTCAGGGGAGGAAATTGGTTATTCTTACAACACCTCAGACTGTGTACTCGCTCATTTTGGATATATCATACTGATTACTTGGAGACGGAGGGAGAAGTTATTGTCTGTGGATATTCAGACGGATCTTGCTCATAGATGTAAACAAGACAGGATAAATGTAACTTTCCACATACAGATCACATTAGTGCACTGGCTCTAGGCTGGGGAACGCCCCTTACGGAAACTGGAACATATTATTATACATATAAAATGTAGTCCATTTTATGCCTCCTTCCATGCTCTCGAAGTGGGTCATACAAGCCCTATGTTACAGATCTGATATATTTACCAAAAAATTAAATAAATGAATGAAATAAAAATAAATGAAAAAAATAATAAAGGGAAATCTCGACATACAGCATAGATTTGTCCTTATTTGAATGCACGTGGTTATAAAAGGACTCCTCGGGGATGTTGTGATACTATTGGGTCTATTGTGAGTTTAATGGGGGAGGGTTTCCCATTGATTTCATCAATTGGGTTCTTCTGCTCTTTTGCCAATTATCTGGGTGTGGAATGGGGAGTTGTGTCTCCCCCTCATTCGCTAACATCTTTATGTTCAAAGCGGAGAAGGAATGGTTTTTCGAACAACCATCCACTGCTCAGAAAATCCTACTCCTAACACATTACACAGACGACCTGTTTATGTTGTGGGTAGGTAGTGAAGAAGAGCTGAAGAACCTAATTGATGAAATCAATGGGAAACCCTCCCCCATTAAACTCACAATACAATGTTCAAACCGGTCTGTTAATTATTGGGATGTACAAATAATTCTGGAGCCACCTTGTATGTCAAACCAACAGACAAAAACACATTTCTTAAGGCTAACAGTTTTCATCCGATTGCCCTGAAGAAAGCATTGCCAAAATCTCAAATGTTGAGGGCAGACAGAATTGTGAGTGAGCCCAATAAACTTCCAGATATTCTGGACGGTTTTGTTTCCAAGTTTCCACAGAGGGGCTATAACAGAACGCTATTAAAACAGCAAAAGAAGGAAGTTATATAATTGGACAGAGAATCCTTACTGGCCTCTAACGTTAAGGAGAAGAGGAAGGAGGAAACAATACCCATGGTAACAAAACTTAACGTGAGCAGCGCCGTACTGCCCAGAGCAACCAGGGCACTATGGCCTATTATTAGGACCAATAGGAGCTTACATGGACTAAGCAGAAAGAGACCGATGCTCTGCTACACTAAAGGACGGAGCATCAAAGATATCATCGTCCATAGTGACATCACGGGATTCTCTGACACCATACCTAAAACTCATTTCCTCTCTAAGCCCCCAGGCTGCTATAAATGCCTTAAGTGTACGACTTGTGAGAACATGCCCAACAGGTGGAACATACACACACACACACAGGGGACAAAAAACCTCCCCGATCAGACACATACTGACTTGCAGGTCGACTCATATAGTTTACGTAATACAATGTCCTTGCAACAAAATATTTGTGGGGAAGATGGTCAGAACCATGAGGGAGAGGATGGCCATGCACAGGTCCGCAATAAAGGCAGCACTGGAAGGCAAGGACCATGAACAGCCAGTGGCCAAACACTTTGCATCGTCGAAGCACAAACTAAGGGACCTCAAGCACATGGCCATAGACCATGTCCCGGAATCGATCCGAGGAGTTGACAGAGGAGGAAATCTACTAAGGCTTGAAACAAGATGGATACATCGGTTTACTGCAACAAAACCGACCGGCCTGAATGACCGGATACCCCTGGGAACATTACTCTAAAATATGACAATAAGAACATTCAATTCTACAGTCCACAGTTGACAGCAGAAAGTGACATCACATCTTCTACAGACTCTTTAACACTTAGTGCCCTAGAGCAGAAGCAGACAACTGATATAACTGTGACTCTTAGTTTATTGTAGATATTATGTTCATCCAGTGATTTTCATTTCATGCCCAAATGATCCAATGCAATAACAGTAGGTGCCATCTCACTGCCCCTGAGATTCATTCCGGACGGTACGGAAAAATATAAGTGTGATAATGATCCAGTTGAAAATATACATTAGAAATTGTAGCACCAGCAGCAGTAAAATTAGATCTGGTCGAAGTTTGATCAGGGTTGGGCTGATTAGCAGCACCTGTGGCTTTCTGATATAGGTGTTTCCAGGGTAGGATGTCATTAGTCCTGAAGGTGGAATAGATGCCCAGGTGATATTCTGGGGGTGTGGGCTACAGTATTGACGACTCTGAAATACTGAGGAGTTTGGACTATGCTGTGACAAGTGTATGCTGCAATGCTGTAACCATCTTTGCCTGTGCTGTTTATCTGCTACAAAATAAAGACCATCTTATCCAGTGTATGTAATTCCTTGTCATATATAATATATAGCTGTTGTCACACTATTGATAATACATTTATCTCTCATAATACAGTATAACCCACCCTCTGCCACCACTCACACATTCTACATTCTGTTGCAGATTCGTCTTCCTTCTGGACATTCTCTGCGTTTGGAGTTTCCTGCAGACACCTCTTTGCAATGTGTCTATAACCATATTAGCAGTCTGCAGTCCTCTCTTTCAGCCTGCAGCTTGTTGCAGACCTTCCCCACTAGACATTTCACTGAGGAGGACTTGCCACGTACTCTTCAGGAACTGGGACTTACACCTAATGCCACACTGTGTGTTTGTGCTGTAGACAAACCCAAACAGACCCCAGAAGCTATTGTCTCTCAGGAATCCGTACCCCAGGAGCCTTTGGACATGATGTGTAATGCTGAGGATCTGATGATGCATGGGGACAATTTGTTGCCCATTTTAAGTTCTCCAGCACAGTCTGTAGCTTATAATGTCCAGATGATAGAGGAACCCACACCGCAACACAGCTGGGGTGGGTACAACTTGGACTAATGGGAGGGAAGAATGGCTGTGATTGGGGAATGGAGGTGAGAGGGAGGGAACATTTGATGATGGGGCAGTAAATGGCATGGAGGAGAGGGTGTGACTGGGAAGTAGATGGGGGTTGGGAGAGAAGAGGTGGTGACGGGGCAGTAATTGTGGCATGGGGGGGAGGGTGTGACTGGGAAGTAGATGCGGGTTGTGAGGGAAGAGGTGGTGACGAGGGAGTAATTGTGGCATGGGGGAGAGTTTGGCAGTGAAGAGGTGGTGATGGGGCAGTAATTGTGGCATGGGGGAGAGGATGTGACTGGGAAGAGTATCTGGGTTGGGAGGAAAGAGATGGTGATGGGGCAGTAATTGTGGCATGAAGAGGTGGTGATGGGGCAGTAATTGTGGCATGGGGAAAGGGTGTAACTGGGAAGTAGATGTGGGTTGGGAGAGAAGAGGTGGTGAAGGGGCAGTATTTGTGACATGGGGGAGAGGGTGTGACTGGGAAGTAGATGTGGGTGGGGAGCGAGTAGGAGGAGATGGGGCAGTAATTGTGGCATGGGGAGAGGTTGTGAATGGGAAGTAAATGTAGGTTTGGAGGGAAGAGGTGGTGATGGGGCAGTAATTGTGGCATGGGGGAGAGTTTGGCAGTGAAGAGGTGGTGATGGGGCAGTAATTGTGGCATGGGGGAGAGGATGTGACTGGGAAGTAGATGCGGGTTGGGAGGGAAGAGTTGGTGATGGGACAGTAATTGTGGCAAGGAGGAGAGGATGTGACTGGGAAGTAGATGGGGGTTGGTAGGGAAGAGTTGGTGATGGGACAGTAATTGTGGCATGGGGGGGAGGGTGTGACTGGGAAGTAGATGTGGGTTGGTAGGGAAGAGTTGGTGATGGGACAGTAATTGTGGCATGGGGGGGAGGGTGTGACTGGGAAGTAGATGTGGGTTGGTAGGGAAGAGTTGGTGATGGGACAGTAATTGTGGCATGGGGGGGAGGGTGGGACTGGGAAGTAGATGGGGGTTGGTAGGGAAGAGTTGGTGATGGGACAGTAATTGTGGCATGGGGGGAGGGTGTGACTGGGAAGTAGATGGGGGTTGGGAGGGAAGAGTTGGTGATGGGACAGTAATTGTGGCATGGGGGGGAGGGTGTGACTGGGAAGTAGATGGGGGTTGGGAGGGAAGAGTTGGTGATGGGACAGTAATTGTGGCATGGGGGGAGGGTGTGACTGGGAAGTAGATGGGGGTTGGTAGGGAAGAGTTGGTGATGGGACAGTAATTGTGGCATGGGGGGAGGGTGTGACTGGGAAGTAGATGGGGGTTGGGAGGGAAGAGTTGGTGATGGGACAGTAATTGTGGCATGGGGGGGAGGGTGTGACTGGGAAGTAGATGGGGGTTGGGAGAGAAGAGTTGGTGATGGGACAGTAATTGTGGCATGGGGGGGAGGGTGTGACTGGGAAGTAGATGGGGGTTGGGAGGGAAGAGTTGGTGATGGGACAGTAATTGTGGCATGGGGGGGAGGGTGTGACTGGGAAGTAGATGGGGGTTGGGAGGGAAGAGTTGGTGATGGGACAGTAATTGTGGCATGGGGGGGAGGGTGTGACTGGGAAGTAGATGTGGGTTGGGAGGGAAGAGTTGGTGATGGGACAGTAATTGTGGCATGGGGGGGGAGGGTGTGACTGGGAAGTAGATGTGGGTTGGGAGGGAAGAGTTGGTGATGGGACAGTAAAGGTGGCATGGGGGGGAGGGTGTGACTGGGAAGTAGATGGGGGTTGGGAGGGAAGAGTTGGTGATGGGACAGTAATTGTGGCATGGGGGGGAGGGTGTGACTGGGAAGTAGATGGGGGTTGGGAGGGAAGAGTTGGTGATGGGACAGTAATTGTGGCATGGGGGGGGAGGGTGTGACTGGGAAGTAGATGTGGGTTGGGAGGGAAGAGGTGGTGACGGGTCTGTAATTGGGGCATGGGGGAGAGGCCAATAGGAGGATAATTGGAATAGCTGTAAACAAATGTGTGTACATGTAGGTTGGCAAAATTGTAGCATGTAACAGTTCTATAACACTGGGTTGTACTGGGACATTTCAGTGACATGTACTATGTGACGTTATGGTGTGCATATATATATATGTGTGTATGTATATATGTAGTATTTCAGAAGAATTCTTTCATCCTTTGCAGGGCGCGGACAGAAACTGTCTGCTCAGGGACAAGGTGTAGAGATACCACAGAGAATTGCTTTAAGTGGTAAGTGGTGTGTGTCTGTCTAACTAGACTTTTATGTGATTGATAATTTATAGCATAGTGTTTCTCAGAAGCTTTTTAAATGGTGAAATTTCCATATTTTCATTTTTTTTTCACATCAGGAGGCTGTAAATTGACCAAATAATCCTTTTTGTTACATTTTGTTCTTCTGTCTCCTTCTTTTGTCTAGACAACCATAATGCTTTACCTGGTCAATTGGAGCGACAGTCTGGGTCCCACCAGTGGCCATCTAATGGAGTCAGACTTAGGTGAGTGTACAATGCCTGCTTCATGTATTATATTCCTGGTTTATATTATGTCAGCCAGTGCGGCAGGCCACAGATAGACCACCTGGTTTCTCTGCAGAACCACCAGACACAGAGGCATTGGGCAGTCTAGCTTGTACAACATGGAGGTATCATCTAGTGTATGTCTTCCTCCCTTTGCTATTGTGATGATATTGAGGGCCTGATTCAGAGTTGATCGCTGATCAGCAAATTCACAGATCGAATGTGTACAAATCGTATCCTGCATGTGCGAGCCCGAATAGTGACAGAAAATGCTTATGGATTGTAATCACAATGTGGCTGGATGAAGAGAGACATTCTTCAAACACATTGGCAGGAGAAATTGTTGTCAACAGAAGGGAACGCCACTATCACAGGACCGCTGAGGAAAGGTACCACCCAATTTTATTTCAAGTCATCAGTGCTATCATACTGGATTTTATTGCACTGTTTATGGGACTGGCGATCCTCAGAGGTAGCTGTGATTACCCCATTGCACACACTTTTATATTTTAGTATTGGTTTTACATTGTATTGTATACAGAATTAACTATTTTAAAAGAGACACGTGATGGTTTTAAAGAAACCTTTATGAAAACGTTGCTATAGTTGATCGTGTGAGCACTGGTATGCATGCAAATCAAAGATACCTTGATGTGTTTATATTGCATATTAACTTAGTAGTTTAGGTTGAAAAAAGACTGGCGTCCACCATGTTCAACCTTTTACAGGACCCTTAGAGGGTGTTGTCTGGATTTTAAAGCCATTTTTGAATTTGATTCCACTTTGGGCTAATAATGTCCAATAAATGCTTATCCAGCCTTAATTTGCCTGCCGACGCCACCTCTTCAGGAGAGTTCTGTACTTTTACTGCTTGACCATAAAAAAACCTTTCCTTTGGAGGGTTTGAAATCTTCTATCCTTCAGCCTAAGCAAATGCCCACATGTTCTAGTCTCCGACCTCACAGTAAATAGGGTGACTGACAGTTCGTTATATTGTCCCCTGATATATTTGTATTTGTCTTCCTGTAAATGCCTATTTACCATCGTAAACATTCCTAATTCGGCTAATCAGTCCTCATACAGTAGCTTCATTTCTCCAACCCATATTGATTGGTTGCCCTTCTCTGGACTTGGTTGGTTATATGATTGGTTGCCCTTCTCTGGACTTGGTTGGTTATAAGATTGGTTGCCCTTCTCTGGACTTGGTTGGTTGTAAGATTGGTTGCCCTTCTCTGGACTTGGTTGGTTGTAAGATTGGTTGCCCTTCTCTGGACTTGGTTGGTTATAAGATTGGTTGCCCTTCTCTGGACTTGGTTGGTTATATGATTGGTTGCCCTTCTCTGGACTTGGTTGGTTATATGATTGGTTGCCCTTCTCTGGACTTGGTTGGTTATATGATTGGTTGCCCTTCTCTGGACTTGGTTGGTTATAAGATTGGTTGCCCTTCTCTGGACTTGGTTGGTTATAAGATTGGTTGCCCTTCTCTGGACTTGGTTGGTTATATGATTGGTTGCCCTTCTCTGGACTTGGTTGGTTATAAGATTGGTTGCCCTTCTCTGGACTTGGTTGGTTATATGATTGGTTGCCCTTCTCTGGACTTGGTTGGTTATATGATTGGTTGCCCTTCTCTGGACTTGGTTGGTTATAAGATTGGTTGCCCTTCTCTGGACTTGGTTGGTTATATGATTGGTTGCCCTTCTCTGGACTTGGTTGGTTATAAGATTGGTTGCCCTTCTCTGGACTTGGTTGGTTATAAGATTGGTTGCCCTTCTCTGGACTTGGTTGGTTATAAGATTGGTTGCCCTTCTCTGGACTTGGTTGGTTATAAGATTGGTTGCCCTTCTCTGGACTTGGTTGGTTATATGATTGGTTGCCCTTCTCTGGACTTGGTTGGTTATAAGATTGGTTGCCCTTCTCTGGACTTGGTTGGTTATAAGATTGGTTGCCCTTCTCTGGACTTGGTTGGTTATAAGATTGGTTGCCCTTCTCTGGACTTGGTTGGTTATATGATTGGTTGCCCTTCTCTGGACTTGGTTGGTTATATGATTGGTTGCCCTTCTCTGGACTTGGTTGGTTATAAGATTGGTTGCCCTTCTCTGGACTTGGTTGGTTATAAGATTGGTTGCCCTTCTCTGGACTTGGTTGGTTATAAGATTGGTTGCCCTTCTCTGGTCTTGGTTGGTTATAAGATTGGTTGCCCTTCTCTGGACTTGGTTGGTTATAAGATTGGTTGCCCTTCTCTGGACTTGGTTGGTTATAAGATTGGTTGCCCTTCTCTGGACTTGGTTGGTTATAAGATTGGTTGCCCTTCTCTGGACTTGGTTGGTTATAAGATTGGTTGCCCTTCTCTGGACTTGGTTGGTTATAAGATTGGTTGCCCTTCTCTGGACTTGGTTGGTTATAAGATTGGTTGCCCTTCTCTGGACTTGGTTGGTTATAAGATTGGTTGCCTTTCTCTGGACTTGGTTGGTTATAAGATTGGTTGCCCTTCCTTTTTGCATTTCTATAATGTCCTTTTGGTAGTGATGAGCTGAAAATTGTAAGGTACAAACTATTGGCAACTATTTATGCATCCAACGAAACCTTGATATGCTTCGACTCGCTTTTCTAACATGTAAGTGAGAAATGTCATTAAGAAGGCAACAATATTTGTAGACAACCAGGACTTTCATTCAAAGAAGTTATATCCTTATCCTTAAAGAGTAATAAGAAATCACATCTCTGTTTCTTTACATACTGTACCACAATTAGTTGAGCGGAAATAAAAGAAGCACCATCAAGGAAAAGCTTAGAGAACACCCCCATTAACCAGCATAAGTATCTACGATATTGTCACGGACCCACCGGTCGCCTGCTCCGATACGTCAATCTGAGCAGCTCCGGCCGTGACTGGGGTTCACTCAGGACACTCGGGTCCTTTCCTTGAGGTACACTGCCACCAGCCAAAACCTGATTTTAGCGCCTGAAACTGCGCAAGGGGCGGCTTGGCTCGCCCCTGACCACACAATACAAGATAACAATGGTAACGTTTTCCAGCCTTTCTCTTATGAGGCTAATGAGTCTTAAGAACACAGAACCAGGACTGAGGATATGTATTATTTATTCCTAGAAATACTACAGAGCTTTAGACAAAAATAGTTACAAGATTTTACAATGATTTTAAAAGTACACACGAGTTTTAAATGCAATTTCAAAAATAAAAAGGGAAAAAAGACAGAACCTATCTTACACTTAAATACAGATCCTGACGTGGGGGGGTCCTCCACAAGAAATCTCTCGTCGCCTACAGCCTGTTTTGCTAGACCCCCAGGTAGTGACTCTGACTATAGGGAGAAGGGTCTTAGTTATACCTTGCAGACTCCCTCATCCCTCCCACCCTTGGGATTCCACTCTTTCCATGCTGAAGGAGTGTGGAAGGTCCCTGGCAATGTATTTTTTTACAGTCTGCTGTTTTCAAAGTGATTGATCCTCTTCCCTTGCATAGCAGACCCACTGATAAGAGATGTTAAGGAAGGGGACAAACTCTAACCTCTTTTTCTGGACCATGGTTTATGAGGGGCTCAGATCTTATCTTACATCCTGACTCCGGAGGAGTCCACAGATGTCACACTGAGGAAATACAGGCCTCAAACTTAAACCAGGGTCACCTACAGTTTACATACAAGACATGTCCTGATTCCAATACTTACAGGAGACATAACTATTACACCAATATCAGACATACATTCACCGGACAGATAATCATAACAGGAGGCATACGTTAATTTGATCGATCACCTGATCTGATCGTTACACCTCCCCCTTTTAAAATGGCGCACAGAGGTGGTGACCCACGTCACCGTCTCATCAGTGCGCTATAAACTACATCACCTGGACAGGTAGCAGTGGTCTCTGTGCTGAGACAGACTGCCACTGATTCTGCGGGATCTGTACTAACACTTCCCTATACTTGACGTCTGTCATGGCACCACCTGACGCCATAGCCGTGGCTAGGGTGGGCAATGGGCATAGTCCCTGTCCCTCTCGCAGGAGATGGCAAACTAAAAGCACACAGGTGTCCTCGAACCCATAGTCTGTGAGCACAGTGATATAGTGGGAGCTGTGTCCATCCCGGCTGATATTGACACAGCCCACCACAGCTGTGCGTCGGACTCCTGGGCACGGATTCTCCCCTGCAGCTGGCAGTTTGGCCTTACTCACTGAGATCAGTACCAGACCATTCCGCCACACCCCAAACGGCCATCCCCCTGGGACTCGCAGCTCGGCACGTTTAACTATACCACAGGTGTGGGGCATTCTCCCAGCACTATATACAGACTTAAACATGTCTTCCCAGCACCTCTCCTGAGCTGACTGACCCCCCCTCCCCTTCACTGGGGGGAAGGTCCACTCACTCAACACCTCACACCTCATCCTTTTGTGAGGAGATTCGCCCTCTGTGTCTGTGTGTGTGAATTGTGAAGGGGGGCATGTTTCTGCAAGGGGGAATACCAGCAGGTCATTGTCCCCTGTCTTGGGAACATCCCAGCTCAGCTTTTCTGAGGTTAATGGAGCTGAGTTTACCTGTGCTTCACGGGCCCTCCCACCCTTCTGGTTACACACAGCAGCTTCCCTACTAGCCACTGGCTCTATTCCTGAAACAACCCTCTCACTGCACCCAGGTGTATCTTTCCCACTTCCCAGGTATGGGGCAGCCTGTGCAGGGTTGATTCTCAGTTCTGCGTGGAAAGCCAAGCTTTCCATGGCAGTCCAGGACACCTTCCTGAGCCTGACCTTCCCTCCCAGACCCGCAGGTTCTGTGGCTGGGGTGGTGCCACTGAGGTTCTCAGGAGAGGCATCCGTTATCCAGTGATGCTGGAAAAATGCACTCTCTGGAGAGTTCTCAGTGTCTGGAGGGAACCCCTGCTGTGTTCCTGTATCTGTTCTTGTGTGGCTACAGTAAGGAGGGGGGTTTGGGGGGGAAAGCTGCAGTAAGGGACACTCTCTCCCTATCTGACAGGTCTACAGTGCACACAGGACCCACCAGGTCACTTATTATACCTGGTACCACATTTCCCACAGTAGCGCAAGACATCACATTATCAACAGTAACATCACTATCATAACCTGGGGAGACATCCTGCAATACCTGCAAATTAGCCTGTGCCTCTTCCACAACACATGGGGCCCATCCTGCTGGCTTACAATTGCACCATGGCAAAAACGCTATATCTGGGTCCCATTGTCTCTGAGCAGGAATGGGGTTATCTGAGCATGTTGTCACCAGTAACTTATTGGCAGGTACATGCGCTGCCTGCAACCAACTCAGATCGGTCCCATTTGTGCAGTTAGCGTCCCCGGGCACCATGTCGCAACCAGACATAACTGGAGGAACAGGGTTAACGTCTAGCACAGCAACCTTAATGACATCACCAGCAGCACTCCTACCACTGGTTAATGAGGGTGTCTCATTCCCAACTAGATTAGGGCATTCATTTAACCCCACAAACTGGCAAGGATTACCCACTATACCTGTCTCTAACTCACCCTCCACCTCTACCGAAGGTACGGCGCTATCACAGATCATCCCAGGGGCTTCACACAAAATAACAACATTGCAATGTTCAGCATGGTTACATACTACCTGAGATGCATCATATGGTTCAGAAGGGTTAGTGACAGATATGTGTGGAGTTAATAAAAGTCCCACATCAGTAGTCCCACACATACTTGTGTGCATACAGTCAGAAAGTCCCATTCCTATTTCCGACATAGTCTCTCCCCTGCATACTTTCACTATGCAGCCAGCCGCTTCCGGCAACAAATCTGGAGCAACGGGAGGGAACATGCTGCTCACATCTTCCAGCAGTTTAAACTGGGCCTTGTGATGTGAGGTCTCTGGAACAGGTTCCATGACTGCTGTAGTAGGCAGAGGCACCTTGCCCTGGTGGGGCACCCCTGGTGAGAGCAAGCTGCTGACATCCTCAGATTCTGCTTCTCCCAACCGTTTAAACTGGAACTCTGCTTCCAGAGCTGGTAGCAACAGCTGTTCTAGGCGACGCCACTCCACACCTATCCGGCGGCACTGATCCCCCCAAAATGGGGTATCCAGCTTTCTCCAAGCATCGACCTCCTGCTGCGCAAATTTGTAACATTGTCCCAGTTCTCTCAGCAGCACCCAAGGAGACGCGGATGGACCCCAGAAACGAAATGCTGCACGATACTGGCTGCATGCATTGCACTCATCATAACTGGCCTGGATGAGCTGCATGATCATCTCCCCACGAGTATGGTTGTGGCAGGAGATACCTTGCAGCTGGCATTCTTCCGTTAGTTCCTCTGTGCTCAGTAGGGTAAACACATCATCATCCTCCACTGGGTCAATATACCCACTGGGCTCTTCTGGTGCTGTAGGGGATTGGTACTCTGCAGTCTCCCTGACTGCCACACATCCTACAGTCTCCCTGGTGCTAGCAGAGATGTCAGCTCTCTGAGCATCGGTTGTAGTGTCCAGGGCCAGCTCATTACTCACAACCAAGCTGACACTCACTTGGCTTCCTCTATCTGCTTCCAAGACAGGGAACTGTGCATGACGCGGTCCGGTGAAATTCGCGTCAGCGGTCATTTGGGACCTCTGTCCCTTGTTAGGCTCCCCATGATTGATAACAGAGTCCACACCATGATCCAACACATTATTTACTTCCGCAGACAGTAAAAGTTCAGTACGAAGCCCATCTCCTGCTAACTCAGTAGCCACGGCAGATAAAGTCTCACGTAAAGGTTCGCCATCATGATGCCCTGTATCATCCTCCACTGGTTCACCAACAGCGATCAGCCCCCTGAGCCTCACCAGTTCCAACTGGTACTCACGCTCGGCATGACGCTCTGCAGCCTCTCGTACGGCTTTGCACTCCGCAGCCTCTCTGTCGACAATGCCTTGGCAGAACTGCACCAGCTGCAAAGCGAATACGGGGTTCACATCCTTCAATTGCCTGCTAGCAGCTAGAAGGTCGCTCTGCAGTGTAGACTTGCTGGGTCCAGCAGAAGTGTTTGACCCTGGCGCGGAATCGTTTGTACTGTCCAGTGCTGACTGAGCCCCTGGGGTAGGATTGTCCATGGACTGGTTTCCTCCAGCAGCTAGAGTCCGATCGGCATCCACTAGTGCCTGAATCATACGTTTTCTACTCTGGCCAGACCAAGGGATATTCCTCTGCACACACACGACCGCCAGGTCATCTCTC
The DNA here is from genome assembly GCF_055691185.1 of Crinia signifera. NCBI lineage: Eukaryota > Metazoa > Chordata > Amphibia > Anura > Myobatrachidae > Crinia > Crinia signifera. Next base: position 215,193 of record NC_139221.1, on the reverse strand, counting down.
CTCATCTGCTGGTAATCAGCCATCCGGAGTCTCACACTTGTCAAATAAAATGATAGGAAAGAAAAACAAGAGAAGGGAGGGAACAGAAATTGCATCCACTGTGTGACTTTTAAAACTATAGTAAAGCTCTGAGTTCTGATTCTGGTGATGTGGGTATTTCTCACAAAATTCTACCCACACTCACTTAAGTTCTTAAAGAGAAAAATGAATTCTCCACCCCACCGCTTGCCACCAAATGTCACGGACCCACCGGTCGCCTGCTCCGATACGTCAATCTGAGCAGCTCCGGCCGTGACTGGGGTTCACTCAGGACACTCGGGTCCTTTCCTTGAGGTACACTGCCACCAGCCAAAACCTGATTTTAGCGCCTGAAACTGCGCAAGGGGCGGCTTGGCTCGCCCCTGACCACACAATACAAGATAACAATGGTAACGTTTTCCAGCCTTTCTCTTATGAGGCTAATGAGTCTTAAGAACACAGAACCAGGACTGAGGATATGTATTATTTATTCCTAGAAATACTACAGAGCTTTAGACAAAAATAGTTACAAGATTTTACAATGATTTTAAAAGTACACACGAGTTTTAAATGCAATTTCAAAAATAAAATAAAAGGAAAAAAAGACAGAACCGTATCCTACAATCCTGAAGTGGGGGGGTCCTCCACAAGAAATCTCTCGTCGCCTACAGCCTGTTTTGCTAGACCCCCAGGTAGTGACACTGACTATAGGGAGAAGGTCTTAGTTATACCTTGCAGACTCCCTCATCCCTCCCACCCTTGGGATTCCACTCTTTCCATGCTGAAGGAGTGTGGAAGGTCCCTGGCAATGTATTTTTTTACAGTCTGCTGTTTTCAAAGTGATTGATCCTCTTCCCTTGCATAGCAGACCCACTGATAAGAGATGTTAAGGAAGGGGACAAACTCTAACCTCTTCTTCTGGACCATGGTTTATGAGGGGCTCAGATCTTATCTTACATCCTGACTCCGGAGGAGTCCACAGATGTCACACTGAGGAAATACAGGCCTCAAACTTAAACCAGGGTCACCTACAGTTTACATACAAGACATGTCCTGATTCCAATACTTACAGGAGACATAACTATTACACCAATATCAGACATACATTCACCGGACAGATAATCATAACAGGAGGCATACGTTAATTTGATCGATCACCTGATCTGATCGTTACAGATATCATTTCACATTTTTCTCTCAGGCTTATCAGAAAATACAGTCATGCACATGGGAGGGTCTGTGATGTCAGTGCTGGCCTTCATTAGCCTGTATCAGTCGCCAGGGCCGCCGAGAGGGGAGGGGGTTGGGTACATTTTACCTGGGCTCGGGCCTATCAGGGGGCCCGGGTCAGAGGACACACACAAACACCCAGTCATGCACAGGGGAGGGTCTGTGATGTCAGTGCTGGCCTTCATTAGCCTGTATCAGTCGCCAGGGCCGCCGAGAGGGGAGGGGGGTGGGTACATTTTACCTGGGCTCGGGCCTATCAGGGGGCCCGGGTCCGAGGACACACACAAACACCCAGTCATGCACACGGTAGGGTCTGTGATGTCAGTGCTGGCCTTCATTAGCCTGTATCAGTCGCCATGGCCGCCGAGAGGGGAGGGGGTTGGGTACATTTTACCTGGGCTTGGGCCTATCAGGGGGCCCGGGTCCGAGGACACACACAAACACCCAGTCATGCACAGGGGAGGGTCTGTGATGTCAGTGCTGGCCTTCATTAGCCTGTATCAGTCGCCATGGCCGCCGAGAGGGGAGGGGGTTGGGTACATTTTACCTGGGCTCGGGCCTATCAGGGGGCCCGGGTCAGAGGACACACACAAACACCCAGTCATGCACACGGGAGGGTCTGTGATGTCAGTGCTGGCCTTCATTAGCCTGTATCAGTCGCAGAATTGGAGAAGGGTCAGACTTAGGGGGTTATTCTAGTTCACTCTTTCTGACAAAATCCTTCTTAGATAGACAAAACCATGTGCACTGCAGGGGGGCAGATGTAACGCGCAGAGAGAATTAGATTTGGGTGAGTTATTTTGTTTCTGTGCAGGGTAAATACTGACTGCTTTATTTTTACACTGCAATATAGATTTCACTTTGAAGTAAAACCCCACCCAAATCTAATTCTCTCTGCACATGTTACATCTGCCCCACCTGCAGTGCACATGGTTTTGTCCATCTAAGAAGGATTTTGTCAGAGAGAGTGAACTAGAATAACCCCCTTACTCTTATTTGCACAGACTGGAAAAACCTTTTGATGGTTTGGGTATGGATTTACGGGTGGATAGAGTATTAATTCGCAGTTTTCTCTTTCTGTCTGGGAAGCTGCTATCTACCCGCAGACAACTGCAGCTTTTCGTTCTGATCCAGACCCAAAGTGTGAGTCCACAACATTCATCATTCTGCCTCATTAAATTGCACTTCAAATAAGAAATATGAGGAACAAACCGCAACCTTAATTATACCCCTTTTACACTGCCGCAATAACCCGGATTTTTCCCTTGTGGACCCAGGTCCATGGCGGTGTAAAAGGGGTTAACCCGTGTCCCTTTACACAGGAATTCTACCCAGGTCCTGACCAGGGTAGAACACGGACAGGACCTGGGTGGAGGGCAGAGTAATCGGGTATACACTGATATTTCTGGTCCTTCCGCTCCTTGACCCCAGACCCTCACATTACATAGAGAATATTATCCATATATTTATTCTAAGAATGGCTGCTCAGAATAAGTGACTGACTGTGCTTCCCAACATACAGACACTAGACCCTAGGTACCCCCAGTCTGTCCTGCAGTCAGAGCACTGATCCTCTTAAGGCCCATATACCCTGGACGACTTGTATGTGTAAGCCCAGTGTGTACAGGGCGCCCGCATAATCGCTGCCGCTCACCTGCTGAACAGAGGGTACAGTGTGTGTGGGTGTGAGGTAACTTATGCCCACTACAGGGACACAGAAAGGTGACCTAGGGCAGGGCAGAAACTAGGGTTCCTGTCACCTTGGTTGGCTAAATATATTCCTACATTTATGGACAGCAGTTTAACAATAAAAGTAAACAATACATACATAAAATCACACACCTGTGCACATGAATACCGTATATAGTCACAAATACTGTATATACACATACTGTCACACACCTGTGCACATGAATACCGTATATAGTCACAAATACTGTATATACACATATAATCACACACCTGTGCACATGAATACTGTATATAGTCACACATACTGTATATACACATACTGTCACACACCTGTGCACATGAATACTGTATATAGTCACACATACTGTATATACACATACTGTCACACACCTGTGCACATGAATACTGTATATAGTCACACATATTGTATATACACATACTGTCACACACCTGTCACACATACTGTATATAGTCACACATACTGTATATACACATACTGTCACACACCTGTGCACATGAATACTGTAGTCACACATACTGTATATACACAAACTGTCACACACCTGTGCACATGAATACTGTATATAGTCACACATACTGTATATACACATACTGTCACACACCTGTGCACATGAATACTGTATATAGTCACAAATACTGTATATACACATATAATCACACACCTGTGCACATGAATACTGTATATAGTCACACATACTGTATATACACATACTGTCACACACCTGTGCACATGAATACTGTATATAGTCACACATACTGTATATACACATACTGTCACACACCTGTGCACATGAATACTGTATATAGTCACACATACTGTATATACACATACTGTCACACACCTGTGCACATGAATACTGTATATAGTCACACATACTGTATATACACAAACTGTCACACACCTGTGCACATGAATACTGTATATAGTCACACATACTGTATATACACATACTGTCACACACCTGTGCACATGAATACCGTATATAGTCACACATACTGTATATACACATACTTTCACACACCTGTGCACATGAATACCGTATATAGTCACACATACTGTATATACACATACTGTCACACACCTGTGCACATGAATACTGTATATAGTCACACATACTGTATATACACATACTGTCACACACCTGTGCACATGAATACTGTATATAGTCACACATACTGTATATACACATACTGTCACACACCTGTGCACATGAATACCGTATATAGTCACAAATACTGTATATACACATATAATCACACACCTGTGCACATGAATACTGTATATAGTCACACATACTGTATATACACATACTGTCACACACCTGTGCACATGAATACTGTATATAGTCACACATACTGTATATACACATACTGTCACACACCTGTGCACATGAATACTGTATATAGTCACACATACTGTATATACACATACTGTCACACACCTGTGCACATGAATACTGTATATAGTCACACATACTGTATATACACAAACTGTCACACACCTGTGCACATGAATACTGTATATAGTCACACATACTGTATATACACATACTGTCACACACCTGTGCACATGAATACCGTATATAGTCACACATACTGTATATACACATACTGTCACACACCTGTGCACATGAATACCGTATATAGTCACACATACTGTATATACACATACTGTCACACACCTGTGCACATGAATACTGTATATAGTCACACATACTGTATATACACATACTGTCACACACCTGTGCACATGAATACTGTATATAGTCACACATACTGTATATACACATACTGTCACACACCTGTGCACATGAATACTGTATATAGTCACACATACTGTATATACACATACTGTCACACACCTGTGCACATGAATACTGTATATAGTCACACATACTGTCACACACCTGTGCACATGAATACTGTATATACACATACTGCCACACACCTGTGCACATGAATACTGTATATAGTCACACATACTGTATATACACATACTGTTACACACCTGTGCACATGAATACTGTATATAGTCACACATACTGTATATACACATACTGTCACACACCTGTGCACATGAATACTGTATATAGTCACACATACTGTATATACACATACTGTCACACACCTGTGCACATGAATACTGTATATAGTCACACATACTGTATATACACATACTGTCACACACCTGTGCCCATGAATACTGTATATACACATACTGTCACACACCTGTGCACATGAATACTGTATATAGTCACACATACTGTATATACACATACTGTCACACACCTGTGCACATGAATACTGTATATACACATACTGTCACACACCTGTGCACATGAATACTGTATATAGTCACACATACTGTATATACACATACTGTCACACACCTGTGCACATGAATACTGTATATAGTCACACATACTGTATATACACATACTGTCACACACCTGTGCACATGAATACTGTATATACACACTGTCACACACCTGTGCACATGAATACTGTATATAGTCACACATACTGTATATACACATACTGTCACACACCTGTGCACATGAATACTGTATATACACATACTGTCACACACCTGTGCACATGAATACTGTATATAGTCACACATACTGTATATACACATACTGTCACACACCTGTGCACATGAATACTGTATATAGTCACACATACTGTATATACACATACTGTCACACACCTGTGCACATGAATACTGTATATAGTCACACATACTGTATATACACATACTGTCACACACCTGTGCACATGAATACTGTATATAGTCACACATACTGTATATACACATACTGTCACACACCTGTGCACATGAATACTGTATATACACATACTGCCACACACCTGTGCACATGAATACTGTATATAGTCACACATACTGTATATACACATACTGTCACACACCTGTGCACGTGAATACTGTATATAGTCACACATACTGTATATATACACATACTGTCACACACCTGTGCACATGAATACTGTATATAGTCACACATACTGTATATACACATACTGTCACACACCTGTGCACATGAATACTGTATATAGTCGCACATACTGTATATACACATACTGTCACACACCTGTGCACATGAATACTGTATATAGTCACACATACTGTATATACACATACTGTCACACACCTGTGCACATGAATACTGTATATAGTCACACATACTGTATATACACATACTGTCACACACCTGTGCACATGAATACTGTATATAGTCACACATACTGTATATACACATACTGTCACACACCTGTGCACATGAATACTGTATATAGTCACACATACTGTATATACACATACTGTCACACACCTGTGCACATGAATACTGTATATAGTCACACATACTGTATATACACATACTGTCACACACCTGTGCACATGAATACTGTATATAGTCACACATACTGTATATACACATACTGTCACACACCTGTGCACATGAATACTGTATATAGTGACACATAATGTATATACACATACTGTCACACACCTGTGCACATGAATACTGTGTATATAGTCACACATACTGTATATACACATACTGTTACACACCTGTGCACATGAATACTGTATATAGTCACACATACAGTACTGTATATACACATACTGTCACACACCTGTGCACATACAGTATATACACATACTGTCACACACCTGTGCACATGAATACTGTATATAGTCACACATACTGTATATACACATACTGTCACACACCTGTGCACATGAATACAGTATATAGTCACACATACTGTATATACACATACTGTCACACACCTGTGCACATGAATACTGTATATAGTCACACATACTGTATATACACATACTGTCACACACCTGTGCACATGAATACTGTATATACACATACTGCCACACACCTGTGCACATGAATACTGTATATACACATACTGTCACACACCTGTGCACATGAATACTGTATATAGTCACACATCCTGTATATACACATACTGTCACACACCTGTGCACATGAATACTGTATATACACATACTGTCACACACCTGTGCACATGAATACTGTATAAAGTCACACATACTGTATATACACATACTGTCACACACCTGTGCACATGAATACTGTATATAGTCACACATACTGTATATACACATACTGTCACACACCTGTGCACATGAATACTGTATATAGTCACACATACTGTATATACACATACTGTCACACACCTGTGCACATGAATACTGTATATAGTCACACATACTGTATATACACATACTGTCACACACCTGTGCACATGAATACTGTATATAGTCACACATACTGTATATACACATACTGTCACACACCTGTGCACATGAATACTGTATATAGTCACACATACTGTATATACACAAACTGTCACACACCTGTGCACATGAATACTGTATATAGTCACACATACTGTATATACACATACTGTCACACACCTGTGCACATGAATACTGTATAAAGTCACACATACTGTATATACACATACTGTCACACACCTGTGCACATGAATACTGTATATAGTCACACATACTGTATATACACATACTGTCACACACCTGTGCACATGAATACTGTATATAGTCACACATACTGTATATACACATACTGTCACACACCTGTGCACATGAATACTGTATATAGTCACACATACTGTATATACACATACTGTCACACACCTGTGCACATGAATACTGTATATAGTCACACATAATGTATATACACATACTGTCACACACCTGTGCACATGAATACTGTATATAGTCGCACATACTGTATATACACATACTGTCACACACCTGTGCACATGAATACTGTATATAGTCACACATAATGTATATACACATACTGTCACACACCTGTGCACATGAATACTGTATATAGTCGCACATACTGTATATACACATACTCACACACCTGTGCACATGAATACTGTATATAGTCACACATACTGTATATACACATACTGTCACACACCTGTGCACATGAATACTGTATATAGTCACACATACTGTATATACACATACTGTCACACACCTGTGCACATGAATACTGTATATAGTCACACATACTGTATATACACATACTGTCACACACCTGTGCACATGAATACTGTATATAGTCACACATACTGTATATACACATACTGTCACACACCTGTCACACATACTGTATATAGTCACACATACTGTATATACACATACTGTCACACACCTGTGCACATGAATACTGTAGTCACACATACTGTATATACACATACTGTCACACACCTGTGCACATGAATACTGTATAAAGTCACACATACTGTATATACACATACTGTCACACACCTGTGCACATGAATACTGTATATAGTCACACATACTGTATATACACATACTGTCACACACCTGTGCACATGAATACTGTATATAGTCACACATACTGTATATACACATACTGTCACACACCTGTGCACATGAATACTGTATATAGTCACACATACTGTATATACACATACTGTCACACACCTGTGCACATGAATACTGTATATAGTCACACATACTGTATATACACATACTGTCACACACCTGTGCACATGAATACTGTATATAGTCGCACATACTGTATATACACATACTGTCACACACCTGTGCACATGAATACTGTATATAGTCACACATACTGTATATACACATACTGTCACACACCTGTGCACATGAATACTGTATATAGTCACACATACTGTATATATACACATACTGTCACACACCTGTGTACATGAATACTGGATATAGTCACACATATTGTATATACACATACTGTCACACACCTGTCACACATACTGTATATAGTCACACATACTGTATATACACATACTGTCACACACCTGTGCACATGAATACTGTAGTCACACATACTGTATATACACATACTGTCACACACCTGTGCACATGAATACTGTATAAAGTCACACATACTGTATATACACATACTGTCACACACCTGTGCACATGAATACTGTATATAGTCACACATACTGTATATACACATACTGTCACACACCTGTGCACATGAATACTGTATATAGTCACACATACTGTATATACACATACTGTCACACACCTGTGCACATGAATACTGTATATAGTCACACATACTGTATATACACATACCGTCACACACCTGTGCACATGAATACTGTATATAGTCACACATACTGTATATACACATACTGTCACACACCTGTGCACATGAATACTGTATATAGTCACACATACTGTATATACACATACTGTCACACACCTGTGCACATGAATACTGTGTATATAGTCACACATACTGTATATACACATACTGTCACACACCTGTGCACATGAATACCGTATATAGTCACACATACTGTATATACACATACTGTCACACACCTGTGCACATGAATACTGTATATAGTCACACATACTGTATGTACACATACTGTTACACACCTGTGCACATGAATACTGTATATAGTCACACATACTGTATATACACATACTGTCACACACCTGTGCACATGAATACTGTGTATATAGTCACACATACTGTATATACACATACTGTCACACATCTGTGCACATGAATACTGTGTATATAGTCACACATACTGTATATACACATACTGTCACACACCTGTGCACATGAATACTGTATATAGTCACACATACTGTATATACACATACTGTCACACACCTGTGCACATGAATACTGTATATAGTCACACATACTGTATATACACATACTGTCACACACCTGTGCACATGAATACTGTATATAGTCACACATACTGTATATACACATACTGTCACACACCTGTGCACATGAATACTGTATATAGTGACACATAATGTATATACACATACTGTCACACACCTGTGCACATGAATACTGTGTATATAGTCACACATACTGTATATACACATACTGTTACACACCTGTGCACATGAATACTGTATATAGTCACACATACAGTACTGTATATACACATACTGTCACACACCTGTGCACATACAGTATATACACATACTGTCACACACCTGTGCACATGAATACTGTATATAGTCACACATACTGTATATACACATACTGTCACACACCTGTGCACATGAATACTGTATATAGTCACACATACTGTATATACACATACTGTCACACACCTGTGCACATGAATACTGTATATAGTCACACATACTGTATATACACATACTGTCACACACCTGTGCACATGAATACTGTATATACACATACTGCCACACACCTGTGCACATGAATACTGTATATACACATACTGTCACACACCTGTGCACATGAATACTGTATATAGTCACACATCCTGTATATACACATACTGTCACACACCTGTGCACATGAATACTGTATATACACATACTGTCACACACCTGTGCACATGAATACTGTATATAGTCACACATACTGTATATACACACTGTCACACACCTGTGCACATGAATACTGTATAAAGTCACACATACTGTATATACACATACTGTCACACACCTGTGCACATGAATACTGTATATAGTCACACATACTGTATATACACATACTGTCACACACCTGTGCACATGAATACTGTATATAGTCACACATACTGTATATACACATACTGTCACACACCTGTGCACATGAATACTGTATATAGTCACACATACTGTATATACACATACTGTCACAAACCTGTGCACATGAATACTGTATATAGTCACACATACTGTATATACACATACTGTCACACACCTGTGCACATGAATACTGTATATAGTCACACATACTGTATATACACAAACTGTCACACACCTGTGCACATGAATACTGTATATAGTCACACATACTGTATATACACATACTGTCACACACCTGTGCACATGAATACTGTATAAAGTCACACATACTGTATATAAACATACTGTCACACACCTGTGCACATGAATACTGTATATAGTCGCACATACTGTATATACACATACTGTCACACACCTGTGCACATGAATACTGTATATAGTCGCACATACTGTATATACACATACTGTCACACACCTGTGCACATGAATACTGTATATAGTCGCACATACTGTATATACACATACTGTCACACACCTGTGCACATGAATACTGTATATAGTCACACATACTGTATATACACATACTGTCACACACCTGTGCACATGAATACTGTATATAGTCGCACATAATGTATATACACATACTGTCACACACCTGTGCACATGAATACTGTATATAGTCGCACATACTGTATATACACATACTGTCACACACCTGTGCACATGAATACTGTATATAGTCACACATACTGTATATACACATACTGTCACACACCTGTGCACATGAATACTGTATATAGTCACACATACTGTATATACACAAACTGTCACACACCTGTGCACATGAATACTGTATATAGTCACACATACTGTATATACACATACTGTCACACACCTGTGCACATGAATACTGTATATAGTCACACATACTGTATATACACATACTGTATATAGTCACACATACTGTATATACACATACTGTCACACACCTGTGCACATGAATACTGTAGTCACACATACTGTATATACACATACTGTCACACACCTGTGCACATGAATACTGTATAAAGTCACACATACTGTATATACACATACTGTCACACACCTGTGCACATGAATACTGTATATAGTCACACATACTGTATATACACATACTGTCACACACCTGTGCACATGAATACTGTATATAGTCACACATACTGTATATACACATACTGTCACACACCTGTGCACATGAATACTGTATATAGTCACACATACTGTATATACACATACTGTCACACACCTGTGCACATGAATACTGTATATAGTCACACATACTGTATATACACATACTGTCACACACCTGTGCACATGAATACTGTATATAGTCGCACATACTGTATATACACATACTGTCACACACCTGTGCACATGAATACTGTATATAGTCACACATACTGAATATACACATACTGTCACACACCTGTGCACATGAATACTGTATATAGTCACACATACTGTATATATACACATACTGTCACACACCTGTGTACATGAATACTGGATATAGTCACACATATTGTATATACACATACTGTCACACACCTGTGCACATGAATACTGTATATAGTCACACATACTGTATATACACATACTGTCACACACCTGTGCACATGAATACCGTATATAGTCACACATACTGTATATACACATACTGTCACACACCTGTGCACATGAATACTGTATATATTCACACATACTGTATATATACACATACTGTCACACACCTGTGTACATGAATACTGGATATAGTCACACATATTGTATATACACATACTGTCACACACCTGTGCACATGAATACTGTATATAGTCACACATACTGTATATACACATACTGTCACACACCTGTGCACATGAATACCGTATATAGTCACACATACTGTATATACACATACTGTCACACACCTGTGCACATGAATACTGTATATAGTCACACATACTGTATATACACATACTGTCACACACCTGTGCACATGAATACTGTATATAGTCACACATACTGTATATACACATACTGTCACACACCTGTGCACATGAATACTGTGTATATAGTCACACATACTGTATATACACATACTGTCACACACCTGTGCACATGAATACCGTATATAGTCACACATACTGTATGTACACATACTGTTACACACCTGTGCACATGAATACTGTATATAGTCACACATACTGTATATACACATACTGTCACACACCTGTGCACATGAATACTGTGTATATAGTCACACATACTGTATATACACATACTGTCACACATCTGTGCACATGAATACTGTGTATATAGTCACACATACTGTATATACACATACTGTCACACACCTGTGCACATGAATACTGTATATAGTCACACATACTGTATATACACATACTGTCACACACCTGTGCGCATGAATACTGTATATAGTCACACATACTGTATATACACATACTGTTACACACCTGTGCGCATGAATACTGTATATAGTCACATATACTGTATATACACATACTGTCACACACCTGTGCGCATGAATACTGTATATAGTCACACATACTGTATATACACATACTATCACACACCTGTGCACATGAATACTGTATATAGTCACACATACTGTATATACACATACTGTCACACACCTGTGCACATGAATACTGTATATAGTCACACATACTGTATATACACATACTGTTACACACCTGTGCACATGAATACCGTATATAGTCACACATACTGTATATACACATACTGTCACACACCTGTGCACATGAATACCGTATATAGTCACACATACTGTATATACACATACTGTCACACACCTGTGCATATGAATACTGTATATAGTCACACATACTGTATATACACATACTGTTACACACCTGTGCACATGAATACTGTATATAGTCACACATACTGTCACACACCTGTGCACATGAATACTGTATATAGTCACACATACTGTATATACACATACTGTTACACACATGTGCACATGAATACTGTATATAGTCACACATACTGTATATACACATACTGTCACACACCTGTGCACATGAATACTGTATATAGTCACACATACTGTATATACACCTACTGACACACCTGTGCACATGAATACTGTATATAGTCACACATACTGTATATAAACATACTGTCACACACCTGTGCACATGAATACTGTATATAGTCACACATACTGTATATACACATACTGTTACACACATGTGCACATGAATACTGTATATAGTCACACATACTGTATATACACATACTGTCACACACCTGTGCACATGAATACTGTGTATATAGTCACACATACTGTATATACACATACTGTCCCACACCTGTGCACATGAATACCGTATATAGTCACACATACTGTATATACACATACTGTCACACACCTGTGCACATGAATACCGTATATAGTCACACATACTGTATATACACATACTGTCACACACCTGTGCACATGAATACTGTATATAGTCACACATACTGTATATACACATACTGTCACACACCTGTGCACATGAATACTGTGTATATAGTCACACATACTGTATATACACATACTGTCACACACCTGTGCACATGAATACTGTATATAGTCACACATACTGTATATACACATACTGTCACACACCTGTGCACATGAATACTGTATATAGTCACACATACTGTATATACACATACTGTCACACACCTGTGCACATGAATACCGTATATAGTCACACATACTGTATATACACATACTGTCACACACCTGTGCACATGAATACCGTATATAGTCACACATACTGTATATACACATACTGTCACACACCTGTGCACATGAATACTGTGTATATAGTCACACATACTGTATATACACATACTGTCACACACCTGTGCACATGAATACTGTATATAGTCACACATACTGTATATACACATACTGTCACACACCTGTGCACATGAATACCGTATATAGTCACACATACTGTATATACACATACTGTCACACACCTGTGCACATGAATACCGTATATAGTCACACATACTGTATATACACATACTGTCACACACCTGTGCACATGAATACCGTATATAGTCACACATACTGTATATACACATACTGTCACACACCTGTGCACATGAATACCGTATATAGTCACACATACTGTATATACACATACTGTCACACACCTGTGCACATGAATACTGTATATAGTCACACATACTGTATATACACATACTGTCACACACCTCTGCACATGAATACTGTATATAGTCGCACATACTGTATATACACATACTGTCACACACCTCTGCACATGAATACTGTATATAGTCACACATACTGTATATACACATACTGTCACACACCTGTGCACATGAATACTGTATATAGTCACACATACTGTATATACACATACTGTCACACACCTGTGCACATGAATACTGTATATAGTCACACATACTGTATATACACATACTGTCACACACCTGTGCACATGAATACTGTATATAGTCACACATACTGTATATACACATACTGTCACACACCTGTGCACATGAATACTGTATATAGTCACACATACTGTATATACACATACTGTCACACACCTGTGCACATGAATACTGTATATAGTCACACATACTGTATATACACATACTGTCACACACCTGTGCACATGAATACTGTATATAGTCACACATACTGTATATACACATACTGTCACACACCTGTGCACATGAATACTGTATAAAGTCACACATACTGTATATACACATACTGTCACACACCTGTGCACATGAATACTGTATATAGTCACACATACTGTATATACACATACTGTCACACACCTGTGCACATGAATACTGTATATAGTCACACATACTGTATATACACATACTGTCACACACCTGTGCACATGAATACTGTATATAGTCACACATACTGTATATACACATACTTTCACACACCTGTGCACATGAATACTGTATATAGTCGCACATACTGTATATACACATACTGTCACACACCTGTGCACATGAATACTGTATATAGTCGCACATACTGTATATACACATACTGTCACACACCTGTGCACATGAATACTGTATATAGTCGCACATACTGTATATACACATACTGTCACACACCTGTGCACATGAATACTGTATATAGTCGCACATACTGTATATACACATACTGTCACACACCTGTGCACATGAATACTGTATATAGTCACACATACTGTATATACACATACTGTCACACACCTGTGCACATGAATACTGTATATAGTCACACATACTGTATATACACATACTGTCACACACCTGTGCACATGAATACTGTATATAGTCACACATACTGTATATACACATACTGTCACACACCTGTGCACATGAATACTGTATATAGTCACACATACTGTATATACACATACTGTCACACACCTGTGCACATGAATACTGTATATAGTCACACATACTGTATATACACATACTGTCACACACCTGTGCACATGAATACTGTATAAAGTCACACATACTGTATATACACATACTGTCACACACCTGTGCACATGAATACTGTATATAGTCACACATACTGTATATACACATACTGTCACACACCTGTGCACATGAATACCGTATATAGTCACACATACTGTATATACACATACTGTCACACACCTGTGCACATGAATACCGTATATAGTCACACATACTGTATATACACATACTGTCACACACCTGTGCACATGAATACCGTATATAGTCACACATACTGTATATACACATACTGTCACACACCTGTGCACATGAATACCGTATATAGTCACACATACTGTATATACACATACTGTCACACACCTGTGCACATGAATACCGTATATAGTCACACATACTGTATATACACATACTGTCACACACCTGTGCACATGAATACTGTATATAGTCACACATACTGTATATACACATACTGTCACACACCTGTGCACATGAATACTGTATATAGTCACACATACTGTATATACACATACTGTCACACACCTGTGCACATGAATACTGTATATAGTCACACATACTGTATATACACATACTGTCACACACCTGTGCACATGAATACTGTATATAGTCACACATACTGTATATACACATACTGTCACACACCTGTGCACATGAATACTGTATATAGTCACACATACTGTATATACACATACTGTCACACACCTGTGCACATGAATACTGTATATAGTCACACATACTGTATATACACATACTGTCACACACCTGTGCACATGAATAATGTATATAGTCACACATACTGTATATACACATACTGTCACACACCTGTGCACATGAATACTGTATATAGTCACACATACTGTATATACACATACTGTCACACACCTGTGCACATGAATACTGTGTATATAGTCACACATATTGTATATACACATACTGCCACACACCTGTGCACATGAATACTGTATATAGTCACACATACTGTATATACACATACTGTCACACACCTGTGCACATGAATACTGTATATAGTCACACATACTGTATATACACATACTGTCACACACCTGTGCACATGAATACTGTATATAGTCACACATACTGTATATACACATACTGTCACACACCTGTGCACATGAATACTGTATATAGTCACACATACTGTATATACACATACTGACACACCTGTGCACATGAATACTGTATATAGTCACACATACTGTATATACACATACTGTCACACACCTGTGCACATGAATACTGTATATAGTCACACATACTGTATATACACATACTGTCACACACCTATTCACACAGTCACATACATGCACACGATTACACGGTCACAATTAGTACAGACACAAAAGGGGTGTGGATCATATTGTCGACAAGCATTAGGTCAACATAGGGTTTTTCACAGTTTTTTACCCAAATGTTGACACTGTCAACATGGACACTGCGGGTAGGCACCGCATTGTAAACGGTGCAAATCCCGGATCCGACCTGGCTTGGATCAGTGTTCCAAATGCCGGGTCGGATCTACGATTTGGATGTAAAAGGGGTATTAGTGACTTCAGAGGATCCCATATCCAGGTACTACAACATGGCCACTCACTCTGTGCCCAGCACCAGGCTCCCCATATCCAGGTACTACAGCATGGCCACTCACTCTGTGCCCAGCACCAGGCTCCCCATATCCAGGTACTACAGCATGGCCACTCACTCTGTGCCCAGCACCAGGCTCCCCATATCCAGGTACTACAGCATGGCCACTCACTCTGTGCCCAGCACCAGGCTCCCCATATCCAGGTACTACAGCATGGCCGCTTATTCTGTGCCCAGCACCAGGCTTCCCATATCCAGGTACTACAGCATGGCCGCTTATTCTGTGCCCGGCACCAGGCTCCCCATATCCAGGTACTACAGCATGGCCGCTTATTCTGTACCCTGCACCAGGCTTCCCATATCCAGGTACTACAGCATGGCCGCTTATTCTGTGCCCAGCACCAGGCTCCCCATATCCAGGTACTACAGCATGGCCGCTTATTCTGTGCCCAGCACCAGGCTCCCCATATCCAGGTACTACAGCATGGCCGCTTATTCTGTGCCCAGCACCAGGCTTCCCATATCCAGGTACTACAGCATGGCCACTTATTCTGTGCCCAGCACCAGGCTTCCCATATCCAGGTACTACAGCATGGCCGCTTATTCTGCACCCGGCACCAGGCTTCCCATATCCAGGTACTACAGCATGGCCGCTTATTCTGCACCCGGCACCAGGCTTCCCATATCCAGGTACTACAGCATGGCCGCTTATTCTGTGCCCGGCACCAGGCTTCCCATATCCAGGTACTACAGCATGGCTGCTTATTCTGTGCCCAGCACCAGGCTCCCCATATCCAGGTACTACAGCATGGCCGCTTATTCTGTGCCCAGCACCAGGCTTCCCATATCCAGGTACTACAGCATGGCTGCTTATTCTGTGCCCAGCACCAGGCTTCCTATATCCAGGTACTACAGCATGGCTGCTTATTCTGTGCCCGGCACCAGGCTTCCCATATCCAGGTACTACAGCATGGCCACTTACTCTGTGCCCTGCACCAGGCTCCCCATATCCAGGTACTACAGCATGGCCGCTTATTCTGTGCCCAGCACCAGGCTTCCCATATCCAGGTACTACAGCATGGCCGCTTATTCTGTGCCCAGCACCAGGCTTCCCATATCCAGGTACTACAGCATGGCCGCTTACTCTGTGCCCTGCACCAGGCTTCCCATATCCAGGTACTACAGCATGGCCGCTTATTCTGTGCCCAACACCAGGCTTCCCATATCCAGGTACTACAGCATGGCTGCTTATTCTGTGCCCAGCACCAGGCTCCCCATATCCAGGTACTACAGCATGGCCGCTTATTCTGTGCCCAGCACCAGGCTTCCCATATCCAGGTACTACAGCATGGCCGCTTATTCTGCGCCCAGCACCAGGCTTCCCATATCCAGGTACTACAGCATGGCCGCTTATTCTATGCCCAGCACCAGGCTTCCCATATCCAGGTACTACAGCATGGCCGCTTACTCTGTGCCCGGCACCAGGCTTCCCATATCCAGGTACTACAGCATGGCCGCTTATTCTGTGCCCTGCACCAGGCTTCCCATATCCAGGTACTACAGCATGGCCGCTTATTCTATGCCCAGCACCAGGCTTCCCATATCCAGGTACTACAGCATGGCCGCTTACTCTGTGCCCGGCACCAGGCTTCCCATATCCAGGTACTACAGCATGGCCGCTTATTCTGTGCCCTGCACCAGGCTTCCCATATCCAGGTACTACAGCATGGTCGCTTATTCTGTGCCCGGCACCAGGCTCCCCATATCCATGTACTACAGCATGGCCGCTTATTCTGTGCCCTGCACCAGGCTTCCCATATCCAGGTACTACAGCATGGCTGCTTATTCTGTGCCCAGCACCAGGCTCCCTATATCCAGGTACTACAGCATGGCCGCTTATTCTGTGCCCTGCACCAGGCTTCCCATATCCAGGTACTACAGCATGGCCGCTTATTCTGCACCCAGCACCAGGCTTCCCATATCCAGGTACTACAGCATGGCCGCTTATTCTGCACCCAGCACCAGGCTTCCCATATCCAGGTACTACAGCATGGCCGCTTATTCTGTGCCCAGCACCAGGCTTCCCATATCCAGGTACTACAGCATGGCCACATATTCTGTTCCCAGCACCAGGCTTCCTATATCCAGGTACTACAGCATGGCCGCTTATTCTGTGCCCTGCACCAGGCTTCCCATATCCAGGTACTACAGCATGGCCGCTTATTCTGTGCCCCGCACCAGTCTTCCCATATCCAGGTACTACAGCATGGCCGCTTACTCTGTGCCCGGCACCAGGCTTCCCATATCCAGGTACTACAGCATGGCCGCTTATTCTGTGCCCAGCACCAGGCTTCCCATATCCAGGTACTACAGCATGGCCGCTTATTCTGTGCCCTGCACCAGGCTTCCCATATCCAGGTACTACAGCATGGCCGCTTATTCTGTGCCCCGCACCAGTCTTCCCATATCCAGGTACTACAGCATGGTCGCTTATTCTGTGCCCGGCACCAGGCTTCCCATATCCAGGTACTACAGCATGGCCGCTTATTCTGTGCCCAGCACCAGGCTTCCCATATCCAGGTACTACAGCATGGCCACTTATTCTGTGCCCAGCACCAGGCTTCCTATATCCAGGTACTACAGCATGGCCGCTTATTCTGTGCCCAGCACCAGGCTCCCCATATCCAGGTACTACAGCATTGCTGCTTATTCTGTGCCCAGCACCAGGCTCCCCATATCCAGGTACTACAGCATGGCCGCTTATTCTGTGCCCTGCACCAGGCTTCCCATATCCAGGTACTACAGCATGGCCGCTTATTCTGTGCTCGGCACCAGGCTTCCCATATACAGGTACTACAGCATGGCCGCTTACTCTGTGCCTGGCACCAGGCTCCCCATATCCAGGTACTACAGCATGGCCGCTTATTCTGTGCCCTGCACCAGGCTTCCCATATCCAGGTACTACAGCATGGCCGCTTATTCTGTGCCCAGCACCAGGCTCCCCATATACAGGTACTACTGCATGGCCGCTTATTCTGTGCCCAGCACCAGGCTTCCCATATCCAGGTACTACAGCATGGCTGCTTATTCTGTGTCCAGCACCAGGCTTCCTATATCCAGGTACTACAGCATGGCCGCTTATTCTGTGCCCGGCACCAGGCTTCCCATATCCAGGTACTACAGCATGGCCACTTACTCTGTGCCCTGCACCAGGCTTCCCATATCCAGGTACTACAGCATGGCCGCTTATTCTGTACCCTGCACCAGGCTTCCCATATCCAGGTACTACAGCATGGCCGCTTATTCTGTGCCCAGCACCAGGCTCCCCATATCCAGGTACTACAGCATGGCCGCTTATTCTGTGCCCAGCACCAGGCTCCCCATATCCAGGTACTACAGCATGGCCACTTATTCTGTGCCCAGCACCAGGCTTCCCATATCCAGGTACTACAGCATGGCCACTTACTCTGTGCCCTGCACCAGGCTCCCCATATACAGGTACTACAGCATGGCCGCTTATTCTGTGCCCAGCACCAGGCTCCCCATATCCAGGTACTACAGCATGGCCACTTATTCTGTGCCCAGCACCAGGCTTCCCATATCCAGGTACTACAGCATGGCCGCTTATTCTGTGCCCGGCACCAGGCTTCCCATATCCAGGTACTACAGCATGGCTGCTTATACTGTGCCCAGCACCAGGCTCCCCATATACAGGTACTACAGCATGGCTGCTTATTCTGTGCCCAGCACCAGGCTCCCCATATCCAGGTACTACAGCATGGCCGCTTATTCTGTGCCCTGCACCAGGCTTCCCATATCCAGGTACTACAGCATGGCCGCTTATTCTGTGCCCGGCACCAGGCTTCCCATATCCAGGTACTACAACATGGCCGCTTATTCTGTGCCCGGCACCAGGCTTCCCATATCCAGGTACTACAGCATGGCTGCTTATTCTGTGCCCAGCACCAGGCTTCCCATATCCAGGTACTACAGCATGGCCACTTATTCTGTGCCCAGCACCAGGCTTCCCATATCCAGGTACTACAGCATGGCCACTTACTCTGTGCCCTGCACCAGGCTCCCCATATACAGGTACTACAGCATGGCCGCTTATTCTGTGCCCAGCACCAGGCTCCCCATATCCAGGTACTACAGCATGGCCACTTATTCTGTGCCCAGCACCAGGCTTCCCATATCCAGGTACTACAGCATGGCCGCTTATTCTGTGCCCAGCACCAGGCTTCCCATATCCAGGTACTACAGCATGGCCGCTTATTCTGCGCCCAGCACCAGGCTTCCCATATCCAGGTACTACAGCATGGCCGCTTATTCTGCGCCCTGCACCAGGCTTCCCATATCCAGGTACTACAGCATGGCCGCTTATTCTGTGCCCTGCACCAGGCTCCCCATATACAGGTACTACAGCATGGCCGCTTATTCTGTGCCCAGCACCAGGCTTCCCATATCCAGGTACTACAGCATGGCCGCTTATTCTGTGCCCGGCACCAGGCTTCCCATATCCAGGTACTACAGCATGGCCGCTTATTCTGTGCCCTGCACCAGGCTTCCCATATCCAGGTACTACAGCATGGCCGCTTATTCTGTGCCCGGCACCAGGCTTCCCATATCCAGGTACTACAGCATGGCCGCTTATTCTGTGCCCGGCACCAGGCTTCCCATATCCAGGTACTACAGCATGGCCGCTTATTCTGTGCCCAGCACCAGGCTTCCTATATCCAGGTACTACAGCATGGCCACTTATTCTGTGCCCAGCACCAGGCTTCCCATATCCAGGTACTACAGCATGGCCGCTTATTCTGTACCCAGCACCAGGCTTCCCATATCCAGGTACTACAGCATGGCCGCTTATTCTGTGCCCAGCACCAGGCTTCCCATATCCAGGTACTACAGCATGGCTGCTTATTCTGTGCCCAGCACCAGGCTTCCCATATACAGGTACTACAGCATGGCCGCTTATTCTGTGCCCAGCACCAGGCTTCCCATATCCAGGTACTACAGCATGGCCGCTTATTCTGTGCCCAACACCAGGCTTCCCATATCCAGGTACTACAGCATGGCCGCTTATTCTGTGCCCAGCACCAGGCTCCCCATATGCAGGTACTACAGCATGGCCGCTTATTCTGTGCCCAACACCAGGCTTCCCATATCCAGGTACTACAGCATGGCCGCTTATTCTGTGCCCAGCACCAGGCTTCCCATATCCAGGTACTACAGCATGGCCGCTTATTCTGTAACCTGCACCAGGCTCCCCATATCCAGGTACTACAGCATGGCCGCTTATTCTGTGCCCGGCACCAGGCTTCCCATATCCAGGTACTACAGCATGGCCGCTTATTCTGTGCCCAGCACCAGGCTTCCCATATCCAGGTACTACAGCATGGCCG
Organism: Crinia signifera; assembly: GCF_055691185.1. NCBI lineage: Eukaryota > Metazoa > Chordata > Amphibia > Anura > Myobatrachidae > Crinia > Crinia signifera. The sequence goes on along the minus strand of NC_139221.1, from coordinate 192,021 downwards.
CTTATTCTGTGCCGGCACCAGGCTTCCCATATCCAGGTACTACAGCATGGCCGCTTATTCTGTGCCCGGCACCAGGCTTCCCATATCCAGGTACTACAGCATGGCCGCTTATTCTGTGCCCTGCACCAGGCTTCCCATATCCAGGTACTACAGCATGGCCGCTTATTCTGTGCCCGGCACCAGGCTTCCCATATCCAGGTACTACAGCATGGCCGCTTATTCTGTGCCCGGCACCAGGCTTCCCATATCCAGGTACTACAGCATGGCCGCTTATTCTGTGCCCAGCACCAGACTTCCTATATCCAGGTACTACAGCATGGCCGCTTACTCTGTGCCCTGCACCAGGCTCCCCATATACAGGTACTACAGCATTGCCACTTACTCTGTGCCCTGCACCAGGCTCCCCATATACAGGTACTACAGCATGGCCGCTTATTCTGTGCCCAGCACCAGGCTTCCCATATCCAGGTACTACAGCATGGCCGCTTATTCTGTGCCCGGCACCAGGCTCCCCATATACAGGTACTACAGCATGGCCGCTTATTCTGTGCCCAGCACCAGGCTTCCCATATCCAGGTACTACAGCATGGCCGCTTATTCTGTGCCCGGCACCAGGCTTCCCATATCCAGGTACTACAGCATGGCTGCTTATTCTGTGCCCAGCACCAGGCTCCCCATATCCAGGTACTACAGCATGGCCACTCACTCTGTGCCCAGCACCAGGCTCCCCATATCCAGGTACTACAGCATGGCCGCTTATTCTGTGCCCGGCACCAGGCTTCCCATATCCAGGTACTACAGCATGGCCGCTTATTCTGTGCCCAGCACCAGGCTTCCCATATCCAGGTACTACAGCATGGCCGCTTATTCTGTGCCCAGCACCAGGCTTCCCATATCCAGGTACTACAGCATGGCCGCTTATTCTGTGCCCAGCACCAGGCTCCCCATATCCAGGTACTACAGCATGGCTGCTTATTCTGTTCCCTGCACCAGGCTTCCCATATCCAGGTACTACAGCATGGCCGCTTATTCTGTGCCCGGCACCAGGCTTCCCATATACAGGTACTACAGCATGGCTGCTTATTCTGTGCCCAGCACCAGGCTTCCCATATCCAGGTACTACAGCATGGCCGCTTATTCTGTGCCCAGCACCAGGCTTCCTATATCCAGGTACTACAGCATGGCCGCTTATTCTGTGCCCAGCACCAGGCTTCCCATATCCAGGTACTACAGCATGGCCGCTTATTCTGTGCCCAGCACCAGGCTTCCCATATCCAGGTACTACAGCATGGCCGCTTATTCTGTAACCTGCACCAGGCTCCCCATATGCAGGTACTACAGCATGGCCGCTTATTCTGTGCCCAGCACCAGGCCTCCCATATCCAGGTACTACAGCATGGCCGCTTATTCTGTGCCCAGCACCAGGCTTCCCATATCCAGGTACTACAGCATGGCTGCTTATTCTGTGTCCAGCACCAGGCTTCCCATATCCAGGTACTACAGCATGGCCGCTTATTCTGTGCCCAGCACCAGACTTCCTATATCCAGGTACTACAGCATGGCTGCTTATTCTGTGCCCTGCACCAGGCTCCCCATATCCAGGTACTACAGCATGGCCGCTTATTCTGTGCCCGGCACCAGGCTTCCCATATCCAGGTACTACAGCATGGCTGCTTATTCTTTGCCCTGCACCAGGCTCCCCATATCCAGGTACTACAGCATGGCCGCTTATTCTGTGCCCAGCACCAGGCTCCCCATATCCAGGTACTACAGCATGGCTGCTTATTCTGTGCCCAGCACCAGGCTTCCTATATCCAGGTACTACAGCATGGCCACTTATTCTGTGCCCAGCACCAGGCTCCCCATATCCAGGTACCACAGCATGGCTGCTTATTCTGTGCCCAGCACCAGGCTTCCCATATCCAGGTACTACAGCATGGCTGCTTATTCTGTGCCCAGCATCAGGCTTCCCATATCCAGGTACTACAGCATTGCTGCTTATTCTGTGCCCAGCACCAGGCTTCCCATATCCAGGTACTACAGCATGGCCGCTTATTCTGTGCCCAGCACCAGGCTTCCCATATCCAGGTACTACAGTATGGGTGCTTATTCTGTGTCCAGCACCAGGCTTCCTATATCCAGGTACTACAGCATGGCCGCTTATTCTGTGCCCTGCACCAGGCTTCCCATATCCAGGTACTACAGCATGGCCGCTTATTCTGTGCCCTGCACCAGGCTTCCCATATCCAGGTACTACAGCATGGCTGCTTATTCTGTGCCCGGCACCAGGCTTCCCATATCCAGGTACTACAGCATGGCTGCTTATTCTGTTCCCTGCACCAGGCTCCCCATATCCAGGTACTACAGCATGGCCGCTTATTCTGTGCCCAGCACCAGGCTTCCCATATCCAGGTACTACAGCATGGCCGCTTATTCTGTGCCCGGCACCAGGCTTCCTATATCCAGGTACTACAGCATGGCCGCTTATTCTGTGCCCTGCACCAGGCTTCCCATATCCAGGTACTACAGCATGGCCGCTTATTCTGTGCCCGGCACCAGGCTTCCCATATCCAGGTACTACAGCATGGCTGCTTATTCTGTGCCCGGCACCAGGCTTCCCATATCCAGGTACTACAGCATGGCTGCTTATTCTGTGCCCGGCACCAGGCTCCGCATATCCAGGTACTACAGCATGGCTGCTTATTCTGTGCCCAGCACCAGGCTTCCCATATCCAGGTACTACAGCATGGCTGCTTATTCTGTGCCCGGCACCAGGCTCCGCATATCCAGGTACTACAGCATGGCTGCTTATTCTGTGCCCAGCACCAGGCTTCCCATATCCAGGTACTACAGCATGGCCGCTTATTTTGTGCCCAGCACCAGGCTTCCCATATCCAGGTACTACAGCATGGCCGCTTATTCTGTGCCTGGCACCAGGCTCCCCATATCCAGGTACTACAGCATAGCTGCTTATTCTGTGCACGGCACCAGGGTTCCCATATCCAGGTACTACAGCATGGCCGCTTATTCTGTGCCCGGCACCAGGCTTCCCATATCCAGGTACTACAGCATGGCCGCTTATTCTGTGCCCAGCACCAGGCTCCCCATATCCAGGTACTACAGCACGATGGCTTATTCTGTGCCCAGCACCAGGCTTCCCACATCCAGGTACTACAGCATGGCCGCTTATTCTGTGCCCAGCACCAGGCTCCCCATATCCAGGTACTACAGCATGGCCGCTTATTCTGTGCCCAGCACCAGGCTCCCCATATCCAGGTACTACAGCATGGCCACTTATTCTGTGCCCGGCACCAGGCTCCCCATATCCAGGTACTACAGCATGGCCGCTTACTCTGTGCCCGGCACCAGGCTTCCCATATCCAGGTACTACAGCATGGCCGCTTATTCTGTGCCCAGCACCAGGCTCCCCATATCCAGGTACTACAGCATGGCTGCTTATTCTGTGCCCAGCACCAGGCTCCCCGTATCCAGGTACTACAGCATGGCCGCTTATTCTGTGCCCAGCACCAGGCTCCCCATATACAGGTACTACAGCATGGCCGCTTATTCTGTGCCCAGCACCAGGCTTCCCATATCCAGGTACTACAGCATGGCCGCTTATTCTGTGCCCAGCACCAGGCTTCCCATATCCAGGTACTACAGCATGGCCGCTTATTCTGTGCCCAGCACCAGGCTTCCGATATCCAGGTACTACAGCATGGCTGCTTATTCTGTGCCCAGCACCAGGCTTCCTATATCCAGGTACTACAGCATGGCCGCTTATTCTGTGCCCAGCACCAGGCTTCCCATATCCAGGTACTACAGCATGGCCGCTTATTCTGTGCCCAGCACCAGGCTCCCCATATCCAGGTACTACAGCATGGCTGCTTATTCTGTACCCAGCACCAGGCTTCCCATATCCAGGTACTACAGCATGGCCGCTTATTCTGTGCCCGGCACCAGGCTTCCCATATCCAGGTACTACAGCATGGCCGCTTATTCTGTGCCCAGCACCAGGCTTCCCATATCCAGGTACTACAGCATGGCCGCTTATTCTGTGCCCGGCACCAGGCTTCCCATATCCAGGTACTACAGCATGGCCGCTTATTCTGTGCCCAGCACCAGGCTTCCCATATCCAGGTACTACAGCATGGCCGCTTATTCTGTGCCCGGCACCAGGCTCCCCATATCCAGGTACTACAGCATGGCCGCTTATTCTGTGCCCAGCACCAGGCTTCCCATATCCAGGTACTACAGCATGGCCGCTTATTCTGTGCCCGGCACCAGGCTTCCCATATCCAGGTACTACAGCATGGCCGCTTATTCTGTGCCCAGCACCAGGCTTCCCATATCCAGGTACTACAGCATGGCTGCTTATTCTGTGCCCGGCACCAGGCTTCCCATCTCCAGGTACTACAGCATGGCCGCTTATTCTGTGCCCAGCACCAGGCTTCCCATATCCAGGTACTACAGCATGGCCGCTTATTCTGTGCCCGGCACCAGGCTCCCCATATCCAGGTACTACAGCATGGCCGCTTATTCTGTGCCCAGCACCAGGCTTCCCATATCCAGGTACTACAGCATGGCCACATATTCTGTTCCCAGCACCAGGCTTCCTATATCCAGGTACTACAGCATGTCCGCTTATTCTGTGTTCAGCACCAGGCTTCCCATATCCAGGTACTACAGCATGGCTGCTTATTCTGTGTCCAGCACCAGGCTTCCCATATACAGGTACTACAGCATGGCCGCTTATTCTGTGCCCAGCACCAGGCTCCCCATATCCAGGTACTACAGCATGGCCGCTTATTCTGTGCCCAGCACCAGGCTCCCCATATCCAGGTACTACAGCATGGCCGCTTATTCTGTGCCCAGCACCAGGCTTCCCATATCCAGGTACTACAGCATGGCTGCTTATTCTGTGCCCAGCACCAGGCTTCCCATATCCAGGTACTACAGCATGGCTGCTTATTCTGTGCCCAGCACCAGGCTTCCCATATCCAGGTACTACAGCATGGCCGCTTATTCTGTGCCCAGCACCAGGCTCCCCATATACAGGTACTACAGCATGGCCGCTTATTCTGTGCCCTGCACCAGGCTTCCCATATCCAGGTACTACAGCATGGTTGCTTATTCTGCGCCCTGCACCAGGCTCCCCATATCCAGGTACTACAGCATGGCCGCTTATTCTGTGCCCTGCACCAGGCTTCCCATATCCAGGTACTACAGCATGGCCGCTTATTCTGCGCCCAGCACCAGGCTCCCCATATCCAGGTACTACAGCATGGCCGCTTACTCTGTGCCCGGCACCAGGCTTCTCATATCCAGGTACTACAGCATGGCCGCTCACTCTGTGCCCAGCACCAGACTTCCTATATCCAGGTACTACAGCATGCCCACTTACTCTGTGCCCAGCACCAGGCTTCCCATATCCTGGTACCACAGCATGGCCGCTTATTCTGTGCCCTGCACCAGGCTTCCCATATCCAGGTACTACAGCATGGCTGCTTATTCTGTGCCCGGCCCCAGGCTTCCCATATCCAGGTACTACAGCATAGCTGCTTATTCTGTGTCCAGCACCAGGCTTCCCATATCCAGGTACTACAGCATGGCTGCTTATTCTGTGCCCAGCACCAGGCTTCCCATATCCAGGTACTACAACATGGCCGCTTATTCTGTGCCCAGCACCAGGCTTCCCATATCCAGGTACTACAGCATGGCCGCTTATTCTGTGCCCGGCACCAGGCTTCCCATATCCAGTTACTACAGCATGGCTGCTTATTCTGTGCCCAGCACCAGGCTCCCCATATCCAGGTACTACAGCATGGCTGCTTATTCTGTGCCCAGCACCAGGCTTCCCATATCCAGTTACTACAGCATGGCTGCTTATTCTGTGCCCAGCACCAGGCTTCCCATATCCAGTTACTACAGCATGGCTGCTTATTCTGTGCCCAGCACCAGGCTCCCCATATCCAGGTACTACAGCATGGCCGCTTATTCTGTGCCCAGCACCAGGCTCCCCATATCCAGGTACTACAGCATGGCCGCTTATTCTGTGCCCGGCACCAGGCTTCCCATATCCAGGTACTACAGCATGGCCGCTTATTCTGTGCCCGGCACCAGGCTTCCCATATCCAGGTACTACAGCATGGCCGCTTATTCTGTGCCCAGCACCAGGCTTCCCATATACAGGTACTACAGCATGGCCGCTTATTCTGTGCCCGGCACCAGGCTTCCCATATCCAGGTACTACAGCATGGCCGCTTATTCTGTGCCCAGCACCAGGCTTCCCATATCCAGGTACTACAGCATGGCTGCTTATTCTGTGCCCAGCACCAGGCTTCCCATATCCAGGTACTACAGCATGGCCGCTTATTCTGTGCCCGGCACCAGGCTCCCCATATCCAGGTACTACAGCATGGCTGCTTATTCTGTGCCCAGCACCAGGCTTCCCATATCCAGGTACTACAGCCTGGCTGCTTATTCTGTGCCCAGCACCAGGCTTCCCATATCCAGGTACTACAGCATGGCTGCTTATTCTGTGCCCGGCACCAGGCTTCCCATATCCAGGTACTACAGCATGGCCGCTTATTCTGTGCCCGGCACCAGGCTCCCCATATCCAGGTACTACAGCATGGCTGCTTATTCTGTGCCCAGCACCAGGCTTCCCATATCCAGGTACTACAGCATGGCCGCTTATTCTGTGCCCAACACCAGGCTTCCCATATCCAGGTACTACAGCATGGCCGCTTATTCTGTGCCCAGCACCAGGCTTCCCATATCCAGGTACTACAGCATGGCCGCTTATTCTGTACCCAGCACCAGGCTTCCCATATCCAGGTACTACAGCATGGCCGCTTATTCTGTGCCCGGCACCAGGCTTCCCATATCCAGGTACTACAGCATGGCCGCTTATTCTGTGCCCTGCACCAGGCTCCCCATATACAGGTACTACAGCATGGCCGCTTATTCTGTGCCCTGCACCAGGCTCCCCATATCCAGGTACTACAGCATGGCTGCTTATTCTGCGCCCTGCACCAGGCTTCCCATATCCAGGTACTACAGCATGGCTGCTTATTCTGTGCCCGGCACCAGGCTTCCTATATCCAGGTACTACAGCATGGCCGCTTATTCTGTGCCCGGCACCAGGCTCCCCATATCCAGGTACTACAGCATGACGCTTATTCTGTGCCCGGCACCAGGCTTCCCATATCCAGGTACTACAGCATGGCCGCTTATTCTGTGCCCAGCACCAGGCTTCCCATATCCAGGTACTACAGCATGGCCGCTTATTCTGTGCCCTGCACCAGGCTTCCCATATCCAGGTACTACAGCATGGCCGCTTATTCTGTGCCCTGCACCAGGCTTCCCATATCCAGGTACTACAGCATGGCCGCTTATTCTGTGCCCAGCACCAGGCTCCCCATATCCAGGTACTACAGCATGGCCGCTTATTCTGTGCCCAGCACCAGGCTTCCCATATACAGGTACTACAGCATGGCCGCTTATTCTGTGCCCTGCACCAGGCTCCCCATATCCAGGTACTACAGCATGGCCTCTCACTCTGTGCCCAGCACCAGGCTCCCCATATCCAGGTACTACAGCATGGCCGCTTATTCTGTGCCCAGCACCAGGCTCCCCATATCCAGGTACTACAGCATGGCCGCTTATTCTGTGCGCAGCACCAGGCTTCCCATATCCAGGTACTACAGCATGGCCGCTTATTCTGTGCCCGGCACCAGGCTTCCCATATACAGGTACTACAGCATGGCCGCTTATTCTGTGCCCTGCACCAGGCTCCCCATATCCAGGTACTACAGCATGGCCTCTCACTCTGTGCCCAGCACCAGGCTCCCCATATCCAGGTACTACAGCATGGCCGCTTATTCTGTGCCCAGCACCAGCCTCCCCATATCCAGGTACTACAGCATGGCCGCTTATTCTGTGCCCGGCACCAGGCTTCCCATATCCAGGTACTACAGCATGGCCGCTTACTCTGTAACCTGCACCAGGCTCCCCATATCCAGGTACTACAGCATGGCCGCTTATTCTGTGCCCGGCACCAGGCTCCCCATATCCAGGTACTACAGCATGGCCGCTTACTCTGTAACCTGCACCAGGCTCCCCATATCCAGGTACTACAGCATGGCCGCTTATTCTGCGCCCTGCACCAGGCTCCCCATATCCAGGTACTACAGCATGGCCGCTTATTCTGTGCCCAGCACCAGGCTCCCCATATCCAGGTACTACAGCATGGCTGCTTATTCTGTGCCCAGCACCAGGCTCCCCATATCCAGGTACTACAGCATGGCCGCTTACTCTGTGCCCGGCACCAGGCTCCCCATATCCAGGTACCACAGCATGGCTGCATATTCTGTGCCCTGCACCAGGCTTCCCATATCCAGGTACTACAGCATGGCCGCTTATTCTGTGCCCTGCACCAGGCTTCCCATATCCAGGTACTACAGCATGGCTGCTTATTCTGTGCCCAGCACCAGGCTCCCCATATCCAGGTACTACAGCATGGCCACTTACTCTGTGCCCTGCACCAGGCTCCCCATATCCAGGTACTACAGCATGGCCGCTTATTCTGTGCCCAGCACCAGGCTCCCCATATCCAGGTACTACAGCATGGCTGCTTATTCTGTGCCCAGCACCAGGCTTCCCATATCCAGGTACTACAGCATGGCCGCTTATTCTGTGCCCAGCACCAGGCTTCCCATATCCAGGTACTACAGCATGGCCGCTTATTCTGTGCCCAGCACCAGGCTTCCCATATCCAGGTACTACAGCATGGCCGCTTATTCTGTGCCCTGCACCAGGCTCCCCATATCCAGGTAGTACAGCATGGCCGCTTATTCTGTGCCCAGCACCAGGCTCCCCGTATCCAGGTACTACAGCATGTCCGCTTATTCTGTGCCCAGCACCAGGCTTCCTATATCCAGGTACTACAGCATGGCCGCTTATTCTGTGCCCAGCACCAGGCTCCCCATATCCAGGTACTACAGCATGGCCGCATATTCTGTGCCCTGCACCAGGCTCCCCATATCCAGGTACTACAGCATGGCCGCTTATTCTGTGCCCAGCACCAGGCTTCCCATATCCAGGTACTACAGCATGGCCGCTTATTCTGTGCCCAGCACCGGGCTCCCCATATCCAGGTACTACAGCATGGCCGCTTATTCTGTGCCCAGCACCAGGCTCCCCATATCCAGGTACTACAGCATGGCCGTTTATTCTTCGCCCAGCACCAGGCTTCCCATATCCAGGTACTACAGCATGGCCGCTTATTCTGTGCCCAGCACCAGGCTTCCCATATCCAGGTACTACAGCATGGCCGCTTATTCTGTGCCCAGCACCAGGCTTCCCATATCCAGGTACTACAGCATGGCCGCTTATTCTGTGCCCTGCACCAGGCTTCCCATATCCAGGTACTACAGCATGGCCGCTTATTCTGTGCCCTGCACCAGGCTCCCCATATCCAGGTACTACAGCATGGCCGCTTATTCTGTGCCCAGCACCAGGCTTCCTATATCCAGGTACTACAGCATGGCCGCTTATTCTGTGCCCTGCACTAGGCTTCCCATATCCAGGTACTACAGCATGGCCGCTTATTCTGTGCCCTGCACCAGGCTTCCTATATCCAGGTACTACAGCATGGCCGCTTACTCTGTGCCCAGCACCAGGCTTCCTATATCCAGGTACTACAGCATGGCTGCTTATTCTGTGCCCAGCACCAGGCTTCCCATATCCAGGTACTACAGCATGGCCGCTTATTCTGTGCCCAGCACCAGGCTTCCCATATCCAGGTACTACAGCATGGCCGCTTATTCTGTGCCCAGCACCAGGCTTCCCATATCCAGGTACTACAGTATGGGTGCTTATTCTGTGCCCGGCACCAGGCTTCCCATATCCAGGTACTACAGCATGGCCGCTTATTCTGTGCCCGGCACCAGGCTCCCCATATCCAGGTACTACAGCATGGCCGCTTATTCTGTGCCCAGCACCAGGCTTCCCATATCCAGGTACTACAGTATGGGTGCTTATTCTGTGCCCGGCACCAGGCTTCCCATATCCAGGTACTACAGCATGGCCGCTTATTCTGTGCTCGGCACCAGGCTCCCCATATCCAGGTACTACAGCATGGCCGCTTATTCTGTGCCCAGCACCAGGCTCCCCATATGCAGGTACTACAGCATGGCTGCTTATTCTGTGTCCGGCACCAGGCTCCCCATATCCAGGTACTACAGCATGGCCGCTTATTCTGTGCCCTGCACCAGGCTTCCTATATCCAGGTACTACAGCATGGCCGCTTATTCTGTGCCCGGCACCAGGCTTCCCATATCCAGGTACTACAGCATGGCCGCTTATTCTGTGCCCAGCACCAGGCTTCCCATATCCAGGTACTACAGCATGGCCGCTTATTCTGTGCCCAGCACCAGGCTTCCCATATCCAGGTACTACAGCATGGCCGCTTATTCTGTGCCCGGCACCAGGCTCCCCATATCCAGGTACTACAGCATGGCCGCTTATTCTGTGCCCAGCACCAGGCTTCCTATATCCAGGTACTACAGCATGGCTGCTTATTCTGTGCCCAGCACCAGGCTTCCCATATCCAGGTACTACAGCATGGCCGCTTATTCTGTGCCCAGCACCAGGCTTCCCATATCCAGGTACTACAGCATGGCCGCTTATTCTGTGCCCAGCACCAGGCTTCCCATATCCAGGTACTACAGTATGGGTGCTTATTCTGTGCCCGGCACCAGGCTTCCCATATCCAGGTACTACAGCATGGCCGCTTATTCTGTGCCCGGCACCAGGCTCCCCATATCCAGGTACTACAGCATGGCTGCTTATTCTGGGTCCGGCACCAGGCTCCCCATATCCAGGTACTACAGCATGGCCGCTTATTCTGTGCCCAGCACCAGGCTCCCCATATGCAGGTACTACAGCATGGCTGCTTATTCTGTGTCCGGCACCAGGCTCCCCATATCCAGGTACTACAGCATGGCCGCTTATTCTGTGCCCGGCACCAGGCTCCCCATATCCAGGTACTACAGTATGGCCGCTTATACTGTGCCCAGCACCAGGCTCCCCATATCCAGGTACTACAGCATGGCTGCTTATTCTGTGCCCAGCACCAGGCTTCCCATATCCAGGTACTACAGCATGGCCGCTTATTCTGTGCCCGGCACCAGGCTTCCCATATCCAGGTACTACAGCATGGCTGCTTATACTGTGCCCAGCACCAGGCTTCCCATATCCAGGTACTACAGCATGGCCGCTTATTCTGTGCCCTGCACCAGGCTCCCCATATACAGGTACTACAGCATGGCCGCTTATTCTGTGCCCAGCACCAGGCTCCCCATATCCAGGTACTACAGCATGGCCGCTTATTCTGTGCCCTGCACCAGGCTTCCCATATCCAGGTACTACAGCATGGCCGCTTATTCTGTGCCCTGCACCAGGCTCCCCATATCCAGGTACTACAGCATGGCCGCTTATTCTGTGCCCAGCACCAGGCTCCCCATATCCAGGTACTACAGCATGGCCGCTTATTCTGTAACCTGCACCAGGCTCCCCATATGCAGGTACTACAGCATGGCCGCTTATTCTGTACCCAGCACCAGGCTTCCCATATCCAGGTACTACAGCATGGCCGCTTATTCTGTGCCCAGCACCAGGCTCCCCATATCCAGGTACTACAGCATGGCCGCTTATTCTGTAACCTGCACCAGGCTCCCCATATGCAGGTACTACAGCATGGCCGCTTATTCTGTACCCAGCACCAGGCTTCCCATATACAGGTACTACAGCATGGCCACTTATTCTGTGCCCGGCACCAGGCTTCCCATATCCAGGTACTACAGCATGGCCGCTTATTCTGTGCCCAGCATCAGGCTTCCCATATCCAGGTACTACAGCATGGCTGCTTATTCTGTGCCCAGCACCAGGCTTCCTATATCCAGGTACTACAGCATGGCCGCTTATTCTGTGCCCAGCACCAGGCTTCCCATATCCAGGTACTACAGCATGGCCGCTTATTCTGTGCCCAGCACCAGGCTCCCCATATCCAGGTACTACAGCATGGCCGCTTATTCTGTGCCCAGCACCAGGCTTCCCATATCCAGGTACTACAGCATGGCCGCTTATTCTGTGCCCTGCACCAGGCTTCCCATATCCAGGTACTACAGCATGGCCGCTTATTCTGTGCCCTGCACCAGGCTCCCCATATCCAGGTACTACAGCATGGCCGCTTATTCTGTGCCCAGCACCAGGCTTCCTATATCCAGGTACTACAGCATGGCCGCTTATTCTGTGCCCGGCACCAGGCTCCCCATATCCAGGTACTACAGCATGGCCGCTTATTCTGTGCCCAGCACCAGGCTTCCTATATCCAGGTACTACAGCATGGCTGCTTATTCTGTGCCCAGCACCAGGCTTCCCATATCCAGGTACTACAGCATGGCCGCTTATTCTGTGCCCAGCACCAGGCTTCCCATATCCAGGTACTACAGCATGGCCGCTTATTCTGTGCCCAGCACCAGGCTTCCCATATCCAGGTACTACAGTATGGGTGCTTATTCTGTGCCCGGCACCAGGCTTCCCATATCCAGGTACTACAGCATGGCCGCTTATTCTGTGCCCGGCACCAGGCTCCCCATATCCAGGTACTACAGCATGGCTGCTTATTCTGGGTCCGGCACCAGGCTCCCCATATCCAGGTACTACAGCATGGCCGCTTATTCTGTGCCCAGCACCAGGCTTCCCATATCCAGGTACTACAGCATGGCCGCTTATTCTGCGCCCTGCACCAGGCTTCCCATATCCAGGTACTACAGCATGGCCGCTTATTCTGTGCCCAGCACCAGGCTTCCCATATCCAGGTACTACAGCATGGCCGCTTATTCTGTGCCCAGCACCAGGCTCCCCATATGCAGGTACTACAGCATGGCTGCTTATTCTGGGTCCGGCACCAGGCTCCCCATATCCAGGTACTACAGCATGGCCGCTTATTCTGGGTCCGGCACCAGGCTCCCCATATCCAGGTACTACAGCATGGCCGCTTATTCTGTGCCCAGCACCAGGCTTCCCATATGCAGGTACTACAGCATGGCCGCTTATTCTGCGCCCAGCACCAGGCTCCCCATATCCAGGTACTACAGCATGGCCGCTTATTCTGTGCCCAGCACCAGGCTCCCCATATGCAGGTACTACAGCATGGCTGCTTATTCTGTGTCCGGCACCAGGCTCCCCATATCCAGGTACTACAGCATGGCCGCTTATTCTGTGCCCGGCACCAGGCTCCCCATATCCAGGTACTACAGTATGGCCGCTTATACTGTGCCCAGCACCAGGCTCCCCATATCCAGGTACTACAGCATGGCTGCTTATTCTGTGCCCAGCACCAGGCTTCCCATATCCAGGTACTACAGCATGGCCGCTTATTCTGTGCCCGGCACCAGGCTTCCCATATCCAGGTACTACAGCATGGCTGCTTATACTGTGCCCAGCACCAGGCTTCCCATATCCAGGTACTACAGCATGGCCGCTTATTCTGTGCCCTGCACCAGGCTCCCCATATACAGGTACTACAGCATGGCCGCTTATTCTGTGCCCAGCACCAGGCTCCCCATATCCAGGTACTACAGCATGGCCGCTTATTCTGTGCCCTGCACCAGGCTTCCCATATCCAGGTACTACAGCATGGCCGCTTATTCTGTGCCCTGCACCAGGCTCCCCATATCCAGGTACTACAGCATGGCCGCTTATTCTGTGCCCAGCACCAGGCTCCCCATATCCAGGTACTACAGCATGGCCGCTTATTCTGTAACCTGCACCAGGCTCCCCATATGCAGGTACTACAGCATGGCCGCTTATTCTGTACCCAGCACCAGGCTTCCCATATCCAGGTACTACAGCATGGCCGCTTATTCTGTGCCCAGCATCAGGCTTCCCATATCCAGGTACTACAGCATGGCTGCTTATTCTGTGCCCAGCACCAGGCTTCCCATATCCAGGTACTACAGTATGGGTGCTTATTCTGTGCCCGGCACCAGGCTTCCCATATCCAGGTACTACAGCATGGCCGCTTATTCTGTGCCCGGCACCAGGCTCCCCATATCCAGGTACTACAGCATGGCTGCTTATTCTGTGCCCAGCACCAGGCTTCCTATATCCAGGTACTACAGCATGGCCGCTTATTCTGTGCCCAGCACCAGGCTCCCCATATGCAGGTACTACAGCATGGCTGCTTATTCTGTGTCCGGCACCAGGCTCCCCATATCCAGGTACTACAGCATGGCCGCTTATTCTGTGCCCGGCACCAGGCTCCCCATATCCAGGTACTACAGTATGGCCGCTTATACTGTGCCCAGCACCAGGCTCCCCATATCCAGGTACTACAGCATGGCTGCTTATTCTGTGCCCAGCACCAGGCTTCCCATATCCAGGTACTACAGCATGGCCGCTTATTCTGTGCCCGGCACCAGGCTTCCCATATCCAGGTACTACAGCATGGCTGCTTATACTGTGCCCAGCACCAGGCTTCCCATATCCAGGTACTACAGCATGGCCGCTTATTCTGTGCCCTGCACCAGGCTCCCCATATACAGGTACTACAGCATGGCCGCTTATTCTGTGCCCAGCACCAGGCTCCCCATATCCAGGTACTACAGCATGGCCGCTTATTCTGTGCCCTGCACCAGGCTTCCCATATCCAGGTACTACAGCATGGCCGCTTATTCTGTGCCCTGCACCAGGCTCCCCATATCCAGGTACTACAGCATGGCCGCTTATTCTGTGCCCAGCACCAGGCTCCCCATATCCAGGTACTACAGCATGGCCGCTTATTCTGTAACCTGCACCAGGCTCCCCATATGCAGGTACTACAGCATGGCTGCTTATTCTGTACCGAGCACCAGGCTTCCCATATCCAGGTACTACAGCATGGCCGCTTATTCTGTGCCCGGCACCAGGCTTCCCATATCCAGGTACTACAGCATGGCCGCTTATTCTGTGCCCAGCACCAGGCTCCCCATATCCAGGTACTACAGCATGGCCACTTACTCTGTGCCCTGCACCAGGCTCCCCATATCCAGGTACTACAGCATGGCCGCTTATTCTGTGCCCAGCACCAGGCTCCCCATATCCAGGTACTACAGCATGGCTGCTTATTCTGTGCCCAGCACCAGGCTTCCCATATCCAGGTACTACAGCATGGCCGCTTATTCTGTGCCCAGCACCAGGCTTCCTATATCCAGGTACTACAGCATGGCTGCTTATTCTGCGCCCAGCACCAGGCTTCCCATATCCAGGTACTACAGCATGGCCGCTTATTCTGTGCCCTGCACCAGGCTCCCCATATCCAGGTAGTACAGCATGGCCGCTTATTCTGTGCCCAGCACCAGGCTCCCCGTATCCAGGTACTACAGCATGTCCGCTTATTCTGTGCCCAGCACCAGGCTTCCTATATCCAGGTACTACAGCATGGCCGCTTATTCTGTGCCCAGCACCAGGCTCCCCATATCCAGGTACTACAGCATGGCCGCATATTCTGTGCCCTGCACCAGGCTCCCCATATCCAGGTACTACAGCATGGCCGCTTATTCTGTGCCCAGCACCAGGCTTCCCATATCCAGGTACTACAGCATGGCCGCTTATTCTGTGCCCAGCACCGGGCTCCCCATATCCAGGTACTACAGCATGGCCGCTTATTCTGTGCCCAGCACCAGGCTCCCCATATCCAGGTACTACAGCATGGCCGTTTATTCTTCGCCCAGCACCAGGCTTCCCATATCCAGGTACTACAGCATGGCCGCTTATTCTGTGCCCAGCACCAGGCTTCCCATATCCAGGTACTACAGCATGGCCGCTTATTCTGTGCCCAGCACCAGGCTTCCCATATCCAGGTACTACAGCATGGCCGCTTATTCTGTGCCCTGCACCAGGCTTCCCATATCCAGGTACTACAGCATGGCCGCTTATTCTGTGCCCTGCACCAGGCTCCCCATATCCAGGTACTACAGCATGGCCGCTTACTCTGTGCCCAGCACCAGGCTTCCTATATCCAGGTACTACAGCATGGCCGCTTACTCTGTGCCCAGCACCAGGCTTCCTATATCCAGGTACTACAGCATGGCTGCTTATTCTGTGCCCAGCACCAGGCTTCCCATATCCAGGTACTACAGCATGGCCGCTTATTCTGTGCCCAGCACCAGGCTTCCCATATCCAGGTACTACAGCATGGCCGCTTATTCTGTGCCCAGCACCAGGCTTCCCATATCCAGGTACTACAGTATGGGTGCTTATTCTGTGCCCGGCACCAGGCTTCCCATATCCAGGTACTACAGCATGGCCGCTTATTCTGTGCCCGGCACCAGGCTCCCCATATCCAGGTACTACAGCATGGCTGCTTATTCTGGGTCCGGCACCAGGCTCCCCATATCCAGGTACTACAGCATGGCCGCTTATTCTGTGCCCAGCACCAGGCTCCCCATATGCAGGTACTACAGCATGGCTGCTTATTCTGTGTCCGGCACCAGGCTCCCCATATCCAGGTACTACAGCATGGCCGCTTATTCTGTGCCCTGCACCAGGCTTCCTATATCCAGGTACTACAGCATGGCCGCTTATTCTGTGCCCGGCACCAGGCTTCCCATATCCAGGTACTACAGCATGGCCGCTTATTCTGTGCCCAGCACCAGGCTTCCCATATCCAGGTACTACAGCATGGCCGCTTATTCTGTGCCCAGCACCAGGCTTCCCATATCCAGGTACTACAGCATGGCCGCTTATTCTGTGCCCGGCACCAGGCTCCCCATATCCAGGTACTACAGCATGGCCGCTTATTCTGTGCCCAGCACCAGGCTTCCTATATCCAGGTACTACAGCATGGCTGCTTATTCTGTGCCCAGCACCAGGCTTCCCATATCCAGGTACTACAGCATGGCCGCTTATTCTGTGCCCAGCACCAGGCTTCCCATATCCAGGTACTACAGCATGGCCGCTTATTCTGTGCCCAGCACCAGGCTTCCCATATCCAGGTACTACAGTATGGGTGCTTATTCTGTGCCCGGCACCAGGCTTCCCATATCCAGGTACTACAGCATGGCCGCTTATTCTGTGCCCGGCACCAGGCTCCCCATATCCAGGTACTACAGCATGGCTGCTTATTCTGGGTCCGGCACCAGGCTCCCCATATCCAGGTACTACAGCATGGCCGCTTATTCTGTGCCCAGCACCAGGCTCCCCATATGCAGGTACTACAGCATGGCTGCTTATTCTGTGTCCGGCACCAGGCTCCCCATATCCAGGTACTACAGCATGGCCGCTTATTCTGTGCCCGGCACCAGGCTCCCCATATCCAGGTACTACAGTATGGCCGCTTATACTGTGCCCAGCACCAGGCTCCCCATATCCAGGTACTACAGCATGGCTGCTTATTCTGTGCCCAGCACCAGGCTTCCCATATCCAGGTACTACAGCATGGCCGCTTATTCTGTGCCCGGCACCAGGCTTCCCATATCCAGGTACTACAGCATGGCTGCTTATACTGTGCCCAGCACCAGGCTTCCCATATCCAGGTACTACAGCATGGCCGCTTATTCTGTGCCCTGCACCAGGCTCCCCATATACAGGTACTACAGCATGGCCGCTTATTCTGTGCCCAGCACCAGGCTCCCCATATCCAGGTACTACAGCATGGCCGCTTATTCTGTGCCCTGCACCAGGCTTCCCATATCCAGGTACTACAGCATGGCCGCTTATTCTGTGCCCTGCACCAGGCTCCCCATATCCAGGTACTACAGCATGGCCGCTTATTCTGTGCCCAGCACCAGGCTCCCCATATCCAGGTACTACAGCATGGCCGCTTATTCTGTAACCTGCACCAGGCTCCCCATATGCAGGTACTACAGCATGGCCGCTTATTCTGTACCCAGCACCAGGCTTCCCATATCCAGGTACTACAGCATGGCCGCTTATTCTGTGCCCAGCACCAGGCTCCCCATATCCAGGTACTACAGCATGGCCGCTTATTCTGTAACCTGCACCAGGCTCCCCATATGCAGGTACTACAGCATGGCCGCTTATTCTGTACCCAGCACCAGGCTTCCCATATACAGGTACTACAGCATGGCCACTTATTCTGTGCCCGGCACCAGGCTTCCCATATCCAGGTACTACAGCATGGCCGCTTATTCTGTGCCCAGCATCAGGCTTCCCATATCCAGGTACTACAGCATGGCTGCTTATTCTGTGCCCAGCACCAGGCTTCCTATATCCAGGTACTACAGCATGGCCGCTTATTCTGTGCCCAGCACCAGGCTTCCCATATCCAGGTACTACAGCATGGCCGCTTATTCTGTGCCCAGCACCAGGCTCCCCATATCCAGGTACTACAGCATGGCCGCTTATTCTGTGCCCAGCACCAGGCTTCCCATATCCAGGTACTACAGCATGGCCGCTTATTCTGTGCCCTGCACCAGGCTTCCCATATCCAGGTACTACAGCATGGCTGCTTATTCTGTGCCCAGCACCAGGCTTCCCATATCCAGGTACTACAGCATGGCCGCTTATTCTGTGCCCTGCACCAGGCTTCCCATATCCAGGTACTACAGCATGGCCGCTTATTCTGTGCCCTGCACCAGGCTTCCCATATCCAGGTACTACAGCATGGCTGCTTATTCTGTGCCCAGCACCAGGCTTCCCATATCCAGGTACTACAGCATGGCCGCTTATTCTGTGCCCTGCACCAGGCTTCCCATATCCAGGTACTACAGCATGGCCGCTTATTCTGTGCCCTGCACCAGGCTTCCCATATCCAGGTACTACAGCATGGCTGCTTATTCTGTGCCCGGCACCAGGCCCCCCATATCCAGGTACTACAGCATGGCCGCTTATTCTGTGCCCTGCACCAGGCTCCCCATATCCAGGTACTACAGCATGGCCGCTTATTCTGTGCCCAGCACCAGGCTTCCTATATCCAGGTACTACAGCATGGCCGCTTATTCTGTGCCCGGCACCAGGCTCCCCATATCCAGGTACTACAGCATGGCCGCTTATTCTGTGCCCAGCACCAGGCTTCCTATATCCAGGTACTACAGCATGGCTGCTTATTCTGTGCCCAGCACCAGGCTTCCCATATCCAGGTACTACAGCATGGCCGCTTATTCTGTGCCCAGCACCAGGCTTCCCATATCCAGGTACTACAGCATGGCCGCTTATTCTGTGCCCAGCACCAGGCTTCCCATATCCAGGTACTACAGTATGGGTGCTTATTCTGTGCCCGGCACCAGGCTTCCCATATCCAGGTACTACAGCATGGCCGCTTATTCTGTGCCCGGCACCAGGCTCCCCATATCCAGGTACTACAGCATGGCTGCTTATTCTGGGTCCGGCACCAGGCTCCCCATATCCAGGTACTACAGCATGGCCGCTTATTCTGTGCCCAGCACCAGGCTCCCCATATGCAGGTACTACAGCATGGCTGCTTATTCTGTGTCCGGCACCAGGCTCCCCATATCCAGGTACTACAGCATGGCCGCTTATTCTGTGCCCGGCACCAGGCTCCCCATATCCAGGTACTACAGTATGGCCGCTTATACTGTGCCCAGCACCAGGCTCCCCATATCCAGGTACTACAGCATGGCTGCTTATTCTGTGCCCAGCACCAGGCTTCCCATATCCAGGTACTACAGCATGGCCGCTTATTCTGTGCCCGGCACCAGGCTTCCCATATCCAGGTACTACAGCATGGCTGCTTATACTGTGCCCAGCACCAGGCTTCCCATATCCAGGTACTACAGCATGGCCGCTTATTCTGTGCCCTGCACCAGGCTCCCCATATACAGGTACTACAGCATGGCCGCTTATTCTGTGCCCAGCACCAGGCTCCCCATATCCAGGTACTACAGCATGGCCGCTTATTCTGTGCCCTGCACCAGGCTTCCCATATCCAGGTACTACAGCATGGCCGCTTATTCTGTGCCCTGCACCAGGCTCCCCATATCCAGGTACTACAGCATGGCCGCTTATTCTGTGCCCAGCACCAGGCTCCCCATATCCAGGTACTACAGCATGGCCGCTTATTCTGTAACCTGCACCAGGCTCCCCATATGCAGGTACTACAGCATGGCCGCTTATTCTGTACCCAGCACCAGGCTTCCCATATCCAGGTACTACAGCATGGCTGCTTATTCTGTGCCCAGCACCAGGCTTCCCATATCCAGGTACTACAGTATGGGTGCTTATTCTGTGCCCGGCACCAGGCTTCCCATATCCAGGTACTACAGCATGGCCGCTTATTCTGTGCCCGGCACCAGGCTCCCCATATCCAGGTACTACAGCATGGCTGCTTATTCTGGGTCCGGCACCAGGCTCCCCATATCCAGGTACTACAGCATGGCCGCTTATTCTGTGCCCAGCACCAGGCTCCCCATATGCAGGTACTACAGCATGGCTGCTTATTCTGTGTCCGGCACCAGGCTCCCCATATCCAGGTACTACAGCATGGCCGCTTATTCTGTGCCCGGCACCAGGCTCCCCATATCCAGGTACTACAGTATGGCCGCTTATACTGTGCCCAGCACCAGGCTCCCCATATCCAGGTACTACAGCATGGCTGCTTATTCTGTGCCCAGCACCAGGCTTCCCATATCCAGGTACTACAGCATGGCCGCTTATTCTGTGCCCAGCACCAGGCTTCCCATATCCAGGTACTACAGCATGGCTGCTTATTCTGTGCCCAGCACCGGGCTCCCCATATCCAGGTACTACAGCATGGCTGCTTATTCTGTGCCCAGCACCAGGCTCCCCATATGCAGGTACTACAGCATGGCCGCTTATTCTGTGCCCAGCACCAGGCTTCCCATATCCAGGTACTACAGCATGGCCGCTTATTCTGTGCCCGGCACCAGGCTTCCCATATCCAGGTACTACAGCATGGCTGCTTATACTGTGCCCAGCACCAGGCTTCCCATATCCAGGTACTACAGCATGGCCGCTTATTCTGTGCCCTGCACCAGGCTCCCCATATACAGGTACTACAGCATGGCCGCTTATTCTGTGCCCAGCACCAGGCTCCCCATATCCAGGTACTACAGCATGGCCGCTTATTCTGTGCCCTGCACCAGGCTTCCCATATCCAGGTACTACAGCATGGCCGCTTATTCTGTGCCCTGCACCAGGCTCCCCATATCCAGGTACTACAGCATGGCCGCTTATTCTGTGCCCAGCACCAGGCTCCCCATATCCAGGTACTACAGCATGGCCGCTTATTCTGTAACCTGCACCAGGCTCCCCATATGCAGGTACTACAGCATGGCTGCTTATTCTGTACCGAGCACCAGTGCTGAATTGTCTACTGAGCATTGTGCTGCTGTTACCTGTGCTGTTGTAGTGTCTCAGTACAATACAGGGGACACAGAACATTACAGTGACTGAGACACTACAACAGCACAGGTAACAGAAGCACAATGCTCAGTACACAATACAGCTGGGATGTAGGGGAGCAGAGGAGGTGTCCGTGTACTACCAGGGGCAGCGCTGTACATTGGGCACACATTAGTACAATACAGGGGACACAGAACATTACAGTGACTGAGACACTACAACAGCACAGGTAACAGCAACACAGTGCTCAGTACACAATACAGCTGGGATGTAGGGAAGCAGAGGAGGTGTCTGTGTACTACCAGAGACAGCGCTGTACATAGGGCACACATTAGTACAATACAGGGGACACAGAATATTACAGTGACTGAGACACTACAACAGCACAGGTAACAGCAGCACAATGCTCAGTACACAATACAGCTGGGATGTAGGGAAGCAGAGGAGGTGTCCGTGTACTACCAGGGGCAGCGCTGTACATAGGACACACATTAGTACAATACAGGGGACACAGAATATTACAGTGACTGAGACACTACAACAGCACAGGTAACAGCAGCACAATGCTCAGTACACAGTACAGCTGGGATGTAGGGAAGCAGAGGAGGTGTCCCTGTACTACCAGGGGCAGCGCCGTACATAAGGCACACATGAGTACAATACAGGGGACACAAAACATTACAGTGACTGAGACACTACAACAGCACAGGTAACAGCAGCACAATGCTCAGTACACAATACAGCTGGAATGTAGGGAAGCAGAGGAGGTGTCTGTGTACTACCAGGGGCTGCGCTGTACATAGGGCACACATTAGTACAATACAGGGACACAGAACATTACAGTGACTGAGACACTACAACAGCACAGGTAACAGCAGCACAATGCTCAGTACACAATACAGCTGGGATGTAGGGAAGCAGAGGAGGTGTCCGTGTACTACCAGGGACAGTGCTGTACATAGGGCGCACATTAGTACAATACAGTCCCACAGAACGTTACAGTGACTGAGACACTACAACAGCACAGGTAACAGCAGCACAATGCTCAGTACACAATACAGCTGGAATGTAGGGAAGCAGAGGAGGTGTCTGTGTACTACCAGGGGCTGCGCTGTACATAGGGCACACATTAGTACAATACAGGGACACAGAACATTACAGTGACTGAGACACTACAACAGCACAGGTAACAGCAGCACAATGCTCAGTACACAATACAGCTGGGATGTAGGGAAGCAGAGGAGGTGTCCGTGTACTACCAGGGACAGTGCTGTACATAGTGCACACATTAGTACAATACAGAGGACACAGAACATTACAGTGACTGAGACACTACAACAGCACAGGTAACAGCAGCACAATGCTCAGTACACAATACAGCTGGGATGTAGGGAAGCAGAGGAGGTGTCCGTGTACTACCAGGGGCAGTGCTGTACATAGGGCACACATTAGTACAATACAGGGGACACAGAACATTACAGTGACTGATACACTACAACAGCACAGGTAACAGCAGCACAATGCTCAGTACACAATACAGCTGGGATGTAGGGAAGCAGAGGAGGTGTCCGTGTACATCCAAGGGCAGCGCCGTACATAGGGCACACATTAGTACAATACAGAGGACACAGAACATTACAGTGACTGAGACACTACAACAGCATAGGTAACAGCAGCACAATGCTCAGTACACAATACAGCTGGGATGTAGGGAAGCAGAGGAGGTGTCTGTGTACTACCAGGGACTGCGCTGTACATAGGGCACACATTAGTACAATACAGGGGACACAGAATATTACAGTGACTAAGACACTACAACAGCACAGGTAACAGAAGCACAATGCTCAGTACACAATACATCTGGGATGTAGGGAAGCAGAGGAGGTGTCCGTGTACTACCAGGGGCAGCGCTGTACATTGGGCACACATTCGTACAATACAGGGGACACAGAACATTACAGTGACTAATGTGTGCCCAATGTACAGCGCTGCCCCTGGTAGTACACGGACACCTCCTCTGCTTCCCTACATCCCAGATGTATTGTGTACTGAGCATTGTGCTTCTGTTACCTGTGCTGTTGTAGTGTCTCAGTCACTGTAATATTCTGTGTCCCCTGTATTGTACTAATGTGTGCCCTATGTACAGCGCAGTCCCTGGTAGTACACAGACACCTCCTCTGCTTCCCTACATCCCAGCTGTATTGTGTACTGAGCATTGTGCTGCTGTTACCTATGCTGTTGTAGTGTCTCAGTCACTGTAATGTTCTGTGTCCTCTGTATTGTACTAATGTGGGCCCTCTGTATGGCGCTGCCCCTGGTAGTACACGGACACCACCTCTGCTTCCCTACATCCCAGCTGTATTGTTTACTGAGCATTGTGCTGCTGTTACCTGTGCTGTTGTAGTGTATCAGTCACTGTAATGTTCTGTGTCCCCTGTATTGTACTAATGTGTGCCCTATGTACGGCGCTGCCCTTGGATGTACACGGACACCTCCTCTGCTTCCCTACATCCCAGCTGTATTGTGTACTGAGCATTGTGCTGCTGTTACCTGTGCTGTTGTAGTGTATCAGTCACTGTAATGTTCTGTGTCCCCTGTATTGTACTAATGTGTGCCCTATGTACAGCACTGCCCCTGGTAGTACACGGACACCTCCTCTGCTTCCCTACATCCCAGCTGTATTGTGTACTGAGCATTGTGCTGCTGTTACCTGTGCTGTTGTAGTGTCTCAGTCACTGTAACGTTCTGTGGGACTGTATTGTACTAAGGTGCGCCCTATGTACAGCGCTGCCCCTGGTAGTACACGGACACCTCCTCTGCTTCCCTACATCCCAGCTGTATTGTGTACTGAGCATTGTGCTGCTGTTACCTGTGCTGTTGTAGTGTCTCAGTCACTGTAACGTTCTGTGGGACTGTATTGTACTAATGTGCGCCCTATGTACAGCACTGTCCCTGGTAGTACACGGACACCTCCTCTGCTTCCCTACATCCCAGCTGTATTGTGTACTGAGCATTGTGCTGCTGTTACCTGTGCTGTTGTAGTGTCTCAGTCACTGTAATGTTCTGTGTCCCTGTATTGTACTAATGTGTGCCCTATGTACAGCGCAGCCCCTGGTAGTACACAGACACCTCCTCTGCTTCCCTACATTCCAGCTGTATTGTGTACTGAGCATTGTGCTGCTGTTACCTGTGCTGTTGTAGTGTCTCAATCACTGTAATGTTTTGTGTCCCCTGTATTGTACTAATGTGTGCCCTATGTACGGCGCTGCCCCTGGTAGTACAGGGACACCTCCTCTGCTTCCCTACATCCCAGCTGTACTGTGTACTGAGCATTGTGCTGCTGTTACCTGTGCTGTTGTAGTGTCTCAGTCACTGTAATATTCTGTGTCCCCTGTATTGTACTAATGTGTGTCCTATGTACAGCGCTGCCCCTGGTAGTACACGGACACCTCCTCTGCTTCCCTACATCCCAGCTGTACTGTGTACTGAGCATTGTGCTGCTGTTACCTGTGCTGTTGTAGTGTCTCAGTCACTGTAATATTCTGTGTCCCCTGTATTGTACTAATGTGTGCCCTATGTACAGCGCTGTCCCTGGTAGTACACAGACACCTCCTCTGCTCCCCTACATCCCAGCTGTATGGTGTACTGAGCATTGTGCTGCTGTTACCTGTGCTGTTGTAGTGTCTCAGTCACTGTAATGTTCTGTGTCCCCTGTATTGTACTAATGTGTGCCCAATGTACAGCGCTGCCCCTGGTAGTACACGGACACCTCCTCTGCTTCCCTACATCCCAGATGTATTGTGTACTGAGCATTGTGCTTCTGTTACCTGTGCTGTTGTAGTGTCTCAGTCACTGTAATATTCTGTGTGCCCTATGTACAGCGCAGTCCCTGGTAGTACACAGACACCTCCTCTGCTTCCCTACATCCCAGCTGTATTGTGTACTGAGCATTGTGCTGCTGTTACCTATGCTGTTGTAGTGTCTCAGTCACTGTAATGTTCTGTGTCCTCTGTATTGTACTAATGTGGGCCCTCTGTATGGCGCTGCCCCTGGTAGTACACGGACACCACCTCTGCTTCCCTACATCCCAGCTGTATTGTTTACTGAGCATTGTGCTGCTGTTACCTGTGCTGTTGTAGTGTATCAGTCACTGTAATGTTCTGTGTCCCCTGTATTGTACTAATGTGTGCCCTATGTACGGCGCTGCCCTTGGATGTACACGGACACCTCCTCTGCTTCCCTACATCCCAGCTGTATTGTGTACTGAGCATTGTGCTGCTGTTACCTGTGCTGTTGTAGTGTCTCAGTCACTGTAATGTTCTGTGTCCCCTGTATTGTACTAATGTGTGCCCTATGTACAGCACTGCCCCTGGTAGTACACGGACACCTCCTCTGCTTCCCTACATCCCAGCTGTATTGTGTACTGAGCATTGTGCTGCTGTTACCTGTGCTGTTGTAGTGTCTCAGTCACTGTAACGTTCTGTGGGACTGTATTGTACTAAGGTGCGCCCTATGTACAGCGCTGCCCCTGGTAGTACACGGACACCTCCTCTGCTTCCCTACATCCCAGCTGTATTGTGTACTGAGCATTGTGCTTCTGTTACCTGTGCTGTTGTAGTGTCTCAGTCACTGTAATATTCTGTGTCCTCTGTATTGTACTAATGTGTGCCCTATGTACAGCGCTGCCCCTGGTAGAACACGGACACCTCCTCTGCTTCCCTACATCCCAGCTGTATTGTGTACTGAGCATTGTGCTGCTGTTACCTGTGCTGTTGTAGTGTCTCAGTCACTGTAATGTTCTGTGTCCCCTGTATTGTACTAATGTGTGCCCTATGTACAGCGCTGCCCCTGGTAGTACACGGACACCTCCTCTGCTTCCCTACATCCCAGCTGTATTGTGTACTGAGCATTGTGCTGCTGTTACCTGTGCTGTTGTAGTGTCTCAGTCACTGTAACGTTCTGTGGGACTGTATTGTACTAATGTGCGCCCTATGTACAGCACTGTCCCTGGTAGTACACGGACACCTCCTCTGCTTCCCTACATCCCAGCTGTATTGTGTACTGAGCATTGTGCTGCTGTTACCTGTGCTGTTGTAGTGTCTCAGTCACTGTAATGTTCTGTGTCCCTGTATTGTACTAATGTGTGCCCTATGTACAGCGCAGCCCCTGGTAGTACACGGACACCTCCTCTGCTTCCCTACATCCCAGCTGTATTGTGTACTGAGCATTGTGCTGCTGTTACCTGTGCTGTTGTAGTGTCTCAGTCACTGTAATATTCTGTGTCCCCTGTATTGTACTAATGTGTGCCCTATGTACGGCGCTGCCCCTGGTAGTACATGGACACCACCTCTGCTTCCCTACATCCCAGATGTATTGTGTACTGAGCATTGTTCTGCTGTTACCTGTGCTGTTGTAGTGTCTCAGTCACTGTAATGTTCCATGTCCCCTGTATTGTACTAATGTGTGCCCTATGTACAGCGCTGCCCCTGGTAGTACACAGACACCTCCTCTGCTTCCCTACATCCCAGCTGTATTGTGTACTGAGCATTGTGCTGCTGTTACCTGTGCTGTTGTAGTGTCTCAGTCACTGTAATGTTCTGTGGGACTGTATTGTACTAATGTGCGCCCTATGTACAGCACTGTCCCTGGTAGTACACGGACACCACCTCTGCTTCCCTACATCCCAGATGTATTGTGTACTGAGCATTGTTCTGCTGTTACCTGTGCTGTTGTAGTGTCTCAGTCACTGTAATGTTCCATGTCCCCTGTATTGTACTAATGTGTGCCCTATGTACAGCGCTGCCCCTGGTAGTACACAGACACCTCCTCTGCTTCCCTACATCCCAGCTGTATTGTGTACTGAGCATTGTGCTGCTGTTACCTGTGCTGTTGTAGTGTCTCAGTCACTGTAATGTTCTGTGGGACTGTATTGTACTAATGTGCGCCCTATGTACAGCACTGTCCCTGGTAGTACACGGACACCTCCTCTGCTTCCCTACATCCCAGCTGTATTGTGTACTGAGCATTGTGCTGCTGTTACCTGTGCTGTTGTAGTGTCTCAGTCACTGTAATGTTCTGTGTCCCTGTATTGTACTAATGTGTGCCCTATGTACAGCGCAGCCCCTGGTAGTACACAGACACCTCCTCTGCTTCCCTACATTCCAGCTGTATTGTGTACTGAGCATTGTGCTGCTGTTACCTGTGCTGTTGTAGTGTCTCAGTCACTGTAATGTTTTGTGTCCCCTGTATTGTACTAATGTGTGCCCTATGTACGGCGCTGCCCCTGGTAGTACAGGGACACCTCCTCTGCTTCCCTACATCCCAGCTGTACTGTGTACTGAGCATTGTGCTGCTGTTACCTGTGCTGTTGTAGTGTCTCAGTCACTGTAATATTCTGTGTCCCCTGTATTGTACTAATGTGTGTCCTATGTACAGCGCTGCCCCTGGTAGTACACGGACACCTCCTCTGCTTCCCTACATCCCAGCTGTACTGTGTACTGAGCATTGTGCTGCTGTTACCTGTGCTGTTGTAGTGTCTCAATCACTGTAATATTCTGTGTCCCCTGTATTGTACTAATGTGTGCCCTATGTACAGCGCTGTCCCTGGTAGTACACAGACACCTCCTCTGCTCCCCTACATCCCAGCTGTATGGTGTACTGAGCATTGTGCTGCTGTTACCTGTGCTGTTGTAGTGTCTCAGTCACTGTAATGTTCTGTGTCCCCTGTATTGTACTAATGTGTGCCCAATGTACAGCGCTGCCCCTGGTAGTACACGGACACCTCCTCTGCTTCCCTACATCCCAGATGTATTGTGTACTGAGCATTGTGCTTCTGTTACCTGTGCTGTTGTAGTGTCTCAGTCACTGTAATGTTCTGTATCCCCTGTATTGTACTAATGTGTGCCCTATGTACAGCGCTGCCCCTGGTAGTACACGGACACTTCCTCTGCTTCCCTACATCCCAGCTGTATTGTGTACTGAGCCTTGTGCTGCTGTTACCTGTGCTGTTGTAGTGTCTCAGTCACTGTAATATTCTGTGTCCCCTGTATTGTACTAATGTGTGCCCTATGTACAGCGCAGTCCCTGGTAGTACACAGACACCTCCTCTGCTTCCCTACATCCCAGCTGTATTGTGTACTGAGCATTGTGCTGCTGTTACCTATGCTGTTGTAGTGTCTCAGTCACTGTAATGTTCTGTGTCCTCTGTATTGTACTAATGTGGGCCCTCTGTATGGCGCTGCCCCTGGTAGTACACGGACACCACCTCTGCTTCCCTACATCCCAGCTGTATTGTTTACTGAGCATTGTGCTGCTGTTACCTGTGCTGTTGTAGTGTATCAGTCACTGTAATGTTCTGTGTCCCCTGTATTGTACTAATGTGTGCCCTATGTACGGCGCTGCCCTTGGATGTACACGGACACCTCCTCTGCTTCCCTACATCCCAGCTGTATTGTGTACTGAGCATTGTGCTGCTGTTACCTGTGCTGTTGTAGTGTATCAGTCACTGTAATGTTCTGTGTCCCCTGTATTGTACTAATGTGTGCCCTATGTACAGCACTGCCCCTGGTAGTACACGGACACCTCCTCTGCTTCCCTACATCCCAGCTGTATTGTGTACTGAGCATTGTGCTGCTGTTACCTGTGCTGTTGTAGTGTCTCAGTCACTGTAACGTTCTGTGGGACTGTATTGTACTAAGGTGCGCCCTATGTACAGCGCTGCCCCTGGTAGTACACGGACACCTCCTCTGCTTCCCTACATCCCAGCTGTATTGTGTACTGAGCATTGTGCTGCTGTTACCTGTGCTGTTGTAGTGTCTCAGTCACTGTAACGTTCTGTGGGACTGTATTGTACTAAGGTGCGCCCTATGTACAGCGCTGCCCCTGGTAGTACACGGACACCTCCTCTGCTTCCCTACATCCCAGCTGTATTGTGTACTGAGCATTGTGCTGCTGTTACCTATGCTGTTGTAGTGTCTCAGTCACTGTAATGTTCTGTGTCCTCTGTATTGTACTAATGTGGGCCCTCTGTATGGCGCTGCCCCTGGTAGTACACGGACACCACCTCTGCTTCCCTACATCCCAGCTGTATTGTTTACTGAGCATTGTGCTGCTGTTACCTGTGCTGTTGTAGTGTATCAGTCACTGTAATGTTCTGTGTCCCCTGTATTGTACTAATGTGTGCCCTATGTACGGCGCTGCCCTTGGATGTACACGGACACCTCCTCTGCTTCCCTACATCCCAGCTGTATTGTGTACTGAGCATTGTGCTGCTGTTACCTGTGCTGTTGTAGTGTATCAGTCACTGTAATGTTCTGTGTCCCCTGTATTGTACTAATGTGTGCCCTATGTACAGCACTGCCCCTGGTAGTACACGGACACCTCCTCTGCTTCCCTACATCCCAGCTGTATTGTGTACTGAGCATTGTGCTGCTGTTACCTGTGCTGTTGTAGTGTCTCAGTCACTGTAACGTTCTGTGGGACTGTATTGTACTAAGGTGCGCCCTATGTACAGCGCTGCCCCTGGTAGTACACGGACACCTCCTCTGCTTCCCTACATCCCAGCTGTATTGTGTACTGAGCATTGTGCTGCTGTTACCTGTGCTGTTGTAGTGTCTCAGTCACTGTAATGTTCTGTGTCCCCTGTATTGTACTAATGTGTGCCCTATGTACGGCGCTGCCCCTGGTAGTACACAGACACCTCCTCTGCTCCCCTACATCCCAGCTGTATGGTGTGCTGAGCATTGTGCTGCTGTTACCTGTGCTGTTGTAGTGTATCAGTCACTGTAATGTTCTGGGTCCCCTGTATTGTACTAATGTGTGCCATATGTACGGCGCTGCCCCTGGTAGTACACGGACACCTCCTCTGCTTCCCTACATCCCAGATGTATTGTGTACTGAGCATTGTGCTGCTGTTACCTGTGCTGTTGTAGTGTCTCAGTCACTGTGATGTTCTGTGTCCCCTATATTGTACTAATGTGTGCCCTATGTACAGCGCTGCCCCTGGTAGTACACGGACACCTCCTCTGCTTCCCTACATCCCAGCTGTATTGTGTACTGAGCATTGTTCTGCTGTTACCTGTGCTGTTGTAGTGTCTCAGTCACTGTAATGTTCTGTGTCCCCTGTATTGTACTGTGTGCCCTATGTACGGCGCTGCCCCTGGTAGTACACGGACACCTCCTCTGCTTCCCTACATCCCAGCTTTATTGTGTACTGAGCATTGTGCTGCTGTTACCTGTGCTGTTGTAGTGTCTCAGTCACTGTAATGTTTTGTGTCCCCTGTATTGTACTAATGTGTGCCCCATGTACAGCGCTGCCCCTGGTAGTACACGGACGCCTCCTCTGCTTCCCTACATCCCAGCTGTACTGTGTACTGAGCATTGTGCTGCTGTTACCTGTGCTGTTGTAGTGTCTCAGTCACTGTAATGTTCTGTGTCCGCTGTATTGTACTAATGTGGGCCCTATGTACAGCGATGCCCTGGTAGTACACGGACACCTCCTCTGCTTCCCTACATCCCAGCTGTATGGTGTACTGAGCCTTGTGCTGCTGTTACCTGTGCTGTTGTAGTGTATCAGTCACTGTAATGTTCTGTGTCCCCTGTATTGTACTAATGTGTGCCCTATGTACGGCGCTGCCCCTGTTAGTACACGGACACCTCCTCTGCTTCCCTACATCCCAGCTGTATTGTGTACTGAGCATTGTGCTGTTACCTGTGCTGTTGTAGTGTCTCAGTCACTGTAATGTTCTGTGTCCCCCGTATTGTACTAATGTGTGCCCTATGTACGGCGCTGCCCCTGTTAGTACACGGACACCTCCTCTGCTTCCCTACATCCCAGCTGTATTGTGTACTGAGCATTGTGCTGCTGTTACCTGTGCTGTTGTAGTGTCTCAGTCACTGTAATGTTCTGTGTTCCCTGTATTGTACTAATGTGTGCCCTATGTACGGCGCTGCCCTTGGATGTACACAGACATCTCCTCTGCTTCCCTACATCCCAGCTGTATTGTGTACTGAGCATTGTGCTGCTGTTACCTGTGCTGTTGTAGTGTCTCAGTCACTGTAATGTTCTGTGTCCCCTGTATTGTACTAATGTGTGCCCTATGTACGGCGCTGCCCCTGGTAGTACACGGACACCTCCTCTGCTTCCCTACATCCCAGCTGTATTGTGTACTGAGCATTGTGCTGCGGTTACCTGTGCTGTTGTAGTGTATCAGTCACTGTAATGTTCTGTGTCCCCTGTATTGTACTAATGTGTGCCCTATGTACAGCGCTGCCCCTGGTAGTACAGGGACACCTCCTCTGCTTCCCTACATCCCAGCTGTATTGTGCACTGAGCATTGTGCTAATGTTACCTGTGCTGTTGTAGTGTATCAGTCACTGTAATGTTCTGTGCACCCTGTATTGTACTAATGTGTGCCCTATGTACAGCGCTGCCCCTGGTAGTACAGGGACATCTCCTCTGCTTCCCTACATCCCAGCTGTATTGTGTACTGAGCATTGTGCTGCTGTTACCTGTGCTGTTGTAGTGTCTCAGTCACTGTAATGTTCTGTGTCCCCTGTATTGTACTAATGTGTGCCCTATGTACGGCGCTGCCCCTGGTAGTACACGGACACCTCCTCTGCTTCCCTACATCCCAGCTGTATTGTGTACTGAGCATTGTGCTGCGGTTACCTGTGCTGTTGTAGTGTATCAGTCACTGTAATGTTCTGTGTCCCCTGTATTGTACTAATGTGTGCCCTATGTACAGCGCTGCCCCTGGTAGTACAGGGACACCTCCTCTGCTTCCCTACATCCCAGCTGTATTGTGCACTGAGCATTGTGCTAATGTTACCTGTGCTGTTGTAGTGTATCAGTCACTGTAATGTTCTGTGCACCCTGTATTGTACTAATGTGTGCCCTATGTACAGCGCTGCCCCTGGTAGTACAGGGACATCTCCTCTGCTTCCCTACATCCCAGTTGTATTGTGTACTGAGCATTGTGCTGCTGTTACCTGTGCTGCTGTAGTGTCTCAGTCACTGTAATGTTCTGTGTCCCCTGTATTGTACTAATGTGTGCCCTATGTACAGCGCTGCCCCTGGTAGTACAGGGACATCTCCTCTGCTTCCCTACATCCCAGTTGTATTGTGTACTGAGCATTGTGCTGCTGTTACCTGTGCTGCTGTAGTGTCTCAGTCACTGTAATGTTCTGTGTCCCCTGTATTGTACTAATGTGTGCCCTATGTACAGCGCTGCCCCTGGTAGTACAGGGACACCTCCTCTGCTTCCCTACATCCCAGCTGTATTGTGCACTGAGCATTGTGCTAATGTTACCTGTGCTGTTGTAGTGTATCAGTCACTGTAATGTTCTGTGCACCCTGTATTGTACTAATGTGTGCCCTATGTACAGCGCTGCCCCTGGTAGTACAGGGACATCTCCTCTGCTTCCCTACATCCCAGTTGTATTGTGTACTGAGCATTGCGCTGCTGTTACCTGTGCTGTTGTAGTGTCTCAGTCACTGTAATGTTCTGTGTCCCCTGTATTGTACTAATGTGTGCCCTATGTACGGCGCTGTCCCTGGTAGTACATGGACACCTCCTCTGCTTCCCTACATCCCAGCTGTATTGTGTACTGAGCATTGTGCTGCTGTTACCTGTGCTGTTGTAGTGTCTCAGTCACTGTAACGTTCTGTGTCCCCTGTATTGTACTAATGTGAGCCCTATGTACAGCGCTGCCCCTGGTAGTACACAGACACCTCCTCTGCTTCCCTACATCCCAGCTGTATTGTGTACTGAGCACTGTGCTGCTGTTACCTGTGCTGTTGTAGTGTCTCAGTCACTGTAATATTCTGTGTCCCCTGTATTGTACTAATGTGTGTCCTATGTACGGCGCTGCCCCTGGTAGTACACGGACACCTCCTCTGCTTCCCTACATCCCAGCTGTATTGTGTACTGAGCATTGTGCTGCTGTTACCTGTGTTGTTGTAGTGTCTCAGTCACTGTAATGCTCTGTGTCCCCTGTATTGTACTAATGTGTGCCCTATGTACGGTGCTGTCCCTGGTAGTACACAGACACCTGTATATAATGTGTGCCCTATGTACGACGCTGCCAACCACTTGTGCCCCTTTATAAATAACATGTAATAATCCCTTGGCACTGGTTAGTAAGTTTTTTCAGATGTACATTTTCTTATTTTGCATTTCAGATCAGTAGATCCGAGTAATGATCCTTCGTCACCAGGATATGCCTCCCCAGATCCTCCACGTGTCATGGCGAGAGCTGCTGAGATGCGTCAGAGTACAGAGAGAGTGCCTCTGCCCAGAATCACCCGGGTTTCTGCTGTCCCGAATCTGCGCACATTGTCACTTCGTAGAGCATTGGCTGTCATTACTGGTATGTCTCTCCCATTTATCTCAGTCAGCCATAACCACCGTTATTTCTCCCTGACAAGGAGCACTAATATACAGTAACACAGATGTTGACGGCACTCAATATTACACACTTCAGTAATGTAGAATACAAATATCGCTGCTTTATTCCAGTGTCATCAGGATAAATAAGATCTAAATAACACTCACCATATATACCATCAAAGCACCACTTGAATCCATAGATACTGGGAGAAACGCCTGGCACTGACGTCACAGTCCCCGGTATCCAGGGTAACAGTAATGAACCAATCAAGTCGGAAAGGCTGAAGATACAAATACATGTCTTTGAAAAGTGCGTCATTATACACTGCTACATCATTCCAAATCTATAGTTTAGTGTCGAACTTGAAGAGACTCGGGCCGAGCTCAGCAGACATCTCTCAGATTCCCTAAAACTCTCCTTCAGTAAATGTAGAAGTCGCCACTACCAATGGGGCAACAAAACTGGCAAACTTTTAGCAAAAATGCTCCGTGAACAACGAACCACAACATTCATCCACTCTATAAAAGTTGACCATGGCTTCCTACACAACGAGACTCGTAAGATAGCTGAAACATTTAAGACATATTACTCTAAATCAGGCATGTCCAACCTGTGGCCCTCCAGATGTTGTGAAACTACACATCCCAACATGCCTTGCCATGGTTTTTCTATTAGGGAATGCTAATACTATGGCAAGGCATGCTGGGATGTGCAGTTTCACAACAGCTGGAGGGCCGCAGGTTGGACATGCCTGCTCTAAATTATACATCCTATCAGGTAAACGCGAGACTGCGGAGCGGTTGACCCGTCAAGAAGCAATCTCATCATATCTAGATTCTTTAGGTTTTCCCACGCTACCTCTGGAAGACATAGACTTTCTCGACAAGCCATTCCTTGTAGAAGAAGTCACCAAGGCCATAGAGACATCTCCATCAGGTAAAAGCCCGGGGCCAGGCGGCGTTACCATTACATATTACAAATCCTTTAAAGAGAAACTAGCCCCCCTTCTCACACAGACGTTTGATTCTATTTCCGATAAATCTAATTTCACCAAATATTCCTTAGAAGCACATATAACGGTTATCCTGAAAGAAGACACCAGGGTGTCTGCCCGAGCTACAGGCCCATCTCTCTACTAAATATTGATGTAAAACTATTTGTGAAACTGATATCAAATCGTCTGAAACTCTTGCTGCCCAAATTGATCCATGGAGACCAGGTTGGCTTTGTGGCAGGTCGTGAAGCCAGAGACAATAGGACTGATACACTACGCCTCGGTCTCCTCAACACCTTCTATAATTCTATCAACAGATGCTGAAAAAGCATTTGATAGGGTGGACTGGGGATTCCTGAATGGTGTTTTACGCCACCTCGGCCTGGGCCAGACTTGTGTCCAGAGAATAGAGTCTCTGTACAGGGACCCCACAGAGAGAGTAAGAATAAATGGATCCCTCTTAGACCTGTTCGACATTCACGCGGCACTAGACAAGGATGCCCATTACCCCCCTTCTTGTTTGTGCTCTGTACAGAAGCTCTCCCTAGAGAGATTAGATTGAACCCAGATGTCTCAGGACTTCAGATAGGGGGACAGGAACATAAATTGTCTCTTTTCGCCGATGACCTACTAGCCGTGATCTCGAAGCCAACTATATCCCTCCCAAACCTTATGGCGGAGTTTCAGAGGTTTGGAGAACTTTCAAATTTTAAAATAAATTATTCAAAATATGTAGCTATGAATATAACAACTCCTAATCATATAATTAATACTCTAAAACTTTCCTTCCCCTTCACGTGGAATGATGTGAAATTGAGATACCTGGGTGTATACATCTCTAAAGACCTTTCAAACCTTTTTTCCCACAACTTTATACCCTTATTAAAAACCCTTCGCCTTGAATATCAGAGATGGAGAACCTTACATCTGTCATGGTTCGGTAGGATAAATGTGGTAAAAATGAACTCACTTCCAAAAATTCTGTATAAACTCCAAGCGCTCCCAATAGATATCCCCCTGTCCTGGTTTCGGTCCATTCAGAATCTAATTCGTAATTTAATTTGGGGTCGTACGACCCCAAGCTTCAAACATGATATTTTGTTCAGGCGGAAGCAGAGCGGAGGATTGTAACGTCCACATATTCCAGGTTACCATCAAGCGATTATACTAAATAGGATTTTGAAGTGGACCCGGACAAAAGACAAGAAATCATGGGTATCTATAGAGGAAAGTTGCTTCTCAAAATATATAGAGATCATCCCATGGCTACCCACTCTTCCTACAATAATTCACCCGACTATTATGCCCACCCTTAGGATGTGGAAAAAACTCTGTAGTCTCCCTCATATATCTTCGATCATCTCTACCCTCACATCCTTTAATTATAATCATAATTTCTCCCCGGGCTTCCACTCAACCTCTTTTGAAGCCTGGACGGAAGCCGGTATTTTTAGGTTGGGTCAGTTGGTGAACCCAGGTGGGATACGCTCATTCTCAGATATTCAAGAATCCTGGAATCTCTCTTCCAGTGAATTCTGGAAATATCTTCATGTTCGCCATTTCATTACCTCCTCTTTTAAAATTTTGGACTTATCTAGAAACTTGACTTCTTTTGACCGCTTATGTGTCGACCCGCAAACACCTACACACACTATTTCACAACTATACACAAATATCAGAGAGAATCTTTTCCCCCTGACTTTTTTACGGCCGCTTGGGAAAAAGATTTACATGGTTTAACCCACGATATAGATTGGGAGAAGATATTTTATAATACTCAATCTAGACACACTGGCGAACTTATACAAGATGTTATATCAATGGGTACTTGTGAGTTATCTGGGCGCCCGATTTTGGTACTAGATCGCATGCGATATCGCATGCGATATCGCATGCGATTTGCGAATTGCATGCGATTTGCATAAGATTTGCTATTCATTTCATTACCCCACTATCCCCAAAGTGTGTCTATCAACGTGAACCCGAAGCGTGGCGAGCGCAGCGAGCCCGCGAGGGGCGGCGGTACGCGTCCACCGACCTTTTCATGCCCTACTATCCACTAGGGCGTGGAGTGAGAATAGAATAGTGTGGCGAGCGCAGCGAGCCACCGAGCCCGAAGCGTGGCGAGCGCACGCGGACACCTGTGAAGCCCGCAAGGGCACGCGGATACCTGTGAAGGTGTCCGCGTCCCCTCGCGGGGCTCGCCACGCTTCGGGCTCGGTGGCTCGCTGCGCTCGCCACACTATTCTATTCTCACTCCACGCCCTAGTGGATAGTAGGGCATGAAAAGGTCGGAGGACGCGTACCGCCGCCCCTCGCGGGCTCGCTGCGCTCGCCACGCTTCGGGTTCACGTTGATTGCCACGCTTCACGCTAAGGGGATAGTGGGGTAATGATGAATAATGAAACGGATAGCAAATCGCATGCGATATCGCATGCGATATCGCATGCAAATCGCAAGTACCCAAAATCGGGCGCCCAGATAACTCACAAGTACCTATCAATGTTATAGAATTCCTTTAAGACTCCACAAAATGTTCCCGAAAGTGTCTAACAAATGTTGGAGATGTAACTTGGCTGCAGGTAGCTTTCTTCATATTTGGTGGGAATGTCCTTCTCGTGCTATTTTCTGGGACAGCATTTTCCAGTGCACTGAGGAAATTCTTAAGGGGAAGGTGGCAAGAGACCCGGGTTTCTGGATTTTAAATATTACATCATGAAATGCTAAAACCTATAAAAACTCCCTCCTGAGACACCTAAATAATGCGGCCAAAGCTATAATCCCTCTTACTGGAGGTCTCATAAGGCCCCCACTATTAAGGACTGGTTCAGGAAGATAGACTACTATATGGAGATGGAAAACCTCTTGTCCTTTCCCCTAGCCGATAATTCAAATTTTTTCTGCAACCTGGCTGGAATTTAAAGAATCTCAAATATACTCATCTTTATTAAAATGAACCTATTTATGTACTATATTTAGCATACCCTCTTGGTGATAAACTGCTTTATAGCCCCCCCTGACCCCATCATTAATGACATAATGTCTTCACCATAGGACTGCACGGTTTCCACCCCCCCCCCCCCCACTCCCCAAACTCCCACCTCTCTCTATTCTCCTTCTACCTTTCTCACTCACTCTCTCTTCCCTACTAGGTTGACATTTGATGTGTGTATTACAGACCCTTTTCCTCACTAGATAACTCCATGGTTAAAGTTGATTTTTAGAATATGAAGAGGCAATATCACTTGACATACTTTACATATTATTCCATTGTACATACCTGTCAAATGTAACTACCAAATTTATGTATCTGTATTTCTGAATGATATTGTTCATATGTTATACACCAACATGATAAATGAATAAAAACAGTTTAAACAAATCTATAGTTTAGCATTAAAATGAGGGCATACTATTTAGAAAGAACAATAAGGGCCGAGATGTTCATTTCAACCCTTTGGGGTCAGTGTCTCTCGTGATTTGCATAACACAGTAATCGGGTGAGCAGATACCATTTACATAGAGACAAATGATATGCGTAACATAATTACCACTTGTGTACATTGGCACATATGATGATTATCTGATATATAAAAAAGCAACACCGTAAAATAGTAGACATACAGAATCCTTGCAAGGGGTTAGTAGCGCCATTGGGAATGATCTCTAAATCCAACCAGCAGCTATTACAGAAATGATATTGTAATGCTTCTTTTAGCCCTGTATTCCCCACAAGAAGGCATACTATTTATATAGATTCGGTGCCAAACCGAATCCAAACTGGCTCTGAATCGCACAGTGTTAGACGCATTGGATTCAGATTCCATCCCGATCCTAGATTTGCTGGCATTTCTCCTGGTCTATTGCCCCATCTGAAATGTCTGTTCTTCTGATCAGTTCAATTGATTTGGGCTTGTTGTGTGCAGTGTCATCCTTACAGAGTAATCTGTTGTCAGAGGGGTGTGCTAGCGTATCTCAGGACACTGCGTTAGCTGCTAGGGGGAATCCTTCTAATTTCTTGTTCTATGAGACGATGTGACCCCCGTATAACTGGTTAACATCATTCGTATGGACTGTTTTATCTGTAACATAAGTCTGTGTTACGTATCGTTTAATATCATCTGAGTCTACCAAATAATCTGGGAATCTCCAATTAACGGATGTGCATACGGGTCTATACAATGTTAGAGTAAGACATATGAGGACATGATCTGATATCCGAGCATCTGCTATTTCTGCAATATGGAAGAAAACAAGTATCTAATAGGGTGCAAAGTATTTTGCCGTTGTGCCAAGCTGCAGTATAAATAACCTGGAAGTCACTCCCGAAAAAATGTTGCATGGAAAAAATGGTAACTGCGCTGAATGATGGGTAGGACAATGTAATTAACTAAAAAACAATTTTCTCTTTCGTCCTGTCCGGTGACACAGGTCACGATGGGATGTAGGAGCCAGGCACCTAGGCTTCAAGTCTTTGGGAGCAGGCTCCTCCCTTCTGCATCCCACAATGCCTCAGTTCGTTTTAGGTGCCCACAGGAGTGGGTGCTATGCTGAGCAGCTGCGTTTTTTCTTTGGATTTTTTTGCTAGCTTAGCTAGGTTTTTATTATTTTATTAAACAAATAGGTAGAGCAGGTTTTCCAGCGTGTTACTTCATACTGAAGTTAACACACACTGAGAGCGCAGCAGAGGCTGACAGAAGCGCGTCCTGTCAGCTCTCTGTGTGCAGAGGGAAACGGCTGCTCCCTCTGCACAGCGCTTACCTCTGCCTAAAACAGGTTTCCTTGGCTCTGGGGGTGTCCTAACCGGCTCCTTGCTTAGAAGGGGATCTTGGGGGACGGACCCCCTGCGATGGCGGCTGCCATCTTGAAAAGAGCTTAAAGACTGAAATCCCTTTGGGGGTTGAAGTCTTTTACAGGAGTCCAGGGCTGCTGGACAACTCCAAGTGGTCCCATTGTGAGGGGAGTTACTGGAGGTGAGGAGAGGCACTCGTGGGAGCGGCTGAAGGGGGAAAGGCGCCAAAAGAGGCTACCCTCCCCACTGAAGCAGAGGCTTGGTCTCTTCCTGCTCTGGCGCCATTTCTCTCCAGGCTGCGGACCTGAAATTGGGTGAATTTCTGGAGGCTGAGGTCTCTCCTGAAAAGCGCTTCCCCCGCTGATCGCTGGCAACAGAAGACATCACACAGATAAGTACACTGGTGCATTACTCTGTGCTTTGCCTGGCATTTTGCATTGTGTTTTCTCTTTCAATGGTCCTGGTGACACAGCTTCACATAGGGATGTAGGAGGGTCCGCAGGAGCCAGGCACCTATAGCAAAGCTTTTGAGAGGTAGGCTCCTCCCACCACATCCCAGAATCCTCAGTTTCGTTTAGGTGCCCACTGGAGTGGGTGCTATACTGAAGAGGCTGCTGCGCAGCCGAAGATTAGAGATAGATAGGTGTTTTTTTATTTTATTAGTTTTACACTTATTAGGTAGGATACAGTGTGAGGATTCTCATAGAATCCTCACACTGCCAGCGCAGCAGGTACTGACAGAAGCGCGTCCTGTCAGTATACCTGCGCACAGATCGGACACTGTCTGGTCTGTCTGTGCGGCGCTGACAACTTCTTTTAAGAAGTTTCCTGGGCTCCGGAGCGTTCCTGAACCGGCTTCACGCAGGTGGGGATCATGGGGGACGGGCACTCCGTGATGGCGGCGGCCATTTTATGCGGAGCTTGCAAGCTGAGCTCCTTATTGAAAAGGACAGCAGCTTGTTACAGGAAGATTCCAAGTGGTCCCCAGACGAAGGGGAGACACTAGGAATAGGAAATCCAACAGTGGGAACGGCTGACTGAGGGTAGTTGGCGCCAAATCGTTACAGACCCTGCAGCAGCAGGGACAATTGGTCTCTTCCCTCACTCTGCTTGGCGCCGTTTTGGGAGACGCTGCTGCGGAGCTGAAACGCTGTTTCTTGCTGAGTGACTGGATTTCCTGGGCATCGCTACCCCATTCTTCTAAAGGAGAATTCCGGAGCTTCAGACAAGATAAGTGCTGTTATACATTAACTCTGTATAAAACGCCTGTCATTTTGCACTGTGTGAAATTACAATAGCATGTCAGAGCAACAGTCTGTAGCTTTGGGGGAGGGAGCCCCACTTGCATTGAGCGTGTGCAGAGGTTGTGCACTTCAAATTTCCCCTGAACAGATGGCCAAGGGGGAATTGTGCCCGGCTTGCACAGTAGTGAGACCCATGGGCAGTGTACCCCAGAGGGTAGAGCAAGCAGAACCTGCGTGGGCCAGTGCCCTAGGCAGGTCGGTGAATGCCTTAGTGCAGTTGTTGGACAGGCAGAGAGATGTTTTGGTGGCTTCCCCTAAACCTATGTCATCCTCTCAGCAGTCCTCAGGCTCCTTGCCTTTGACCCAAGCAGACCCTGGCCTGTTGCAGGTGATGCAGGATACTGTGAAGGGGATTAGCAGGTTTAATGAACTGCTGGATAAGTATGATAATGATGCTGAGGGGACCTCTAAAAGGTCTTACCCGGTACCTGTATTGACTGTGGAGTCAGGAGAGGAAGGAGAATGTACATCAGACATGCCCTGGGATCAGGGTGATGATTCTGTGGATTCCTCAGCCCCAGGGGTAGAGGATTTGATTGCTCCAGTTAAGCAGGCTTTGAATTTGTCGGAGGGAGACAAAACTCCTGACAGAGGAGTGTTTAAGAGACAGCGCAGAGAGGCTGTTACCTTCCCAGCTGATGAAGGGTTAAAGGATGTCTTAGAAGGGGCTTGGAAAACGCCCGACAAAAGGCTGCAGATGCCAAAGAGGTTTTTAAGCCTTTATCCTATGCCAGAGGATCATGCAGATCTCTGGGAAAAAGTGCCGGCAGTAGATGCTTCGGTAGCAAGACTTTCTAAAGCAACTGTACTACCGGTCCAAGGGGGCGTTGCCTTCAAGGACCCCGTGGACAAGAAGCTTGAGGGAAACCTTAAAGCTATTTATGAGGGGGTGGGGTTTACACTCAGGCCCCTTATAGCGTCAGCCTGGGTCTCAAAGGCCATGATTGCTTGGGCTAGTGATTTGTGCACCATATTGCATGCTGACCCGGGTGTGCTGTTGCTGGCTGAAAGGATGAAAGCTGCTGCTGAATATGTACTTGAGGCAGAGGAAGAAGCCTTAAAGATGGCTTCTAAAGTGTCTACTGTTTCCATCAATGCCAGAAGAGTCCTGTGGCTCAAGGCATGAGAGGCAGATTCTGAATCCAAAAAGGCCTAAGAGGCTTTGGCTTTTAAAGGCAAACTGCTGTTTGGGTCCGAACTAGAGGAGATTATTAAGCAGGCCACGGGAGGCAAAAGTACATTTCTGCCCACTCCCTCGGCAAAGCAATCCTCCAAGTTTTCATCATTCCGGCCGTCCTTTCGGCCCTCCCCTAGAGGGGGTGCGTCCTTTCGAGGACAGTCATTCAGGGGAAAGTTCCAGTCATCTAAGGGAAAGGCCCCAAAATCCAGATTCGGTTCTTTTCATAAGAAACCAAACACCAAAAGTGACGATAAGTCCTCAGCATGACTGCCTGGGGAGTCCTCCATCTGTAATCAAGGTGGGGGTCGTCTTTTATGGTTCAGGGAAGCTTGGACAAAGTTGGACATGGACCCTTGGGTGTTGGGCATTGTTTCAGAGGGATACAAAATTCCTTTCAAAGGCCTTCCTCCGAGAAGGTTCTTGACAACACCACTCCCAAAGGAGTCGCGTCTCCGATCGGCTCTGTTGGGGGCGGCCCTGTCTCTCCTAGAAAAAGGGGTGGTGATTCCGGTCCCGCGGGAGGATTGGAGGAAAGGCTTTTACTCCATTCTGTTTTTAGTGCCCAAGTCAGACGGTACGTTCAGACCAATCCTGAACTTAAAATCTTTAAATCTCCATTTGTGGGTGGATCACTTAAAAATGGAGTCTCTACGGTCCGTGCTTCTCAGTCTGGACCAGGAAGAATTTTTGGCATCCATGGACATACAGGATGCATATCTGCATGTCCCAATTCACCCAGAGCACCAGACGCTCTTGAGGTTTGCCTACGGCTCCAAGGGTTTTCACCAAGATCATGTCAGTCATGGCGGCTGTCCTCAGACTGAGGGGTATCATTGTGATACCGTATTTGGACGATCTGCTGTTCAAAGCAGACTCAGCAGAGACATTGTAGAGACACCTAGCAGACGCTATTCAATTTTTGCCAAGTCACGGTTGGCTTTTAAATTTGCAAAAGTCTCACCTAACCCCATCTCAGAGGATCCAGTTTTTGGGAATGATCCTGGATACTCATTTACATCGAGTATTTCTACCGGAGACAAAAGCAAAGGATATGTCTCGTTTGGTGAGGTCAATGCTGGAGACTCCAAATCCCTCGGTTTGGATGTGCCTAAAGTTGTTGGGCAAAATTTTAGCGACTTTCGAGACGCTATCATTTGCCAGGTTCCATTCTCGGACTTTCCAATGGAACATTCTGACATCTTGGTCGGGAAACACACAGACCATGAAGACAGAAAAGCTGAAGTTGACGTTAGAGACCAGGTCTTCTCTACAATGGTGGAAAGATGTGGATTCCCTTCAATGGGGTCGGTCTCTTCAGTCGTGGGACTGG
Source organism: Crinia signifera (assembly GCF_055691185.1). Taxonomy (NCBI): domain Eukaryota; kingdom Metazoa; phylum Chordata; class Amphibia; order Anura; family Myobatrachidae; genus Crinia; species Crinia signifera. The sequence continues at coordinate 148,638 of NC_139221.1, read as the reverse complement.
TTGGTAGTCACTACCGATGCCAGTCTCAGGGGCTGGGGAGCAGTGGTTTTGGACCTGAGGCTTCAGGGTCTATGGACTGTGGAGGAGACAGCCCTGCCAATAAATATACTGGAGCTCAGGGCTGTTTGGAAGGCATTATCCCTGGCGGAGGACAGACTAAGGGGTCTCCCCATAAAGGTCCAGTCGGACAACGCCACGACTGTAGCGTACCTGAACCATCAGGGAGGTACACGCAGCAAGTTGGCTATGCGGGAGGTATCCCAGATTTTCAATTGGGCGGAGCAGAACGTGCCGGCCCTATCAGCTATATTCATCCCTGGGGTGAAGAATGTCGAGGCCGATTTCTTGAGCAGGAAGGAACTGCTAGACGGGGAATGGATGCTGAATCCACAAGTGTTCCATCAGATTACAGCTCGATGGGGGACACCGGAGGTGGATTTAATGGCGTCCAGGTTCAACCATCAGGTCCCCAGGTTCTTTGCCAGGTCGAGGGATCCCTCGGCATCGGCTGTGGACGCAATGACAGTTCCCTGGAAAGGGAACCTGGCATACATTTTCCCACCATTTCCGATGATTGCAAGGGTTCTGAAGAGAATCAGGTCCCAGGGAATTCCGGTAATTCTAATAGCACCAGAATGGCCAGGGAGGTCTTGGTATTCAAGTGTTCGAAAACTGTCAGTGGAATCGTGGCGTCTACCTCTACGGCCAGACTTACTAAGCCAAGGACCGTTCTTCCATCAGGATTTAGCTCGGCTAGCTTTGACGGCTTGGCTATTGAAACCGCCATTTTAAAGAATAAAGGTTTCTCAGAAGCTGTGGTGAATACCATGATTAAGGCTAGGAAGTCGGTGTCTTCGGCCAACTACTATAGGGTCTGGAAGACGTATATTAGGTGGTGTGAGCGGCAGAAGTCTCATACGTCAAAGTTCCGACTTTCAAAGTTACTTGAATTTCTACAGGATGGATTTTCTTCTGGACTCAGTCTCCAGTCTCTTAAAGTGCAGATTTCTGCATTGTCCATCTTCTTTCAGAAGAGAGTGGCTTTGCTACCAGAGGTGCAAACTTTTCTTCAGGGAGTTTCCAGATTGAAACCACCATACAAACAACCAGTGGCACCCTGGGATTTGTCTTTGGTTTTGGAGTGTCTTCAAAGGCCTTCATTTGAGCCATTAAGGTTGGCTGACCTTAAGTTTCTTACTTGGAAAATTATCTTTTTATTGGCTGTTTCCTCTGCAAAGAGGGTTTCGGAGTTGGGAGCTTTATCTTGTAAGTCTCCTTTTCTTATTTTGCATGATGATAGGGCTGTTCTTAGAACAGTCCCCCAATTTTTGCCAAAAGTTGTTTCGGCGTTTCATTTGAATCAGGAGATTGTTCTGCCTGAGTTTCAACCCCCAGAGGGTTCTAAGAAAAGGGACAAATTGAGGAATTTGGATGTGGTTCGCACACTGCGCATTTATGTGGACAGAGTTAAAGGTTTTCGTAAGACGGATTCCTTGTTTGTCTTGTATGATGTACACAAGATAGGTTGGCCTGCTTCTAAACAGACAATAGCCAGGTGGTTGAGATCGGTTATTGCATTTGCATATACTAAGGTTGGTAGGCCGGTTCCGGCCAGGATAAATGCACATACCACCAGGTCTGTTGCTACCTCTTGGGCGGTTCGCCATGGGGCTACAGCTGAGCAAGTTTGCAGGGCCGCCACTTGGTCATCTGTTCACACTTTTGCCAAATTCTACAGGTTCCACGAGTTCGCGTTGGAGGACGCATCATTCGGGCGAGCAGTGATGAGAGCTGCAGACCTGAGCGTACCCTCCCAAAAGACCGGCTCTTGAACGTCCCAATGTGAAGCTGTGTCACCAGGACCATTGAAAGAGAAAAAGGGATTTTTGTAAGAACTTACCGTTCGAATCCCTTTCTCTGATATGGTCCTGGTGACACAGCGATCCCTCCCTTATGCTCAGTAAGTATGCCAGTATTCATGATGCATCATGTTGTTATTGGTAAAATTGATGTTTGTGCATATAATATATTCAGGCGTTTGTACTGAGTTGATGTATTCCAGTGGCTTTGACAAATAAACTGAGGATTCTGGGATGTGGTGGGAGGAGCCTACCTCTCAAAAGCTTTGGTATAGGTGCCTGGCTCCTGCGGACCCTCCTACATCCCAATGTGAAGCTGTGTCACCAGGACCATATCAGAGAAAGGGATTCGAACGGTAAGTTCTTACAAAAATCCCTTTTTATTTAACATGGCTGACGAGTGCACTTCTGTTGCTGGGGAGGAGGGAGCGAGGGACATGTTCTATTGCAAAAAGTGTAATGCTATATTAACATGTGAACAAGGGGACCAGGGGGAATTGTGCCTTTCCTGTGACTGTTCCCTGTGGGTCGCGGGCCCTGAGGTAGCTGAACCAGCATGGGTTGTGGCTTTACGAAGGTCCATGAATGCCTTAACAGAGGCTTTAAACAGGCAGAAATATTCCTTGTTAGGATCTCCTGGCCATATACATTCATCTCCGACTTCTGGGGGGTCTGTTACCCCAGCGCAGGGCGACCCCATTTTACTGCAAGCTATGCAGGACACTGCTCAGGGTGTGCACAAAATGACATCCCTTATGGAGCAGTTTACCAAGTCCTCTGAGGATGTTGCTCATAGGCACTCTTTTTCTACGCCCCCTCTTTTGAGGGGGTTTTTAAGAAGAGTCGCAAGGACCCTGTTTCCTTTTCTTCAGATGAAGGTATGGTTTCTTTACTGGGGGAAGCAGGAAAATCCCCAGATAAGAGATTGTTAATGTCTAAGAAATATGCTAATATGTATCCTATGCCGGAGGACCATATTAAGATATGAGAAAATATTCCTTTGGTTGATGCATCTGTGGCCAAATTATCTAAATCCACAGCCTTACCAGTGCAAGGTGGCACGGCTTTTAAGGACCAAGTGGATAAAAAAGGCAGAAGGTTGTCTCAAGGTAATTTTTGAAGGTGTTGGTTTCACGCTGCGTCCCTATATTGCTTCGGCTTGGGTGGCAAAAGTAATGATCAAGTGGGCGGAGACTTTAAGCAGTCAGCTCCAGCATGATGCGGAGGCCTACTCATTAGCTAAGTTGAGATGTGCTGCTGAGTACATCTGTGAGACTGGTGAGGAAGGCGCAAAAATGGCGTCTAAGGTTTCTGTAACCTCAGTCACAGCCAGACGAGCACTTTGGCTAAAGGCATGGGAAGCGGATAGTGAATCCAAAAAGTTCCTGGAAACTTTGCCCTACAAGGGGGAGTTACTCTTTGGGTCCAAACTAGAGGACATTATAAAACAGGCTACGGGGGAAAGAGCACATTTCTCCCAACTACAGCTTAGGCCACAGTTTCTAAATTTGGAGTTTTTAAACCGTCCTTTCGCTCCTCCTTTTGGGGTGGAGCGTCTAACCGAGGACAGGCATGGCGAGGTAGATTCCAGCCCAGAAGAGGAAGGACTCCCAAGTCCAAGTTTGGAGTCTTTGCAAAGAAACATGCAACAAAAGGTAAGTATAAGTCCTCTGCATGATGGGGCAGAGGCTCCCCGTTCTGGGATCAGAGTGGGGGGTCACCTCCTGTAGTTTCGTGACAGGTGGAAAGAGACCACCGGGGATCCCTGGGTTTATTCCATTGTTTCCGAAGGTTACCTGATAAATCTCAGGGGCATCCCCCCACACAGATTTCTCCCTACTCCATTACCACATCCCTGAGGTCCGCACTCCTGGGAGCAGCTTTATCTCTTAAGGAGAAAGGGGTGGTGGTCCCGGTACCTCAGGAGGAGAGAAAGAAGGGATTTTATTCAATCCTTTTCTTAGTACCCAAACCGGACGGGTCTTTCATACCTATTCTAAATTTGAAATCTTTAAATCTTCATCTTTGGGTGAATCATTTTCGCATGGAGTCTCTGCGCTCAGTGCTATTAAGCATAGAGCCGGGAGAGTTTCTGGAATCAGTGGATATTCAGGATGCATACCTCCATGTACCCATTTACATGGAACATCATTCCCTACTCCGGTTTGCAAAAGGAGAGAACCATTGGCAGTTTCAGGCTCTGCAGTTTGGTCTGGCAACGGCCCCGAGGGTGTTCAAAAAAGTAATGGCAGTCTTGGCTGCAGCCCTCAGACTGAAAGGAATAATAATTATACCTTATCTGGACAACCTTTTATTCAAGGAGGAGTCAGCGGAGAAGCTTCAGGAACATCTGAGCATCGCAACACAATTCTTACGAGATATGGGGTGGGTGCTAAATCTACCCAAGTCTCATTTGACACCCACAAAGAGGCTGCAATTTCTAGGGGTGATTTTGGACACGCACCTTCACAGGGTGTTCCTACCAGAACCCAAGGCAGTGGAAATTCATCAGATGGTTTTGAGTATTTTACAAGCACCTGCACCTACGGTGTGGCAAGGAGTATGGTTGCTTGGGAAAATGGTGGCAACGCTCGAGACTCTTCAGTTTGCCAGAGTCCATTCAAGGATTTTTCAATGGAACATCCTGTCATGTTGGTCGGGAAACGCAAAGACCATGAAACAGGAAAGGTTGCTTCTGTCTCAGGAGTTGAGGGAATCCCTGATCTGGTGGAGAGATGTGGAGATTTTGCAGCTGGGACGTTCCCTTAGCTCCTAGGATTGGCTGGTCATCACAACCGATGCCAGTCTCAGGGGTTGGGGAGCGGTGGTTCTTCATCTCTGGCTACAGGGCCTCTGGTCAAGGGAAGAATCCGGCCTTCCCATCAATATTCTGGAACTTCGGGCAGTCTGGAATGCGTTGCTACAGGCAGAGGAGTTCCTGAAAGGATCACCATTACGGGTACAGTCTGACAATGCCACAACGGTGGCTTACCTGAATCATCAGGGCGGGACCCGCAGCATGATGGCAATGAAGGAAGTATCACGGATCTTCACTTGGGCAGAGATCAACGTTCCTGTGTTGTCGGCTATCTTCATTCCAGGGATCAGGAATGTGGAAGCGGACTTCCTCAGCAGGGAGACACTGCTCGAGGGGGAATGGTCACTTCATCAGGAAGTGTTTCAGGAGATTGTGGACCGCTGGGGTCTACCAGAGATAGACTTGATGGCGACAAGGAGCAACTCTTAGGTACCAAGATTTTGTGCTCGACCAAAGGATCCAACAGCTTGGGCTGTTGCGTGGATGCCATGACAGTTCCTTGGAGTTTTCACATGGTTTACATATTCCCTCCGTTTCCCATGATCCCGTGGGTATTGAAGAAAGTGAAGGGCCAGGGTTTGCAGACTATTCTAATAGCACCGGATTGGCCCAGGAGGTCGTGGTACTCCGACATACTGAGATTGTCGACGGACTCTTGGTGGCTTCCTCTTCGACCGGTTTTGCTAAAGCAAGGGCCGTTTCTACACCCGGACCTAGTTCATCTCAATTTGACGGCGTGGATTATGAAATCTCCTTATTAAAGAAGGGGTTTTCAGATGAGGTTATACAGACCATGCTTAGGGTTTGTAAGCCTGTGTCTGCAGCCAATTACCATCGGGTCTGGAAGATATATATTAGGTGGTGTGAACGTCAAAAAGTTCACATGTCTAGGTTCAAAATTTCAAGACTTTTGGATTTAGTGCAGGATGGTTTCTCTGCCGGACTCAGTCTACAGTCTTTGAAAGTTCAAATATCTGCATTGTCAATCTTCTTTCAAAGGAGGGTGGCTTTGTTACAAGAAGTTCAGATTTTCTTACAGGGCATAACTAGACTTAAACCCCCTTACAGGCAGCCGGTAGAGCCTTGGGATTTGTCTGTGGTTCTGTCAGTTTGAACTTAAATACTGTATGTTTCTTGGAAACTGACGTTTTTGTTGGCCATTGTCTCGGCTAGGCGTGTGTCAGAGTTTGGTGCCTTGTCCTGCAAGTCACCATTTTTGATTTTTCATGATGATAGGGCTGTGCTTCGATCAGTACCAAAATTCCTACCTAAAGTAGTGTCTTCATTTCATTTAAACCAGGACATGTGTTTCCCCCCCCTGAAGGGGTAAGAAATAGGGACAAATTAAAGAAATTGGACGTGGTTCGCGCCTTGCGAATTTTACGTGGATAGGGTAAAGGACATTAGAAAATCTGATTTGGTTTTGTATGATGTGCATAAGATTGGTGGCCTGCTTCTAAGCAGACTTTTGCCCATTGGTTGAAGTCAACAATTGCCTTTGCCTACTGTAAAGCAGGTAGGCCTGTTCCTTCACAGATAAATGCACATACCACCAGGTTGGTATGTGCATGGGGCTACGGCGGAGCAGCTGTGTAAGGCTGCCAGCTGGTCCTCTGTTCACACCTTTACCAAATTTTACAGGTTTCATGAGTTCGCGTCGGAGGACGCTTCATTTGGACGGGCAGTGATGAGAACTGTCAGTCTGAGCGTACCCTCCCAAAGGACCGGCTCATGAATGTCCCATCGTAAACTGTGTCACCGGACTGGACGAAAGAGAAAAGGGGATTTCTGTAAGAACTTATTGTTCGAACCCTTTTCTCTGAGTCCAGTCCGGTGACACAGCGATCCCTCCCTTACGCTTAGTAAGTTATCCGTTCATGTGTTGTCATGTTATGGTGCTGTGAGTTTGCATATAAGATGTTCAGGCGTTGTATGTATCCTAGTGTTCTCTTGAAGTTGAACTGAGGCATTGTGGGATGCAGAAGGGAGGAGCCTGCTCCCAAAGACTTGACACATAGGTGCCTCCTGCGGACCCTCCTACATCCCATCATGGAGCTGTGTCACCGGACTGGACTCAGAGAAAGGGGTTCGAACGGTAAGTTCTTACAAAAATCCCCTTTTAATAATAAAGGAATTACATTTTAAAAAAATGCAATTTTAAAACCAAATTGTACTGTATGTAAGTGACTAAACAACACCGTCCATTATATCATGATATATTGACCTATGGGTCTGTGTGACCTTTCGGTAGGAAGTGTTCGATTCCCGCCATTGCCCTATCTGTGTGGCGTTTGGATGTTCTTCCCATGCTTGCGTCGGTTTCCTCAGGCTACTTCGGTTTCCTCTCCCAATCCCAAAAAATAGGTTAATTGGCTCCCAACAAACATTACCCTAGAATGTCTGTGTGTGCGTGTACATGTGGTAGGGAATATAGATTGTAAGCTTCACTGGGGCAGGGACTGATGTGAATGGTCCAATACTCTCTGCACTGCGGAATATGTGTGCGCTATATATATAACTGCATACAACAGGTTTCACTGACCTTATAGAATGATAAATGAGCTGATGTCTTCCTGTCCCTGTACAGCCCCTAACATGCAGTATTCGGGCTCACTGTCCGGCCTCACCCCAGATCTGGCGGAGATGATTATAGACTATATGATCAGGGAAAGAGCTCTGCGCCCCAAAACTCTGGATCTATTTACCGGCTGCCCTGTCCGCAGGATCACGCTAAACTGCTATCAGTACTGCACAAATGATCTGATCAGACATCTCCGTGGCTTCCCAGGCCTTCGGACCCTCAGCCTCAGCTCCTGCAATCTAATCACAGGTGCGGATATGTAAATGATATATAGAAAAGCATTGTATCCAGTGTAAGTCCTGACATGCCGTATTCTGTTCTCAGATCAGGGTCTCTGTATTGTACAAAAGATGCGCAAGTTACAGCACCTGAATCTCAGTGCCTGCAGGAACCTGACTGACTCGTGTCTGTTCCACCTCCGAGGTGAGCACGCGCTAACTACCATGTCTCCCACCTCCGAGGTGAGCACGCGCTAACTACCATGTCTCCCACCTCCGAGGTGAGCACGCGCTAACTACCATGTCTCCCACCTCCGAGGTGAGCACGCGCTAACTACCATGTCTCCCACCTCCGAGGTGAGCATGCACTAACTACCATGTCTCCTACCTCCGAGGTGAGCATGCGCTAACTACCATGTCTCCCACCTCCGAGGTGATCACGCGCTAACTACCATGTCTCCCACCTCCGAGGTGAGCACGCGCTAACTACCATGTTTCCCACCTCCGAGGTGAGCACGCGCTAACTACCATGTCTCCCACCTCCGAGGTGAGCACGCGCTAACTACCATGTCTCCCACCTCCGAGGTGAGCACGCGCTAACTACCATGTCTCCCACCTCCGAGGTGAGCACGCGCTAACTACCATGTCTCCCACCTCTGAGGTGAGCACGCGCTAACTACCATGTCTCCCACCTCCGAGGTGAGCACGCGCTAACTACTATGTCTCCCACCTCCGAGGTGAGCATGCACTAACTACCATGTCTCCCACCTCCGAGGTGAGCATGCGCTAACTACCATGTCTCCCACCTCCGAGGTGATCACGCGCTAACTACTATGTCTCCCACCTCCGAGGTGAGCACGCGCTAACTACCATGTCTCCCACCTCCGAGGTGAGCATGCGCTAACTACCATGTCTCCCACCTCCGAGGTGAGCATGCACTAACTACCATGTCTCCCACCTCCGAGGTGAGCATGCGCTAACTACCATGTCTCCCACCTCCGAGGTGAGCATGCGCTAACTACCATGTCTCCCACCTCCGAGGTGAGCACGCGCTAACTACCATGTCTCCCACCTCCGAGGTGAGCATGCGCTAACTACCATGTCTCCCACCTCCGAGGTGAGCACAATTTAACTACCATGTCTCCCACCTCCAAGGTGAGCACAATCTAACTACCATGTCTGTTTCACCTCCGAAGGTCTCCCACCTTCTGACTATGTATTTCTGTGTATGCACAGCACTATGCCGGATATCTGTGTATGCACAGCGCTCTCCCGGATATCTGCGTATGCACAGCGCTCTGCCGGACATCTATGTATTCACAGCACTATGCCGGATATCTGCGTATGCACAGCGCTCTCCCGGATATCTGCGTATGCACAGCGCTCTGCCAGATCTATTTATGCACAGTGCTCTGCAAAATCTGTGTCGCTCCTGCACTCCGCCTCATTTATATTGGTCACCACTGCACTCCACCTGACTTATATAGGTCACCACTGCACTCCACCTGACTTATATAGGTCACCACTGCACTCCACCTGACTTATATAGGTCACCACTGCACTCCACCTGACTTATATAGGTCACCACTGCACTCCACCTGACTTATATAGGTCACCACTGCACTCCACCTGACTTATATTGGTCACCACTGCACTCCACCTGACTTATATAGGTCACCACTGCACTCCACCTGACTTATATAGGTCACCACTGCACTCCACCTGACTTATATAGGTCATCACTGCACTCCACCTGACTTATATTGGTCACCACTGCACTCCACCTGACTAGCAAAAAAAGGGGCACATGCATGGGGTGGTTTGGCAAGCAGCTACTATAAGGAGGGGGTAAATCCCTAAAGGGTTAAAGTATAAAGAAAAGAAAAGTAGCGCTAGTATACCAATGAGTAATTAAATGATAACATTTTATTATGCACTTGAAATAAAATCATACTAGTTAAAAACAACAATGTGAGGCCACTGGCATCTGTAAATGCTGATAAATGAAGAGCATCCGTTCCTATTATAATATCGGGGATTCTTGAAAAAATATGTACAGTCTCTGTTGAGCCCTCTGTATAGAGATGGTATAGATACCAATGACATCCACCTGGGGAATTGATCCAATTTTAGGATGACATTGCAGCTGTCTCCTCCAGGGTGGTGGTAGGTAGAACAGAGTCTCACTTGTTGGTAATAAGATGACTGTGAATAGTCCCCACATCTGCGACTAGTCCGAATGCAATAAAGTGCAAGATGGCAGTGGCAGGATGATGGGCCTCAAACTCCTTACACGTTTCATTGTCATACAGGACAGCTTTTTCAAAGGTATGTACTCATTGGTATACTAACGCTACTTTTCTTTTTACACCACTGCGCTCCACCTGACTTATATAGGTCACCACTGTGCTCCGCCTAATTTATATAGGTCACCACTGCGCTCCGCCTGATTTATATAGGTCACCACTGAGCTCCGCCTGATTTATATAGGTCACCACTGCACATTGCCTGATTTATATAGGTTGCCACTGTGCTCCGCCTAATTTATATAGGTCACCACTGCGCTCCGCCTGATTTATATAGGTCACCACTGAGCTCCGCCTCATTTATATAGGTCACCACTGCACATTGCCTGATTTATATAGGTTGCCACTGTGCTCCGCCTGATTTATATAGGTCTCCACTGTGCTCTGCCTGTCTTATATAGGTCACCACTGCACTCTGCCTGATTTATATTGGTCGCCACTGCACTCCGCCTGATATTATGTAGGTCGCCACTGTATTCTGCCTGCTTTATATAGGTCACCACTGCGCTCTGCCTGATTTATATAGGTCACCACTGTGCTCTGCCTGAATAATATAGGTCACCAATGTGCTCTGCCTGAATAATATAGGTCGTCACTGCACTCCGCCTGATTTATATTGGTCGCCACTGCACTCCGCCTGATATTATATAGGTTACCACTGCATTCTGCCTGCTTTATATAGGTCACCACTGCGCTCTGCCTGATTTATATAGGTCACCACTGTGCTCTGCCTGAATAATATAGGTCACCACTGTGCTCTGCCTGAATAATATAGGTCACCAATGTGCTCTGCCTGAATAATATAGGTCGTCACTGCACTCCGCCTGATTTTTATAGGTCACCACTGCGCTTCGCCTGATTTACATAGGTCACCACTGCGCTCCGCCTGACACATAGGTCACCACTGTGCTCCACCTGCTTTATATAGGTCGTCACTGCGCTCCCCCTGATTTATTTAGGTCACCACTGCGCTCCGCCTGACTTATATGGGTCGCCACAGTGATCCACCTGATTTATATTGGTCACCACTGCACTCTGCCTGAATGATATATGTCACAACTGTGCTCCGCCTGATTTATATAGGTCGCCACTGCACTCCCCCTCAGTTATATAGGTCACCACTGCGCTCCGCCTCATTTATATAGGTCACCACTGCGCTCCGCCTGAATAGTATGTCACAACTGTGCTCCGCCTGATTTATATAGGTCGCCACTGCGCTCCCCCTCATTTATATAGGTCACCACTGCGCTCCGCCTCATTTATATAGGTCACCACTGCGCTCCGCCTGACATATAGGTCACCACTGTGCTCCACCTGATTTATATAGGTCGCCACTGTGCTCTGCATCATTTATATAGGTCGTCACTGCGCTCCGTCTGATTTATTTAGGTCAACACTGCGCTCCACCTGACTTATATGGGTCGCCACTGTGCTCCACCTGATTTATATAGGTCACCACTGCACTCTGCCTTAATAATATATGTCACAACTGCGCTCCGCCTTATTTATATAGGTCGCCACTGTGCTCAGCCTGAATAATATAGGTCAACACTGCACTCTGCCTCATTTATATAGGTCGCCACTGCGCTCCCCCTCATTTATTTAGGTCACCCCTGCGCTCCGCCTCATTTATATAGGTCACCACTGCGCTCGGCCTGACTTATATAGGTCACCACTGCACTATGCCTGATTTATATAGGTCGTCACTGCGCTCCGCCTGATTTATACAGGTCACCACTACGCTCCGCCTGATTTATATAGGTCGCCACTGCGCTCCCCCTCATTTATATAGGTCACCACTGTGCTCCGCCTGAATAATCTGGGTCACCACTGCACTCTGCCTGGTTTATATAGGTCACCACTGCTCTCCGCCTCATTTATATAGGTCGCCACTGCGCTCTGCCTGACTTATATAGGTCACCACTGCACTACGCCTTATTTATATAGGTCGTCACTGCGATCCCCCTCATTTATATAGGTCACCACTGCGCTCCGCCTCATTTATATAGGTCACCACTGCGCTCTGCCTGGTTTATATAGGTCACCACTGCTCTCCGCCTCATTTATATAGGTCGCCACTGCGCTCTGCCTGACTTATATAGGTCACCACTGCACTACGCCTTATTTATATAGGTCGTCACTGCGCTCCTCCCTCATTTATATAGGTCACCACTGCGCTCCGCCTCATTTATATAGGTCACCACTGCGCTCTGCCTGACTTATATAGGTCACCACTGCACTACGCCTGATTTATTTAGGTCACCACTGCGCTCCGCCTGATTTATATAGGTCGTCACTGCGCTCCGCCTGATTTATACAGGTCACCACTACGCTCCACATGATTTATATAGGTCACCACTGCGCTCCGCCTGATTTATATAGGTCACCACTGCGCTCCGCCTGATTTATATAGGTCGTCCCTGCGCTCCGGCTGATTTATATAGGTCATCACTGTGCTCCGCCTGATTTATATAGGTCGCCACTGCGCTCCGCCTCATTTATGAGGTCACCACTGTGCTCCGCCTGATTTATTTAGGTCACCACTGCACTCCACATGATTTATATAGGTCACCACTGCACTCTGCCTGATTTATATAGGTCGCCACTGCGCTCCACATGATTTATATAGATCGCCACTGCGCTCCGCCTGATTTATATAGGTCACCACTGCGCTCCTCCTGATTTATATAGGTCACCACTGCGATCCACCTGATTTATATAGGTCACCACTGCGCTCCGCCTGATTTATATAGGTCACCACTGCGCTCCGCCTGATTTATATAGGTCGCCACTGCGCTCCGCCTGATTTATATAGGTCACCACTGCGCTCCGCCTGATTTATATAGGTCACCACTGCGCTCCGCCTGATTTATATAGGTCTCCACTGCGCTCCGCCTGATTTATATAGGTCGCCACTGCGCTCCGCCTGATTTATATAGGTCGCCACTGCGCTCCGCCTGATTTATATAGGTCGCCACTGCGCTCCGCCTGATTTATATAGGTCTCCACTGCGCTCCGCCTGATTTATATAGGTCGCCACTGCGCTCCGCCTGATTTATATAGGTCTCCACTGCGATCCACCTGATTTATATAGGTCGCCACTGCGCTCCACCTGATTTATATAGGTCGCCACTGCGCTCCGCCTCATCTATGTGTTATTGTAATTAAGGAGCAATTTAAGCCTAATTTCTAAGCGATGTGACATAAAGCGCGGATCGCTCCGTATGTATGCCCTATAGCGATAGCACTGTCTGTCCTGCTCTGCACAGATCGCCCAGCACACATTGTGGGTGCATTGTTTGTGTGCCGCGATGTGTGCTTTAAGCACCTTGCTCAGCACAGGTGCGGCGTCGCCCCCTATGTATGGGGTTTTGTCTCTGTCCTCGCTGGCATTGCTGTGCTGTATCTTACATATGTCTGACCTTCTCATTCACTTCTGTCATCGTTGTGTTCTGTCTGATGTCTTTATTGTTCTGGCTTTGGTCTGATAACTGCGCCATCTTTAATTTTATCTGTTTCTCCATTACTTTAGGTTTAAATCACCTTTCACATCTTGTCTTGGATCAGACCAAAGTCAGCGATAATGGAATGAGCCATTTCCTGATGAATGCTTGTTATTCATTAACCCACCTGAGTATCAATCAGACAGCTGTTACTGAGTGCACACTCAGCCTGCTAGTGCACCGGACCCCTAATCTGAGAATGCTAAGTGTGAAACACACCCAGGTGAGGGCATCCTCCGATATATCATGGAAATGTTTCCTTATGAGTGGCCATATATAATATAAAGCTCCATTTGTTTTGTGCAGGTTTCAGTCCTTCTCCAATGGTAGGGTACTGCCAGGAAAGCTGTATTTATTTAGGTCCTCTCCATACAGGAGGGTCAGGCCTGTGCTTAGTTCTGTTTCTGTATCTCAGACACTGCTAACCCATCAGGCAGGACCAACGCTGAGCTGAGCATTATAGGAATGGTGATTCATCTCCTGCACTAGGCTTTGGTGCTGGGAGTAACACCACACATGTGGGTGGTGGGATCAGTGGTGTAACTGTAAATTTTGCTCCCCCCAGCCAAAATCGTTTCTGGCGCCCGCCCCCCTCCCCATAAAGCCCCTTACACTATAAACCACACATCTTAATGCCCCTTACATTATATGCCACACACAGTAATGCCCCTTACACTTTACGCCACACACCATAATGCCCCTTACACATTATGCCACACACGTAATGCCACTTAGGTTAGGCTGCGGTGGTGGGTGGGGGGGTCATTAGGGTTCTGCATTAGGTTGAGGGTAAATCTGTGTGTGTGTGTGTGTGTAGGAGGGGTTATTAGGGTTAATTTACCAGGGGGAAGGCTAGGCTCTGCAGGGGGGTTGCTAGGATTATACACTAGGGACAGGGTTAGGGTATCAGTGATAGGTGCTATAGAGATATGTGAGAGAAGTAAGAATACACAACAGACCTATTTGCAGCACTCTATTTCAGACCGACAGGGGGAAATTTACTAAAGGGAATTTGTAAAGAAATAGGTGTATTTTGTATCCAGAAATACACTTATTTTTGACATTTACTATCCCGAAAATACGGCAATTCGTATCCGTATTGATGTGCTATCAATACGAATACGAATTGCTGTATTTTCGGGATAGTAAATGTCAAAAATAAGTTTATTTCTGGATACAAATACACCTATTTTTTTTACAAATTTCCTCCCCCACAGTATCAGGTGGTGTGCCCCCTTCTCCTCAATTTACTGAATGAATTTCATCTGTCTCCTCCTTAGGGCTGGGCACCACATGCTGTCGCTGGCCCAGTCTTCCTCCTAATCAAGGCCCTTATGCCTGAGCTCTGTTTCATTTTATAAAACTCTGTACGAACTGCCTCTCCCTCCGGCATCTCCCTCTGCCTCCGTACCGCCGCTGCCATTGCGCAGCTCCCACTACTCACCCGGGTCACCCCTGCACAGGGGCGGATCCAGAAGAAAATGAAAGGGGAAGGGGGGGAAGCGGGCAGTGGCAAAAAGTATATTTGTGGGCACATTCGGTGTGCATGCTCCCCAGGGGCGGATTGGGGACTAAAAGTGGCCCTGGAAATTTCCTTGAAGTGGCCTCATGTAGGCGGCAACAAATAAATAATAGGTGGAGTCAGAATAACAGTAGGCGGCATTACTACATCACTATACTTCGAGACATCAGTGACAGGCAAGACTAAAGCATCAATAGTGTCTTGAACTATACAGCACACATGGCAGCACCCCTTGACTGATTTGGCACACTTAACAGCACCCCTGCAGGAAGAAAAAATAAATAAATATATATAATATATAATAATATATATATATATCGATTCCAACAACCTGCACCCACGGACTTGCTTCAGCAAAAAAAGACTCATACCAAACAGGCTCTTGTGGACAAGACAATGTGGACAAGAGCCTGTTTGGTATGAGTCTTTTTTGCTGAAGCAAGTCCGTGGGTGCAGGTTGTTGGAATCGATATTTAAACACTGTTTCCTAGCACCACGGCAGTTACTATTGAAGGAGGGTGCCGGTCTGCTGGATTGTATATATGTATATATATATGTATATATATATATATATATATGTGTGTATATATATATATATATATATATATATATATATATATGAAAAAGAAAGGGTATAGAAGTGCGCTGAGAGAAGTTTCACCAAGAGTAATTACACAAAATAGTTGTAGGTACAGGGGGTTAGCTAGCGCTCAGTTACCTTATGAACGGAGGGGCTGCAAAGTATTTGAGCTGTCCAAGCTCACAAGAATACAGTAATAGAGATGGGGTATACAATGCGCTCACCTCCTAACAAGCTTCTGTCGATGCACAGAAGATTGCTCTTTGTGGTGTAAATCAATGATAAATGGCACCAATATCAGGATGTGATGTAAACGATGGCAATAATAATAATAATGGGTCTGCAAGGTAATGTAAAAGCACAAATGCTTTATTGAACAATCAGGATAATAAAGTGTGAGTCCAGGTCCCACTGGTGTGGGTTCTTAGTCACTGAAGGGGAGGACAGAGGAATGGCAGCACAGAGAGGGGGGGTTGTGCTGGTCTGTAACTGTGCGGGGTGTGAGGGTCCGCAACTGCAGACGGGAGGGAGAGTCAAATAATGAAGAAACGTGGCACAGGGGGTGGTGCGAGGGGCTGGCGTCCCGTCCCCCCGCAGTGCACCTCTCACCTGTGTCTGTGTGGTCGTCACGGACGGTCCCGCTGCGTTTCCAGATTGTGTCCTAGCCGGAGCACTGACAGCGTGTGAGCTGTGCTGTGTGCCCAGCTCTGCAGTGATGACGTAGTACGCGACTTCTGGGTCCCGGCGCCTTGTTGCCAGGGCGACCCCAGCCGCGTTCAGTTACGTCCTAGTGCAGGCTCTACTCCCAGCCGGGAGGAGACTTGTAGGTGGTGGGTGTCTGAATGCGAATGACCAACGCGTTTCAACCGCTGTGCGGTCTTCTTCAAGGATATTGAGCATGGGGTGGTGTCCATTTCTTATGAGAAAAAATGTCCCGCCCTCTGCTCAGATTGGCTGTGTGCACTGGTGGGAGTGCTCATTGCTGGACTACGTCATTCCAGCCTCTCATGTGTTGTACATTATGTTGCTATCATACAGTGCCTGGTGTGTAAACACACTGCATTTAGGATGGCGCTGTGAGTGTCAAATTTACAAGGTGATGTGTTCAGTTTATTTCTGAATCATAATTGGAGTAACTGGTCTGTCTCCCAGGCTAGTGAGGGGAATAAATTCATTACCCCAGTGTGCCATTGTTAAATTCAATATTGAGGCCCATAGGGTGTAATGTTTTAAGGGTAAACATCCAGTATAGTTCTCTTCTATTTAAGACGTCAGTGTGGTCACCCCCTCTCCAATTCATGTCGGGGGCTTCAATGGCGGTAAAGACTAGTCCCTTGGGGTTATATTGGTGTGTCTCTTTAAAGTGCATTGATACACTATGCTTGGCGTAACCCATTCTGATATTTCGAATGTGCTCATAGATTCTAATTTTTAGGGGCCTTGTGGTTCTACCGACATACTCTAATCCACAAGGACACCTCAGGAGATATTTGACCCCTTTACTTTCACATGACATTTGTTGTTTATGTCTGAATGTTTGGTTGATGGTGGTAGAGGTCCATGTAGGTGAGTTTTTCGTGGTGGGAGTGGCTAGATTTTTACATCCAGCACAACGTCCACACTGGAAAAAACCTTTTTTATCAGTAAGTGTTGTTTGTCTGGTTTCTTTCGGCTTTATGTGATTTTTGACAAGCTTCTGTCTGAGGTCTGGAGCCTTCCTGAATATCAATCTGGGCATGTCTGGTAGAATGTCTTTAGGTTGGTGGTCCTGTTTAAGTATGTGCCAATGTCTTCCTAATATGCTCTTGAGTTGGTCAGAGGATTGGTTGTATTGTGTAATGAAAGAGACTTCCTGTGTGATTTCTGTGTCAGTCGGGTATTTGTTTGTCAATGTGGTGGCTCGGTCCATGGCACTTACTTTTTTTAGACAAAGCATATAACGACGTAAGTGCCATGGACCGAGTCACCACATTGACAAACAAATACCCGACTGACACAGAAATCACACAGGAAGTCTCTTTCATTACACAATACAACCAATCCTCTGACCAACTCAAGAGCATATTAGGCAGACATTGGCACATACTTAAACAGGACCACCAACTTAAAGACATTCTACCAGACAGGCCCAGATTGATATTCAGGAAGGCTCCAGACCTCAGACAGAAGCTTGTCAAAAATCACATAAAGCCGAAAGAAACCAGACAAACCACACTTACTGATAAAAAAGGTTTTTTCCAGTGTGGACGTTGTGCTGGATGTAAAAATCTAGCCACTCCCACCACGAAAAACTCACCTACATGGACCTCTACCACCATCAACCAAACATTCAGACATAAACAACAAATGTCATGTGAAAGTAAAGGGGTCATATATCTCCTGAGGTGTCCTTGTGGATTAGAGTATGTCGGTAGAACCACAAGGCCCCTAAAAATTAGAATCTATGAGCACATTCGAAATATCAGAATGGGTTACGCCAAGCATAGTGTATCAATGCACTTTAAAGAGACACACCAATCTAACCCCAAGGGACTAGTCTTTACCGCCATTGAAGCCCCCGACATGAATTGGAGAGGGGGTGACCACACTGACGTCTTAAATAGAAGAGAACTATACTGGATGTTTACCCTTAAAACATTACACCCTATGGGCCTCAATATTGAATTTAACAATGGCACACTGGGGTAATGAATTTATTCCCCTCACTAGCCTGGGAGACAGACCAGTTACTCCAATTATGATTCAGAAATAAACTGAACACATCACCTTGTAAATTTGACACTCACAGCGCCATCCTAAATGCAGTGTGTTTACACACCAGGCACTGTATGATAGCAACATAATGTACAACACATGAGAGGCTGGAATGACGTAGTCCAGCAATGAGCACTCCCACCAGTGCACACAGCCAATCTGAGCAGAGGGCGGGACATTTTTTCTCATAAGAAATGGACACCACCCCATGCTCAATATCCTTGAAGATGACCGCACAGCGGTTGAAACGCGTTGGACATTCGCATTCAGACACCCACCACCTACAAGTCTCCTCCCGGCTGGGAGTAGAGCCTGCACTAGGACGTAACTGAACGCGGCTGGGGTCGCCCTGGCAACCAGGCGCCGGGACCCAGAAGTCGCGTACTACGTCATCACTGCAGAGCCGGGCACACAGCACAGCTCACACGCTGTCAGTGCTCCGGCTAGGACACAATCTGGAAACGCCGCGGGACCGTCCGTGACGACCACACAGACACAGGTGAGAGGTGCACTGCGGGGGGACGGGACGCCAGCCCCTCGCACCACCCCCTGTGCCACGTTTCTTCATTATTTGACTCTCCCTCCCGTCTGCAGTTGCGGACCCTCACACCCCGCACAGTTACAGACCAGCACAACCCCCCCTCTCTGTGCTGCCATTCCTCTGTCCTCCCCTTCAGTGACTAAGAACCCACACCAGTGGGACCTGGACTCACACTTTATTATCCTGATTGTTCAATAAAGCATTTGTGCTTTTACATTACCTTGCAGACCCATTATTATTATTATTGCCATCGTTTACATCACATCCTGATATTGGTGCCATTTATCATTGATTTACACCACAAAGAGCAATCTTCTGTGCATCGACAGAAGCTTGTTAGGAGGTGAGCGCATTGTATACCCCATCTCTATAAGAGTAATTACACATCAGTATAAAATTTATTTTGTATAACAATAAAAAAAACGATGGTATTTCATACAAGGTTTTCACATTGAATGGTCCTGTGCTTGATACCGCTTAGAGCCAATTTTCCTGAAATCACCCTACGCGTTTCGTCCCTTACGGGACTTCCTCAGGGGTATTGGGGTATCAGTATGTTACTAGTATTTCATATGGTATGGACCCAAGGTGGGTAAAACCAACGGATTAGTAAAACCGGTAATCCAATGTACAGTCAGAACATCGTATTCTCATATAAATATATATCCATTTCCAACGGATGCATTTTTTACAGAGTTGACCTTCTGTGATCAGAAACGTCTGTGTGTTCAGTCAGAAGGCACACATGGCGGCACCCCTGGACTCATACGGCACCCCTGGACTCATACACTGTCTGGACTGATACAGCACACATGACAGAACCAGTCAGACACAAAGAGAAATATGTTTAGGGATGCCGAAGAGCCAACATCATGTGGATCCATACATTTATACACCACCACCCTCATACATACATTTATACACTGCCACCCTCATACATGCATACATTTATACACCGCTACCATCATACATGCATACATTTACGCCACCTTCATACATACATACATACATACATACATACATACATTTATATACCACCTCCCTCATACATGCATACACCGCCACCCTCATACATACATTTATACACCGCCACCCTCATACATACATTTATACACCACCACCCTCATACATACATTTATACACCGCCACCCTCATACATGCATACATTTATACACCGCTACCATCATGCATGCATACATTTATACACCACCACCCTCATACATACATTTATACACCATCGCCCTCATACATACATTTATACACCGCCACCCTCATACATACATTTATACACCGCCACCCTCATACATACATTTATACACCGCCACCCTCATACATACATTTATACACCGCCGCCCTCATACATACATTTATACACTGCCGCCCTCATACGTACATTTATACACCGCCGCCCTCATACGTACATAATACACCACCGCCCTCATACATACATTTATACACCGCCACCCTCATACATACATTTATACACCATCGCCCTCATACATACATTTATACACCATCGCCCTCATACATACATTTATACACCGCCACCCTCATACATACATTTATACACCGCCACCCTCATACATACATTTATACACCACCACCCTCATACATACATTTATACACCACCACCCTCATACATACATACATTTATACACCGCCACCCTCATACATACATTTATACACCGCCGCCCTCATACATACATTTATATACCGCCGCCCTCGTACGTACATTTATACACCGCCACCCTCATACGTACATTTATACACCGCCGCCCTCATACGTACATAATACACCACCGCCCTCATACATACATTTATACACCGCCACCCTCATACATACATTTATACACCATCGCCCTCATACATACATTTATACACCATCGCCCTCATACATACATTTATACACCGCCACCCTCATACATACATTTATACACCGCCACCCTCATACATACATTTATACACCACCACCCTCATACATACATTTATACACCACCACCCTCATACATACATACATTTATACACCGCCACCCTCATACATACATTTATACACCGCCGCCCTCATACATACATTTATATACCGCCGCCCTCATACATACATACATACATACATACATACACCACCACCCTCATACATGCATACATTTATACACCGCCACCCTCATACATACATTTATACACCATCGCCCTCATACATACATTTATACACTGCCACCCTCATACGTACATTTATACACCGCCACCCTCATACATACATTTATACACTGCCACCCTCATACATACATTTATACACCGCCACCCTCATACATACATTTATACACTGCCACCCTCATACGTACATTTATACACCGCCACCCTCATACATGCATTTATACACCGCCGCCCTCATACATACATTTATACACCGCCGCCCTCATACATACATTTATACACCGCCACCCTCATACATACATTTATACACTGCCACCCTCATACGTACATTTATACACCGCTACCATCATGCATGCATACATTTACGCCACCTTCATACATACATACATACATACATTTATACACCGCCACCCTCATACATACATACATACATTTATATACCACCACCTTCATACATGCATACATTTATACACTGCCACCCTCATACATACATTTATACACTGCCGCCCTCATACGTACATTTATACACCGCCACCCTCATACGTACATTTATACACCGCCACCCTCATACATACATTTATACACCGCCACCCTCATACATGCATACATTTATACACTGCCGCCCTCATACATACATTTATACACTGCCGCCCTCATACATACATTTATACACCGCCACCCTCATACGTACATTTATACACCGCCACCCTCATACATACATTTATACACCACCACCCTCATACATACATTTATACACCACCACCCTCATACATACATACATTTATACACCGCCACCCTCATACATACATTTATACACCGCCGCCCTCATACATACATTTATACACCGCCGCCCTCATACATACATTTATATACCGCCGCCCTCATACATACATACATACATACATACATACACCACCACCCTCATACATGCATACATTTATACACCGCCACCCTCATACATCCATTTATACACCATCGCCCTCATACATACATTTATACACTGCCACCCTCATACGTACATTTATACACCGCCACCCTCATACATACATTTATACACTGCCACCCTCATACGTACATTTATACACCGCCACCCTCATACATGCATTTATACACCGCCGCCCTCATACATACATTTATACACCGCCGCCCTCATACATACATTTATACACCGCCACCCTCATACATACATTTATACACTGCCACCCTCATACATACATTTATACACCGCCGCCCTCATACATACATTTATACACCGCCACCCTCATACATACATTTATACACCGCCGCCCTCATACATACATTTATACACTGCCACCCTCATACATACATTTATACACCGCCACCCTCATACATACATTTATACACTGCCACCCTCATACATACATTTATACACTGCCGCCCTCATACGTACATTTATACACCGCCACCCTCATACATACATTTATACACCGCCACCCTCATACATACATTTATACACTGCCGCCCTCATACATACATTATACACCGCCACCCTCATACATACATTATACACCACCACCCTCATACATACATTTATACACCATCGCCCTCATACATACATTTATACACCATCGCCCTCATACATACATTTATACACCGCCACCCTCATACATACATTTATACACCGCCACCCTCATACATACATTTATACACCACCAACCTCATACATACATTTATACACCATCGCCCTCATACATACATTTATACACCGCTACCATCATGCATGCATACATTTACGCCACCTTCATACATACATACATACATACATACATTTATATACCACCACCTTCATACATGCATACATTTATACACCGCCGCCCTCATACATACATTTATACACCGCCACCCTCATACATACATTTATACACCGCCACCCTCATACATACATTTATACACTGCCGCCCTCATACGTACATTTATACACCGCCACCCTCATACGTACATTTATACACCGCCACCCTCATACATACATTTATACACTGCCGCCCTCATACGTACATTTATACACTGCCACCCTCATACATACATTTATACACTGCCGCCCTCATACATACATTATACACCTCCACCCTCATACATACATTTATACACCACCACCCTCATACATACATTTATACACCATCGCCCTCATACATACATTTATACACCATCGCCCTCATACATACATTTATACACCGCCACCCTCATACATACATTTATACACCGCCACCCTCATACATACATTTATACACCACCAACCTCATACATACATTTATACACCATCGCCCTCATACATACATTTATACACCATCGCCCTCATACATACATTTATACACCGCCGCCCTCATACATGCATACATTTATACACCGCCACCCTCATACATACATTTATACACCATCGCCCTTATACATACATTTATACACCGCCACCCTCATACGTACATTTATACACCGCCACCCTCATACGTACATTTATACACCGCCACCCTCATACGTACATAATACACCGCCGCCCTCATACATACATTTATACACCACCACCCTCATACATACATTTATACACCGCCACCCTCATACATACATTTATACACCATCGCCCTCATACATACATTTATACACCACCACCCTCATACATACATTTATACACCACCACCCTCATACATAAATTTATACACCATCGCCCTCATACATACATTTATACACCGCCGCCCTCATACATACATTTATACACCATCGCCCTCATACATACATTTATACACCACCACCCTCATACATACATTTATACACCACCACCCTCATACATACATTTATACACCACCACCCTCATACATACATTTATACACCGCCGCCCTCATACATACATTTATACACCGCCACCCTCATACATACATTTATACACCATCGCCCTCATACATACATTTATACACCATCGCCCTCATACGTACATTTATACACCGCCACCCTCATACATACATAATACACCACCACCCTCATACATACATTTATACACCACCACCCTCATACATACATTTATACACCGCCACCCTCATACATACATTTATACACCGCCACCCTCATACATACATTTATACACCATCGCCCTCATACATACATTTATACACCATCGCCCTCATACGTACATTTATACACCATCGCCCTCATACATACATTTATACACCATCGCCCTCATACATACATTTATACACCACCACCCTCATACATACATTTATACACCACCACCCTCATACATACATTTATACACCACCACCCTCATACATACATTTATACACCACCGCCCTCATACATACATTTATACACCGCCACCCTCATACATACATTTATACACCATCGCCCTCATACATACATTTATACACCATCGCCCTCATACGTACATTTATACACCGCCACCCTCATACATACATAATACACCACCACCCTCATACATACATTTATACACCACCACCCTCATACGTACATTTATACACCGCCACCCTCATACATACATAATACACCACCACCCTCATACATACATTTATACACCACCACCCTCATACATACATTTATACACCGCCACCCTCATACATACATTTATACACCGCCACCCTCATACATGCATACATTTATACACCGCTACCATCATGCATGCATACATTTACGCCACCTTCATACATACATACATACATACATACATACATACATACATTTATATACCACCACCTTCATACATTTATACACTGCCGCCCTCATACATACATTTATACACCGCCACCCTCATACATACATTTATACACCGCCACCCTCATACGTACATTTATACACCGCCACCCTCATACATACATTTATACACCGCCACCCTCATACATACATAATACACCGCCGCCCTCATACATACATTTATACACTGCCACCCTTATGTAATAAAGTAGATCTTCGTTTACAAGAGCGCCAGTTGGAGAGAAATCATTCGGACCATCTCAGGTGCCGGTCCTCCTAAAGTCCCGTCACCACACACAGGCCTCCACGGAGGAGGTTAGACTAGGAGTTTTACTCTCATCCTCCACAGCCGGTGATTCCACTATCCTCGTCACGCTTGTTACTCCTCAGAATAAAATCAAACTTAAAGCCTTGTTGGATTCCGGAGCGGCTGGGAACTTCATCTCCTCTAAATTACGTCTCCGTTATCTCTTCCTGTACAGCCCCTGGATCAATCATTATACCTCACGGCAGTTGACTGCAGCCGAATTCTTTTTTTTTTTTTTTTTTGAGTCTTTATTTAAATTTTCAATATCATATCAAAAACAGACAATTCATCCCATACATAAAGAAAACGTATTCTGTATACAGATATATAAAAATATACAAATCACATATAACAACACAAATAAACACATAAACATACTCCCCACTACACTGACAAGTTCACAGCTCTGAGTACCTTGCTCCAAATTTACTCACTTACTACCTTCCTTACATAAACAGTACGAATACTAAGAACCGCCTTCTACCTTACCACCCTAGCTCATCCGGCTCTGCCCTCCAGCCTTGCTTCCTCGTACCTTCCGTTTTCACTACAATCTCTTGGGCTACTCCTACATCCCCTCCCTAGGTGTGAGGGGCCACTGGACTCCAGCACCCAATACCACAACAGACGACAACAACAACAACAAAAAAAGAAGTGATTGATAGATAATATATATGTGTATAATTAAATACATGCCACTAACTGCTTGTTTGTATCTATGATAACCAGGATTTCAATCTTGTGCATGATTACTGTGTCCACTTTTATCATCTCTAAATATATAAACATCTAAGAAAAAAATTGACATGCAAAAAAAAAAAAAAAACCAGTAAAGAGACAAATAAGTGCCTCATAAAACTTGTCTCATTTTACAAAAAATAAATAAAAATAAAAAGACAACAAAAAAAAATTATATTCAAGCCTGTGTACTAAATCCACTGCTGTGCCTAATTCTATACTTTCGGGTTATCCACTCAACCCTATTACGTGCAAGGCTCTATCCTTAGCCCTATAAACCAATAAATATTTCTAACTTCTTTGTGCTTAATTATTTTAACCTAATACTGTTACTTGCTTTGTAATACGCTGATCGGTTCCAGTATCCCCATATCCTATGATATTTCTGAATCGAGCCCCGGGATGCATATACAAATTTCTCATGTTCGCTAGTAAAGTTTATGAAATTGATCCATTCAGCCAACTCCGGGCCTTTGGAGGACATCCACTGATGGGCAATTATCACTTTTGCTAAGGCAGATAGATTCTTCGCCAACTGCTTCACGTCCCGGGTAATTTCCACCTCCTCCCATATCCCCAAGACCAGGTTAAGTTTATTCAGGGTTCCCCTGGGGATGCCTGCTTTCTCAATAGTTTTAATTATCCCATCCCAGAACCGGCTAATGTTCTTACAGCTCCACAATAAATGTCTAAATGTGGCCTCTCCTTCACCACACTTTGGACACCTATCGGATGCCGAACCAGCATATTTTTTCATCCTTACTGGGGTTATATAGGTCCTATGCAGAATATTGAATTGTACCTGCTGTAGCCGCATGGAGTTAGTCGCAAATTTGGGGCCCGCCAATGCCAACCCCCACCTAGTCTTGTCAAGCTGAGAGATATCCTCCATCCATTTTACCCGTAGAGCCCCCCAGCTCCTCATTTTGTACATAGGAATATAGAAAGCGGTACATCTTAGACAGCCGTTTGCCCCTCCCCAGTTGTTTAATAAATTTCTTGCAGGGGGCTTCCTCCAGTACCCTCAGTTCACCCTTGCTATATTGGGCCATAGCACTTCTTACTTGTAAATATCTATAGAATAATTCCTTCGGTAGGTTGAACTCAACTTGTAACTGAGTAAAGGACTTTAACATCCCATCTTGATACCATTGGCCTATAGAGCTAATTTCAAAAAAATTCCACATCCTCCCTCCCTGTTGTTCCTTTAGTTCCTTCAGTGTGTGGAGGGAAAAAATAGCAGTATCCGGATCGAGATGATCATATTTTGTTAACTTACAAGTCCACCTCCAAACCTTAACGTCTTGACTGATAATTGGAGGAAGGTCCCGACGGAGCCCCCTCACAAACAATCTCTGGAGAGGAGTAACTTCTGGATCCGCATACTCCATAAGTTTCCGCAGTTCCCATGTGACCTCCCCCAGCCTAACCCAGGAGCAAATATGGACCATTTGGGCAGCCATATAGTAAACTTTAAAGTCTGGTAGAGCCAGACCACCCTTTTCCCTGTCTCTACACAGAATGTCCTGCCTGACTCTGGGCTGCTTATCCCGCCAAATAAATGAGGACGAGGCTATTTATCTTCCTGAAGTAATCATCTTTAATAAAGACTGGAGAATGTTGGACGATGTATAAAAACTTAACCAGATTAACCAGCCCAATTTGGGAGGTCGGGAATCGAATGCCTTGTTCGCATCAAATGATGCGAGCACTGCAGCCGATCTTCCTTGCTCTTCACTTTGGAGGTAGGAATAGGCCCTTTGCAGATTAATCATTGTAGATTTTCCTGCTATAAAGCCCATCTGGTCGGGGTGAACTATTTGATCTATTACTTTCTTCAATCTATTTGCTAGTATTTTGGCATATCTTTTGGCATCAGATGATATTAGTGATATGGGCCTGAATGAATCAACCCGAGTCGGGTCTTTACCACTCTTCGGGATCACAATTATTGCGGCCTCTGACATCGAAGGGGGTACACTCTCCTCCAAATTTCTAAGTTAGTCATCTTAGCTTCCAATTCATTTGCCCTTTTGCGATTTGTCTGCTTAAGGAAAGCAATTTTCTCTTATATAGGCTTTGAAAGCATCCCACACATAAATATTTAATGTTGAGCCTTTATTCCTATCAAAAAAACTCTTCTATCATGCCCTCTATTTCTTCCTGTTCCCCCATTTGTGCCAACCAATATGACTGTAATTTCCAGTATCGAAAACCCGTCTGAATCTCTAGGTCGATCTGAATAAACACCAGGGAATGATCCGAGATCCCACGGGCTTTATATTCCACCTGTATGTGCAAAAAGGTGGTGTGTGATTTATCTAGTGCGCCTCTATACCAGCAGCCCAAGAAAGGGTTCCCAGTCAGTTCAATCAGCCGACACAGTGTGGCAGGTGGACGTGGTCTCTACTAAACACCTATACTTTTGCCGGGACGGAATTACAAATATCTCCGCAGAATCTTATTCTTGGACAGAGCTACAGAAATTCATATCAGTTAACAGCAGCATCAAAAATCCCTCTCCGCAAATATCCTGGACCGGGACGTAGCTGCAAGATCTTTATCTGCCAAATTGACATCAGTGCACAGATCCCCCTTCACACTGAAAGCCGGTCCCACGGCTGCAGCAACTGTCGGGGAGCCTGATAACACTTCTGTCTACACAGACGCTTCTGTCTACACAGACACTTTGGATTACAAACAAGCCCGGATATAAGGAGGTTTTAAAAACATCCTCCACTCCCTGCATACACACGGGACGATTCTGACTTGGTACAATCTACTTGAATTTTTATGTGAGTGAAAAAAAAATTTCTTCTTTTTTCAATCTTTTTATACATGTATTTTTTAATAAATTTCTACCATTGAGATAGTGGCTTTTGCAACATCTTACTCCAAGCGCCTGAGTTATATGGTTCCCTAACCCCCTATCCTTTTATATTCCACCTGACTGATCTTGTTAAGAACTTTCTCAGAAACCAGAATCATATCAATTCTTGAGAACACTTTATGGGACGAGGAGTAACAGGAGAACTGTTGGAGGTCTGGATTCCTTAACCTCCAAGGGTCCTTCCAGCCTATCTCCTCTATGAAATCTGCGAACCTATTTCTTTCATTAGCAATTTCTTTTTCAGACCTGTTCCATCTATCTAGGCGGGGCAGAAGTACCTTGTTAAAATCTCCAAGACAGATTACCAGACTATCTGGATATGTAGCTGCAAATTCAACCACCGCTTTTATGACATCATAAGAAAACAGGGGTGGAATATACACTGTAAGTATGCAGAAACGTATATGATCTATAGCACATTCCAAAAAGATAAATCTACTCCCTACGTCTATCTTCAATGAACCCACTTCAAAAACCAAAGACTTCCTGATCAACATTGAAACTCCCCTAGAGGTTGAAGAAAAGGGGGCATGATAGATATGTCCAATCCAGGGACGTTTCAAAGAAGCTAAACGTTCCCCATACAAGTGGGTCTCTTGCAAACAAATGATATCGGCATCCATGCTCTTACACTGCTTAAGAACTAGTGCTCTTTTCACCCTGCAATTCAGGCCTCTAACATTCCAGGTTAATAATCTAACCATGAATGCTGCACATAATGGTAAAATGAATATTTACATTTAACCAGAGCTCTTCCGGGCGATGGGCCTGCAAACAA
The DNA here is from genome assembly GCF_055691185.1 of Crinia signifera. Taxonomy (NCBI): domain Eukaryota; kingdom Metazoa; phylum Chordata; class Amphibia; order Anura; family Myobatrachidae; genus Crinia; species Crinia signifera. Next base: position 119,381 of record NC_139221.1, on the reverse strand, counting down.
TTAGTGGCTCTTATTGCTGAGTTTTTCAGTCTTATCAAGTATGTACTGTGAATCAATCTGGTCATAAGCTTACTGTGAACAAACATAAACACACACACAAATATACACCCCCCTCCCTCCACCCCCTCCCTGTATAGCCTAATCCCCTAGGCATACCTACTTCCCTGTCCCCCCTCAACAAATATCCCCCCTTTACACTATAACCAACTAAGTTGACTCTTGGGGCAATAAACAAATGGCCACCAAAGAGGCCTACCCCCACCCTCCCCCGTGTTCCCACCGCCTGCTTACACATAATTTATTATATCTTAATGACTTAAATTCTCCCCCATGTTTTCCGCCCAAGCATAATTTCCCCCATATCGAAAAAACCACTGGACATATAAGCAGAAAACAAGCAATCAAAAAATGTCCTTTTTTTAAGGCAGACTAGTTGGATGAAACCTGTTTTCTACCCGGATAAGTGCCATCTTACCATCTCGCTGCCTCCACTGGAGTGAAAAAAAACCTTTTAGCACCATCCGCCACTATTCTGAGTTTGGACGGATAGAGCATAGAATATTTCAAATCAAGCTCCCTAAGGCGAATTTTAATGTCCTTAAATTTTGCTCGATCCTTCTGCACCTCTAACGGAAAGTCTGGAAAGGCCGAGATTCTCCTGCCATTATAGGCAAGGTTCGACTTATCCCTAGCCAACCTCAACACACAGTCCCGATCTTTGAAATTTAAAAATGTGGCTATCAAGGTCCGTGGTGGTCCACCAGGAGGGGGAGCCTGACCTGGAATGCGATGGTCTCTCTCAACTACAAGTTTGGAGTTTCTGCTACGGTCTTATTGGTGGCCTACCATTCGAACTGATGTAGCCAACTTTGTCTCTTCCTGTATTAAATGTGCACAGCATAAAACTCCATGTACTTCTCCAGCCAGAGCTCTCTTGCCTCTTCCAGTGCCCACGGAACCCTGCACCCATTTGTTCATGGACTTCATATCTGAATTGCATCATTCAAAGGGACATTCTGTTATTTGAGTGGTGGTTGATAGGTTTTCAAAAATGGTCCATTTCTACCCTCTAAAAACTCTCCCATCAGCACCAGTCCTTGCGCAACTCTTCAACAATACCATCTTCAAGCTCCACGGTCTCCCCAATGAGATTGTTTCCGATAGAGGAGTACAATTCATAGTCAGATTCTGGAAATCATTATGTTCTGCTGTTCAGGTGAAACTCACTGCTTACCATCCTCAAACCAACGGTCAAACTGAGTGTGTCAACCAAGATCTGGAAGCCTTCATTCGTCTTTTCGTAGCTTCTTCACAAGATGACTTACTACCCTGGGCAGAGTTTGCTCATAACAATTCCTATCACTCCTCTTCAGGAACAACTTTTCACCACCTTTGGCAAACATCCCAGAGCTCCACAATTCACGAGTTTACCAACAGCTGAGATACCGGCAGTAACTTCTTCCTTGCACCATTTTTCCAAAATCTGGTCTCAGGTCCACAAGGCTCTTCTTAAAGCTTCTGTTCGTTACAAAAGATTTGCCTGATAGGAGGAGAAAGGGCAGTTCCTAATCGAAAGGTAGTTTGTCAACTCGGAACCTACCACTACAACTTACATCAATGAAGTTGGCCCCACGTTTTATAGGACCATATCCGATAATCCAGGTCATCAATCCTGTGGCTTATCGCTTGAGACCCCATCCTCCATGAAAATCTCATATTCTTTTCATATTTCTCTGTTGAAACAGTTGAGGCTAAATATGTATCAGAGATGGGTACGTAGTAGTAGTAGTAGTAGTAGTAGTAGTAGTAGTAGTAGTAGTAGTAATTTGTTTATTTGTAAGGTGCCACAAAGTGTCCGCAGCGCCGTACATAGCAAACAAAGAAACAAATGACAAGGTAACGTGCAGGGTGTGTTGATAAAATACAGCATAAATAGGGGTATAGCTGGTAGAACTAAAATCAGCAACAGTTCTGAAGTAGTTGTCGAAATTGTCGAGGAGACTGAAGATGAAGTAAAGGAAGGGAAGAACAGTTCAGGAGCACTGGTGAGGTAAAGAGGTAGGGTGAGTATGTGAGGAAGGAGGGCCCTACTTAGAAGAAGAAAAAAGAAGGGTGGAACCGCGCTTACCTAAACAACATGCAACAGGTGTTGGTAAAAGTGAACAAGTATTTAATATGAATAAAAATAAAGATGTAAAATTGATGGATCACATATCCAATAAAAACATCAATACCTCAATGAGTTTATGTGAGAGTATGCATAGTCACCCACAGTAGTACTGTACAGTCCTGAGTCTGTTCCTAGGTTGCCTCTGTATTCAAGTCCCGATAATGGTTGCCGTGATGGGAGAGATGGAATCTCCAATCCAGGGAGCTCCTGCTGTTAGTGGGTGCTCTACCTGGGGTGATGTTGTCGAGAGCCAGGGAGCGCCGGATGTTGTTGGTGCTCTATCTGGTGGTGGGGAGTAATTTCCCAGAGTTACAGGCTGCGGGATAGATTTCAGAGGCTGGTCCGGTCACAGGATTCAGATTGGATAGACAGGTAAGATGTGGGAGTCTTAGGTCTCTTCCACCGATGCGTTTCGCTGTTCAGCTTTATCAAGGTGATGCTTAGGGTATCTTGGGGCAGTGTTTTATACCCTCTCTATTAGGGATAACAATTACCACCTGTTGCATGTAAATTAATGTGAGCTAATCTCGCGAACATATTCAACATCCGTTGCTATCATTAAGAATAGGAGACAAAACTATATCCAATGATAACCTTTTTGTTGTAAAACGAGTGTTATAAAAGGCAAAAATACTAATTTAATATTTTACAAACACAGGACCCGTTTCCGGATATCCGGCTACCTTATTTCCGGGTCAGGTGAACCGCACATGCGTTCCACCGATGCTCGGCATTATAACTTCTATTGTGGACTGCTATGCCCTTAAACAAAATGGTGGATAGAGTACTTCCGGGTTTCGTGTGACGGGATTAATACAGAATATTAAAACAGGATCATCTCTTAGTAGACGTCATTCCCCCCAAACCACTATTTGTGTTCAGAAAAAACAAATCCATCAAAAGTTCCCTGGCCCCGAGTTTTCTTAAACCGGTTGCACCTACATTAGAGGGAGAAGGCTCCAACACATGGCTTGGGTGTCAACCTAAAGGCTACTTCAGGTGCGGTGCATCGATATGCACAACCTGTGAATACATTGAACACAAGGGTTGTCACTCTATAGAAGACAAAGAGTACCAATGTCAAAATTGACCATTATCGGGACTTGAATACAGAGGCAACCTAGGAACAGACTCAGGACTGTACAGTACTACTGTGGGTGACTATGCATACTCTCACATAAACGCATTGTGGTATCGATGTTTTTATTGGATATGTGATCCATCAATTTTACATCTTTATTTTTATTCATATTAAATACTTGTTCAATTTTACCAACACCTGTTGCATGTTGTTTAGGTAAGCTCGGTTCCACCCTTCTTTTTTCTTGTTGTATATTGTTTGGGACTGATATCCCACTTTGGAAACCGCTGCTTCGGCTTAACATACTCCTTCCAGGCGCTCTCTAAGGTCACATTGGTGGCCTAACCTTTCTCCATTACCCTACTCAGAAGAGTTAACAGACTAAAAGGAGGTGGCACAGATAACTGAAAAACAGAGAGCGCAGTGGTGACAGTATAAAAAGTTATTTATTAATAACACATAGATAAATCTATATTAAATATAATAATTCATTAAGCACTGACATCTGTTGGGCACGTTCATTTAAAAAACTTTAGAGACAGTAGGCCTTATTCTAGTCCACTCTTTCTGACAAAATCCTTCTTAGATGGACAAAACCATGTGCACTGCAGGGGGGCAGATGTAACATGTGCAGCGAGAATTAGATTTGGGTGAGTTATTTTGTTTCTGTGCAGGGTAAATACTGGCTGCTTTATGTTTACACTGCAATTTAGATCTCACTTTGAAGTAAAACCCCACCCAAATCTAATTCTCTCTGCACATTTTATATCTGTCCCACCTGCAGTGCACATGGTTTGTCCATCTAAGAAGGATTTTGTCAGAAAGAGTGAACTAGAATAACCCCCAGTGTTTCTTTCTGTATAAAAGGAGGTGGGTGGATGAACGAAAAACAGTAGGAATGGATGGAGGGGTGGGGTAGGAAGAGTGGAAGAGGTTAGGAGGAGGAGCGATAGGCTAGTCGGAAGAAGTGGGTTTTGAGGGAGCTCCGCTTGAAGGAGGTAAGGGAATCAGAAAGCCTGATGGGTGGCGGGAGGTTGTTCCAGTGCAGGGGGGGGGCGGCGCAAGAGAAGTCTTGGACACAGGCATGGGATTAGGTGAGAGGTCAGGCTGCCGGTCGGCGATGGAGCGAAGAAGGTAGGAGGGAGTATGGATAGAGATGAGTGAAGAGAGGTAAGGAGCGGTGGAGGAGGAGAGAGCCTTGTAGGTGAGGAGTTTAAAGAGAACTCAGAAAGGAATGGGGAGCCAGTAAAGAGATAGACAGAGGGGGGAGGCGGTGGGAGAGGAAGATGAGACTAGCAGCGACGTTAAGAATGGATTGGAGAGGGGCGAGGCGGGCAAGAGGTAGCCCGGAGAGAAGGATGTTGCAGTAGTCAAGGCAGGAGATGACAAGAGAGTGAATGAGAATTTTGGTTGCGTCAGTGGAGGGGAATGGTCTGATGCGCGAGATGTTGTGGAGGTGAAAGCGGCAATACTGTGATAGAGCACAAATGTGGGGGCTGAAAGAGAGGGAGGAGTCAATGATGACACCGAGGCAGTGCGTTTGGTCGGTGGAGGTGATCTCGGTTTCACCAATGCTGATGGAGATAGTGGGAGAAGAGGGGATATTCGGGGGATGAAAGATTAGAAGTTCAGTTTTAGCCATGTTGAGTTTCAGGAAGCATTGGGTCATCCAGGCTGAGATGGCCGTGAGGCATTCGGAGACCTTGGACAGGAGTGATGGGGATAGGTCGGGGGAGGAGAGATAGATTAGGATATCATCATCATAAAGGTGGTAATGGAAGCCGTAGGAGCAGATGAGGGTGCCCAGAGAGGTGATTTAGAGGGAGAGACGAGGAGGGGGGCAAAGGACTGACCCTTGGGGTCAGTCCTTGGCCCTCCAACCATCAATACAGAAAGAGACACTGATTTCGAGGTCAAGAGAATTCTGTACTGTAGTTATCGCAATGCTCGTCGACAGTTCTTGGTTGCATGGTCGGGTTATGGTCCTGAAAAGAACTCCTGGTTAGAGGATACTGATCTACATGCTTCAAAACTTCTTAAACTATTCTTTCGCAGAAATCCACTTAAAAAACGTAAGTGTCCGGAGGCCACCCAGAAAGGAGGGGGTACTGTCACACACCACCGTGCGGCGACAGGGCGGGCACAGTACTCACCTGTCCCTGTCTGCTGCTGGCTGGCATTTGTCTGGTGGAGTCTTTGGTCAGGCTGGTGGCAGCAGGTCATGGCGGCTCAGGATGCTGGCTATGAAACGCTTGTTGGAGGCATGGCAGCCTGACCGTGTGTTGGTAGGTGCTGGGAGGCCGGTGCCACCATCTTGGAAAAGGCCAAAACAGTGATTGGCCAGGTCTGGGTCTTTCCCTCTGCCTCTGTTCAGGGGGCCCAACCCCTTTGCCATAAAGGGGATCTGCCTAGGGCTATCCTGAGTCAGTGCAGAGTCTCTTGGGCGGACACAGCTCTGGGAAGATCCTGACTCCTGCTAGTGCCTCTGCTCACTGTGTCCTGTCAGTCAGTAGTCCCTGCTGGCCTCTGACCTCAGCTCAGCCTCTTCCTGGTATCCGGTCCATTGATCCACCTCCATTCCCAGGGAGCCACTGGACCATCACGGTACCCTCCGGTTCTACCTCCTGATCCTATCTTCAATCGTCCAATCTTCAATCGTCCAATCAGTCTTCAAACACCAATTCCTATATTTATGCAAAGACTTGTTTCTCAGGTCTTTCCAAGGCTATTGCAAAGACTTATTATTTATGATTTGTTACTGCTTATCAAAGAAGTATTTGATTCAAGTTCATGTCATTTATATATTAGTTCTTTCATTAAACCTGCTCATTTTACACTTACATCTTCTGGTCTATCATCCATTCCTGTGCACCACACGATACCATCTAATCCACCACCTGTGACACTGCCAATAACCGTTTGTCACTTCAAGAGTTTTTGGGGTCGCATTATCATTAGATAAGAAGATTTGGAGCCGCCTACTATCTGTGTCCTCAAATCTGCCATTAGGCACAACTTAAATAATATTTTTTTATATATATGTGACGTGGGGCAGCCAAATCCCCCCCTTGAAAAAATCCCTACCCCTGGGGATTAACTCATTTTTGCAGCCTACTGTCACTCAGGTCCATATACCTGAGATGATTACATGCAGTAAATGATACATAAACGTGTGGTTCCAATTGATTTATTTAGAAAATAGTGCTTAACATTAAAATATATAACCACACAACAAAACCAACATTATATAAATTCTAATTTTCATTGCGCCCAATTCTTTTTAAGCAGTTCCTAATAAAAGTGAAGTTTTAAATTAATTCCATTATACACAATTAAAATTATTGTTTAACAAAAGAGTGCGCCCACAAAGCGTTTACTGTCCTTGGTTTGCCTCTTTGCAAACACAAGAAAATCCCACTTTCACTTCAAGAGTTGTAAGATACTGTACTGACTATTGGCTACATTTTCTACTTAGTCATCATCCCAGGGCATAGGGTACGAATCATAGCAAGAAACTTGATTTCATTTATGGAAGTCATTACAGAATCTTAAAGCACCTGAAGGCTTAGGTACTAGGACTGCCTGCTTTGCCTCGGGTTTGTGATATGGCCTTTTGTTTAATGATGTTGTGGAGTCACAACATCATGTTGGATGATCTGCATCTTTCCCAGAATGGGTTTCCCAAAACCTTTCTAGCATATTTCCCAGAATGGCACAAAACACATCTTGATACAGTGCTATGCCACCAAATTCACCAGTTCTTGTTTCTGTCCAGGGGTAAGTGACTTCAATGGGCACCTGGCATTCTAGAACATTTTTTTGCTGCTAAAGAGGGCTGACTGGCCCACCTCTATGATCTCATAAGGGTCCCGCCATTGTACATACATCTTACTTGCTGTGGTGGGCACAAGCACTAGCAACTTGTCTCCTGGTTCAAGGAACCGGTTGACTGCGGTGATGTCATAACTTTGTTTCTGACATTGTTGATCCCTTTCCATATGTTCATTCTGGTGCGATCTGCTTTAGACGGCTGTACAATTGGGACACAAACTGAACGACGTTAGGATCCTGACAAGGTTGTTGTTCCCATCCTTTTAGATCTTTTAATAGATCTAGAATCCCTCTGGGCTGTCTCCCATAGAGGAGCTCAACGGAACTAAACCCAGTAGAGGATTGGGGTACCTCTCTTACCATGAACATTGATAAATTAGGAGCAAAGCCCAATCTAGTTTTTCTTGTGACACTGCCCTCTTCATCATTTGTTTAAGGGTTTGATTAAACCTTTCTGCCAGGCCATCTGTTTAAGGGTGGTACACTGAGGTGGTAATCCTGTTTACCTTTTAACAATCAGCATAAATCCTTCATAAGCTTGGAAACAAAAGGAGTACCTTGGTCCATTAATACAATACTTCGGTATTCATAAGCGGGTATACATGGTTAGTAGCTCTCTGGCAATAGTGCCAGATTTCATATTGGGCAGGGGTATAACCTATGGGTACCTGGTGACATAATCCACTACCACTAGTATGTATTGGTGCCCTTGAGCAGATTTTTTCATAGACTCTATCAGATCCATACCAAACTGCTTAAAAGGCATGGAAATGATAAGGAGGGGTACATATGGAGCCCTTAACTCTGGCAGAGGGGTTGTCCTCTGGCACACTGGGCATTCCTGACAATACCTCTTAGTTGAGGCATAGATGCCCTATCTGTATGCGTTGGATAGTTTTCGCCTTCTGTAAATGGCAACCCCACATGTGTGTGCAGCTTCTAATACCAACCGCTTTACTCCTGTACCGTAGTAACACGATATAGCAAATCATTTTTCAATACAAATATGGCACACCCTCTAATGGTTAAGCTACCCTACCATTAACCACTTTTACAGTCTGAAAGGCGTGTAACAGATTGCTGTCATCTCCTGGAGGAACCATGTTGGCAGCGACAGTGCCAGTATCCACCAGGGTCCAAATCTATCAGCCTTCCAACTGCACCTGCATCCGGAACAGGGAGGACTCTGCTTGGGATAACTCTGCAGCCGCCATGCTGACCAATGGCCGAGCCGTTGTTCCCGCACTACAATCCATTGGCTCTCCTTGTTTCGGGCAGTCCCGTCGCACTCAATGCACACCAAGGGAGGCGGAGCTTTTGGTTTAACCACTGGGACCTCAGTTCTGGGCTTCAGTACTGGCACGTATCCTAACCTATCTTTATTTATTTAGCTTTCCCAGCGTCAAGTGCCGCTCAATCAGCCCTGCCAACTCTTCAAATGTCTGGGAGTCAGCCTGAAGAGCCCACTGCTGACCCAGCATAGCCTGGTCCAGGGTGACTACCTCCTCAATCCCCACTGTGGAGTTTTTATCTGTCTGAAGACTTTGATGTTTATTTTCACAGCAGGTCACAGCATGCCAGGTTGATTCCATATGTGATCATAATTACATTCAATAGCATACAGGCAAACTTAGCATAACAAACTCTTGAAAGACAAAACAGAATGGTGGGAATAACCAGCGCAGACTGAAACTTGTATGTGATCCCGGGGAACAGCTGGTGTAATTCGCTGGTGATTAGAACCACACTTACAAAAAGGGGGTTTTCGATCGCCCAGGAAATTCGTCAAATAATGGGGGTAACTTATGGTCAAATATTTCAATATAAGTACAAGGTGTGCTACTGCCAGGCACTAAAAAGGACACATATGAGAAACAACAGAGTGCCTTTATTGCGGTGCACAAAAGAGAGAGGGTACAAATAAAACATACATATAATGCACAAGACAACATTTTTAAAAAGGAAATACATTTCTTAACGTGGCGGGGGTCAAAAAGTGTGGTCTTTTTAATAGTACATTTTGGTAAAGAATGTGGGGTGCGACCAATGTTAGTGAAGGCAGTGAGTATTGAATAACAATTCACGGATTGGGAACCTTGTCCCTATTTAGCACCGGAATAAAGGCACTCTGTTGTTTCTCATATAGAACCACACTTACTTTACAGTTCTCCATAACAGTTACTTTGGAAATCCTGGCAGAATTCACAGAATAAAATATGGTTTAAAACCGGCACTTCACAATTCTATCTCGCGTGCATCAAAACGTATATTTTAAATTTCTCAAAGCAAATGATATTCAGCAATCAATATCAGAAGTATAATAACTTACTTTATTGTTCTTTCACAAGTGCCCATCAAGGTTTCTTTAGGTACTGGGCAAATGATGAAGTAAGAAAATTATTTAAATCCACAGACCTATAAAATAACAAGAAAAAGTCCTCTAGCAGAGAAAAGAAGTCCAGCCTGATGGAAAAGACCGTCTTACCCGTCACATACGCTGCAGACAAATGGAGGGGAGAACCGGGCGGCTTCAAACCTTCTTGTAGACTGATACAGACATGCAGCGCTGACTCCAATCTGTCAGCGTCGGCTGCGATAGTATCAACACGTTTCGGATATAATCATTTGTCAAGATGTGTTGCTGCATCTCCTTAGGACTTTATTTGTAGTCAAGCCTCCTGATCATGTGATGGATTTCAACCAATCTATGGGACCCATCCACGGAACACCTAAACCCGGCTCATTAACAATACATGTGCGGAGTTAACTCCTTAATATGTCATTTAAACAGCGCTGTAGCGTTCTTCCAATTGGATAAGACTAGCATATACAGTATGGAAAACCTAGCATACACACTAGTTCATACATAAGATAATACAACATATAAATTATATATATATAGAGAGAGAGAGATGGATCAACGACAAACATGATAATAGACCTATATTACATAATCCTGGACATATGCATTATATCATGTAGAACATTATGATCATATTGAGCCGGGTTGAGGGGACAGATAAAAAAACAGAAAAAAACAACATTAGTACAATAAAAACAAACAAGGGTTTTCCTTAACCCCTTCCCGACATTTGACGTACATTTACGTCATGGTTGGGATGTACTTCCCGACACATGGCATAAATGTACGTCATGCCATTTAACTGTCACCGCGTCTATAGACGCGGTGACAGAGGGACGATGTCTGCTGTCCCTGACAGCAGACATCTTCCCTCATTGCCCAGGGGGGGCAGCGATGCCCCCGCCCATCGGCGATCGCTGTGATTGGCTGTTCAATGTGAACAGCCAATTACAGCGTTTTCTGTGTACCGGCGAATAACGTTCGCCGGTGACACAGGGATCGGTGGTGATTGGTGCTGTTAAGTACAGCACCAATCACCACCGGGTGTAAGGGTGTCACTGGTGGTCACCCCACCTCACCCCACCTGCCCCCAAAGGCTGTGATTGGGACCAATCACAGCCATTACACCTCAAATAAGATAACGCAGACAGCCCTGCAGCCGCCATTCCGGTCAGGAACAGCGTGCAGAGCGGTCTCCGTGCCCATCTGTGCCCTATACTGACCTGATCAGCGTTGGTGGCATCCATGCTGCCAGCTACTGGTTGCTTCCTGGTTGCTCTTGCTTCCTGTCTGCTTGTGCTGCTGCTGCAGCGTCATTGTGTCAGAGATATAGATATTGTGTGATATAATTTTGTATCTGCTGCCCCCTGCTGCCCCCCTTTTGTGCTGATCAGTATAAACTAACTGATCAGCACCTTTTTTGGGGTGCAGGGTTTTTTTTTTTTTTATATATACCCTGTCAGGTTGCACCCACAGTTGTGTGCCTGCTGCCCCTCACTGCTAATCAGTGTTGCATCACTGATCAGCAGTTGTTTTTTTTTGGAGAGTGCTGTGGGGTTTTTTTTTTAAATTGTTTTTACACCCACGGTGCTTTTGTGGGTGTCCTGTGGCCGCTGAGCGCTGATCAGTGACGTACATCACTGATCAGCATTTTTGGCACAGGGTTGATCTATTTTTTTTTTTTTATCAAATTTCTGTTGCCTTTGACTCATCAGCAGTTATTTTTAATTATTTTTTTTTGGAGAGTGCTGTGGGTTTTTTTTTTAAATAGTTTTTACACCCACGGTGCTTTTGTGGGTGTCCTGTGGCCGCTGAGCGCTGATCAGTGACGTACATCACTGATCAGCATTTTTGGCACAGGGTTGATCTATTTTTTTTTTTTTTATCAAATTTCTGTTGCCTTTGACTCATCAGCAGTTATTTTAAATTTTTTTTTTTGGAGAGTGCTGTGGGTTTTTTTTTTTTTATTGTTTTTACACCCACGGTGCTTTTGTGGGTGTCCTGTGCCCGCTGAGCGCTGATCAGTGACGGACGTTACTGACCAACATCTGTGCTCAATTTTTGGCGCAGGAACTTTTTTTTTTCTTTTAACTTACACGTGTTAAAGCACTACATACACACTACATACCCCCCGTGTTGAAATAAAGTTTGTACCCCCCCCCCCCTACACTATACACGTGTTGAAACACTACACTTAAAAATAATAAAAATGTCCCAAGACTGTTTTCAGCGGAGGAGGCATATGCCCTTCTTGCCTCTGACACTGACGACACTGACACAGCCAGTGAAGTAAGCGATGAATTGGCATTTGTCTTAAGCTCCTCTTCCTCCTCTAGTGATGAGGGACCCCCTCAAAGACGCCCCCGTAGAGCAGCTGAGACCCCCCCCCCCAATGATTGATCTCGTATGGACCCCACCACCAGACAATTTTGAGCCCCAGGTTCCTGAGTTTTTGGCCAACCTAGGAATCCAATTTGATAGTACAGGCCTCAAAGAAATTGACTTTTTCAAAGTCTTTTTCTCTGATGATTTTATAAATTTAATGGTGGACCAAAGTAATTTATATGCCCAGCAGTTTATTGCCCAAAACCCCACGTCATCATTTGCTAGGTGGACCCCTGTAGATGCAGTAGAGATGATGACGTTTTGGGGTCTGGTGTTACATATGGGCATAGTTAAAAAGCCAGAAATTAGGCAATATTGGAGTACAGATCTTCTGTACAGCACCCCACTTCATCGTATGGCCATGACCCGGACTCGTTTTGAGACGATCCTTAAATTTTTGCATTACAACGATAATGCACAGTGCCCACCCAGAGATGATCCCACCTTTGACCGGCTATTCAAAGTCAGGCCGGTCATTGATCATTTCAGCGCCAAATTTGCTGAGATGTACATCCCCCAAAAATTAATTTGTGTAGACGAGTCACTTATACATTTTAAAGGAAGGGTTAAATTCCGCCAGTAACTTCCCAATAAGAGGGCAAGGTATGGCATAAAAATGTATAAGCTGTGCGAAAGTACCTCAGGGTACACCCACAGGTTTAGGGTATATGAAGGGAAGGACACAAGAATTGAACCGCCAGAATGCCCCCCCCTCCCTCGTAGGTGTTAGTGGAAAGATTGTCTGGGATTTAGTGCACCCCTTCCTGGATAAGGGTTATCACCTCTATGTGGATAACTTTTACACCAGCATCCCCCTGTTTAAGGCCCTTGGTTCAAGAGGTACAGCAGCTTGCGGTACTGTGCGCAAGAACCAAAGAGGCCTCCCAAAAACGCACGTTGCCCAATTACTGAGAAAGGGTGAAAGCAGGGGAATATGCACCGAAAATATGTTGTTGGTCAAATATAAGGACAAGAGGGATGTCCTTATACTGACAACAATTCACGGAGACAGTACCACCTCCGTCCCTGTACGAGGTACCAGTACCCACACCTCAAAACCTATTTGTATCCTTGATTACAATAAGTACATGGGCGGAGTGGATCTTTCAGATCAGGTACTGAAGCCGTACAGTGCCCTGCGGAAAACAAAAATATGGTATAAGAAGCTGGCCGTGTATATCATCCAGATGGCACTGTATAACGCTTACGTACTATTCCGTTCTACCAGCCAGACGGGGACATTTATGCACTTTCAAGAGGAAGTCATAAAGGGCCTAATATTTGGGAACCAGCAGGCAGAGGGCCCCAGTACTTCTAGTACTGGCCCCAGTACTTCTAGTACTGGCCCCCTTATTGTATCAGGGCAGCATTTTCCTAACGAAATCCCCTCCACTGGAAAAAAGGGCAGGACACAAAAAAGGTGCAAAGTTTGCTATAAAAAGGGAATACGAAAGCAAACTATTTTCCACTGTGAAACTTGCCCCGACAAACCCGGCCTATGTATGAAGGAGTGCTTTAAAATATACCACACATCTATGGATTATTAGGTTCATCATTTCACCGTGCTTCGGGGGTCTTGCTAATGCGACATAGCACCCACCATTCATTCCACCAGAATGTGTGCTGCAAAATCCAAATATCACTCCTTCCCTTCTGAGTCCTGCCATGCACCCAAATGGTATTTTTTGGTCACATATGAGGCATTGCCGTACTCGGGAGAAATTGGGGCACAGATTTTGGGGTACTTTGTCTCCTTCATTCCTTGGGAAAATGAAAAATTTTGAGCCAGAACTGCATTTTTGTGTCAAAAAATGTAATTTTTCATTTTCACAGCCCAGTTGTACCAAAATTGGTGAAACCCCTGGGGGTTTGAAATGTACACTATACCCCTAGATGAATTCCCTGAGGGGTGTAGTTTGCAAAATGGGGTCACTTGTGGGGGGGTTCCACTGTATTGGTGCTTCGGGGGTCTTGCTAATGCGACATAGCACCCACCATTCATTCCACCAGAATCTGTGCTGCAAAATCCAAATATCACTCCTTCCCTTCTGAGTCCTGCCATGCACCCAAATGGTATTTTTTGGTCACATATGAGGCATTGCCGTACTCGGGAGAAATTGGGGCACAGATTTTGGGGTGCTTTGTCTCCTTCATTCCTTGTGAAAATGAAAAATTTTGAGCCAGAACTGCATTTTTGTGTAAAAAATGTAATTTTTCATTTTCACAGCCCAGTTGTACCAAAATTGGTGAAACCCCTGGGGGTTTGAAATGTACACTATACCCCTAGATGAATTCCCTGAGGGGTGTAGTTTGCAAAATGGGGTCACTTGTGGGGGGGTTCCACTGTATTGGTGCTTCGGGGGTCTTGCTAATGCGACATAGCACCCACCATTCATTCCACCAGAATCTGTGCTGCAAAATCCAAATATCACTCCTTCCCTTCTGAGTCCTGCCATGCACCCAAATGGTATTTTTTGGTCACATATGAGGCATTGCCGTACTCGGGAGAAATTGGGGCACAGATTTTGGGGTGCTTTGTCTTCTTCATTCCTTGTGAAAATGAAAAATTTTGAGCCAGAACTGCATTTTTGTGTAAAAAATGTAATTTTTTATTTTCACAGCCCAGTTGTACCAAAATTGGTGAAACCCCTGGGGGTTTGAAATGTACACTATACCCCTAGATGAATTCCCTGAGGGGTGTAGTTTGCAAAATGGGGTCACTTGTGGGGGGGTTCCTAACTTTTAGCATCTTATGGTGCCTAGAAACCTACATGGTGCCTAAAAAATAATCTCATAAAAAGGAGGCTCCAAAATCAAGTAGGTGCTCCTTCTATTATGAAGCCTGTGGTTTGGTCAACGTGCACACTAGGGCCACATATAGGATATTTATGAAAACAAAAGAATTGGGGGAATCAATTTTTAGTCACATTTCTCTAGTAAAATCTACTGTGTTCCTTAGAAAAATGTATTAAAATTGAAAATCTGCAAAAAAAATGAAATTTTGAAATTTCACCTACACTTTGTTTTAATTCCTGTGAAACACCTAAAGGGTTAACAAACTTCCAAAATGCTGTTTTGAATACTGTGAGGGTGCAGTTTTTGAAATGGCATCATTTATGGGGGTGTCTCACATACAAGTCCCTCAAAGTCACATCAGAACTGAACTGGTCCCTAAAAAAATCAGTGTTTGAAATTTTCTTGAAAATTTGAGAATTTGCTATTCATATTTTAAGCCTCCTAGTGTCCAAAAAAATTAAAAGGAGGTTGAAATAATGATGGAAACATAAAGTATACATATGGTCTATGTTAGTTATTAACTATTTTGAGTGGTATGATTATTTGTCTCACAAGCAGAAAATTTAACATTTTGCAAATTGCTAAATTTTCAATTTTTTTACGACATTTTGGTATTTTTCACAAAAAAACACAGACTGTATCGACCAAAATTTACCACTAACTTGAAGTACAATGTGTCACGAGAAAACAATCTCAAAATCACTGGGATAAGTAAAAGCAAAAAAAAGTTATCCCCACTTAAGTGATACATGTCAGATTTGAAAAAAAGGGCTCTGTCATGAAGGCAAAAACAGGCTGCGTCGGTAAGGGGTTAAAATGCAGGGACACGTTATGTAGATCGAATCCTTTTTTTGGTACTTGTTTCCTAGCACGGCACCCGTCGGGTCCCATCGCATACCTTAACTTAAGGCAGGAGTGGATTGGGAATTGAAAGCAGCCCGGGAAATAATTAGAAGCATTCCTGGGGGGGGGAAGCCTAGTGGTATGGGGGCGTGGCCTATTTCAACGAGGTCACAACGAGGGATAATCTGTACAGTGCACGGCGAAGGCGTGCCCAAACATTACACCATAATGCATATTACAAGTCACACACCCATATTATACCACATGCCATAATTCCCATTACACGTTATGCCAGGCGCAACAATAAAAAAATAAATAAAAATAAGGACAAGAGGGACAGTGCATGTCGAAGGCGTGCGCCAATAACTTACACCGTCATGCCTATTATACCTCACACCCATTACATAGTATACTACATGCCCAGCCCATTACACGTTAGGCCATGACTGGACAATAAAATAAAAAATAGGGACAATATGGAGAGTGCCACAAACTCCCATTACACATTATACCAAACACCATAATGCCCACACACTGTAATGGCTATTACATATTATGCTATATAAGTGCTGCCTACCTACTGTACATGTTAATTGCCAGGGCCTTCATGCTCTGTGCCAGGGCCTGTTGCCAAGGGGGAGGGCAAATGCTCGTTGCCAAGGGGGAGGGCAAATGCTCGTTGCCAAGGGGGAGGGCAAATGCTCATTGCCAAGGGGGAGGGCAAATGCTCGTTGCCAAGGGGGAGGGCAAATGCTCGTTGCCAGGGGGGGGGGGGGGGCAAATGCAGGCAGGCAACACCCCACAATACTCTCAGAGAAGAGTGTAAACATTTTTAGAACCATTTTTTCTCCTAAAGCCACAGTTGGATTTTCTTTCTGTTTCCTATTCTTTCCTTTATGCATAATAATCATTATCCCTCTAGCACGCAGCTATATATGTAATATACCTACACATCACCCAAGCAGGTGACCGTCCTCTCCTCCCTCATGGTGCCGGCTGGGTATTGTGCAGTCTCCTCCCGTCACTGCTGCTCCCAAGTTCCGGCCCCCCAGAAACGTGATGACGTCCACACGCAGGTGCTGCATGTTTCCTGTGCCCAGGGCTGCCATCAAAAATTGTGGGGCCCGGGACTGACAAAATAGGCAGGGCCCCCTCTCCCTATCATTACACAAAATGTTTTAATCTGATATTTTGTAGAATACCAGAGAAACATTTGAGAAATTGTATGTTTCTTGAAATCTAACTGAATACTGGCCTTAATGTTTCAAGAACAACTATGTGAATTTTAAATGGAACACTTTAGGGCATACTTGCCTACCCTCCCAGTATGGGCCCCCCTCTCGGCCCCCTGGGATGGTGGACAAGCCTCCTGCATCGCCCCCCGCAGCACCCACATCCCCCTTCTGTACTGCACCAAATACTAGATTTTGTGGGTCTGCGACCAGGGAGCGGGGCTAAAATTACATGAATCGCGTCATTTTGTGTAATTTTAGTCCCTCCCCTAATCTGTTGACCTGCAAATTGCCTCGTTTCAGTTGCAAGGCAGGCGCAATGCTGCCATTTTCTATCTCACAGTGACTACCCCAAAAACCTTTGTCCAAACTGCGACCACCAACAGTATTTCTGCCCCCTGCATGCCCACTGGTGAGCGTGCATGTGCAGTGGTGCGAAAAGCATCAAATAATGTTTTACAAACCTGAATCAGCCCTTCAGTAAATAAATATTTCGCACCACAACAAAAACTATTTTATATGACTCTTGGTATATAATAAATGATCTCTTGTGCCAGGTTTTTATAGTAAGGGTATAGCCCGCAGTGCACACACAAAATCAGCAGGCAATGAAATGACTACAGCAGCCTGCACACAGTGCAAGCCCCAGAACCATTCTGCCCCTCTAAGCTATTCTGTAATTACCTTCCACCTTTCTTGTGTGTGTTGCTGTCTCTTTCCCACGCTGTCGCTGTGTGCAGAAGAAGCTCCTCATACAGCCGTCGCGCTGTACAATTAACTTTATTGTACCAGTCTCCAGATGGTGACACCAGAGGGGGCTTTTTTTTTTGGCGAGTGGCGGGTGACCCGCGTCCCGGCGCTGGTGAAAGAACAGGGGCCCTGACTTCACTGTTGGCTGTGATAAGCAGGTGGCATGTTGTTAGAGGCCCTTTCATCAGAGATTGGTGCCGACGGTCATAGTGTCCGTGGCTGGCAGTTTGCGGTAGAGCAGCACCGCCCCCCCTCTGTGTCACACAACTGCACCCCCAGTCCGCCCTGATGGTGGCCCTGCCTGTTCCCCCTGCTCAGTGAGTGACAGGTGCGTGCAGGGCAGCAAGCCGGGCTTTCATTGGCGGTGATTGCTGGAGCCCGGCCAGCGGGGGCATGGGCCGAGTCCACACAGCAGCCGGAGGTGGGGTGCGGTGTGAGTGCGGCTAATTGCCGCACCCCCTGTACCCACATTGTGACGCCACTGACACCCAGCAAGGCTGCGGCTCTGGGGAGATCGCGGTACGGGGGGATAGGTAGTGGCAGCCAGAGCGCTGCAAAGACGCCACTTGCGGCTATTCAAATATCGCGCCTGCCCTGCCCTGCTCGCAGTCCGGCAGCCAATTAGGAGCCGCTGCTCCTGATTGGCTGGTGGACCGCGAGCAGGGCAGGCGCGCTATTTGAAATAGCCACAGGCGGAACTGCCCCTCTCCTCATGGCGCTGCCGGTCTCTAGCTGGCTGTTTGTTTCACGTCAGCGCCATGATCTTCTCCCTCCGACAGCAGCATAGCCCAAAACAAATATGGCCGCCGTATATGTGCATTTAATATATGCGGCGGCCATATTTGTTTTTGGCAATGCCTGCCGTTTGTGACCAGGCTGGGCTGCGGCCGCTTCTAACCAAGGTAAGCGGCCCAGCCAGAGTGACATCTGGTCCGGCCCACCGGGAAACGGCCCGGTTTCCCGGTGGGCCAATCCGCCTCTGACTTAAGGTATGCAATGGGACCCGACCGACCCGATTTTCGGGCTTTAAAGACATTTTTAATACAATTTAAAAATCGGTCTCATCGCATGCCATTATAATGGCATGCGACGCTACCGACCCGGTTTTTACATTGGACCCAATGCAAAAATGGTCCCTGAGACCCGATTTTACATTGGACCCAATGTTAAATGCCCCCCAGACTCGATTTTTAATTGTAAACCGACCCTGATGGTTAATTATGTCAAATGCCCCCCCCCCCCCCTCCATTGTTAACGCTATGCCACGATCAATGTGAACCCGAAGCCTGGTGAGCGCAGCGGTACGCGTCTTCCGACCTTTTCATGCCCCCACTATCCACGTCGGTGTGGAGTTGATTTTATATAGTGTGGCGAGCGCAGCAAGCCACCGAGCCCTAAGCGTGGCGAGCGGATGCGTAATACGTGTGAAGTAATGCGCGTCCCCTCGCTGTGCTCGCCACGCTTCGGGCTCGTTGGTTCACTGCGCTCGCCACACTATCTAAAATCAACTCCACACCGACGTGGATAGTGGGGGAATGAAAAGGTTGGAGGACGCGTACCACCACCCCTCGCTGCGCTCGCCACGCTTCGGGTTGACGTTGATCGTGGCGTTAACAATGGGGGGGCATTTCACATAGTAATTACCCATCAGGGTGGGTATACAATTAAAAATGGGGTCTGGGGGGCATTTAACATTGAGTCCAATGTAAAATCGGGTCTCAGGGACCATTTAACATTGGTTCCAATGTAAATATCGGGTCGTCGTGTCTCATCACATGCGATTTGGTCGCATGCGATGCGATCTGCCCGATGGCATACAATTATAATCGGTGGCGCCGTGCTAGGAAACAAGTACCCTTTTTTTATATTTCGCACATGCTCTGTGTGCTGTTCCTTTAGCATGCGTCCGGTTCTGCCAACATATTGGGAACCACATATACCAGTGGTTCCCAAACTGTGCGCCTAGGCTCCCTGGGGTGCCTCGGAGCACTTGCAGAGGTGCCTCGGTTTGGTGGTCCAGAACCGATTCAAATTATTTATGGTCAATGTAATAGGCAAAACCAGAGCTTGTGGCTTCCAGTTTTAAAATATGTGGATAAACAGAAGTGAATTCTGCCCCTCACCACATAACTGGACCTAAGGATGACATATAAGCACAACTTATTTAATTTAATATTGTTTTCTGAAATTCTCGGTAGAAAACTTTGCACCTAGGGATGCCGTGACAAATATTCTGATAATCTAGGGTGCCGTGATGCAAAAAAGTTTGGGAACCACTGACATATACAGTACATTCCAGTAAGTACACTACATTTTTGGTCCCACACGTGATGAATTCCTTAATGGAATACTCACGACCTGTAATATTAGATCTGTGAGTCATAGTTTTCCTTATTGCACATTGCCCGCATCTATAAAAACCTTTAGAGGTGATCCTCGATGGCCGCTTTTCCACCGGAATCGCACTCTTCACCAATATGCTGCGTAAATGCTCAGCTCTTTTGTAGACAAATCTAGGGTATAGACCTAAATGGGGTTTCATTACTGGGTCTCGAATAAGAACATTCCAATGCCTTTTAATGATCTTTTCTAGCATTTCATGGCGGGATGTGTACTTGGTGATAAATAATATTTCATTATCCCCAAAGGACAATTTCAAAGGTTAAGGCGTAATTGTAGTGAAGTGGAGGCATTTAACGTACAAGCACAAAACATGAAAGCCAATTTTCTAGAAAAAGGATATTGCCCTATAATGGCGGATAAATCATTGGAAGAAAATATTCTGGTATCCAGAGAGGTTTTATAAATAAAATCCCAGGTGCTGCCGATTGCACACCAAAACCTGGTCTGGATTCTCCCACATTACTTTCATGTGGGGAGATGCTGTCTCTGCCAATATATATATATAGTACCTTGGGGGGGGGGGGGGCTAGGCTAGTGACAGCGGAGTGAGGCTATGCACAGACAGAAGTGTGCAGCTATGTGTGTGCCAAAGGAGGACAGGCTGAGGGGGGTCCGTATCCATGTCCGTGGTGGCTGGTACATAGTAATTTATGTCTGCAGGCAGATTGTCTAGCAGCAGCATTGCTGGGTGCACAGTCAAACGAGGCATCAGATAAAAGTCTCTGGAAATCATAAGGGGGCAAAATAGGTTTACATTGAACTGCAAAATTGTCAATCAAAGGAAGGGCCAGTCAGAGCAGCACACAGCGGTGCCTCACGGTAGATTAATGGTGCATACCAGTAAGCTCACACATTAAATACAGCAATGTCAGAGTAAATGGCATTGGGATTCACATGCACCATACGGAGGGCACATACGGTTTTAACTGAATTGGCAAATCTGTTAGTAACAAATGGCCCAAAATGATGGCACACGGCGGTGCATTACACTATAAGTATGGTGCACCACAGTTATCCCATAAAGTGCGCACAGTAACAATCATGGTACATAGCGGTATCAGCCAATGATAGTATTAACTGACAGCCTGATGATGCAAATGGAGAAATCATAAGGTAAATGCTGCACATGGCGGTGCCAAACACACTTATGTAGGCACACGGCGGTGCCACACAGTGTGTGTATACCACAATCAGCAGTAATAGTCCTAAGTATATAGCAAGATCAAAGCAGGCACAGTACATGGCCTTGCTGCATGTCACTACGTAAACCGACATACATGTATACAATTGGACGGAGTTACCGGACAGTCAAAAGTATGGCCAGTCAGCATGTTGCGTATGGAGGGGACACACAGCGGTGTCAAAAAGTTGTTAATAGCTGTGCCAGGTTTGCCTTGAGAAAGCCAGGATGGCCACACATGTATGTGAGTGGAGCCCGGGTACCAAATCAGTACAAGAGTCGGGCATCCATAAATAGGGAGGGAAAGTGATGAAGTGCATGGCCAGGTGAAGGTTATAGGAAGCATCCCATCTTGAAGTCCTCATTAAGGCCGTGTGGGGCCATACATTTGAGTCTGAATATCCACTGAATTTCTCTTTGTAGGAGAAGCTTCTCCTGTTGCCACCCCTTTTGAGTGGTGGAATGGGGTCGATCATGGAACATTTCAACTGTGAGACACTATAGCATTTTGACAGAAAGTGCCTCGCCACGGGTAGGTTCTTTAGCTCATTTTGTGCATTCTGTATAGAGAAGCATTTTTTTTAATAGAGGAGCGATGTTGGCTCAGTCTTTCCATGAGCATCCTTGTAGTTTACCCTATGTAGAGCAAATTGCAAGGGCACCGGCGAGCATAGATGACGAATTTGCAATTGCACTCAAGATGATGTTTGATGGTGTATTTGATACCATCCTATGGGTTGACAAAATTTGGGCCTGTTTTTAGATGCTGGCAGTTAGTGGAGCCTAGGCATTTAAAGGTCCCTTTTTTACAGTTGAGCCAATGCGGTTTGCTCGCCGGAATCGGTTGTGGTACCAGGAGGTCTCTCAGGTGAGAGCCCCTTCTGTATTTAAACCTAGGGGGATTTGCAAGTTCTGCTGATAACACCGGGTCACAGGCAATCATATGCCAGTGTTCATTTAACTTTTTGCGGATGTGTTTGTATGCCACCATAAAAGTACTGCAGAAGTTCAGGGAATTGGGTTTGTTGGTATCATCAGCCGGTTTAGGTTGAAGAAGATTTTTTTCTCTCAAGGCTTCTTACATTGTTAATCGTCTCTTTGACATCAGACTTGTTGTATGCCCTTTTCAGGAATCTTTCCCCCATGGTAACAAATGCTTCCTCACATTCAGTGGGGTCAGATGTAATGCATACTACTCTCAGTAGCTGGGATTACAGGAGTCCCTTCTTCAAATGTTCTGGTTGGAAGCTGTCTGCATGGAGGAGTGTGTTCTTGTCCGAGTCTTTAGTATAGATCTTGGTTTTGATCACAGAATCAGTGAGGGTGATGGTCACATCGAGGAAGTAGATGAACTTACTGCTAAAGTTCATAGTGAATTTGATGGTACAAGGATGGGAATTGAGGTAGTGGATAAAGGACCGCAATTTCTCTTCACCCCCTGTCCAGAGGATGAAGAGATCATCGATATAGCGGACAAAAAACAAGATCTTTAAAAATATCATTGCCAGTAATGTGTTTCGACTCGTGTGCCGCCACGACAATATTGGCAAACTTGACCCCATCGCTGTACCTTGCTATAGCAGGTAGAAGCGGTTCTCAAACAAAAAATAGTTTTTAGTCAGAATGGTCTCGATGAGTTTCAGGAGGTAGTCTGCTGGTGGACCGCTGTACTTGCTGTTGCCAGTTATGGCATCTCGGCATGATTCAAGTCCCAGTTGGTGGGGTATGTTGGTGTAAAGAGTCTTAAAACGCTTCCCAGAGAACGGATATACAAAACTGTCACCTAATTCTAAATAACTGCACGTAGTTTGACATCTGTGGTTGCTGTGTTAGAAAATCAGAAATCCCCCTAGTACTTTGTCAGGTCATTCTTCCTTGTCCTTGATGTTGGCACCTCTTCTGAAACCAGGCATCAACTGAGATTCTTGTAGCTTCGGCAGTGATTGATCCATGGACAAGCTGGGCCATAGTTCTCTGGCAGCTTTGACCACGGGCACAGACCATGTGGAGAACTATATCTGCCAGATTAGCTTTTTGTTGAATCTTCTCTATTACTTGTTTGAAGTGCTGTTTCCCTCGGAATTGAAAGTGCCCCAACTTTAGAAACATAGCATTTGATGGCAAATAAGACCCACTTGGCCCATCTAGTCTGCCCCTTCTTTAAACATGTTACCTCAAACCATATTTTATCCTTATTTCTTTGTAGGGATATCAATATGCCTATCCCAAGCATGATTACATTGTACTACTGTATTTGCCTCTACCACCTCTGATGGGAGGCTATTCCACTTATCTACTACTCTTTCTGTGAAGTAATTCTTCCTCACATTTCCCCTGAATCTTCCTCCCTCTAGTGTCAGTGCATGTCCTCGTGTTCTGCTGCTCCTCTTCCTGTGACTAATGTCTCCCACATGTACCTTCCTCCCCCCAGTGTCAGTGCATGTCCTCGTGTTCTGCTGCTCCTCTTCCTGTGACTAATGTCTCCCACCTGTACCTTCCTCCCCCCAGTGTCAGTGCATGTCCTCGTGTTCTGCTGCTCCTCTTCCTGTGACTTATGTCTCCCACCTGTACCTTCCTCCCCCTAGTGTCAGTGCGTGTCCTCGTGTTCTGCTGCTCCTCTTCCTGTGAAGAATGTCTCCCACCTGTACCTTCCTCCCTCTAGTGTCAGTGCATGTCCTTGTGTTCTGCTGCTCCTCTTCCTGTGACTAATGTCTCCCACCTGTACCTTCCTCCCTCTAGTGTCAGTGCATGTCCTCGTGTTCTGCTGCTCCTCTTCCTGTGACTAATGTCTCCCACCTGTACCTTCCTCCCTCTAGTTTCAGTGCATGTCCTCGTGTTCTGTTGCTCCTCTTCCTGTGAAGAATGTCTCCCACCTGTACCTTCCTCCCTCTAGTGTCAGTGCATGTCCTTGTGTTCTGTTGCTCCTCTTGCTGTGAAGAATGTCTCCCACCTGTACCTTGTTATAACCCTTGATATATTTGAAAGTTTCTACCATGTCCCCCCTTTCCCTTCTCTGCTCTAAACTATACATATTAAGATCTTTTAGTCTTTCCTGGTACGTTTTGTGATGTAGGCCATGCACCATTTTAGTTGCCCTTCTTTGTACAGTTTCTAATGTATTTATATCCTTCTGGAGATATGGCCTCCAGAACTGAACACAATACTCTAGGTGAGGTCGTACCAATGACCTATACAGTGGCATTCTAGGTCTCCAGCTGCATAACCCTTTTGTAGAAATTTGGTTATAAGGTTATCGTTGGCCTTCCTGCATCTTCTCTGTCACTGCAGATCCTCACCATGCGCAGGAACTGCGAATATGGCAGTCCCCGCTTTAGTGCAGATGGATGGTGGCTGGAGGCACTTAAATACCTATACAGATGAAGCAGATCTCATTAGAGCTGCTCCTGGTGATTCTATCGCCAATCACTGCTGCTTGCCATCCATCAGTAGGGGGCGTGCGCACGAGACGCCTCGCCCTGCCGCTTTCCACTAGCTGCCTGCACCCCACCGTCTCCCTAAAGCGGAGATGGGCAGGGTATCCACTCCCCACCTCCAGTTGAAAGGGATGCGCGTGCATGTGAGACGCTCGCGTGACCCCTTCAGATGCAGCTTCTCTCCGCCAGCCTTCGCCAGCTCAGGGGATTTAGCGATTCCCTGAGCTGGCTGAGAGGCGCTACATCTGTATTACGCATCTGCCTATTCGTGCTAATCTCGAGAAGCGCTGGATGGTTTTTGATGCAGTTTTTTTATACAGCATTTAACGGGGAAGGTTTAGGTGGTACTGCAGGAGCGGTGCTTTCATAGAACGCTTCAGGAAATCATTACAGCTCATCATTCACATATGTCCCTGCAACCATCTTTCTTTAATGCTCCACCTTCATCTGCTTCCATGAGTTATCCGTAATCTAGGAAAGTCTCTTTCCCACAAGTGCCTCTGTACCCTTCCTCCCCAAGGGTGCCTCTGACCCCCACCCCATGAGTACTTCTGCACCCTGCCTCCCCAAGGGTGCCTCTGACCCCCACCCCATGATTTCCTCTGCACCCTGCCTCCCCAAGGGTGCCTCTGACCCACACCCCATGAGTACCTCTGCACCCTGCCTCCCCAAGAGTGCCTCTAACCCCCCCCCATGAGTACTTCTGCACCCTGCCTCCCCAAGGGTGCCTCTGACTCCCACCCCATGATTTCCTCTGCACCCTGCCTCCCCAAGGGTGCCTCTGACCCCCACCCCATGACTACCTCTGCACCCTGCCTCTCCAAGGGTGCCTCTGACACCCCCACCCCATGACTACCTCTGCACCCTGCCTCCCCTAGGATGCCTCTGACCCACACCCCATGAGTACTTCTGCACCCTGCCTCCCCAATAGTGCCTCTGATCCCCGCCCCATGATTACCTCTGCACCCGGCCTCCCCAAGGGTGCCTCTGACCCCCACCCCATGAGTACTTCTGCACCCTGCCTCCCCAAGGGTGCCTCTGACCCCCACCCCATGATTACCTCTGCACCCTGCCTCCCCAAGGGTGCCTCTGACCCCCACCCCATGACTACCTCTGCACCCTGCCTCCCCAAGAGTTCCTCTGACCCCCACCCCATGACTACCTCTGCACCCTGCCTCCCCAAGAGTTCCTCTGGCCCCCACCCCATGACTACCTCTGCACCCTGCCTCCCCAAGAGTTCCTCTGGCCCCCACCCCATGACTACCTCTGCACCCTGCCTCCCCAAGAGTTCCTCTGGCCCCCACCCCATGACTACCTCTGCACCCTGCCTCCCCAAGAGTGCCTCTGACCCCCACCTCATGACTACCTTTGCACCCTACCTTCCCAAGAGTGCCTCTGACTCCCACCCCATGAGATCCTTCCCACATGCACTTATTATCTCCCCTCCCTATATGTACCTCTGAACATTGCCTCACCAAGCGTGCTTCTGCCTCCCACCTCCCTGTGTGCACCTGTCATCTCACCTTATCATATGATAAGGGGAGATGTCCCCACGATTGCCCCTGACCACTGCCTCCTCAATTGTGTTTCTTCCTCTTTATCTTCGCACTGATGGCTGTTTTTCTTTTACTTGCTTCACTAAAATGGTCTCCCCATTGCTGCCACCCTCCAATTCTTTCCATACTGCCCCCGCAATACTTTCGCCATTGCCCCCGCAATACTCTCCCCATTGTCCCCACCAAGCAATACTTTCCCCATTGCCGCACCTCGCAATACTCTCCCCATTGCCCCCACACGCAATACTCTCCCCATTGCCCGCAATCCGCAATACTCTCCCCATTGCCCCCAACCTGCAATACTCTCCCCATTGCCCCGCAATTCTCTCCCCATTGCCCCCCCCGCAATACTCTCCCCATTGCCCCCCACAATGCTCTCCCTATTGCCCCCCGCAATACTCTCCCCATTGCCCCCACCCTGTCACGACCACCATGTCTAATACCCGTTCCCTCTGTGCTATGTCTAGCCCTGGGTCCACTGACAGGGTATCTCCTGTTATGGCGCTCACCTCCGCTACCAATCCTCATGCTGGTAGTGTGCAAGGTGACAGCGGTGGTGTGTGACTCTGTGCCGTGTGGGGTCTGGATGGCGTGGGACCTGAGCCGCCATGATGGGTCCGTGTCAGGTTAGGCCTCTGGCTGGACACGCCGGCTGCAGCGCATCAGCGCACAGTTACCGCCGGCTGGTTCCTGTCGCCATCTCTGGCGGCGGCCATCTTTTAGGATCCTTCAGCCTATGCTGCGTAGCTCCATTTAAGTGTCAGCCAATCACGACGCAGCTTCCCCTTCAAATACTGACTTGCCAGGCAAGACCGGCAGTCAGTACAATGATGTCTATCCGCACGCATCATTGACTCTCCCTGGTTGTCTGTAGTTACCACTGCAGTTCTTGCGCCTCTGGTGAAGTTCCCCTCCGGTATCCTGCTGATCTTCACACTGCCTGAACCATCCATCAAGGAACCTGCTGCCGCCTATACGGACTGGACAAGGTTAACCCCCCAAAGGGGTAATATCTTTCTCCTTATTCCTGACGGTTATTCTCTGTGGTCATCCCTGGTTTGCAGCTACGATCTTATTCAGCACAGCTTCTTTCGGACTTCACCATCCAATCATTCATCCAGTCATCCAATCCTTCATTCAATCATCCAATTCTTCATTCAATCATCCAATCCTTCATCCAGCCATCATCCTTCTTCCAATCATCCAATTCTTTATTCAATCATCCAATCCTTATTCAATCATCTAATTCTTCAACCATTCATCCAACCTTTCAGTTGTCCAATTATTCAATTACCAATCATCTTCAAGCTCTTCAATAAGCATTATATATTATTGACTTTATCAGTTACCAATAACTACAGTTTTATCATTGTGTCATTATTCATCTTCTGTACCGCAGTATCTTCATTAAATAAGGTTTATTTTTATTCAATTGCCTTACTCCCTTCTGTCATTAATGCAACAACCCTACATCAAAGCACCCAGCCTCCGTTACACTCCAGCTGGTGCTTCACGAAACGTGGCACACCCCGTGCAATACTCACCCCATAGCTCCCTTTCCCCACAATACTTTCCCCGCTGCCCCCCGCAATACTCTCCCCATTGCCCCCACTCCACAATACTCTCCCTATTGCCTCCCGCAATACTTTCCCCATTGCTCCCACCCCGCAATACTTTCCCCATTGCCCCTTGCAATACTCTCCTCATTGCCCCTAACCCACGATACTCTCTCCATTGCCCTCATCCTGCAATACTCTCCCCCTCAATACTCTCCTATTGCCCCCACAGCCCACAATACTCTCCCCATTGCCGTCACTGCAGGGACAGACCATTAGGTGCAATATAGAAATGTCAGAGGATCCATCTGCGAGTAATTGGAAACATCTGGGACTATATGATATCAAGGGATCGATCTATTGGCACCATCTGTGTGGTTCTTACTCTGATGTCTCTGATTTTAGGTCTCTGATGTCTCTTCTCTCTGTGGACTGAAACAGCTTACTACCTTACATATAGACAATACACAAGTTACTGAACAGTCTCTTCAGGCCATCACCTCAATATCAGCACTCTCAACACTTACAATGTCTGGTGTGCAGTCTCTCAACTCCAATCGAGTGCTAGAACTCCTCTCCAGTAAGTAGTCTTGTTCAGACCTCACATCAGTTAGACAAGGCTGCCTCTCTGATCTGTCTTATGTTATCTTGCAGGTCTGTCTCTCACCCGCTTGGTTCTTCCTGGAAGGCACAGTCTGTCAGATGGAGGTCTTGCATATCTCTCCCATCTACCGGGTCTCTTAGAGTTAGACCTGACAGATCACACTCACATTACAGACAGGGGTGTACAACATATCTCCGAGCTGACAAGGTGAGTGTACTCTTCACTAAATGACCATGTTCAAGGAACCTGTTTGTTTAAGGACAATGTGTGCATTTGTGTTCCAGTGTAATCTGTGTAGGTGTGGTTAGTGCACCTGTGCCACGATGCGGTCCATGCTCAGTTGTGGTCTGTGCCCTGCTGCTGTCCATGTAGTTGGTGCACCTACAGTATACTCCGGTGCGGTCCGTATAGTTATTGCACCTACAGTATGCTCCAGTGCGGTCTGTCTAATTGATTACCTACAGTATGCTCCAGTGCTGTCCATGTAGTTGGGGCACCTACAGTATGCTCCTGTGCGGTTTGTGTAGTTATTGCACCTACAGTATGCGCCAGTGCGGTCTGTCTAGTTGGTTACCTACAGTATGCTCCGGTGCAGTCTGTGCAATTGGTGCACCTACAGTTTGTTCCGGTGCGGTCCATTTAGTTGGTGCACCTACAGTATGTTCCGGCGCGGTCTGTGTAGTTGGTGCACCTACGGTATGTTCCGGTGCAGTCCGTGTAGTTGGTGCACCTACAGTATGTTCCAGTGCGGTCAGTGTAGATGGTGCACCTACGGTATGTTCCGGTGCAGTCCATGTAGTTGGTGCACCTACAGTATGTTCCGGTGCTGTCCGTGTAGTTGGTGCACCTACAGTATGCTCCGGTGCGGTCTGTCTACTTGGTTACCTACAGTATGCTCCAGTGCGGTCCGTGTAGTTATTGCACCTACAGTATGCTCCAGTGCGGTCTGTCTAGTTGGTTACCTACAGTATGCTCCGATGCAGTCTGTGCAATTAGTGCACCTACAGTATGTTCTGGTGCGGTCCATGTAGTTGGTGCACCTACAGTATGTTCCGGTGCGGTCCGTGTAGTTGGTGCACCTACGGTGTGTTCCGGTGCGGTCCGTGTAGTTGTGCACCTACTGTGTGTTCCGGTGCGGTCCGTGTAGTTGGTGCACCTACAGTATGTTCCGGTGCGGTCCGTGTAGTTGGTGCACCTACAGTATGTTCCGGTGCGGTCCGTGTAGTTGGTGTACCTACAGTATGTTCCGGTGCGGTCCGTATAGTTGGTGCACCTGCAGTATGTTCCGTGTAGTTGGTGCACCTGCAGTATGTTCCGTGTAGTTGGTGCACCTACAGTATGTTCCGTGTAGTTGGTGCACCTACAGTATGTTCCGGTGCGGTCCGTGTAGTTGGTGCACCTACAGTATGTTCCGGTGCGGTCCGTGTAGTTGGTGCACCTACAGTATGTTCCGGTGCGGTCCGTGTAGTTGGTGCACCTACAGTATGTTCCGTGTAGTTGGTGCACCTACAGTATGTTCCGTGTAGTTGGTGCACCTACAGTATGTTCTGGTGCGGTCCGTGTAGTTGGTGCACCTACAATATGCTCCGGTGCGGTCCGTGTAGTTGGTGCACCTACGGTGTGTTCCGGTGCGGTCCGTGTAGTTGGTGCGCCTACGGTGTGTTCCGGTGCGGTCCGTGTAGTTGGTGCACCTACAGTATGTTCCGGTGCGGTCCGTGTAGTTGGTGCACCTACAGTATGTTCCTGTGCGGTCCGTGTAGTTGGTGCTCCTACAGTATGTTCCGGTGCAGTCCGTGTAGTTAGTGTACCTACAGTATGTTCCGGTGCGGTCCGTATAGTTGGTGCACCTGCAGTATGTTCCGTGTAGTTGGTGCACCTGCAGTATGTTCCGTGTAGTTGGTGCACCTACAGTATGTTCCGTGTAGTTGGTGCACCTACAGTATGTTCCGGTGCGGTCCGTGTAGTTGGTGCACCTACAGTATGTTCGGGTGCGGTCCGTGTAGTTGGTGCACCTACAGTATGTTCCGGTGCGGTCCATGTAGTTGGTGCACCTACAGTATGCTCCGGTGCGGTCCGTATAGTTATTGCACCTACAGTATGCTCCAGTGCGGTCTGTCTAGTTGATTACCTACAGTATGCTCCAGTGCTGTCCATGTAGTTGGGGCACCTACAGTATGCTCCTGTGCGGTTTGTGTAGTTATTGCGCCTACAGTATGCTCCAGTGCGGTCTGTCTAGTTGGTTACCTACAGTATGCTCCGGTGCAGTCTGTGCAATTGGTGCACCTACAGTTTGTTCCGGTGCGGTCCATTTAGTTGGTGCACCTACAGTATGTTCCGGCGCGGTCTGTGTAGTTGGTGCACCTACGGTATGTTCCGGTGCAGTCCGTGTAGTTGGTGCACCTACAGTATGTTCCGGTGCAGTCCATGTAGTTGGTGCACCTACAGTATGTTCCGGTGCGGTCCGTGTAGTTGGTGCACCTACAGTATGCTCCGGTGCGGTCTGTCTACTTGGTTACCTACAGTATGCTCCAGTGCGGTCCGTGTAGTTATTGCACCTACAGTATGCTCCAGTGCGGTCTGTCTAGTTGGTTATCTACAGTATGCTCCGATGCAGTCTGTGCAATTAGTGCACCTACAGTATGTTCTGGTGCGGTCCATGTAGTTGGTGCACCTACAGTATGTTCCGGTGCGGTCCGTGTAGTTGGTGCACCTACGGTGTGTTCCGGTGCGGTCCGTGTAGTTGGTGCACCTACGGTGTGTTCCGGTGCGGTCCGTGTAGTTGGTGCACCTACAGTATGTTCCGGTGCGGTCCGTGTAGTTGGTGCACCTACAGTATGTTCCGGTGCGGTCCGTGTAGTTGGTGCACCTACAGTATGTTCCGGTGCAGTCCGTGTAGTTAGTGTACCTACAGTATGTTCCGGTGCGGTGCATATAGTTGGTGCACCTGCAGTATGTTCCGTGTAGTTGGTGCACCTGCAGTATGTTCCGTGTAGTTGGTGCACCTACAGTATGTTCCGTGTAGTTGGTGCACCTTCAGTATGTTCCGGTGCGGTCCGTGTAGTTGGTGCACCTACAGTATGTTCCGGTGCGGTCCGTGTAGTTGGTGCACCTACAGTATGTTCCGGTGCGGTCCGTGTAGTTGGTGCTCCTACAGTATGTTCCGTGTAGTTGGTGCACCTACAGTATGTTCTGGTGCGGTCCGTGTAGTTGGTGCACCTACAGTATGCTCCGGTGCGGTCCGTGTAGTTGGTGCACCTACGGTGTGTTCCGGTGCGGTCCGTGTAGTTGGTGCACCTACGGTGTGTTCCGGTGCGGTCCGTGTAGTTGGTGCACCTACAGTATGTTCCGGTGCGGTCCGTGTAGTTGGTGCACCTACAGTATGTTCCGGTGCGGTCCGTGTAGTTGGTGCACCTACAGTATGTTCCGGTGCAGTCCGTGTAGTTAGTGTACCTACAGTATGTTCCGGTGCGGTCCGTATAGTTGGTGCACCTGCAGTATGTTCCGTGTAGTTGGTGCACCTGCAGTATGTTCCGTGTAGTTGGTGCACCTGCAGTATGTTCCGTGTAGTTGGTGCACCTGCAGTATGTTCCGTGTAGTTGGTGCACCTGCAGTATGTTCCGTGTAGTTGGTGCACCTACAGTATGTTCCGGTGCAGTCCGTGTAGTTGGTGCACCTACAGTATGTTCCGGTGCGGTCCGTGTAGTTGGTGCACCTACAGTATGTTCCGGTGCGGTCCGTGTAGTTGGTGCACCTACAGTATGTTCCGTGTAGTTGGTGCACCTACAGTACGCTCCGGTGCGGTCCGTGTAGTTGGTGCACCTACAGTATGCTCCGGTGCGGTCCGTGTAGTTGGTGCACCTACAGTATGTTCCGGTGCAGTCCGTGTAGTTGGTGCACCTACAGTATGTTCCATGTAGTTAGTGCACCTACAGTATGTTCCAGTGCGGTCCGTGTAGTTGGTGCACCTACAGTATATGTCAAGCACTACCTGAAAGCTTATTAGAATGCTTTAAAAAGGAAAATGTAAAAAAAAAAAAAAACAGGAAAACTCTATTTTTACCTTTGTTTATCACTACATTCATATTCCTGCCCCAGAATTATACAACATTACAGACATCCGTATTTAGGCCATATAACAGGCAATGGTGACCGCAGTTAATGCCCACAGTAAGAATCCTGGCGGAAGCTTCATGCGAAGTATGCAATAAAACCAAAATGAACTCCGGGAGGATGTACGGCCTGCCAGTACAGCACATACTGTAGCGGAGAGCTCAAAGGTGAACAAGAAAAATAACAATTTATTAAAACAACAGACAATACACATATACAATACAGTTAATAAAATCACACTAGTTGGTGCACCAAAATTACTATCACTGGATTGTGAACCCGACCATAATTAAAGATCCTTTTTCATATGAAATACATCTACCGGTTGGATCCCAGTAGAATTCCTATTGGGGGCTATAAATGTCCAAACAAATAGAACGTAGACGGCTGCAGGGAAAAGTAAATCTTCCAGCGCTTCTCTATCACCTCTGTGCGATGTGTGTGTGTAGATGCCCGTGCGTCCGTGGGGGTAGATGTATGGCTGCAGCTGGAGGGTGTATTGGCGTCGGCTCTGGTTAGAGCGGGTAAGACGGCAGCGGGGGTGTCCTTTCTCCAATGTCCTTATGTCCATGTTTGAAATGCCCCCCCATTGTTAACGCCACCCCGCTATTGACGCCAACCCGAAGCGTGGCGAGCGAAGCGAGCCCTCGAGGGATGGCGGTATGCATCCTCCGACCTTTTCATACCCCCACTATCCACGTCGGCGTGGAGTTGATTTTATAAAGTATGGCGGGCGCAGGGAGCCACCGAGCCGAAAGTGCGGCGAGCCCCGCGAGGGGACGCGTATAACTTCACAGGTATACGCGTCCCCTCGCTGCGCTCGTCACGCTTCCGGGTCGGTGCCTCGCTGCACTCGCCACACTTTATAAAATCAACTCCACACCGATGTGGAAAGTAGGGGTATGAAAAGGTCGTAGGACGCGTACCGCCCCCCTTCGCGGGCTCGCTGCGCTCGCCACGCTTCGGGTAGGTGTCAATAGCGGGGTGGCGTTAATAATGACGGGGGCATTAAACATACTTTACAACTATATTCAATGTGAAATGGGCCATATTGGCCCTTTTCACATTGTCACCTATGTAAAATCGCGTTGATCGCATCGCGGGCCATTATAATGGCCCGCGACCGACGCGATCCACCCGATTTTCATTTTAAAAATAATTTAACATTAAAGTCTATGGAAAAATTGCGTTGATCGCGTCGGTCACATCGCGGCCCCTTATTAATGGACGCGATCAATGCGATTAAGTACCTTAAAGTTAAGGCATACAATCAACGAGATGGGCGCCGTGCAAGGAAACAAGTACCCTTTTATTAAATACAGCTAGAGTACGGTGTTTACTCCGGTTCCATAATTATAACAAGACTAGTAACTGTGAGCACGAAGTGACACCTGTTGGTGTACCCCTGTTTCCTTACAGGATGGAACACTGCCCCGAGGGATCAGATAATGGAAACAGAAACTCGCCCATGCCAGGGCCAACAGCCACACTGTCTGGTGAGACCGGTATTTTAAGTTCGGCAGACACTAGGACTAAAACAAGTGATCTCGAAAAAATGCTGCAGCAATTTAGATGCCAAGGAGCTGGAAGGTGACTAAATCCTAAGGACACTCTAAAAAAAATGCCTGAACCCGAGTAAAAAAATAAAAACAAGCCTAACACCTGCCCTATAAAGAAACCCAGACGTAGTCCAGCTTCAAAACCAGTCTGAAGAAAGCGAATTAAGCGGTTCGTGGGAAACGAAATAGCTGGAAGACCATGTTTCTCCCACTAGATGACGTACAGCCTCCAAATCCTATATGTTGGAATCTACGGCTCACGCTCAAAACGTAATACCGGTACTTATATGTTAGTTGGGCGCTCACTATAGTTAGTACGCTCATAACCCCACTACCCATGTCGGCATGGAGTTGATTTTATATAGTGTGGCGAACGGACACGGAAAACTAAGCAAATAGCTAACATATAAGTACCCTAATAACTACCGACGGAAGCTATGCCTACACAGCACCGACAAAGCTGTCAGGCACCCATACATCTAGATAAACAAACGGACCCTGCAAAAGCAGATCCAAGTGAAGAGTTAGAGTCCAAGGCTCTTCCACGAGCAGAGGCCGTAGATTGCTTACCGTAAACTGCGAGACCAGTCCGGAGCGAGCACAGAAACGGTCACAAGCCAGCTGGAATGGCCACGGAACAGTCATGGCCTCCATTGCACCTGGATGTAAGGGTGTGGAGCATATTAGAAGTCTCGTATTGTGTCAAGACGCCATTAGATAAAGCTATGGAAGACCCCACTTACCTAACCACTGTAGGATGATGCCAGGACCCTCTGTGCCAAACAGAGGTCCCAGCAGCTGAGGAAGACCGCCTCTGAAATATTGACTCATATGCAACGCAAATTTGGGTGTCACTAGTGCTAAAGTCTGGTCCAAAACACGCTAGACAATTATCATTCAGAAGCCCCTTTCTGAGCTATATCCTCTAGTGTTTGAGGC
Organism: Crinia signifera; assembly: GCF_055691185.1. Classification (NCBI taxonomy): domain Eukaryota; kingdom Metazoa; phylum Chordata; class Amphibia; order Anura; family Myobatrachidae; genus Crinia; species Crinia signifera. Next base: position 84,590 of record NC_139221.1, on the reverse strand, counting down.
CTGTGATAAATACGGTAATAGAGAAGGACCTGCGGAAAAGTCAGGTCCCGGGAAGGGGGCTGCTGCCTTAAACGCATTGATCAATACAAAAACAAAGTCTCCACTGTTATATCACAGGGGCTCTGCACTCACTATCTATTTATATGTAAAAAAAGTGAATTCAAAGATGTAAATAAATAATATATATTTGTGTGTGTGCGTGTGTGTGCGTGTGCGTGTGTGTGTGTGCAGTGTCTCCTGCCCGTAAAATCAACGCTAATATTCTCAGGACTCTAGAAGTACTATAGTTGTATTGACAATGTAGTCTACATATGTTGTAGTGGTTCCACGGCTGGCTAAGCAGATGTACTGTACCAATGTCTTAGGATAATGAATAAAATAGATATTTCTATATTCTGTAGGCTGCGAGTTCTATCCCTGTGTAATACATCAGTGTCAGACTTCGGACTTCTCCATCTACAGGGACTGAAGCTCTTGGAGGAGTTAAGCCTGGACCGTACTAAAGTGACCAGCAGAGGGGTGTCCCAATGTATCCCCCACCTTCCACACCTGCAGGTTCAGTCACTTTTATTCCATATCCTCCCTTTATAAGGCATGTAGTGCATAGCACAGAGATCCTTTCCTGGATCAGTATTTCTGCTACCGGTCATTCTGAGACCGCTGCGCTCCTAACTGTCCTCCTGTATAGGATAGGCTGCCACTAGCACTGGTTGTGCCTAGCACTTTGTCCTGGACCGTCAACCTGCTATGCCCCAGGGTGTGTAGGCACAGCGTTACCAACCCACTGGCATAGCAGATATATAGATATACGGAATAGCGCTGAAACTACCAGAACAAGGGGATTTATATGTAATGAATAGAAAACTGCAGCTTATCTGAGTCCTCATCCACCCATAAATCACTGTAACGTGCAGTGCAGCCCAGGTATTACCCTCTGTCTCTTACCCTGGTAACGCCGCGTCACACGGATACACGTGTCTCTTGTGCAGGTCCTCGGCCTGTCCGATACCAATGTCGGTGATAACGTCCTGAAGCTCGGTGTCCGGAACTGCAAAAGTCTTCTCAAGATTAATTTGAGTCGGACGCATGTAACCAACAAGGGTGAGTACAGAATACGTGTAGGGATCAGCGGGGGGGGGGGGGGGAGTACAGAATTCGTGTAGGGATCAGAGGGTGGAGTACAGTATGCATGTAGGGATCAGAGGGTGGAGTACAGAATGCGTGTAGGGATCAGCGGGGGGGGGGAATGCATGTAGGGATCAGAGGCTGAGTACAGAATGCGTGTAGGGATCAGAGGGGGGAGTACAGAATGCATGTAGGGATCAGAGGCTGAGTACAGAATGCGTGTAGGGATCAGAGGGGGGAGTACAGAATGCGTGTAGGGATCAGAGGGGGGAGTACAGAATTCGTGTAGGGATCAGAGGGTGGAGTACAGTATGCATGTAGGGATTAGAGGGTGGAGTACAGAATGTGTGTAGGGATCAGAGGCTGAGTACAGAATACGTGTAGGGATCAGAGGGGGGGAGTACAGAATGCGTGTAGGGATCAGCGGGAGAGTAGAGAATGCGTGTAGGGATCAGAGGGGGGGAGTACAGAATGCGTGTAGGGATCAGCGGGTGGAGTACCGAATGCGTGTAGGGATCAGAGGCTGAGTACAGAATGTGTGTAGGGATCAGAGGCTGAGTACAGAATGCGTGTAGGGATCAGAGGGGGGGAGTACAGAATTTTTGTAGGGATCAGCGGGTGGAGTACAGAATGCATGTAGGGATCAGAGGCTGAGTACAGAATGTATGTAGGGATCAGAGGGTGAGTACAGAATGCGTGTAGGGATCAGAGGGGGGAGTACAGAATGCGTGTAGGGATCAGAGGGTGAGTACAGAATGCGTGTAGGGATCAGAGGGGGGAGTACAGAATGTGTGTAGGGATCAGAGGCTGAGTACAGAATACGTGTAGGGATCGGCGGGGGGGAGTACAGAATTCGTGTAGGGATCAGAGGGTGGAGTACAGTATGCATGTAGGGATCAGAGGGTGGAGTACAGAATGCGTGTAGGGATCAACGGGGGGGGGGGAATGCATGTAGGGATCAGAGGCTGAGTACAGAATGCGTGTAGGGATCAGAGGGGGGAGTACACAATGCGTGTAGGGATCAGAGGGGGGAGTACAGAATTCGTGTAGGGATCAGAGGGGGGAGTACAGAATGTGTGTAGGGATCAGAGGGGGGAGTAAAGAATTTGTGTAGGGATCAGAGGCTGAGTACAGAATGTGTGTAGGGATCAGAGGGGGAGTACAGAATGTGTGTAGGGATCAGAGGGGGGAGTACAGAATGTGTGTAGGGATCAGAGGCTGAGTACAGAATACGTGTAGGGATCAGAGGGGGGAGTACAGAATGTGTGTAGGGATCAGAGGCTGAGTACAGAATACGTGTAGGGATCGGCGGGGGGGAGTACAGAATTCGTGTAGGGATCAGAGGGTGGAGTACAGTATGCATGTAGGGATCAGAGGGTGGAGTACAGAATGCGTGTAGGGATCAACGGGGGGGGGGGAATGCATGTAGGGATCAGAGGCTGAGTACAGAATGCGTGTAGGGATCAGAGGGGGGAGTACAGAATGCGTGTAGGGATCAGAGGGGGGAGTACAGAATGTGTGTAGGGATCAGAGGGGGGAGTACAGAATGCGTGTAGGGATCAGAGGGGGGAGTACAGAATGCGTGTAGGGATCAGAGGGGGGAGTACAGAATGCGTGTAGGGATCAGAGGGGGGAGTACAGAATGTGTGTAGGGATCAGAGGGGGGAGTACAGAATGTGTGTAGGGATCAGAGGGGGGAGTACAGAATTTGTGTAGGGATGAGAGGGGGGAGTACAGAATGCGTGTAGGGATCAGAGGGGGGAGTACAGTATGCATGTAGGGATCAGAGGGTGGAGTACAGAATGTGTGTAGGGATCAGAGGCTGAGTACAGAATACGTGTAGGGATCAGCGGGGGGGAGTACAGAATTCGTGTAGGGATCAGAGGGTGGAGTACAGTATGCATGTAGGGATCAGAGGGTGGAGTACAGAATGCGTGTAGGGATCAACGGGGGGGGGAATGCATGTAGGGATCAGAGGCTGAGTACAGAATGCGTGTAGGGATCAGAGGGGGGAGTACACAATGCGTGTAGGGATCAGAGGGGGGAGTACAGAATTCGTGTAGGGATCAGAGGGGGGAGTACAGAATGTGTGTAGGGATCAGAGGGGGGAGTACAGAATTTGTGTAGGGATCAGAGGCTGAGTACAGAATGTGTGTAGGGATCAGAGGGGGAGTACAGAATGTGTGTAGGGATCAGAGGGGGGAGTACAGAATGCGTGTAGGGATCAGAGGGGGGAGTACAGAATGCGTGTAGGGATCAGAGGGGGGAGTACAGAATGCGTGTAGGGATCAGAGGGGGGAGTACAGAATGTGTGTAGGGATCAGAGGGGGGAGTACAGAATTTGTGTAGGGATGAGAGGGGGGAGTACAGAATGCGTGTAGGGATCAGAGGGGGGAGTACAGAATGTGTGTAGGGATCAGAGGGGGAGTACAGAATTTGTGTAGGGATCAGAGGCTGAGTACAGAATGCGTGTAGGGTTCAGAGGGGGAGTACAGAATTTGTGTAGGGATCAGAGGGGGGAGTACAGAATGCGTGTAGGGATCAGAGGCTGAGTACAGAATGTGTGTAGGGATCAGAGGGGGAGTACAGAATTTGTGTAGGGATCAGAGGGGGAGTACAGAATGCGTGTAGGGATCAGAGGGGGGAGTACAGAATGCGTGTAGGGATCAGAGGCTGAGTACAGAATGTGTGTAGGGATCAGAGGGGGAGTACAGAATGCGTGTAGGGATCAGAGGGGGAGTACAGAATGTGTGTAGGGATCAGAGGGGGGAGTACAGAATGTGTGTAGGGATCAGAGGGGGGAGTACAGAATGCGTGTAGGGATCAGAGGGGGGAGTACAGAATTTGTGTAGGGATGAGAGGGGGGAGTACAGAATGCGTGTAGGGATCAGAGGCTGAGTACAGAATGCGTGTAGGGATCAGAGGGGGAGTACAGAATGTGTATAACTGTCACCGGACGCCTGCCCTAGGCTCTGGCTACGCCCTTTGGGTCCACAGATGGAGGATTCTGGTCTGACGGGACTTGGGCAATAGGGGATTCCCTGTTACTGACTCCACCCACTATGCAGTTAGCGGGGATATTGCTGCCATGGGGTGTCTGGAACCAGCTACCTCCTCAGGCCCACACGCTGGCACTACCTGCTAGGGTGTATGCATCGACACACTGCTGACACACCTGACTGGTGTCGGCTACTCCCCCACTGGTCACTGACCAGGCCTCTACAGTGGTCACTGGCAGAGGGCGGTGCTTGGAGATGCTGGATCCTTTACCCAGTACAGGCGGAGAACGGGATTATTGCAGTATTCCAATTGGTCACAAGATGAAGAGGTTGTATTGAGGCAAGGATGGGATGGGATCAGCATACAGATGTTACAGCCGTCAGATACAGGTAGATGTGCAGCGTTACACAGGACCGGAGCCTCTCCTATTGCTATGGGATCAGTATACAGATGTTGCAGCCGTCAGATACAGGTAGATGTGCAGCGTTACACAGGGCCGGAGCCTCTCCTATTGCTATGGGATCAGCATACAGATGTTACAGCCGTCAGATACAGGTAGATGTGCAGCGTTACACAGGACCGGAGCCTCTCCTATTGCTATGGGATCGGCATACAGATGTTACAGCAGTCAGGTATAGGTAGATGTGCAGCGTTACACAGGGCCGGAGCCTCTCCTATTGCTATGGGATCGGCATACAGATGTTACAGCTGTCAGATACAGGTAGATGTGCAGCGTTACACAGGGCCGGAGCCTCTCCTATTGCTGTGGGATCGGCATACAGATGTTACAGCTGTCAGAGACAGGTAGATGTGCAGCGTTACACAGGGCTGGAGCCTCTCCTATTGCTATGGGATCAGCATACAGATGTTACAGCTGTCAGATACAGGTAGATGTGCAGCGTTACACAGGGCCGGAGCCTCTCCTATTGCTATGGAATCAGCATACAGATGTTACAGCCGTCAGATACAGGTAGATGTGCAGCGTTACACAGGGCCGGAGCCTCTCCTATTGCTATGGGATCAGCATACAGATGTTACAGCCGTCAGATACAGGTAGATGTGCAGCGTTACACAGGGCCGGAGCCTCTCCTATTGCTATGGAATCAGCATACAGATGTTACAGCCGTCGGATACAGGTAGATGTGCAGCGTTACACAGGGCCGGAGCCTCTCCTATTGCTGTGGGATCAGCATACAGATGTTACAGCCGTCAGATACAGGTAGATGTGCAGCGTTACACAGGGCCGGAGCCTCTCCTATTGCTGTGGGATCAGGATACAGATGTTACAGCCGTCAGATACATGTAGATGTGCAGCGTTACACAGGGCCGGAGCCTCTCCTATTGCTGTGGGATCGGCATACAGATGTTACAGCCGTCAGATACAGGTAGATGTGCAGCGTTACACAGGGCCGGAGCCTCTCCTATTGCTATGGGATCGGCATACAGATGTTACAGCCGTCCGATACAGGTAGATGTGCAGCGTTACACAGGGCCGGAGCCTCTCCTATTGCTATGGAATCAGCATACAGATGTTACAGCCGTCAGATACAGGTAGATGTGCAGCGTTACACAGGGCTGGAGCCTCTTCTATTGCTGTGGGATCAGCATACAGATGTTACAGCAGTCGGATACAGGTAGATGTGCAGCGTTACACAGGGCCGGAGCCTCTCCTATTGCTGTGGGATCAGGATACAGATGTTACAGCCGTCAGATACATGTAGATGTGCAGCGTTACACAGGGTTGGAGCCTCTTCTATTGCTATGGGATCAGCATACAGATGTTACAGCCGTCAGATACATGTAGATGTGCAGCATTACACAGGGCCAGAGCCTCTCCTATTGCTGTGGGATCGGCATACAGATGTTACAGCAGTCAGATACAGGTAGATGTGCAGCATTACACAGGGCCGGACCCTCTCCTATTGCTATGGAATCAGCATACAGATGTTACAGCCGTCGGATACAGGTAGATGTGCAGCGTTACACAGGGCCGGAGCCTCTCCTATTGCTGTGGGATCAGCATACAGATGTTACAGCAGTCAGATACAGGTAGATGTGCAGCGTTACACAGGGCCGGACCCTCTCCTATTGCTGTGGGATCAGCATACAGATGTTACAGCCGTCAGATACAGGTAGATGTGCAGCATTACACAGGGCCTGAGCCTCTCCTATTGCTATGGGATCAGCATACCGATGTTACGGCCGTCAGATACAGGTAGATGTGCAGCGTTACACAGGGCCGGAGCCTCTCCTATTGCTGTGGGATCAGGATACAGATGTTACAGCCGTCAGATACATGTAGATGTGCAGCGTTACACAGGGCCGGAGCCTCTCCTATTGCTGTGGGATCGGCATACAGATGTTACAGCCGTCAGATACATGTAGATGTGCAGCGTTACACAGGGCAGGAGCCTCTCCTATTGCTATGGGATCAGCATACAGATGTTACAGCCATCAGATACATGTAGATGTGCAGCGTTACACAGGGCAGGAGCCTCTCCTATTGCTATGGGATCAGCATACAGATGTTACAGCCGTCAGATACAGGTAGATGTGCAGCGTTACACAGGGCCGGAGCCTCTCCTATTGCTATGGGATCGGCATACAGATGTTACAGCCGTCCGATACAGGTAGATGTGCAGCGTTACACAGGGCTGGAGCCTCTCCTATTGCTATGGGATCGGCATACAGATGTTACAGCCGTCCGATACAGGTAGATGTGCAGCGTTACACAGGGCTGGAGCCTCTCCTATTGCTATGGGATCGGCATACAGATGTTACAGCTGTCCGATACAGGTAGATGTGCAGCATTACACAGGGCCGGAGCCTCTCCTATTGCTGTGGGATCGGCATACAGATGTTACAGCCGTCAGATACAGGTAGATGTGCAGCGTTACACAGGGCCGGAGCCTCTCCTATTGCTGTGGGATCAGCATACAGATGTTACAGCCATCAGATACATGTAGATGTGCAGCGTTACACAGGGCCGGAGCCTGTCCTATTGCTGTGGGATCAGCATACAGATGTTGCAGCCATCAGATACAGGTAGATGAGCAGCGTTACACAGGGCCGGAGCCTCTCCTATTGCTGTGGGATCAGCATACAGATGTTACAGCCGTCAGGTATAGGTAGATGTGCAGCGTTACACAGGGCTGGAGCCTCTCCTATTGCTATGGGATCAGTATACAGATGTTACAGCCGTCAGATACAGGTAGATGTGCAGCGTTACACAGGACCGGAGCCTCTCCTATTGCTATGGGATCAGCATACAGATGTTACAGCTGTCAGATACAGGTAGATGTGCAGCGTTACACAGGGCCGGAGCCTCTCCTATTGCTATGGGATCAGCATACAGATGTTACAGCCATCAGATACAGGTAGATGTGCAGCGTTACACAGGGCCGGACCCTCTCCTATTGCTGTGGGATCAGCATACAGATGTTACAGCCGTCCGATACAGGTAGATGTGCAGCGTTACACAGGGCCGGACCCTCTCCTATTGCTGTGGGATCGGCATACAGATGTTACAGCTGTCAGAGACAGGTAGATGTGCAGCGTTACACAGGGCCGGAGCCTCTTCTATTGCTGTGGGATCAGCATACAGATGTTACAGCAGTCGGATACAGGTAGATGTGCAGCGTTACACAGGGCCGGAGCCTCTCCTATTGCTGTGGGATCGGCATACAGATGTTACAGCCATCAGATACAGGTAGATGTGCAGCGTTACACAGGGCTGGAGCCTCTCCTATTGCTGTGGGATCGGCATACAGATTTTACAGCAGTCAGATACATGTAGATGTGCAGCATTACACAGGGCCGGAGCCTCTCCTATTGCTATGGGATCAGCATACAGATGTTACAGCAGTCAGATACATGTAGATGTGCAGCGTTACACAGGGCCGGAGCCAATGTTCCTTCTAATTTTACGAAGGCTGTGTGCGGCAAAAGATTTTGGCTGTGCAACTTTGGAAGGAAATTTTAATTTTTGTGCGTCACTTATATATAACTGGAAAATGACATTCAGCATTTGTGTTAACTTTACTTCAAAATGATATTAAACATTTAAACATTCAATACACAGCACCCAATGTAGTTAATGGGTGAAACACACATTAATTGAGTCCAGAACTGCAAAAAGGGACCACTGCTGCTTTGTGCGCTCTGTTGTAATGTCTGTGCGCACGCTCGTCGAGTTGTGTGCGTGCGCACAGCTTAGAGGGAACACTGGCCGGAGCCTCTCCTATTGCTGTGGGATCGGCATACAGATGTTACAGCTGTCAGATACATGTAGATGTGCAGCGTTACACAGGGCTGGACCCTCTCCTATTGCTATGGGATCAGCATACAGATGTTACAGCTGTCAGATACAGGTAGATGTGCAGCGTTACACAGGGCCGGAGCCTCTCCTATTGCTATGGGATCGGCATGCAGATGTTACAGCCGTCAGATACAGGTAGATGTGCAGCATTACACAGGGCTGGACCCTCTCCTATTGCTATGGGATCAGCATACAGATGTTACAGCTGTCAGATACAGGTAGATGTGCAGCGTTACACAGGGCCGGAGCCTCTCCTATTGCTGTGGGATCAGCATACAGATGTTACAGCCATCAGATACATGTAGATGTGCAGCGTTACACAGGGCTGGACCCTCTCCTATTGCTATGGGATCAGCATACAGATGTTACAGCTGTCAGATACAGGTAGATGTGCAGCGTTACACAGGGCCGGAGCCTCTCCTATTGCTATGGGATCGGCATACAGATGTTACAGCCGTCAGATACATGTAGATGTGCAGCGTTACACAGGGCTGGACCCTCTCCTATTGCTATGGGATCAGCATACAGATGTTACAGCTGTCAGATACATGTAGATGTGCAGCGTTACACAGGGCCGGAGCCTCTCCTATTGCTGTGGGATCAGCATACAGATGTTACAGCCATCAGATACAGGTAGATGTGCAGCGTTACACAGGGCTGGAGCCTCTCCTATTGCTGTGGGATCAGCATACAGATGTTACAGCTGTCAGATACAGGTAGATGTGCAGCGTTACACAGGGCCGGAGCCTCTCCTATTGCTATGGGATCGGCATGCAGATGTTACAGCCGTCAGATACAGGTAGATGTGCAGCATTACACAGGGCTGGACCCTCTCCTATTGCTATGGGATCGGCATACAGATGTTACAGCAGTCAGGTATAGGTAGTTGTGCAACGTTACACAGGGCCGGAGCCTCTCCTATTGCTATGGGATCAGTATACAGAGTTTACAGCCATCAGATACATGTAGATGTGCAGCGTTACACAGGGCCGGAGCCTCTCCTATTGCTATGGGATCAGCATACAGATGTTACAGCCGTCAGATACATGTAGATGTGCAGCATTACACAGGGCCGGAGCCTCTCCTATTGCTATGGTATCAGTATACAGAGTTTACAGCCATCAGATACAGGTAGATGTGCAGCGTTACACAGGGCCGGAGCCTCTCCTATTGCTGTGGGATCGGCATACAGATGTTAGGCCAAACTGGTGCCTCTTATTCCAATTCCACACACAATACCGCATGGGTAATTCCACCCTGTCCTCTCCAACCAATCGGTGCCTCCCCCATATACCTTAGGGGTTCGCATATTAATAAGACCATCTTATGTGCAATGCATAACTAAATCATGATTACATGCCACAAGGATGAATCATCTAATTTTTTTAGAATATCTCCGTTATCGACACCTTGTCCGCAGCACGGCAATCCAGTAGTTACACCCAGTTACTGGTCACTTGGAGTTAACCCATTTGTGTCCCTTCTATAGTCTTTGCTCCCCTGGTCTCGTTCATTTGCTGATTACTTTCCTGTTTCCCAGGTTTACGCTTCCTGAAACAGACAGCGGTCGTGCAGCTTAGTCTGGATGGTTCCGGGGTCACTCTGCAGGGAGTCTCTGACTTGCTGAGTAACTGTCCCAGCATCAACAGTGTGAGAGCCAACAATCTGCGTGTTATTCCCAGCGACCAGCTCTCGGAAGAGGAGGATGACAGCTGAATGAGACCACCCCTCTGTGACATCATTGTGCCCACAAGTGATGTTATTTCAGGGAAGTACACGGATTGGCCGGTGTCATTATCCCCTATTACAAACCTTGAACGATGAATAAAATCCTTATTACATTGTGTGTAGTATTTGTGTTTCATGTACACCCAGCTATCTTCTATGTGTAATCTATACATCGAGCAACCATAAGGCGTAGGTTGCTGTGTTCTGCTTGTCAGAGTAGGAGATGACTGAAGGTACGTACACACGGGGGATGGGAGGGGGATTTGGGCTGTGTATGATTTTGGCTATGCAATTTTCTCGGACTATGAGCCCAGATCCGTACAATACTGACTAGATTTACTTGAGATTTTGGCTATACTAGAACAGTGTATACAATGTTGCCTTTCCTGCGCAGTTTATCTCTCTCTTGTGATGCGGATCCCACGGGTCGCCTTGGTATCACAGCTGTATACACCATGTGCGATTTGTGCTTTTTCTTTGATTGTGACTATGTAATCATTGCACAGTGAGTATGCACCTGCTGGCTGTCGCAGAGGGACTTTCTCTCACATGCTGCTTATTGAGATCCGTCAGGAGAATCCCAAGGGCTACCACAATAATGGCGCCACCTGGTGACGTTATCCATCCAGAGGCAGAATACTAACTTGCCGCCCCTGCTAGTGGCTACTCCAAGGTTTCTGGTTACTGGGAGGACATCATCTCAACTCGGTCTTTGGACCTCCTCATTCTGGACACCTCCAACGCCATCATTACTGTCCTGAAGTATCTGTACTTGTAGTTAAAAAAAAAATGGAAGTAAATTTTTTTGAAATAATTAATTGTTTATAATTTGAAGTATAGACCGCGCTGTGTAGGAAGGACAGCAGCATTTTTTAAAATAAAATATTTTCAAGTGGAAAACCGTATAAATATGTAACCATATAAAAGCACACTTCCGGTTCCTACTGCCTGATGAGAGGAGGCTGAGCAGAGCAGCTCCGTTCAGACGGCCGCCCAGCACTCTTTACATGTTGTTTTCCGGCTCCCTACCATCGCCAAACCAGCCCTGGTCTGCTCCAGACAGACCCCCTGCATGGAACACTACTTTCAAGTAATGCCCAGCACGAAAAGCTGTGCTCAGTGGGACCTTGAAAAACGGGGATCTAAGATGGCGCCCATCACAGCAGACAGCGTGACCGCGCCACAGCTCTCATCCCACGGCACCCCAGCTATTCATGTCTCTCAACAAGTCCACAATAGAGCGGACCCTGACCCTCTCCCTCCCTCCAACAGGTACTCCCAGCCCCGTCAGACAGGTCCAGAAGAAATAATTTGAGAATCATTGATCTGCCAGAATCAATGAAAGGGCAAGAGTTATATGATTTTGTTAAAATCACTTTACCCACCATGCTACAGATCCAGGATCGTTGTGAAGACTTGGTGATAGAAAGGGCTCACAGGCTAGGCTCCCAACGTCCACAGGAGGGAGCCAGACCCAGGACTGTGATCTTTAAGTTACTAAATTATCTTCACAAGGAATTGATATGGAGTGCTTCCCGCAGACACAGGAATATAGAGTGGGAAGGAAATAAAATACTCCTATTTTAGGACTTCTCAGCAGAGTTGGCAGAGGCTAGAAAAGACTTTTGCTCCCTTTGATCAAGGAAAATAGAAAAATTGTGTTGTTATACCCGGCAAAGCTGCGCATCGTCACTGGGTCCTCATTTAATGATTTCATGTCTCCACTGGATGCAGAGAAATTCCTAGAAGAAGGAGCGACCCAACACCCCTCTCGCTCCTTGTCAGACTGTGACTAAACTCCTCCCCGTGGTCTGTGCACGACCGACTGCCTACATCACAACACGCACCCCACTAACCTACGTCCCTTATGATCCATAGTGTGGCTCTCACAAGTTCCTGAATCACTTGAAGATATACGTTTGAAAAAAGACATTCCCTCCCCCCCCCCCCCCCCCCCTCAACATTACCCCCAAGCCCAGACATGAGTAATAGCCTAGTACAGCCCCCATGGATCCAACCCAACCATTACCTTGGGCATACTATTTGTATCCGGCGATGGACACATTTCCTCTTAAATATGGGGCATCTGTGCCTTAGGAGCTAGTCTCTGTTTTGTTCTGTTGCACACTTTGTGCTTACTTGAAAATTCATGTTATGGAACAATATTGAATATAATTTGCTGTTTCTAATGTTTTCCCTTTTTTTCTACAACTATCTCTTTTCCCTACTATCTTTCCCTCCCCTCCCTCCCCCCCCCAGCACACAAACTTGATAGTAGACAGTTACATGTTGCAACATTTGAGGATTTTGAGTATACTCCTGTGTTTACCTTAGTGATACTTAAGAATGTTGGTTAAATTGGGTTCATGGAATGTAGGAGGAATTAATTCTCCCTGCAAACGTAAGAAGATTCTGTTACAGGTTGAGTATCCCGTATCCAAAATGCTTGGGACCAGGAGAATTTTGGATAACGGATTATTCCGTATTTTGGAATATTTTAATATTTCAATGATGTATTTTGAAGTATCTTGCATGTATGCTGTATAAACACATAATATACACACAAATATATTTTATTACCACATAAAATACACACAAATATATTTTAATTGTTAAAAAAACAAGGTTTCAAAACGTGAAACAAAATGTGTGTACTATCTCAGCACTGAATTTGAATGCCAAGCAATCATTGTCTTGCACATATATAGTGCCAGTTACATATCATGTCCCCAGTGATGCTGTTACAAATGTCCCCAGTGAGTTTTTAGCAAAAAAAAAATTTTTTTTCACTTTCTGGAATGTCCGTATTTCGGAATAATTCGGATAACGGATACTCGGATACGGGATACTCGACCTGTATAACTGTTGAAGCTACGCTACGCATAGCTTTTCTTCAGGAGACCCATCTTACGGCCGAGGAATCACTTAAACTCTCCATCTTAGGATGGAAAGTGCAGGCCTCCGCTCCCTACACATCTAAGGCAAGAGGCCGGGTGATCTCGACTAAAGCTACACTCCCTGTAATGCTGCTTTCAGACCGCAAAACTGGCTTTGACCCTGTATTTGGAAACGTTTCCAAAAACGGGTCTGCCAGGTAAAACCCCTTTCACACCGCATCTCTTAAACGGTATATTACCGTTTAAGTGCGTTTTTTTTTACACTGGCAGACCCGTTTTTGGAAACCCCCCCCCCCCCTGTGCAGCCGGTACCTCCGTTGCATGATCCGGCACTGCAGTTGGTCGGGGAAGCACTTATGAAAAAAAGCGTCTTTCAGAAAATGGCTGCCCCATAGGAAAACCAGTTTTAAAAAACTGTCTTTCGTATGGGGGCAGCCATTTTCCGAAAGTCACTTTTCTTATAAGAAAAATGACTTTCGGAAAATGGCTGCCCCCATACGAAAGACAGTTTTTTAAAACAGGTTTTCCTATGGGGCAGCCATTTTCTGAAAGACGCTTTTTTTTCATAAGTGCTTTCCCGACCATACTTCACTGCCGGGATCCACAACGAAGGTACCGGCTGCACGGCGGGTGTCGACACACGCGCCGCGTGGGAGGGTGTCGACACATGCGCGGGGGGCGGCTCCAGTGCTGCGAATATTTAATGAGTGCTCATTAAATATTCGCTGCTCTGAATTTAGGACCCAGCTCATTGGCTGGGTCCTAAATACCGTTTCAGACCCGATTTTGATGCAAAAATACCGGGTCTGAAAGGGGTAGGACCCTCCATTTTAACCGTTTTACAAAATCGGCTTTTGTAAAACGGTTAAGGGGTCCTGCACCTTTCAGACCGCACAGATTACCATTTTAAAACGGTAAAAAAACGGCAATATACCGTTTACAAAGTGCGGTCTGAAAGGGTCATAACTGTCACTAATACCACCACGGACCCAGAGGGCAGCTACTTGCTGTGTCACCTCACAATTTCTGATAAGGTTTATGTTTGTGTAAATGTATATGCACCCAATGTTTATTCTAAGGCTTACCTGTGTAAACTTATTTATTTGATATCCCCGCACCTGCATTTGCCTATATTACTATGTGGTGATTTTAATATGTTATCCCATCCTATACTAGATAGACAAATTCAAAATACCCCAAACCGACATCAGCCCAAGTTTGGGGTGATGGTTTTAGCTTCATGACTGCAGCTTTTAGATATATGGCAAGCCCTGCACCCCACTGATAAAGAATTTACATGCCTTTCCGCCTCTACTAGCAAGCTATCCCAAATTGATTATGTCCTTCAACCACTCTGTTGCCAAAAGTGGAAGAAGCAGGTATTGAACCGATCTCTCTCTCAGACCATGCGGTAACGTGGGTTAAATTTACTTTATCTACAGAGAGCTCAACGTATATATCTTGGTGATGCCCAGCCACTGAGAGCTGCAGTACTGAAGGCCTAGGAATCTTATCACACCAAAAATGCTGCAACATTACATACTGACCCTCTCTTGGCAAGCATCAAAAGCGGTACTTTGTGGTGCCGTCATATCATACTCTGCCCATCAAAAACGTAAATTGACATCTGAATATGTTTCTGCTCAAAATAACTTAACTAAATCATTCCAGTTTTTTAAGACACACCCATCCCCAGCGTCCCGTACCATACCACTGCAAAAGAAAAAGCCTTATTTGAAAAACTGCTCTCCAAATTAGAAGCGCGGTATACATAAATTTGGCAACAAGTGTAGGCTTTTGTTGGTACTTGTGTCCTAGCATGGCGCCCAGTACGCTCTTAGTACTTAGTACTGGGCTATTCTCTGTACTGAAATCGCATCGGATCGCACGCCGTGTATGGTGCCGTGCAATGCGATGGGATGTCCCTTTAGTTAATATTAAGTGCTCAAGAGTGCTTAATCAATGAAATATTGCATGGGATCGCACGGCACCATACACACTGTGTGATCCGATGCGATGCAATATTTTATTGTATGGCCACCCATGCTATGAGATATGATGGGTGCTTCATTTTGAAAGCACCCATGCCATTTTTGCGCGTTTTTTTTTTTGCACACCCCCACTATCCACGCCACCCCGAAGCTTGGCGAGCGGCGGCGGAACGCGTCCTCCCGACCTTTTCATACCCCCACTATCCACACCGGCATGGAGTTGATCTTATAAAGTGTGGCGGGCGCAGCGAGCTACCGAGTCTGAAGCGTGGTGAGGGGACGCAGATTACTTTACATGTATTCCGCATGCCCTCACGGGGCTCGCTGCGCTCACCATGCTTCGTGCTCGGTGGCTCGCTGTGCTCACCACACTATATATATATAATCAACTTCACTCCAATGTGGATAGTGGGGGTATAAAAAGGTCGGGAGGACGCGTTCTGCGTCCGCTCGCCACGCTTCGGGGTGGCGTGGATAGTGGGGGTGTTTTAGGAACACATTCACACCTGTCATATCATACATATGACACAGTAATGATGACATGTGTTAACGATTAACTTGAATTTACTTAATAATTTATAATAAAATATCACATAATTAATTAGAAATATAGCAATAAATCAAGGAAAATGACAAGAATGACAATCAATAACAACTAATTAGAAATATAACAATAAATCGCGGAAAATGACAAGAAGAATGACAATTAATAAAGACCAAAAACATTAAGCACAAAGTCACTCTTCAGACTCTGCATTCGGAGAAAGGAGTTCTCACAACCCAGAGTCTTACGCCACATAATTTCCTGCAGATAGAACTGTAAATACTTGCGTGACGTGCCGTTTTTTGGCGCTTTTTGCGCCATTTACATGCCCTCCACAGCTGCTCAATGTACTGGGTGTGCACACCTGTCTCCGGGTCCACAAAGTTTAAATTTATGATTAACATGTGCATGATTATATACGGCTTCCGTATTGTAGGCCCGCCAGCAGTCAGAATAAATCATAGTTCCTGGTTCCACAAATTCATTGATGGCGGCCGTTAATGTAATGGCATCATGTTTCTGTACTGGAGTAACAAAACAGTCACCTGTTTCCCTGCAAATACCTCCAAAGATCCACTGCTGCGGCATCATCCGTCCTACATTGCTTTTACGTTTGACGAACAGGGTCTCGTCAACTTCAAAGATCTTTCCGTGACCGCCAATACGCCGTTGGGGCTATGAAATAAGGTCCACAGTGCAGGCCTCATGCATTAAATTATTATACTGCACTGTTGTTTTCTTGGCGAACTGTAGATGACACTCACAATAAGATACTGTTGTCAGCTCCTCAGCCCAGGAATATATGAAGCGGACCAGCATCAGGAACGATAAATGGCACCCCGGGAACCAGTGCTCCGCTCTGAGGCTCACCTTCTTGCGACAGGCTTTAATGTGGCAGTTCCACATGCCATCTTTCATAGATAGCCGCATAAGGTGCCCGTTCACACAATTTTGCGTGACAGGAAGCAAATTGTGGTGCTGAAAAAGGGACCAGCCTCCTCCTCTGTATTCAGCTCTGACTGCATCTGACAGGGAACACTATGCAAGTTCTGACTGACTATGCTACTTGCGCAGCCTATGCTTATTCGCATCACATGGCACTGAAATGGGACATGCAATGTGATTTCCCTACGCTAGCGTACGTATGCTAATTGGGTGCTGTGCTAGGACACAAGTACCCTTTTGTATAACTTATTACAAGGCCAAAGAACCCCCTCTACAATTCACCCGTTAAAACAACCTGATGGCTCCCTCACTACCTCCATTAACCAAATCGTAGATGTTCTCAACAACTTTTATTCCCAGTTAAACTCACTTTCTGCTTCCGATGAAACCCCAAAACTACACTATTGGGAACATATATCACTACCCCAGTTGAGTAATGACTTAAAATTGTCCCTCACATCGGATATTACACTGCAGGAAGTGACTTTCGCTATAGCTCACCTTCATTCGGGTAAGGCACCAGGCCCAGACGGATTTATGTCTGATTACTATAAACTCCTTCTTCACCAACTCCCTCCTTCATACTGACACCATTCCCAACCATTTAAACGTAGCAAATATCCGAGTGATTCCCAAACCAGGGAGAGACACCTCAGACCCTGCCTCGTGTAGGCCTATTTCCTTTTTGAACTTAGATTATAAAATACTGACAAAAATTCTGTCCGACAGGCTTAAAATTATAGTCCCCACGTTGGACCATCCAGATCAAATGGGTTTTGACATGGGCAGAAACCCAGTTACGAATATTAGGCTAGTTCTTTCAGTGATATGTGAATCCCAGGCTGCCATGTCGGGGACTCCGGGGGCCATACTTTCCTTGGAGGCAGAGAAGGCATTCGACATGGTGCACTGGGATCACTTGTACTTCACCCTGCAGAGATTTGAAATCCCGGAAATATTTATTTCATGGTTAAAAACCCTGTACCGTGCCTCATCCTCCAGAATCATCGGTAATGGCACTATCTCTGAACCTTTTCGGGTCCTGCAAGGAACAAGGGAGGGGTGTACCCTGTCACCACTGCTGTTCACCCTGGTGTTAGAACCCCTTGCAGTTGCTCTCCGCTCTTCCCCCCAATATACAGGCATATCTCTAGGCAATACTGACATGCGTCTATCTCTTTTTGCAGATGACATGTTGCTTTTTCTGTCTAGTCTCCAACACTAAGTAAGAATTTCTAACTCTCTCTAGCCAAACCCCCCCCCCCCCCAGTTCCCTGACAACCCAGACTTAAATTCTATCCGCGCACAATCCTCTCATATCAAATACCTAGGTATTCAAATACCCAATAAGATTGAAAATCTTTATCAATTGAATTTCACTCCGTCCATACTGAAAATATGTAGAACTAAGGAGGGATGGCAGGACCTACCCCTTTCTCTACTAGGACGAACCAAAGTTGTAAAATCAGTCTTATTCCCCAAACTCACCTATATCATGCAACTACTACGCATAAAAATCTCTAATGCAGATGCACTCCAAGTCACTAAAAAATGCACCTCTTTCATCTGGAAGTCCAAAAAGCCTAGAATATCCATGCAAAAATTGCAGCAACCCAAACTATTTGGAGGCCTGGGATTTCCACATTTATTACTATACTCTAGGGCTTTACTGAATAGGTACGCACTAGACTGGATTCTAGACTCTGACCACTACTCTGTACCGGCACTAGATAAGAAACTCTTCTTCCCTTACTCCCCAAGCGCCCTATTCCACTCCCCCTAAGAAACTAATACCCACCCAGATTTACTCGCACACATTTTTCAAAGACACCTATGAGGCCTGGCACTTTCTTTGCAAAACTCTTAAATAGGACCCTACTAACTCTCCCTGGTTGCCAGTATGGGGCAGTCCAATGTTTACCCCAGGAATACACTCCGCAGCCTTTAACCGCATAAAATCAAAAGGATTAACTTTAACTTCTCAAGTTTTTACACTATGCAAAATCCCTTCCAACCAACTCTTTTACGCAATCAATGCAAGATCCCCTTTACAAGAAATTCAAAATCAGACTTATTTATTTTGAACTCCTTGCTCCATTCACTCAAACAGCCTGGTCCCGTGCCACCCTTGTGTGGTCAAAGGACTTACCAGATATCCTTTCCCATGACACCTTATTCAAATACCACGGAGAAGTTATGAGTGCTTTAAAATCATCTTTATTACAAGAGACACACACTAAAACAATATACAGAGCATACATATCTCAGGGACAGAGAAGTCACTGTGTAGACGAAGAGTCAGGCCGCTGTCCAAAATGCTGATGCAGTTCCGCGACTCTGTTCCACAATCTCTGGTTCTATGGACATAGCAAAAAGTTTTGGAATAAGATAATATATTACATAAATACAAACTTCCACATATCACAGCTACCTTACATTCTATTCCTCTACTCTTCTGCAAATTTTAATACCTTGCAACTATCGGGGCCCCACGCACAATACATCCCGTTTTTGACAATTCTGGTTACAGCTGCAAAAAAGCTAATATGGATATCCTCAGCCTCACCTTCCCTGACGAATCTTCACCTGATGTTAAACAAACTAATGCACTTTGATAAATATGACACGTCACTATCCAATGGAAATACAGCAAGTTTCTCAAGACGATGGAAGGTATATGAAGTCTTACATCAACCCGATTCGGCATGATTCCCCCTAGAAATTCCCCTTTACGTGATATGTGGTTCCAGTGGTAGAGACACATATTCTCTACTAACACACATTATATGCCTTATTGTCTACTAGATACCTTATGGCGAGAACAGTAACTTATGTGGTCGGATATTCGTGGCTACAATCATGTGTTTATTAGTGGCAGGCGCACCATGTACTGTATTACACAGCCCCATGCATAGCAGAGCACCATGTATCTCACAACACCATGTATCAGTGAACAGGGAATAGTGGAGTGTGCCGTGGCCCAGAAACGGAAGCTGAAGTGAGGGGGCCAGCAGGTGACACTGACCGAGCTCTACGATTGCAGCCCGTGTGGAGAAAGGCTCCAGGAAAAGGACAGAATCGTCTAAAGAGAGGCACGAAATGCTCCAAGTCGCCCAGAGCAGTGAGGCTCATCGATGAGGAATGGGGTCTGAAGAGTCCATCCATAATGATGCAGTCCCTCTAGGAGGATTGGGAAGCAGCATATCGGTAGATTAATGTATGGACAGGAGCAACCACAGAGGAGAAAGCAGCTTACCTGGCTGATGAATTTGAGCAGTATGTACTTGAGGCTGCTGCAAGAAACCTGCTACATACTGTGGCGTGGAAGGCTTTTGTTCCAGAAGTAAGTAAAGCCACGCATCAGCTAATAAGTAGAAGTTGGATCGCTGAGGCCAGCGTGCCAGCACCGGGTAAAGTGGTTCCTGGGAAGGAGCCCACAAAGAGAACCCAAAGGGAAGAGGAATTGATGGTGCCACCTGAGTGGATGACCAAGTGGTCCAATACAGAGATCCCAGATGGAGAGGCAAAGGAAATGCAGCATGCAGGATCAGGGGTTTTACCAATACTAGCAGCTGCTTGCAAAACAGGCTTAATCAAACCTTATTATACAGTATAAGGTCCCGCGGCCAAAACATCACCCTACTGACTAGTCAGCCTGGCCTGGGGGAGTGGGCCCTCCCCAATAAAGGGGTCCCCCCCCTCCAGGACTTACCTGACCAGGCTGAAGCCTGGTGCTGTCTCTGGTGACCCTGTGTGGTGGTCACCAGGCTGATTTCAGTGTAAAAGATACAACTATTGTTTAATACTGTGGAACTATGTACTTTCATACTGATACTTACCTATCTTAAACCCTTAGGTAGGTCCCTGGGTCTTTGTCCGGTGTCCTGGTCCATGTCGGCATTCAGCTCCATGTCGGCGGCATCTGTGTCAGCGTATGGGTCCGAAGAAATCCATGGGGGACCTGTGGAAAGAAATCCAACTCACCCAGGTCCTCCTGCGAAGATCTGTCCTCTTGATCCGATGTAGTACTGGTCTTCTGGCACATGCCGGCGATTCCGGCAGCTCCCCGCATCGGACTGAGGAGAGGCGCAGAGATCTTTCATCTTCCGCGCCTCTGCTCGGAATGATTCTATTGGCCGCCTAGCGGCCAATAAGGAGCCGACTTTCTCGGCTCCTGATTGGCCGCTGGGCGGCCAATAGAATCATCTATTGCCACCTCTGGGCGATGGAAGCACCTGGTCAACAATTTTATGGCCCATGGTCGCCATGCCATGTTGGAACTGGGCAAAATGGCATGCCACTGGTTGCTCACTAGAGCCACATGTCAGGGCTGCCCTGATTGCCATGCGGTGTTGGGCCATCCTTTCCTTGATTTGGCGCTCTGTCTTGCCCACGTAGCAAAGGCCACATGGGCAAGACAGAGCATACACTACAAATTTTGATGTGCAGGTGAGTGCTTTATCAATGAAGAACTTTTTTCCAGAATGAGGGTGTGCAATGAAGTTGCCCGTCAGCATAAAGCCGCAGGTGGTGAAACCAATACATTTGTTGCATCCTTTCTTGTCTCCTCCTTGTTGGGATTCTGGTGTCAGGATTTTGAACGCCGGGATTTAGTACCAATTCTTCTTTTCCTCACCCTTCCCATGATCAGTATATTTGGCCCACATGTTTACAGTCAATTTGACATGTGAAGCATACATGTGACATTTGTGCATCAAAAATTTCTCCCCACCATTCTTTCTTGTACTTATATATTATTTCATCTGTTGTGTATTGTTACACCTGTCAGGGATTCAGTATCCTGTTATACTTCATTGATATCATTCCATCTGTTGTGTATTGTTACACCTGTCAGGAAATCAGTATACCATTATATTTCATTGATATTATTCCATCTGTTATGTATTGTTACACCTGTCAGGGATTCAGTGTCTTGTTACATTCCGCTGATATTATTCCATCTATTGTGTATTGTTACATCTGTCAGGTTACACTAGTTTTGTATTTTTCCATCCCTTATTGTTATTCCTGCATTGCCCTCAGTCGTGCCTGCCCCTGGAGTCACATCAGGCTCCTTAGCCTTTGGGGGGATCAGTGGCCCGCAGGTTACCTTAGTTAGTCTGTCCTCTTGTTCCTGGTCCGTCTCCACGGGTGCGTTGTCCCAACATAAGACCTGCCTGTAACGGAGTCTGGGCGGACCTAATTCGCCCTTACAGCCGGGACGGGTAAAGGAGAAGCCTAGCCCTGCGCGCACCTGTGGACGCTAGGCCAGGACAACAGAGTTAGGGAGCGTGGCCACTGGTCCTCCCCTAACATTATCACCGGCCAAAACCGACATACCCAGGGGGCTCCTTGATAATCAGCATGGATCCTGCTCAGCAGGCCGCAGGCCATGCTTTAGTCGGGCAGATGCACACTTTGACACAAAAGCTCCAGGAGCTTACTCTCTGGGTCAATACACAAGAAGTACGGGTCCATGGGGCCTTTTCTTCATCTAGAAACCCGGAACCTATGATCAATCTCCCTGATCGGTTTTCTGGAGATCGTTCTCAGTTTTTTAATTTCAGGGAAACCTGTAAGCTTTTTTTCAAACTCCGGCCCGCTTTGTCTGGCTCTGAGACCCAACGAGTGGGTATCATAATCTCCCTTCTTCAGGGGGATCCTCAGTCCTGGGCGTTCGGGCTCTCAGCAGGGGCCGAGGCCCTCTCCTCGGTAAATCATTTTTTTGCAGCCATGGGCTTGTTGTATGATGATCCGGATCGGGCCGCCTCTGCCGAGGCTAATCTCCAGGCTTTGCGACAAGGCCGAGGTGCTGCAGAGATCTACTGTACCGAATTTAGGAGATGGGCTATAGATTCGGGTTGGAATGACCCGGCACTACGTAGTCAGTTTAGAATTGGATTGTCTGGATTGAAAAGGTTTTTCATTATGGTTTCTGTAGCTTATGACAGTGTTTTTAAGTAGTTTTAAATATATATATATATATAGACGTGTATGTATGTGCATGTGAATATGTATGTGTATGTAGCTTGCATATGTATGCATGTACGTGTGTGTGTATATATATTTTGTACTATTTATATCTGTACATATTTTTATGTAATTTTAAATATATATGTATAGCCGTATGTGTATATGTATATGTATGTAACTTATGTATGCATGTATGTGTGAATGTGTATATATCTTGTACTATTTATATCTGTTTATAAGCATTATATGAGATCACCTTTAAAACAAAAGAGATGCCTCTATATTTGGTCCAGGTTATCGTACCTTTCAATATTGCGTTGATTGTACTCATTTGGACCAATAGTATATCTATATATCTTATGTTCTTTATATGTTTTTCATTCATGTATCCTTGGCATCTCATTAATAAAATTTATTTAAAAAAAAAAAAAAAAAAAAGTTCACTAGAATTGGATTGTCTGAATGCCTTAAGGATGCCCTGGTCCAGTACCCTTCCCCGACATCCTTAGATGACCTCATGCAATTAGCCATTAAGGTGGATCGGCGGTTTCGGGAACGCCAAAGAGAGAGAGATTTTGGGGTGTTACCTTCTCATCCTTCTGGGGGTACCACGGAGGATACGGGTGAGGAACCCATGCAGTTAGGGGCCACACGCCTCTGCCTCCGAAAAGAATCGCAGAAGGCTGAAAGGCTTGTGTCTTTATTGTGGAGGTCAGGGCCATCGTGCTTTGGTCTGCCCTTTGAAGTCGGGAAAAGACAGGGCCTGAGTGATTTCGGGGGAATCCACTTGGGCCTATCTAGCTTTTCTCCCCTAGACTCAGTTTTAATTCAGGTAACCATCTCTTATGGGAATAAGTTTTCTGAGGTTACTGCCTTTGTGGACTGTGGCGCGGCCGGCAATTTCATAGACATTAGTCTAGCCAAGACATTAGGGGTCGAACCCATACCCCTTGGGAATACCTTGTCGGTCTACGGGTTGGATGGCCTCCCACTCTGCAACGGCAGTATTTCCTCATGCACTCCTCCTCTCAAACTATCAGTGGGGGCGCTTCATTCTGAAGAAATTTCTTTCTTTTTCAATGTCCTTTGGCTCCATTGGTCCTGGGATTGCCCTGGTTAAGGAAACATAACCCCAGCATCAATTGGGCTTCGGGGGAGATCACACGGTGGGGGTCCTCCTGTTCCGACCACTGTCTTTCATTTCCGCTCCGGGCCTCTCACCCTGTCTTCACGTCATTACCTCTTACCTATAGGGAATTCTTGGATGTATTTTCCAAGAAAGAAGAAGATATTTTGCCCCCTCATCGCCCATTTGATTGTGCCATTGACCTAGTCCCAAACGCTAGGCTGCCCAAGGGGAGGTTGTATGCCCTATCTGTCCCAGAATCCCAGGCCATGGAACTTTATATCAAAGAAAACCTCCAGAAGGGGTTTATTCATCCCTCAAAGTCTCCAGTGGGCGCAGGGTTTTTCTTCGTGGAGAAGGACGGGACGCTGCACCCCTGTATTGACCATCGGGCTTTGAACAAGATTACTGTTAAGAATTCTTATCCATTACCACTCATTTCAGTTTTGTTTGATCAAATCCAGGAGGCTGTCATTTTTTCCAAGATTGATTGATTTAAGAGGGGCATACAATCTCATTAGAATTCGTCAAGGTGATGAGTGGAAGACAGCATGTAATACACACACTGGCCACTACGAATATCTGGTAATGCCGTTTGGGTTGGCCAATGCTCCCGCTGTCTTTCAGAATCTCATTAACGAGGTGCTCCGGCCTTTTCTGGGGATATTCGCAGTAGTATACCTGGACGATATTTTAATTTTTCCCAAGAGTCTTTCTGAACATCGATAGCACGTCTGTATGGTACTCCAGAAGCTGCGTGAGAACAAACTGTATGCTAAATTGGAAAAATGTGAGTTTGAAATTACTCAAGTCTAATTTCTTGGGTATATCATCTCTCCCAAGGGTTTTTCCATGGATCCGTGCAAAGTTCAGGCAATCATGTCTTGGGCTCGACCCACCAGTCTTAAAGCGGTTCAAAGATTCTTGGGATTTTCAAATTACTACCGCAAATTCATTCAGTCCTTTTCTGATATTGTTGCCCCCATTGTTGAATTGACTCGCAAAGGAGCAGATCCTCAGATTTGGTCCCCACAGGCCATCGAGTTCTTTGATAGACTGAAAAAAGCTTTTTGTTCAGCTCCCATTTTACATCATCCTGATCCTAGACTTCCGTTTCTTGTCGAAGTTGACGCCTCAGATGTCGGGGCTGGGGCAGTCCTTTCTCAGAAGGATAGTCATGATCTGAAGGTCCACCCTTGTGCCTATTTCTCCCGTAAATTTTCCTCGGCAGAGAGGAATTATGATGTCGGCAATCGGGAGTTGTTGCCAATAAAATGGGCCTTTGAAGAGTGGCCTCATTGGCTGGAGGGAGCAAAGCATATCATCACGGTGATTACCGATCATAAGAATTTGGCCTACATTGAGTCAGCTACATGGCTAAACCCTCGACACCTGTTCTTTACCAGGTTTCATTTTATCATTACTTTCAGACCAGGTCCTAAGAATACCAAGGCTGACGCACTCTCCCGTAGTTTTCAACCCATTCAAAGTGCCAGAATGGATGAAGTGCCCATAGTGCCATCTTCTGTTATCTTCGCAGGTTGGACCCAGGACTTGGCCTCTCGTATTCTTGCCTCTCAGTCTTTAGCTCCTCAGGAGACTGCGCAAGATCGCCTGTTTGTCCCTAAGAAGCTGCGAGATTTGGTCCTTAAGGACTTTCATTCCACTAAAACTGCTGGGCACCCGGGAATTTCCAAGACCTTTGAACATTTATCCAGAGCGGTCTGGTGGCCTGCCATGAAGCAAGACGTTTCTCGCTTCGTCTCTTCTTGTCTCATTTGTGCCCGACATAAATCTTCCAGGCTATCGCCAGCGGGGCAGCTTCTTCCCTTGTCCATTCCGGAGAGACCGTGGTCCCATATTTCCATGGACTTTATTGTCGATCTTCCTCAATCTGCCCATTTTACCACCATTTGGGTGACGGTTGATCGATTTAGCAAGATGGTGCATTTCATATCATTGCGCAAGCTTCCCACAGCCAGAGAATTAGCCCAATTGTTCATTATACAGATCTTTAGGCTTCATGGTCTCCCTGTGGATATCGTGTCAGACAGGGGATCTCAGTTTGTGTCCAATTTTTAGAGACGCTTTTGCTCTATTTTCGGTATACAGGTCAGTCTTTCCTCTGGGTACCACCCACAGTCCAATGGACAAACCAAAAGGGTCAATCAGGCCTTAGAACAATACTTGCGTTGTTTTGTTTCCAAATGTCAAAGTAATTGGGCAGAGCTTCTACCACTGTCCGAGTTTTCTTATAATAACTCCTATCATGTGGCATCCAAGAAGTCTCCTTTTCTTTGCAATTTTGGTTACCATCCCAAGTGTAATTCATTTGACATCCCCATAGATTACACCTGGTCCTCTTCTTCAGTCATGTCACATCTCAGGATGTCATGGAAGAAGGTTCATCAAGCTCTTAGACAGGCCTCGGCACGTTCCAAAATTTTCTTTGACAGGCACAGAAGACCATGTCTTTTTAGGGTTGGTCAAAAGGTATGGTTGTCTACTCATCATATTAGGCTTCGCCAGAGATGTCCTAAACTGGGTCCCAAATTCTTTGGACCATTTCTCATTATTGAACAAGTCAACCCGGTAGCGTTCAGGTTACGGCTGCCCAGGTCATTGAGGATCAATAATGTCTTTCATTGTTCTCTTTTCAAACCAGTCTCAAATTTTTCACAGTCTTTGCCCGGTCAGCCCATTAAACCATTGTTCAGGGCCATAAAGAGTTCTTGGTTGAGCGTATTCTGGATTCCAAGTTTGTCCAGGGCCAGCTTAAATTCCTTGTCCATTGGAAAGGCTTTGGGGATGAAGAGAGATCTTCATGCTCCCAGATTAAAGGCAGAGTTCTTTAAATGATTCCCATGGAAGCCTGGCTCCAAGGGTTCGGTGACCCCTCCTCAAGGGGGGGGGGGGGTACTGTTAGACGCCGCGCGAGTAGCTCCGGTACTCATGCGGCGGGCTCTAAGCAGCGGGTCCCAGCTGTTGCTACGCAGCCGGGACGCCGCCGCATCATCACCCCCAGACATCCGGCCGGCGTCACTCAGTGCCCGGGATGTGACGTACAGCCGTCTCCTCCCTTGCCGCAGCGGTTGCCTAGGCGACGGAGGATGTCAGGCGGCTGCAGGGAGGAGGGCTCTAAGCAGCGGCTGCAGGGAGGAGGAGGCTCAACACTCGGCGGCACAGACGTGCAATTAAGCAGCAGCAGCGGCAGCCCTCATTGGACGGCTGCTGTATTTAAACTTCCTGGGCGGGCAGGTCAGATGCCGGTGATAGTTCTGACTTCTTGTCCAGAGTGTGCCCGGTTCCTGGTTGCTCCTGTGCCTGTTCCTGTCTTTCGGTTTGCAGTCTCAGGATTCCCAGTGTTCCAGTACTATTATCCTGGTGTATCTACCCAGTGCAGCTGTGGTGTTTTCACTTGTCTGCTGTATCCCATCTCTCAGATAAGTTGGGGGTCTCCCCTCCATTCTTTCTTGTACTTACAGTATATATTGATTATTCCATCTGTTGTGTATTGTTACACCTGTCAGGGATTCAGTATCCTGTTATACTTCATTGATATCATTCCATCTGTTGTGTATTGTTACACCTGTCAGGGATTCAGTATTCCATTATATTTCTTTGATATTATTCCATCTGTTGTGTATTGTTACATCTGTCAGGTTACACTAGTTTTGTATTTTTCCATCCCTGAGTATTGTTATTCCTGCATTGCCCTCAGTCGTGCCTGCCCCTGGAGTCACATCAGGCTCCTTAGCCTTTGGGGGGATAAGTGGCCCGCAGGTTACCTTAGTTAGTCTGTTCCTGGTCCGTCTCCACGGGTGCATTGTCCCAACATAAGACCTGCCTGTAACGGTCTGGGGGGACCTAATTCGCCCTTACAGCCGGGACGGGTACAGGCGAAGCCTAGCCCTGCACGCACCCGTGGACGCTAGGCCAGGACAACAGAGTTATTGAGCGTGGCCACTGGTCCTCCCCTAATAGTAAGTCTGCTCAAATCATCTTTGAGGGTGTAACTCTTCTTTTACACCAAAATCCCTGGTCGGACCCTGGTCTTTGAACACAGGAGTTTTCAGGGTTGGACCCAGCTTCATACCCCATTTACACAGCACTGTGACCCAGGTCTGCGCCGTTTACACTGAACCTGGGTCAGCACTGCTTTTCCCTATGGATGACATTAAAAATGACCATTTTAGGACTGATAAACTGCCATCCAACCTTCCCTCAATGATTTAAAATAAAAATTAAAAGAATGACAAGTTAGCATTGAAAAATGTTGGTTTGTTTAATTTGTAAAATATTTTTCAAAAAGTTTTATTCACACACAGCGGTATAAAAGTGCAGCATCACCCATGTGCTCTCCCCAGCCCCTTCCCCTACAGCAGCAGACCGAATCTCCCATGTGCTCCCGCCAGTCCCCCCCCCCCCCCCCCTCCAAAAAAAATAATATAAATGATACTGCATCCAATTATGATTTCTGTGTGCACTGCCCATATCCTTCCTGGCTGCTGTCTTTTGCCACTGCAGCACACTGTGGAAAGGCGTCCAGCACTTCTGGTATCCTTTCAGCACTACCCGGATGTCCCAACCTGGGTGGGACCATTTACACCGCCCACGACCCAGGTCCAACCAGTGTTCAACCCTGGTCAGGACCTGGGTAGGAGACCAGTGTTACTGGACCTGGGTTGACCCCTTTTACACCAACGTTGACCTGGGTCCAACCTGGGTTATTCCTTGGTGTAAAAGGGGTATTATTTTGCAGGACTTATCACCAATTACACTACCAAAATGGAGAGAGATGAGCGAGATTACCAAAATTCTTAGAGATCACCAGATTAGATATAGATGGGGTTTCCCATTTGCATTGCAAGTTCAATCGGAGGATAAAATCCTATCTGCGAGATCTCCAGATGAGGCCCTGCAGATTCTACATTCCCTGAAACTTCCAAAACCACCTCTACATGCCCACACTACGCCAAGTCAGAAATCCCCTCCGAGAGAAGAGAGAGGCAGACGGTGGGCTCATCCTCCAGATCTCTAGTCTGAACAACTTATTAAATACATACAGATGTGACAAAAGTGGAAGACCTGCTTGTAAATATTTTATTTGCAGTATAGAAATCATATGTCAGACTTCTTTTTCATTGTGCTCTTCTACTTACGCGACTCTCCACTGGTCACTAATGGGTTACCTTTTGTGGCCTCATTCTGTGGGGGTTTTGTGGAATTGAAGACGTGAGTCTGATGGCAATATTAGTTGTATCACTTTATCAGTTATAGAGTTATTGTTTTGGATGAAACACTGCCTAAATCATAGTTGGTCCTGTTTAATTATTTCAAGTGGATTTAAGTTCTTATATGAAATGTTTTAGATGGCTAATTTTATATTCGGGGTTATGCACCCCTTATTAGTTCACCATATATATAGTAGACTAGATAACGTGTCACAACGGGTTGTGGATCCACTGAGGGTGGTGACTCCGGTACGGACGGGAGAGGCAGAGAAAGGATTGCCGGCCTGATGCACTGTCTGCGCATGCGAGAAGTCCCCTTGGAGTTTGGCGAAACTCCCAATGAGAGGCGCGGAGTCTAACTGGGTGGCGGTCTTCACCAGGGATCCCCGCAAGGGAATTTGGACTCCGCTGCGTTCACCCAGCAGGTCGCGGCCCTCTGACAGAAGCCTCCTAGGGGAGCTGAAGCACGGGCTGGAGCCGGATGGAGTCAGTACTTGTAGGGAAAGGATGGTAGCTTGCTGGCACTGGAACGCCATGGAACTCAAATATAACGGAACTCAGGAAGGCACTCTCGGCAGTATAACGGAACTTAGGAAGGCACACTCGGCGGTATAACGGAACTTAGGAAGGCACACTCGGCAAATATAACGGAACTTAGGAAGGCACACTCGGCAGTATGTATATACATATACAGGACACAGGCTTGCTGGAGAGCAGTATACCACTAGCAGTCCAAGGAAGCAGAGGGTCAGCTGAACACTGACCCGTCAGCAGAAGCATCAGCTCAGAATGACAGGCAGACCTGCCTTATATCCCCTGCAGGTCATGATGTCACCGGGCCCAACCTCCAACAGAGGTTATATCAAGCCCTGCCCCTTGATGACAGGGATGCCACATCCAAGATGGCGGCGCCCATCCCGGGAGCCAGTCACGGGGATTGCCGGACCCCCGAGGAACAGCCACCAATCCTAGAACCAGCGGGGGCAGCGGGGACCTGCAGGGAGACCCGGCGGCAGAGCCATGACGTCAGCGCCCGTCTCGGTGAGTAGGAGACGCGGCGCAATGCTCTGCCGCCGCGGCAGAGCGTGACATAACGCACCTGGGATCTTTATATATCTGGTCCCTCTACTACTGGGTTCTCAAGTCCTAAGCCGACTTCGGCACTCCTGTGGCAAACCCCCACCCGGTCATTAGGACCAGCATTGGACAAATTAGGCTATTGAGCCTCTTATCCCCCGGGGTCCGATATGCAGAACAGACATAAATTCTGTTCCCCCTGCCCCCCCCCCTTCTTTTTTTTTTTGTTTGTTCATGTACTTTATTGATACTTGCAACAATACCCCTTGCCCGGGAGTTAACCTTCTACTTTTGCACCATTATGCTGCAAAACTTTGTCAATTGTATTTTTGTCAATGCTATTTCCTACCCACATGTTACCATGGTACTCAAAATAGTGTCCCTAAATGTGAGAGGTCTTACTAGTCCGCATAAGAGGTCAATGTTTTTTTTAACTCTAAAGCAAATTAGAGGGGACATTGTATTTTTCCAGGAGACCCACTTCTCGGGGACTCACCATCCAGAACTCAAAAGTAGACGCTACCCTAATGTTTTCCATGCTTGCGATCCTCAATGTAATATAAAAGGGGTTGCTATACTAATTGCGGCTCATATTAAATTTGCACATTCTAATATCATTCGGGATCCTGAGGGGAGATGTATAATTCTAGAAGGTTTACTTCATAATACTCCTTATACTCTAATTAACACTTGTGCACCTAACCAAAATCAAGCCCGTTTCTTCCATACATTGGATGGACATGTATCAATTCATCATAAAGTAAATGTGATCCTAGCGGGAGATTTTAATACTATTATAGATGAACACCTAGACGGGTCTAACCCAATACCCAAATCGGTTCAGAGAATATCTTCTGAGGCCTCATCGGCTCTGTTTAACCTTCTTTCTCATCAGCTGTTATTTGATACCTGGAAAATCAAAGAATCTTCAGCAAGAGACTATACATTCTTTTCGCCATTGCACAGGGTCTACACTAGACTGGACATGATATTTTTCAGCCCTGAATTAACTCAGTCCATTGTTTATGTATCCATTATGCCTCAGACTTGGTCTGACCACGGCCCGGTAAGTGTGGATATTCAAGACTCTAGGTTGGGTGTGGGCCCTGGGCAGTGGCAACTGAATGACCGGATTCTCCTCAATCCACAAAATAAATCTTTCCTATTTGATAATTTACAAGATTATTTGGTACTTGTGTATTTTGGCTGCGCCCATCGCATCGCATACCATAAGGCATACAATGGTATGCAATGCGACGCGATATCGCGCGATATTGTACAATGGCATACAATTTTAAAATTGTATGCCATTGTATATGGCATACAATGCGATGCGATTAAACATTGTATAAGCACCCTAATGGGTGCTTACAATGTTAAATGCACCCCCACGCCACCCCCCCACTATAAACGTGAACCCGAAGCGTGGCGAGCGCAGCGGTACGCGTCCTCCGACCTTTTCATACCCCCACTATCCACGTCGGCGTGGAGTCGAGAATAGAAAGTGTGGCGAGCGCAGCGAGGCGAGCGGACGTGGACACCTGTGAAACCCGCGAGGGGACGCGGATACCTCGCGGGGCTCGCTGCGCTCGCCACATTTTCTGTTCTCAACTCCACGCCGACGTGGATAGTGGGGATATGAAAAGGTCGGAGGACGCGTACCGCCGCCCCTCGCAGGCTCACTGCGCTCGCCACGCTTCAGGTTCACATTTATAGTGGGGGGGTGGCGTGAGGGTGCATTTAACATTGTAAGCACCCATTAGGGTGCTTAAAAGCACCCTTTAGGGTGCTTATACAATCTTTCATCGAATAGGGGGCAAAAATAGCGTCGCATCGCATGCCATCGGGTGCTAAAATACACAAGTACCGATTATTTCATTCTTAATAATTCTCCAGACACAAGTCCAATGTTAATATGGGAGGCCCATAAAGAGGTAATTACAGGCTGCACGGGGAGAACTTAATCTCCTTCTCACTCCCCAAGTGGAAAACTTGCTAAAATGGCTTAATCAGTCATATTATGAGAAAGGTGATAAGGCAGACCGTCTCTTAGCTTCTAAGCTGAGATCTAAACTTTCTCATAATATTCTCTTTATTAAAGGGTGTTCGGGCAAACAGGTCTATAATCCTAAACACATTACAGAAGAATTCTTATTATATTATTCCAATTTGAATAATACTTCTCAAAAACACTCTTCCTCGCTTACATCTTCGATCCAACAATTTTTAACCAAATGTAAACTCCCTCGCCTGTCTTTTAGAAGCTACTAAGTCCCTTGGCACAGCTATTACTGAAGAATAAATACTTCAAACGATTAAGCTTTCAAAATCCAGTAAAGCACAGGCCCAGATAGGTTTACTGCGGCCTATTATAAAGCATTCTCAGAGGTCCTAGTCCCCCACCTAACTTCTTTATTTAATAGTATTATGAATGGGGCTCCATTCTCTCTACAAGCTTTAGAGGCACAAATAATTGTCATTCATAAAGAGGGTAAAGACCCAACAAATTGTGCCCATTATAGGCCAATATCTTTACTGAACTCTTACTTGAAACTATACTCTAAAATATTGGCATCCCGCTTAAACTCTATTTTATCTTCTAGTAGATAAAGATCAGGTAGGTTTTATACGTGGTCGTCAGGCCCGTGATAATACTAGAAAGGTTATTAACCTGATACACATTATTAACTCCAGCAAAATCCCTGCAATAATGCTTTCCCTAGATGCCGAGAAGGCATTTGACAGGATTACAGAAAAGACAAGATTAAGCAGCGCTTTCACACAATAATTGCAAGTGTATGCATCAATCTAGTCATAAAAAATTTAATAAAACAATACACATAAAAAATTACAATAATAAAAACAGAATTAATAGGACCACTGTTTGAGTATAGTCACCACCGGTGGTTTGGTAAACCTGCACTGATCTCGACAGAAAATGTCCAATGGAATATAGAGGGAGTCCGTCCATATGTTTATATATCACCTGTGGATGCTTGGTTGATGGCCCGTTGGCAAAAGTTGGTATAGCCAGCCCGGGAAACCTTGTTTGTATACGCAATCCGATTACAGGAATGGTTGGTCGGTCTGCAACCTCTCTGGTCGAAATTGAGGACAGGATCAGATGGATTACCAGGAAGTCAAATGACGATTTTGCAATGGGTGGCAAAGTGACTCTTCTCAGGAGGGTGGTCCAAAAGCACCAACGCGTTTCGCTGTGCTAACCCACAGCTTTGTCAAGGTGTATTCTACTGGTGGAAGTCCATGATATTTATACCCAACTTCCTGTATGATAATTAGCATTCATTATTGATGCATACACTTATTCCTTAAATAAAATATAACTATACTTGCTCGGAGATATAGTTACATATTCAGCTGTATATATTATACTTAGAAAGATCATTTTTATATAAACAACATATATTAATTTCATCAGGAATCTTTATCCTCTATAATAATTCCGGTTTACCAGATGATGTCACTTCCTGGTGTATGGAAAAAATCAGTCCCAGTTTGATTACCATTAAACCCATATTGGTAGTCGGTATTTTTACTCAGTGTTACTAATTCTAATATCTGACCTGTTCGCCTGGCTTAAAGCGATGTCCGAATGTTTGGACGATCGTTAGATATATGTTAGTAGTCTTCTCCGTATTGTCACTCCGAAACCGGAAGTGACGTTACGGGTGTGGGAGCCAATAGACGCTCATTTGTCTTAGAAGGTTTCTATAGGAACGCGTCACTCACACTGTCCGGTTCCCGGAAGTGACGTTCCGTCTTACAGGCACAGTCTATTTGTTTAGCTCTGTCGCCATAGAGACCTCGCTCCCTCAGCCGGCGGTCAGTTCAGCTCAATCTTAACCAGTCAGATATTTTATTTACATGATAGGGATTGTGTTCTATCAGTCCCTTTATCTTTTGATATCAATTTAATCGCTTGATTATTATAAAAGTTGTTATTGACCAGCCCCGTATTTTCATTCTAAGACCGGAAGTGACATTACGGGTGAGGGGACCAATAAAGCTTTCACTATATTCAATGGTTCCCATAGAAACGTGACGCTTATGTTTTCTGATTACAAAAGCGACATTGCATATCTCAGAGGAAATAACAGACAGATTGGGCCCGAAATTATTAGCAATACAGAGAGAATTGAACATTAAGATTTATATATAGTTTAGTGCATAGAAGAAACTATTATTTTTAAATGAATTAGCAGAACATGATTTAAATAAGATTCATATATATTACACATATCTATATGTTGCCACATGTATCGACTGGGTCAAAAACTCCTCATACAGTGATTTCATAAGTGGAAAATTTATACTAATACCCATATATACATGACTGAATCCAGAAATATATAGACAATTACTATTCTACATGCAGAATGCCCTTCTACATATATTTACATTTTATATTTTAAGATAGAGGGTAGAGAGCAAAGAAACAGACATCTTTAAAAAATTCTATAGTTATTTAATGGGTTATTAAATGGGTTATTCAATGGGACCCAATAAGGAAGAAAGAGTGGGCAAGGGAGGGGAGAGGGAGGGATGCACAACTGATGGGGTAGAAGATGTAAGAGAGGTGTCAGTAATTTATAGGACAACATTTAACTCTATTTGTTCGTTGAGGCCATTGGGATAGAGGGAATTGTGCTTGAAAAGCCAAAAGATTTCTTGGCTACATAAGGTCTTGAATCTATTCCCCCCCCCCCCCCCCCCCCCCCCGTTTTGTAGTTCTAATCTGTTCTAATCCCAGTAGTCTCAGATCTTTTGGGTTGCTTTCATGATGTTCAACAAAGTGTCTGGATACACTGTGGAGCAGATTCTTATTAAGAACATTCCTACGATGTTCTAAAAATCTCACTCGAAGGGATCTTGTAGTGCGGCCCACATACTTGAGCCCACAACTACAGGTCAGAAGATAGATCACATATTCTGTGTTGCAGTTTATGAATCCTCTAATATCCATAGGTTTCTGATCTGATTCACACAATATGGTTTTAACTTTGTTTTGAATGTGATTACACGTGACGCATGAATCTCTCCCACATTTAAAACAACCATTTGGTTTAGGTTTTAGCCACATATTAGAAGATGTACCCTCTGAAATTTTTTCACTGGTTTCTCTCAACTCACTCGGTGCTAATAAGGTTTTGAGTGACCTGTTCTTTTTAAAGACAAAAGATGGTTTGTCTGGTATTATGCTTTTTAGTGTCTTGTCCTGTCTTAGAATGTTATAATTTTTCTGTATTATATTCATAATTTCTTTATATTGTGTATTGAAGGTAGAAATAAAAGGTAATTTTCTCACTTCGTCTTGTTTTGGTTGATTTTTCTCATTACTCATTTTATTATTTTTATTAGATGTTAAAAGTGAGTTACGATCACATTCTCTTACTTCTTCAAAAGCCCTTTTTACTAAATTGTCCGGATAGCCTCTTGTAATGAAGGCCTTACCAAGGTCAAGTGCCTGGGTCTCAAAGGTTTTTAATTCGGAACAATTGCGTCTCAATCTAAGCATCTGTCCTTTAGGGATATTTCTTTTCCAAGATGGATGATGTGCACTATTATAGTGTAAGTACGAATTAGTATTTACTTCCTTCTTAAAGTTAGATGTCTGGATTAAGCCTTGTTCCACTGTAAGGCTAATGTCTAAAAAGTCAATATTAGTGTGGTGAAAATTGTGAGTGAATTTTAAATTAAAAGAGTTAGAATTAAGGTGTGTGACAAAGGAAAGTGCAGAGGAATAATCCCCATCCCAAATTATAAACAAATCATCGATGTAACGGCCATAGAGGACCAGATTCGCCTCCCAGCCGCCCCCCCCACACAAGGTGGTCTTCGACCTCCCCCATGTAGAGGTTGGCATAGCTGGGGGCAAATCTGGTCCCCATGGCCTTCCCCATCGTTTGTAGATAAAAGGTATTCAAAAAGGTGAAGTAATTACGACTGAGAATGAATTTTATCGAATCTATAATGAAATGAATGTGTTCCACACTGAGGTCATCATCCTGCACCAGTCTTTTTTCAATTGATTTTATGCCCAGAGAATGGGGTATGTTGGAATACAGGCTCTGTACGTCAAGTGTCATAAATGCGTACGAGTCCTTCCACTCTATCTGGTGAATTAAATTTAAGAAATGAGTAGTATCTTTGATGTATGACCTCAGTGTGGAAACACGGGGTTGAAGATAGATATCCAGGGGTTGAAGATAAATATAATTTGACAGGATTAGTTGGCCCTTTATGATAGACACTCTGCCTCATTTTGGTTTGATGGTCCTTTTTTACAGGGTGTATTAGCTCTGTAGTCAGTCCCGTCTGCCAAAATTTTGGTCAATGGTGTTGTTTCAGACTCCTTCCCAATAACTAATGGCACATGGCAGGGGTGCCCTTTGTCTCCCCTGATCTTTGCTCTGACTATTGATCCGATGGCTGCTTATATTCGTCAGTCCAGGACAGTAAAAGGGATACTAGTTGGCCCGAAGGATTATAAAATCTTGTTTTTTCGGATGACGGATTACTCACCTTATCTTCACCCCAAACATCACTCCCTGACCTATTTAATATTCTTAAAACATACGGTAAGTTATCTGGTTATAAGGTTAATCATACAAAAACAGAGACTACCTTTTTACATGACTCATGATCATTTACATCCCCTTAAAGCAAAATATGACTTTGTATGGAAATCAGATAAAATAAGATACCTTGGCATATTCATTACTAGTACTTATAATTCTCTATATAGTGCCAATTTCCCCAGAATTCTCTTTTCTATAAAACTGGATCTACACAGATGGCAAATTTATTATATATCCTGTTTTGGTAGAATAGTCACTCTTAAAATTAACATTATATCACACCTTCTCTACCTATTTCAAACGCTGCCTGTTAATGTTCCAGTCCAGATCCTCTCCCAGCTTCATAAATGGTTTATAAAATTTGTCTGGAAGGGAAAAAAATCCTAAAATTTGTTTTTTAACTTTACGTAAGGAGACTACCTGTGGTGGCCGTGGGTTTCCTGATATTAAACTATATTATATATATATTAGTGTGGTGGTCTGGTTTGCGTCTTCTTTTGGTCCTGGATGGGAAGACCTTGAGGTTACTTCCTGTTGAACTGTATAGCTCCCTCTCGCATTAATGCTTCCCTCGAAAAGCCGACCTCCAGATGTTACATGCCGTCGTCTGGGATTCACAGCACCCGGACGGACGGCGGATGCGGCACTGAGAGAGGCGGCAGGGGATGTTGCCGGGCAACGTCCCAAGCCTCGCTCTGAGGACGGGCGTCGGGGCGTTGCCAGGCAACGTCCCCGAACTTCCGCCCGGCGGCCGGGAACGCGCACGCCTGACGTCACTCAGGCGGCGTGATTTGCAAATAAATAGCCGGCGTCTGCTGGGCACAGACGCCGGTTATAGCTTATTGCTCCCTTTAGCGTTTGCTTACCTATCCGGTCCCCGGAGCCCCTGGAGTCCTTTTCGTCCTTGTGTGGATTACATCCCTGCGTACTCCTGTTTCCCAGCTTTGTACTGCCTTGTGTGTCGTCCAGTCCTGGGCCAGAGCCTGCGTCTGATCCACGTTCTTCATCGCCCCGTGGGTCACGTAAGTGCTCCTTTGGAGCCCGGTGATTCTTTTTTTTTTTTTTTTTCTTCTTTGTTTTTTATTAAATTTTGCAAAAAGAGATAAACATTTACATACAATACATACAATTACGCATACATGTGATACAGAGGTTGCCATAAGCCAAAAAAACAATGGATATTAACCTTTTTTTCAACAGATACGGCTTGCTATATCCGTTCCCCAGATTTCAATTCTTACCCATACAATATTTCTGTATCTTACATACCTACACTTAACACTAAAATAAGACACACATAACACTACGCATCCAGTACTAATATCATTATACCCCTTTTTCTTTTCTTTTTTTTTTTTCTCCCTTTCTCCCTCTTTCTCCTTTATTTTCCTGCCTTTCCCCATTGTCTAATAGCCAGTATTTATTCCTTCTCCTATAGCATTAACCTTTTTGGTATCTTTATAGAGCATATTCGGGAACCTTTCTTCTATCTTTTTTCTCCTTCTCCTCCTTCTACCCCTTCACTAATACTTCACTATGGATTATACAGTCTTAATAATGCTTAATAACGAAAGTGACCATTCTTTTCTTTTATCATTCAAAAGTGCGTTTATATCTTCCTATTGTATTCTATAAATAACTACTTCTCAATCTCTTCCCCCTCCATTCCCACCCTCGATCCCAGTGCCCTTCTAAACATTACCACGCGTAGCCCATTTAACCCTTACTTACCCCCCTCCCTTTTCCCACCCTACCCTACCCTCCCTACCCATGCCCCCACACTCCCCAAACCTAAACCTTTTCCCCAATTTTCCGTAAAAAAGAGAAAAGAGAGAAAAAAAAAATCAATTCCCTTTCCCTTTCTCTCCACTCAGTGGCCAGGTATGGATCGTGTTTATAGATCACTTCATCAACCATCTCTGCCATATTTTATAAAATTTATTTATTGTGTTTCTATTATTATAAAGGTGCTTCTCATGTGATACCGTATAATCCATCAATGCCTTCCATTTCCCATACTCCGGAGCTTCCTTTGCCATCCATGTTCTAGCTATTATGACTTTGGCTATTGCACAGGAGTTCATGATGAACACCCTGTCCTCCCATTTTGTTATACTAGCAGTATTTATGTTTATCAAACAACATCCAGGCATAAGACTGTTCTCATCTATCCCCAAATTCACCAGGGTATTTTTTACTCTATCCCAAAACCCTTGTACAATGCAGCATTCCCATATCAAATGACAGAATGTCCCGACAGCGTTGTTACATTTCGGACATTTGTCCGAGGTTCTTCCCCCGAATTTCACCAGCTTCACCGCAGTTAAGTACACTCTGTGTAATATATACAATTGGACTTGATGTACCCTGATTGAATTTGTACACTGATAGACTGCTGACAATGCACTATCCCATTCTGTATCCTCCATAGGACCAATATCTTCCTCCCATTTTTCCCTTAATTGTGGAAGGCTTCCTTCATTCTTCTCCCGCATGAGCTGACTATAGATTTTAGCAATTTTACAGTCGCTATTACCTGCCATTAATTTTTTAACTGGGGATATCCCAAATTCCGGGGGGTTGCCTCTAAACTGTATATACAGGGCCCTTCTCAGTTGGATGTATCTAAAAAAATGTGTTGAGGGGACATTATATTCTTCCTGCAGCTGATTAAAAGGCTTTAGATCTTTGTTCACGAATAGTTGACTCACCGTTGTAATACTATATGGTCCCCACACCTTATCGACCTGGAGTGCTTTTAACCCAGCTAACCTACTAAAATCATTTAAAGGGTGATCTACCTCCATTTTTTGAAATTTCAAGATTTTATTTGCTTCTTTCCAAACTCTAACCGCCTGCGTGACCGCAGGGGGGTCCTGTTTACTCGTTTGTCCCTTTATTAATTTTTGCAGAGGAGTATTATCCTTTCTCTCTGATTTAATCATTTCCATTATCCTACCATTCTCTTCATCTCCAGTCCCCCACCCAGCTAATGCTCTTATTTGCCCCGATAAATAATACATTTTAAGGTCTGGAAGGGACATTCCCCCTTCCTCCCTCTTCCTCATTAAAGTTTGGAGCCTTATTCTTGGTCGCGAGTTGTTCCATACAAAGGAAGAGAACATACTGTTTACTTTCCTAAAGAAAGCATCCCCTATATGACAGGGAGAATGCTGCATTATATAAAGGAATTTAGGTAGTATTGACATCTTCAAGAGATTTACTCTTCCTACCGTTGTCAGTGGTAGTCTAGCCCATTGTTTTAATTTTACAGCCAGATGTGCCATCAAAGGTTCCAGGTTTAGCCCTGCAAATTCTCTTGGATCCCGTGCTATCCAAACTCCCAAGTATTTAAAGGTGTTGACATATTTGAGGGGTAAATGAGAGGGCAATTTTCCTAAGGTCCCAGGGTTTATCGGGAGAACACAGGATTTCCCCCAATTCACCCTGAATCCAGAGTGGTCGCCAAAGTTCTCAATTTCTTCCAGGGCCACAGGTATCGCCTTGGCTCCATCAGCCAAAAATATTAACAGGTCGTCGGCATACAAGGACACCACCTCAAAGCTGTCTCTTGTGCCGAACCCTACCAGCTCAGAGTGGTTGCGCAGAAAACAAGCCAAAGGCTCTATCGCCAGTGCAAAAAGGCTGGGGGACAGGGGACACCCCTGTCTAGTTCCTCTATACAGGGGAAAGGGATTAGAGATACTCCCATTAATTGCCATCCTGGCTTTAGGATCTGCGTACATTAGCTGCACCCATTTAATAAAGCCTGGACCCAGCCCAAACGCCCTCATATCCGCCCAGAGGTAGTGCCACTCGACCGTGTCGAAAGCTTTGACCGCATCGAGCGACACCACCACTGGGCAAGGATCCTGTTCTCTGGGAATCTGCAAATGAGTAAAAAGTTTACGTAGGTTCAGGGAAGTTGATTTTCCTGGCATAAAGCCCGTCTGATCACTATGCACAATTTCTGCAATGTGACGGTTCAGTCTTGTTGCCAGGACCTTGGCCAAAATTTTAGCTTCAACCGAGATTAATGATATTGGACGGTAGGATTCCACTAGCATGGGGTTTTTTCCTTCTTTTAAGATCACCACTATCTTTGCCTCCTGCATAGATGCAGGGAGCTTATTTTCTTTAAAGCTATACTTTAGTGTATCCAATAACATTGGGGCCAATACCTCAGCATATTTCTTATAAATCTCCCCAGGTATACCGTCCAGACTAGGAGCTTTGCCATTTGGCAGAGAGTTAATTGCCTCTTTAATCTCCTGTAATGTTAGCCCGGTGATTCTTGCATTCTCGCTTGATTGCCCTCCGTGGCTGTTCCCCTCCGTGGGCCTGTCATTACTTCTTTGTGTTATCCCTCCATCTGTTCCTCCTGTATCGTTCTTGTCTGTCTCCCTAGTTTCCATCAGGCAGGGGTTTATACCTTTCCGGCTGTACCCTGCTTTGGGGAATCACTAGCCTATGTGTGCCCCAGTTCTGAGATTCCCCATGCGTCTCTCGTGTCTGCGACTGGGTCGCAACCCCCGTCCTTGGCCTGGCGCCGGTAGTCAGGGGTCCTTTTCCAGCTAGGCCCTTTAGCCAGACTATCCTCTTGAGCTACCCACTGACGATTGCTCACCCCTTGTCATTACCTAAGACCTGGCTGCATTGGGTCGGAGCAGGCCTAACCGGCTCCTTCGGACGCGGCGGCTACAGGCGAAGCCTAGCACTTGCAGGGGTATTCCATCTGCCTGGGGGACTCAACAGAGTCAGTGTAGGTTTCGCTGTGGCCGTCCTAAACAGTGGTCCCAGCTGCGGGCTCACGCCTGACCTCCAGACTCAGAGATCCAGTAGTATCTCCCTGAGCCCAGGTGGGCATCGTAACATTATAACCGGCCAAAAGAAACAGGTTTTATTGAGAGTCTATATAACAATTTTTTTGTGGGTTGTTGTTGTGTTTGTATTGTGGGTGTAAGGGACATATTCTTCGAAACTGTCCCAATAGGCCAGTAAAAGGCTGGGCCAAGTGAACGAGGAGAGGGTTCACTTAGGCCTTCAGCTTTTTTCCTCTCTAGACTCGTTATTAGTACCGGGGTGTATCTCTTTTCAGGATTGTAATTTTACCGGGTCCATTTTTATTTACAGTGGCGCGGCAGGAAACTTTCTGGATGTTACCATCGCCTAGAGTTTGGGCATTCCCCAGCTCAAGCTTCCCATACCTATTACCTTACGGGGTTTAGATAGTAGTGTGCTCTCCAATGGAGCCGTGTCGTTCCAGACTCCTCCCTTGCTACTGACCTTTGGCCTCTTTCACCAGGAGGAGATCACCTTCTAGTTAACATCGTGCCCTTCGGTACCCATTGTGTTGGGGTTCCCCTGGTTGAAAAAACACAATCCCATCATTGATTGGAGCCTAGGGGAGATTGCTCGTTGGAGTTCCAACTGTAAGGAGCTTTGTTTTCATACTTCACTCCCGCTAGCCTCCATCTTGCTCTCTGAGATCCCCTCTCCTTATCGAGATTTTTCAGATGTATTCTCAAAGGGTAAAGCCGACAGTTTGCCTCCACATCGTTCCTACGACTGTGCCATTCAGTTAGTCCCTAACGCTCCCTTGCCCAAGGGCAGACTATACGCCTTGTCCGTTCCAGAGACTAAGGCGATGGACGATTACATCCGGGAGAGTCTTTCTAAGGGGTTCATTCGGCCATCTAAGTCCCCTCTCAGTGCCGGATTCTTTTTTGTGGCCAAAAAGGATGGTTCATTAAGACCCTGTATTGATTTCCGTGCCCTCAACAAGATTACGGTGAAAAACACCTATCCTCTTCCCTTGATTGCAGTACTGTTTGACCAACTACGTTCCGCAACCATTTTTTCCAAAATCGACCTTAGGGGTGCTTATAACCTCATATGAATCAAGGAAGGGGATGAATGGAAGACGGCCTTCAGTACTCAGACCGGGCACTATGAGTACCTGGTAATGCCTTTTGGCCTCTTCAATGCCCCAGCCGTCTTTCAGGACTTTATTAACGATGCCCTTCGGGATTTCTTGGGCAAGTTCGTGGTCGTCTATTTAGACGATATTTTAATTTTTTCCCAAGACCTGGATTCGCATAGAGTGCAAGTGCGTCAGGTTCTGCAGAAACTGCGGGAAAATCAGTTGTTCGCTAAACTGGAAAAATGCGAATTTGAAGTAACCCAGGTATCCTTTTTAGGGTATATAATCTCCTCCCGAGGGTTCCAAATGGACCCCAAGAAACTGCAAGCCATTGTGGATTGGGTCCGGCCCACTAACTTAAAAGCAGTTCAGCGGTTTCTTGGGTTCGCCAATTATTATAGGCGTTTTATCCATGCTTTTTCATCCATTGTGGCGCCATTGGTGGCCCTGACCAAGAAAGGGGCGGACCCCTCTGTGGAATCCTCAGGTAGAACAGGCTTTTAGGACCTTGAAGCAGGCCTTCATTTCGGCCCCTGTCCTTAAGCATCCTAATCCAGATCTGCCTTTCATTGTTGAAGTTGATGCCCCCGAAGTAGGGGCTGGGGCAGTTCTGTCCCAAAGAGATCCTGAGTCATTAGAATTTCACCCTTGTGCCTACATGTCCAGGAAATTTTCCCAGGCAGAGTCCAACTACAATGTGGGTAACAGAGAGTTGCTCGCCATCAAGTGGGCCTTTGACGAGTGGCAACATTGGCTGGAAGGGGCTGCCCATCAGATTCTCGTCTTGACAGATCATAAGAATCTGCAATACATTGAAACAGCTAAAAGACTGAACGCCCGGCAAGCCCGATGGGCCCTCTTCTTTAAGCGATTCAATTTAATTATTTCTTATAGACCGGGGTCGAAGAACATCAGAGCAGACGCTCTTTCCAGATGTTTTCTTCCCCAACAGTAGAGTA
This sequence comes from Crinia signifera, assembly GCF_055691185.1. Taxonomy (NCBI): domain Eukaryota; kingdom Metazoa; phylum Chordata; class Amphibia; order Anura; family Myobatrachidae; genus Crinia; species Crinia signifera. The sequence goes on along the minus strand of NC_139221.1, from coordinate 41,151 downwards.
GGTTCAGTCTAGGACCCATCATTCCGACATCCTGTATTCATGCTGGAGTAAGTCAAACCTTTGAGGGTCTTCTTCGTCAAGCCCAGGGACAAGCTCCAGCTCAAACTCCTGAGAACAGGTTATTCATTCCTTCATCTTTAAGACGCAGAGTTCTTGCCGAGTGTCACGATTCTAAAATTGCTGGTCATCCAGGAGTATGTAAAACTCTCGCTCTTCTTTCTCCTGTGGTCTGGTGGCCAGGGATGTCCCGGGACACCAAAAACTTTGTGTCGTCTTGTCCGGACTGTGGCAGGCATAAAGTTCCATGCTCTCGACCATTAGGAGAGTTGGTGCCTTTGCCCATTCCTGGTAGGCCTTGGTCTCACTTGGCTATGGACTTTATTGTGGGGCTACCGATCTCGTCCCACTGTCAAGTCATCTGGGTCGTCATTGATAGATTTTCCAAGATGGCACACTTTGTGGTCTTAAAGCAGTTGCCCTCAGCTAGGGAGCTGGTCACCTTGTTCTTACAGCACATTTTTAGATTGCATGGTTTGCCCAGTGATATCGTGTCCGACTGTGGTCCGCATTTGTGGCACAGTTTTGGAGACTGTTCTGTTCAGCCTTAAAAGTGAAGACCAGTCTCACCTCTGCGTTTCATCCACAGGCCAATGGGCAAACCGAGCACCTAAATCAGTCCCTCAAACAGTATTTGAGGTGTTTTGTATCCAAACTGCAAAATGATTGGGCCAGTTTCCTACCGTTAGCCGAATTCGCGTATAACAACGCGCATCATTCGGCCTCTAAGACCTCACCCTTTTTTGCAGTCTATGGATTCCATCCACGGGCTAACTCTTTGGGACCTGATGCCCCCAGGCTTACTTCATCGTCTGCCTCTCGACTCAGAGTCATTTGGAGGAGTATCCCTTTGGCCCTTAAGGAGGCTTCTTTTAAAGAGAAGGTATTTTCGGACAAATCCAGATGTCCTTGCCGTTTCAAGGTTGGTGACTGGGTGTGGCTATCCACCCGTAATATCAAGCTTCACCAACCTTCGGCGAGGTTGGGGCCTTGGTTCATTGGTCATTTTCGGATTGTCAAGAGGGTTAATCCGGTAGCGTTTCGTCTTTCTCTACCTAAGTCCCTCAGGATTGCAAATACCTTCCATGCTTCGCTTCTCAAGCCAGTGGTTTTTTCACGGCAATTTCCTCGCAGGATTAGGAGTGGCTCTGCCCTGGTGATGGTGCAAGGGCAAAAAGGAGTTCCGTGTGGAAAAGATCCTTGATTCCAGACTGGTGAGAGGTTCTCTGCAGTTTCTTGTGCATTGGAGGGGATTTGGTCCCGAAGAGAGGTCTTGGGTTTCGGATAGGAACTTGCATTCACTCAACCTTAAAAGGATTTTTTTTGACAGTTCCCAGATAAGCCCGGTGGTAAGGGGTTGTTAACCCTTCCTCAAGGGGGGGTACTGTTACACGCCGCCGTCCAGGATCCACAGCACCCGGACGGACGGCGGATGCGGCACTGAGGGAGGTGGCAGGGGACGTTGCCGGGCAACGTCCCAAGCCTCGCTCTGAGGACGGGCGTCGGGGCGTTGCCAGGCAACGTCCCTGAATTTCCGCCCGGTGGCCGGGAACGCGCACACCTGACGTCACTCAGGCGGCGCGATTTTCTAATAAATAGCTGGCGTCTGCTGGGCACAGACGCCGGTTATAGCTTATTGCTCCCTTTAGCATTTGCTTACCTATCCGGTCCCCGGAGCCCCTGGAGTTCCTTTCGTCCTTGTGTGGATTACATCCCTGCGTACTCCTGTTTCCCAGCTTTGTACTGCCTTGTGTGTCGTCCAGTCCTGGGCCAGAGCCAGTGTCTGATCCACGTTCTTCATCGCCCCGTGGGTCACATAAGTGCTCCTTTGGAGCCTGGTGATTCTTGCATTCTCACTTGATTGCCCTCCGTGGCTGTTCCCCTCCGTGGGCCTGTCATTACTTCTTTGTGTTATCCCTCCATCTGTTCCTCCTGTATCGTTCTTGTCTGTCTCTCTAGTTTCCGTCAGACAGGGGTTTATCCCTTTCCGGCTGTACCCTGCTTTGGGGAATCACTAGCCTTTGTGTGCCCCAGTTCTGAGATTCCCCATGCATCTCTTGTGTCTGCGACTGGGTCACAACCCCCGTCCTTGGCCTGGTGCCGGTAGTCAGGGGTCCTTTTCCAGCTAGGCCCTTTAGCCAGACTATCCTCTTGAGCTACCCCCTGACGAGTGCTCACCCCTTGTCATTACCTAAGACCTGGCTGCATCGGGGTCGGAGCAGGCCTAACCGGCTCCTTCGGACGCGGCGGCTACAGGCGAAGCCTAGCACTTGCAGGGGTATTCCATCTGCCCAGGGGACTCAACAGAGTCAGTGTAGGTTTCGCTGTGGCCGTTCTAAACAGCGGTCCCAGCTGCGGGCTCACGCCTGACCTCCAGACTCAGAGATCCAGTAGTATCTCCCTGCGCCCAGGCGGGCATCGTAACACCAGAGGCCTCCTTCCACCCTGTAATTAATTTCACCTGCTCAATATGGAATCAGGGGATTAGAAAATTTAAGTTACTCTTCTGCTCCTTCTCCCCTTACCCCACTATGGAAAAACCCTTCTTTTGTACTGGGGCGGTCTACCTCTCTTGCAGCAAAGTGGATTGCCAAAGGAATAATATTATTTTCCGGAATTGAACGCTTTCACATACCTACAAATTAAGCACTTTGTAGATTCCCTACACTTCCCCACCCAATCTCACTTAAAATCTCCATTGGAGCGGCTCTGTTTGGATTGACCCCTCATGAAGGGAATGATCTCTTCTTTACAGGAACGGCCTGGGAGCTGGGAGTAGCAGTTGGTCAGGGAACTGACAGGAACGGCCTGGGAGCCAGAAGTAGCAGTTGTTCTTGGAACTGACAGGAACGGCCTGGGAGCTGGGAGTAGCAGTTCTTCTGGGAACCAACAGGAATGGCCTGGGAGCAGGGAGTAGCAGTCTGTTTGGGTACTGGCAGGAACGGCCTGTGAGCCGGGAGTAGCAGTCGGTCTGGGAACTGACCAAAATGGCCTGGGAGCCTGGAGTAGCAGTCGGTTTGGGACCCAACAGGAACGGCCTGGCAGCCGGGAGTAGTCCAGTCCTGGGGTATACTCAGAGGACTGGATCACACTAGAGATGGAGTAGTGGAGTCTTCTTGCAGCAATGGAATAACCAGGTATGCAAACAGGTAACAGCAGGACACAGGTAACCGGATCTCTGGAGAAGCCTGGAGCCTTGGAAGCAAATGCTGGAGAACTTGCAGGGGAACTGACAAGTTGATCAAGACAAGGAGGAATCTGGGAGGCTAGCTGCTTATATACCCCCAGGTGGCTGCAGCTTGCAGCAGCACCCACAGAACCAGGAAATACACCTAGAGTTTACATGGATCATGTGACTAGACTGGAGACAGTGGATAGGTCTTGTGACACAGAGACATCATGCCAGTAACCACAGAATCCGCCAGCGGCTGTTCTGCGGCGCAGAATACACCACTGTGCCGGTAAGTGGTGCGTGTGAACAACAGATCTGGGGTTACTGACAGGGAGGATGTAGCGAGATGCAGGGCACTAAGAAGGATGATGTAGTGAGACGCAGGGGTGGAAGGGAGGTAGTGAGATGCAGGGCATTAAGGAGGATGTAGTTAGAAACTTATAAACTTGTCAAAAGTGCCCTCAAAGGTGATGGCAGTAAAAAAATTGATAATATAACTGTCAATGGCGTAACCTTTGAACTCAGGGATTTTTTAACCTGTAATACAAAAAGTGTGGTCTACATGATAGAGTGCACATGCAATCTGACATATATTGGGCGCACTTCAAGACCATTTAAGGTCAGAATAGGCGAGCATCTACGTAATATTAAAAAAGGGCTCGCCACACATGCTTTGTCTCAACATTTTAATGAGGTCCACAATAGATCTACTGCTGGAATAAAAAGATTCCTTGCGTTTAAGAATGTTAAAACTAATAATAGACAACACAATTTAAGCACCGCACTGGCCAAAGCAGAGATGCGGTGCATTTATGACTTTGGAACCTTAAAACCAGATGGCCTCAATGCTGATTTCGAGATTAAATGGTTTTTATAATTGGATTTTATAAGCTATTCCATCTTTTAGACCACATTTTTTTACATATTGATTTTTTTAACATATTGATCTTTTTATGCAATGTATTTTTATGTATTTTTTATTTGTGTTTTATCTTTATACATATACTGAATATATTTGATTTTACATATTTATATGTCACTGTACATTTTTAAATGGTTTTTGCACATTTATACTTTATGCACTTTATGGGCTGGTTGCAGGTTGCACAGAGTATTTGGATGTATAACCTGACCACTGCCTATGATTCTGCCCCACTACAGATCAAATGCTGGATCAGGGGCAAGAAAAAGAAATCTTACACATTGTGCATTGTATTTCTCCGCTGCGCTCCAGCACGGAGAACCAGGAAATAAGGCGTCCGGCTGGAACGCAAACAGCGTTCCAAATACCGGAAGTGACGCGACGGGACTCCAGAACCCGGAAACGATCGGCGGTGACGGCGGGGAAGGAAGGTGGACGCCGTCTTACCGCTGATTGCTCTAATTAAGGACATACTATATATATCGGGAGCTGCCTATGCCACATCACAGCCTTGAAAAAGACCCATTGAATGCAGGGTCGAAACACGTTGGCAGGAGTGAAGTGGCAGCTTTTTGGACCAGCTCAGGGAAACACCAGGATCTTACCATCGGTATAATACACCCAGGACTGCTACCCGGGACCAGACTGGTGACTATCATACCTTGCTTACGAACTGATTAACACCCAGTTCTGATACTTCTTTTGGTAATTGCACCTATGTGTTACTTGATTGCTGGACTTTTTATCGCTGGATTCATCTTTGTTTGATTATTTGTTTTTTGTCTATAAATGTATATGTATATTAAAAAACTGGCTTCACCATCTTAAGCCTTTCTCTTTTACATATACTGGAGTACACCACCAGACAGGGATACTCCGATTGTGGGATATTGATCACCGTGCAAAAGGAAGTATACATGTTTTCTGTATTTTCCCTCATTGTATGAACCCACCATTGTATTGTCTTTAACTCACTGGCGCCATCTGGGGTTGCAAAATTGTTGTTGTTTACCCATTTTGTTCTGTGGAAGGAGTTTTTGGATACCCTTCATTGCAATTTCTGTGGCGGCCTAGCGCAGAACTGAAGTAGACATCATTTGTTTTGTTTTCTGGAGTAAAGATTTCTGTTTTTCCAGACTTTGCGATGGAGGTCCAGAAGGACAGGGCCAAGTTTCTTCCAATTAAGCGCAGACTTCGTGACCTCAATATCTCATATGCAATGCTTTTCCCCGCTAAATTGCAGGTGGTGAAGGATGGGGAGTCGCATTTCTTCTTCACACCTAAGGAAGCAGCGGCATGGCTAGATCGTATTGCTCCTGGTCACCGACAATTGGTACCTGACTGACTTTAAATTGCATTATTATTAAATATTACTTTAATACTGTTGTGTGCTGTAATTCATATCTAAGACTAATAGACTAATAGAGGAATATATCTATAACTGAGTTAGTTAAGCACTATTTACGGTATTTTACTGTTAATAATTCTGGTAGGCTGTACTAACATGTCGGAGAGCTCCAATGCTTTGGTGGTTCTTAAGGTTTATTGCTCCCTGTAGTTTTTTTTTTTTTTTGGTGTGGTGATGTTTGTTTTTTTGGGGATCCAAGTATGCCTATGTTGGGTGGGGTATACAGGGTGGGGGGATGGAAGGGTATTAGTGCATTATTATTTAATTATTTTTTATTTTTGTTATTTTCTTATTTATTTTATTTTATTTATTTTTGTCCTCGCCTGTTTCCAAGTATAAAAAACACTGTGCATGTCTTTCTATTATTATGACAGACTAGATAATGCTTACTATAGTATTAATATAGTATTATCTTATACTTTTATTTGTTTAAATGGTACAGCTGTTAACCTGGAATGTAAGGGGTATTAACGATAAAGTTAAAAGATCCCTCGTGTTAAAAATGGTAAAACAATATAATCCTAATATTCTATGTCACTGAAACACACCTGACCGGGAGTAAGATATTATCTTTGAAACGTCCGTGGGTGGGCTGGGCATACCATGCGTCACATACCTCCTCCTCCCGTGGGGTTTCTGTGCTTGTTAGGAAATCTCTGCCCTTTATTTGTAATGCCGTCAAGATTGATCCATATGGGAGATTTATTTTTCTGGACTGCAAAATACATTCTACACCATTGTATATATTAGCTGTCCATATTCCCCCGCCATTCAACTATCAAGTCCTTAAAATGGCGGCGGAATTTATTGCCGTGTCTCATAAAACCCCTGTGATATGTCTAGGGGATTTCAATAATTTAATGGATCCTATCTTAGATAAATGGAGGAAAACGCCACTATTAGGTAATAAAGTGGGAGGAGATAAATTTGCGAAATTTGTGGGTAGTCTGGGTTGGAGTGACGCTTGGAGAGTGAGGCACCCTGGTGAACAGCAGTACTCATGTTTTTCCTGTAGTTATCATTCCTTTTCTAGGATAGATTTGGCCCTCGTTTCTCCTTGGCATATATTCAATGCCGTGGGCGAGCGGTGACTGCGAGCAGGACTTTTTGCTCGCAGTCACCGCTCACCCTGTCAGTATTCAACTGACCCCCCTCATTCGCAAATTCCCCCTCGCTCCGTTTTTTGAGCGAGGGGGAATTTGCGAATGTGCCTCCAAAAACTGCTAGAATCGAGGCTAATTACAGCGAGTTTGCTGCACTAGCCGCGGCTCTCGCAGTTTAGGGGAATCCTCGCCGTTCTGTGACTGCGAGGATTCCCCCGGAACGTTGCATAGTGCGAGCGGCCGGCGCGGGGTTTAAACTGCGAGGATCACTGGTTTTCTGTGATCCTCGCAGTTTAACCCCCTCGCCGGCCACTCGCACCGGCATTGAATACTTGCCATTGTCTTGACTATGATAACTAAAATTGAATACAAAACTAGGGGTATATCTGATCATTCTCCACTTACAGATGTGTCCACGTACATCTTGGTTTTACTGCACCATGTATGGCACAATATGGCACACCTTGGACTCTGCAAAAGTCACGCTTTGTGTATGATAGATATAGATGTTAATAGCCCTAAAGGACAAACTTACTGGAAGTTACATCCATCCTGGCTGCTACAGATGGGAGCAGGCTGTGAACTTGAAACATTGTGGTCTGACTACTTTGCGGATAATTTCGGCTCAGCATCTACAGCTGTTGTCTGGGACGCCTTTAAGGCCTTCTTCAGGGGGTCCTTAATTAAACGAGTCGCTGAGATCAAAATATTCTATAGGAAAAAGGAGGTTGAGCTGGAATCTGCATGTCGAGCATTGGAGACAGAGTATTTAAAGGATGGTTTGGAGGAAACTCGTATTAAATGGCTGACCTCACAAGATGACTGGACGGCTCATCTCACTGAGAGAGTTACCCGACGGCTCCTATTTCAGTCTCACTCACATTATACCTATGCAGATAAAACAGGTAGCTATTTGTCGTATTTGGTTCATTCTGATCGCCCGTGCACGACTGTTACTGAACTTTTTACAACGTACGGTATAACTGTTTCAACTGTTCCTGATATTGCAAATACCTTTCTTTCTTTTTATAAATCTATTTATACTTCTAAGTTGTCCTGCACTGAGACCGAGCTGTTGACCTATGTAAAGACTGCTGCTCTTCCCTGTTTGCCTCAAGATGATCAATCCTGCTTAGATGCTCCATTTACCTTGGAGGAAGTTGAAATTGCAATTAATTCCTTTCCAGATGTAAAGCTCCTGGTTCCGATGGCATTCCGGCAGAGGTATATAAGAAACATGTTAGATTGTTTGGTCCTTGGTTTTTAGATCTCTTTAATAGCTTGAGAGAGGAGGGTAGGTTTTCAGATTCCATGTCTGAGGCTGTCATAAATGTGATACCCAAGCCTGGGAAAGACCCTAAATTTCCTGATGCATATCGCTCAATCTCTCTTATTCCCACTGATGCGAAGATCTTGGCCAAAATTTTGTCAATACGCCTAAATAAGGTAATAACTAAGGTGGTACATCCAGATCAGACTTGCTTCATGCCGGGGCAATCGACTTCAGTTAATATTAGACGTCTTTATTCGCATCTTCAGGCCTCTCATGGGGATGAGTCCTCCTCTGTTATTGTATCATTGGATGCGGCAAAAGCCTTTGATTCAGTGGAGTGGCCATTCCTTTGGGAGGTTATGCGATGTATGGGGATAGGACCGGTCTTTCTGAAATGGATCCAATTACTTTATTTTAAACCCACTGCACGTTTATCAGTAAATGGTTACATTTCTGCTCCATTTTTTCTTTCTCTGGGTACCCGGCAGGGTTGCCCACTGTCTCCGGCCCTTTTTGCTTTGGCTGTTGAACCACTGGCATGCCTTACCTGGGCACATCCAGAAATTTCAGGCCTTCAAATAAATAATCGAGTTGACACTGTCGCACTGTACGCAGACGACATGTTGCTTTTCCTTAAGGATTATTCAGCTTCCATGCCTGTGGTTCTTCAGGTAATTGAAGAATTTGGGAAATACTCTGGCCTTACTATCAATTGGACAAAGTCCTCTATTCTCCCCCTTAGAGGTAGGCCCCCTGGATGTGCCACTTATCTCTCTCCCTTTACGGTGGGTTACTTTGTTTAAATATTTGGGTGTGTGGGTTTCTAATTATATGCAGGAATATGCCTCATTGAATGTTATGCCCCTTTTCTCTTATTTGAAGGATATAATTAAGGTGTGGCGTAAACTTCCTCTAACACTTACTGGAAGAGTAAATTTAATAAAAATGATAGCCCAACCTAAATTCCGGTATATATATATTTCATCAGGCCCCAATTTATCTACCAAATTCTATTTTCCAGAAACTTAATAGCATGATTTCTTCTCTGATCTGGATGGACAAAAGGCCTCGTATACAATTAGATGTGCTTACTAGATCTAAAGCGTCTGGTGGCCTGGCACTACCCAATTTCAGGTTGTACTACTATGCGGCACAGATGACTCATTTGCGACTGTGGCTCCAGGAATGCACTACAGACTCCCTTCCAAGTCTTTTGGTTTCTGAAATGTCGAATGGACATACACCACTCCAGGCTCTGTTAGGTAACACCTTTTCTCGTAAGTCTCCGCCACTTATAATTCAGGCTCTGAAAATTTGGAGAGCAATACATGTATTTTTGAAATTTCGGGACATCGATCCTGACACTCCCTTATGGAATTCTCTTAAGCTATTTAAACTTTCCTCGCTTAAGCCTTGAGTGGTGTGGGGTGGTAGAGGAGTGATATCTATGGGTCAGTTATATCATGACGGAGTTTTAAAATCTTTCACTCAGTTGGTTAGTGATTTTGGAATTCCATCTGCATATTTCTTTTGGTACCTACAGCTTCGACAAGCCTTGTCCTTACAATTCCCTCAGGGTCCACCAGTTATTCGACACTGTCCACTCAAAACATTCCTTTTAAAATTAGGCTCTAAACATATTCTCTCAAGCATGTACTCCTTCCTTCTAACATATCATCACACCACTGACTTACCAAGTCTACAGCCGAAATGGGAAATGGAAGTGGGTAGGTTGTCTGGGGACGAATGGAGTGAGGCACTTGCTTGTCCTCAGGAATCTACTGCTTCGGTTAGATTTCAGCAAATTCAATTGTTCATTTTACATAGAACTTATCTGACTCCATCTAGAATGGTAAAATTTGGTGGGAGGACTTCAGATGTATGCCCTAAATGTCAGGGTAGCTCAGGAACCTTTTGGCATTTATTGTGGGACTGCCCGATGGTGAAACCATTCTGGGATCAGGTGACACAAGCTATGACCGTTACAGGAATTCCCCAGAGTAGTCTAACACCTAAGTTTTGTTGCCTTGGGGTGTCTGGAGATGATGTCCTGGATAAACATACTAGGCCAGTGGTCTCCAACCTTTTTTGGGGCGTGAGCTACTCGCGGAAAAATAAGCCACCCAAAGAGCTACTAAAATAAAAAAAAGAAAGAAATCTGCCTAATGACCAAATAATGCCCTTTACACATTATGCCACACACTGTAATGCCCCTGACACATTGGGCCTTATTCTGATCGGTGCGGATTTTACCGCATGCGGACGTCCCGCCGATGTTGATCGTCTGCGCATGTGCAGAGGTCACTCTGCGCATGTGCAGGCGATTTCGCCGCACGTATTCTTTATACGCCGCACAGGGGGCGTAGGGGGGCGTGAGGGGCTACTTAGCCTCATTACCCTATGCATACGCCCCGCGTTTCATGGGCGTTCCCATGCAAACGCGGGGCGTATGCATGGTAATGAAGCCGTGACGCGTGTGTAGGGGGCGGGCATCTGACATCGCCGGATGTCAGCTGCCCGCCCCCATACATGATTTCACACGGACAAGTGCCCGTGTGGTCTTGGGTGGCGGGACATGGTGGAGCGTGCGGCCCTGCATTCGATGTTCGGCGACCATCGAATGCAGGGGCTGCTCCCAACATGGAGGAGGCGTATCCCCGTCCACTTTCATGCGGACCGCCACATATCCGCATACGGACGGAGGTGGCGATCCGTATGGAAGGCGGGGATTCGCCTGCACGGACATGACCGCATATTTCTGATCGGGCCGCACCGATCAGAATAAGGCCCATTATGCCACATACCACAATGCCCCAGACACGATATGCCACACACTGCAATGTCCAATATGCCGAATACATACCTCCCAACGCTGGAGGCAGAGGATAAGGGACATCGGCACGTGCCAAAGGCCATGCCCCCAGCCTCTCTGAACAGATGCTGTGCCATATATACACATGCCACCAGCAGTGGCAGTTACACAATGCCACCAATACCCGCACTAATGCCATAAACACAATGCCCCGCAGCAGTGCCAGATAAACAATGGCTGCCTAATTTTGGTGCCATTGTAAATAAATACTCTGGCGGTACTGTGTGTGCGTGCCATAGGCACGCGCCAAAAAAATAGGTGTAGCCACATGCCAATGAAAGTGGGGGTGTGATACACATATGCCCCCAATAGTGCAGTGCCAGATTTACATATATGCCCCCAATTGTGCCAGGTATGCCCCCAATAGTGCCAGATACACACATGCCTCCAATATAGTGCCAGGTATGCCACAATAGTGGCAGATATAGGTATGCCCCCAATAGTGCCAGGTACAGGTATGCCCCCAATAGTGGCAGATACACATATGCCCCCAATATAGTGCCAGGTATGCCCCCAATAGTGGCAGATACACATGCCCCCAATAGAGCCAGGTATGCCCCCAATAGTGCCAGGTGTGTTGCCAATAGTGGCAGATACACATATGCCCCAATACAGTGCCAGTTATGCCCCCAATAGTGCCAGGTATGCCCCCAATAGTGCCAGGTACAGGTATGCCCCCAATAGTGGCTGATACACATATGCCCCCAAAAGTGCCAGGTATGCCCCCAATAGTGCCACAATCCCAGCAATACATATGCCCCCGGTGCCAGAAACACATTTGCCCCAATGAATTTCCGAGCAGCAGAACAACTCACCATTGTTGTTCCTGCTGCTGCCGGGGAGAGGAGGTAGTGAAGGAGGCCCTGGGAGCTGCCCCGCTGTCCAGTGAAGCAGCGCCGACGATGGAGTGCAGCACCAGCATGTGTTCTACAACTGTAGCAGAAGGCGCGCCGCGGCCAGTGATCTCACGCAGGGCGGGATGTATCAACATACACCTCCGCCCTTCGCACGGCAGCCGCCGCGATGCTACCGCATATGTACTAACATATGCGGCCAGCATCGGGCTGCGGTAACGGAGACCCCCGCGATACCTGTGATGTTGGCTGCGGGGGTCTCCGTCACCTCCTGGCGGCTGCCAGCGTCCCCCTGCGTCTCCTCCTCCCCCCTGAAGCCGGATGTCCTGCCGGCTGTGACACCAGGGGGAGGAGATGATCACAGGAGGACGGGAGGGGGTGGGCGCGCGGACGTCGGACGGCGGGCGGCGAAAGAAGCCCATAGGCTTCTATAGGGTATCGCCACCCAGAGGGTGGCGATACCCTGCCTAGCGAAAACGCTGCGGACGGGTATTGATACATAGGAAAATGCTGTAAAACGGGTGTTTTACCGCATTTTCCCGTTAGTACATCCCGCCCGCAGTAACAAAGTGACCTCTGGCTGCAAAGTGAGCAACTTTACAGCCGGAGGTCACTTTCTTGCGGCGGTGACCTCCTGCCGCCAAGCAACAACCGCTGCACGGAAGGGGAGCAGCAGGAGGTCGCTTTCTTGCGACATTGACCTCCTGCCGCCAAGAGGTCAGGCGAGCTACCACTTACCACCCGGGGAGCTACCCGTCGCTCGCGAGCGACGGGTTGGCGATCCCTATACTAGGCAGTATGCAATTAATCTATGTACGTTGGCTAAAGTCTGCTTAGCCAGACTCTGGATGGCTCCCTCGGGACCTGACTTGAAGGCCTGAACTTCCTTAGTTAATGCTACAGTGCAGCATGAGAGCTATTTATATATAACTCGTAAGACTAATCCAAATTTAATCGTATTTGGTGTCGATGGCTTTCTTCAAAATATGCATCCCCACAACAATTCATTAATTAAGGTTGTGTTTTTGATTGTGTTTTTTTTTTTTTATTTATTTATTTTTTTTTTTTTGTCAATAATTTTTTTGGGGTTATACAAATCATTCTTTATATCTATATATTCAATACTGTGGCCTTTTATGGTTTCTCAGGATAATTGATGTTTGCGGTGTTCTAAAAGTTAATATATGAATATGATTCTTTTAGCTTAAAGTAATTACAAGAGAAAATGTATATTATTCCCATAAATAATATATTGTTACTGTAAAGATATAATTGATTATCTTGTGATAGTCATATAAATGTTTGTAATTTAATTTTTTTATTTTAAATTTAATTTTTTTATTTTTCTCTAGTTTAAGTTGTAGTTATGTTTGCTTTGTGAAAAAATAATAAAAATTACTCAATTAAAAAATAAATAAATAAATAATAAAAAAAAAAAGCTGTTTTTCACGCCGGTAGATGTCCCTCATCTGCATCGTCAACGACAAACGTTATGTGCAAAAAAGGGATAAAACTGATCAATTAGCGCTGGTGTAGTTCTCATATAAAATAGTCACTGTGTTCTAAAAAACACACAAGAGAGTCACAAATTGTCACCAATGGGGTTCCACAATGGGTAGGATTTCACAAAGAATTAGGATCCTCCAATGATAACGTCCTCCCAATTAGGATATGAAATGACACAAAAGAAGAAATAATAGTGCATAACTTTTTAAAACATATGGTTTAATGGGGATGTGCACTTACAATTGGTAGGGGTAATAAAAGCATCAATAAAACGCTCAAAAGCGGGACTGGAGTGCCAGGGAAACAATCCAAGAGACAGGATACCACCAGGTCCGGAAGCTGGGGTGAGCTGGAATCTTGAATGTCAGCACAAAGAGTCCGTGGGTCCTTGAATAAGTTAGGCAACAAACGCCAAATGCATTTCGGACACTAGGTCCTTCCTCAGTAGCGTGTTAACTAACAGTATGTTACTTCCTTATATACAGGAGATGATAAGGGTCAAAACTCATACTGGCCAATCACTATTTAGGAAATGGCCGTGCGTTCCACCTGTTTATAGGAGGTGCATAACGAGTGTCATTGCACGTATTTCTACGCGCTATCCACAATGCTATAGTAAGAGATGGCCGTGTGTCCCACCTCTAGATGCGGCGCGCGTCACAAATAGGGCGGTGCGCATCACCCAATCGAGGCGGTGCGCATCACAGGTGACGTGGATGCCGGGTATGAACACTTCCGCCCCTCAGATAATAAAACATGGCTGTGCGTTTCACCTCACAATGCGGATGCGTTCCAACTACGCTTCAGCATATGAGGATATACAATATATGCAGAATCATATACATTGGGTTATAGTATCAAAAAATAGGATAAACATAAATATAAAAAAGTGTCATTTCATTAAAATACATTAAAACATTAGAGAGATGGTCAGGTAATAATAGAATATATAGCAGCAATAGTATATAGCAGCAATGATGAATGTGATATAATTTATAGCAGCACTAAGAGATGTAATATAAAGATATATAAAAATATATATAAAAACATTGATTTTAGAAATGATGAGATAAGTTTAGCAGCAATAAAGAGAGATTTATAGCAGCATAATTAAGATAGATAAACAAAAGTGTCTTAGGCGCTAGAGACTGAAGGGGTGTGTCTCGTTTGTCCTGCAGCCAACCACGTGGGAGGATTGCCAGCCTCCAAAAACCAAAAAGCCAACAAGAAAAAACGTGGGGCGCAAGTGGGCAAACAAGAATATGAATTTTAATAAAACCACATACATATAAAATCACAATGCATACATAAATTAAAAATGAAAAATAAAAAATGCAAATAAGAAAAAAATCGTGGATATTTAAATATCTCTCAACACACAAATGGTATCACTGTACCACAATTGGGGGTACTGAATGTGCACAAAGTAGCGTAAACTCTCTTCCCTATTTTCCCGTTAGGGGGAAGTATTGTGGAGTGGATTTAAACCGGTAATTTGTAGATGAATATCCACTATTGATTTATACCATATGGATTTATGTTACCTAGCTAGTGTGCACACTAAACAGTCCACAATGTAGCACTTGCTCTTTCTGATAATTATCAGTGTAGCTGCGTGGTGACAGGGCTTCTGTTATGTTGTTTAGAAACAGTGTCCGTCCTGTTGTCACAGTCAGTGATCTCTTACCGCTCCGTGGTGTTGGGCAGCGGTGACAATCATCCAGCGGTCTGGTGCAAATATCAGCGTATGCTGTCTCCGTCTCTCACAGCCGTCCTACGGTGTTCCTGGATCAGCTGGTCAAATGAACCCGACAGGAGCCGCCTCTTCTCCGTTTGTCTCGGCTGTTGGAATCCCCACACAGCGCTCTGCCACAGCGTCTGTGGTGCCGATGGGGGATCTGCGGCTTGAATGGAGAGGTGCTCCCGGTTCTTTGCAGAAAGGTAACGTCGGGGAGACAAGGCAGCAGCACTTCAGACCTTCAGTTCTACTAACTGATCAATTGAAGGTCTGAAGTGCTGCTGCCTTGTCTCCCCGACGTTACCTTTCTGCAAAGAACCGGGAGCACCTCTCCATTCAAGCCGCAGATCCCCCATCGGCACCACAGACGCTGTGGCAGAGCGCTGTGTGGGGATTCCAACAGCCGAGACAAACGGAGAAGAGGCGGCTCCTGTCGGGTTCATTTGACCAGCTGATCCAGGAACACCGTAGGACGGCTGTGAGAGACTGAGACAGCATACGCTGATATTTGCACCAGACCGCTGGATGATTGTCACCGCTGCCCAACACCACGGAGCGGTAAGAGATCACTGACTGTGACAACAGGACGGACACTGTTTCTAAACAACATAACAGAAGCCCTGTCACCACGCAGCTACACTGATAATTATCAGAAAGAGCAAGTGCTACATTGTGGACTGTTTAGTGTGCACACTAGCTAGGTAACATAAATCCATATGGTATAAATCAATAGTGGATATTCATCTACAAATTACCGGTTTAAATCCACTCCACAATACTTCCCCCTAACGGGAAAATAGGGAAGAGAGTTTACGCTACTTTGTGCACATTCAGTACCCCCAATTGTGGTACAGTGATACCATTTGTGTGTTGAGAGATATTTAAATATCCACGATTTTTTTCTTATTTGCATTTTTTATTTTTCATTTTTAATTTATGTATGCATTGTGATTTTATATGTATGTGGTTTTATTAAAATTCATATTCTTGTTTGCCCACTTGCGCCCCACGTTTTTTCTTGTTAGCATAATTAAGATATTTAGAATTAAGACAGAAAGTGCTTCAGTTCAAATTCTGCGTTCAACCCCTCTGGGACAAGGGTGTTTAAACGATAGATGCACTTCATTTCTGTCTGTGCTAGTCTCTTATCCAAATCTCTTGTGCGCCAACGTGGGGTAATTAACTGAATTCCCCAAAAATGTATAATACAACACTCATCAGATTTATGTTCTTTTTTAAAATGCTCCGAAAGGGTATGTGTTATCAATCCCTTACGGATATTGTAGACGTGTTCTGCAAGTCTGACTTTTAATTGGCGACTGGTCCTACCAACATAAAAAAGGTGACATGAACACTCTATTAAATAAATGATATTTTTCGAATGGCAGGTAATGAATTCATTGATTTTAAATTTTTTATTTTTAACTTCAAATTCAGTCATCTTGCGATGGATACTTTTAACAGATCTACACATCAGGCATTCACCACAGCGATGAAATCCCTTAGTCCTGATACTTTGTCTGGGGCCGACATCAAGGGTACTCTTAACCAGATGGTTTTTAAGCGAAGGAGCCCTTCTATAAATAAAAATCGGTTTGTCTGGAATTATATTATCCAGAATAGGGTCCTGTCTAATCATATGCCAGTTTTTTTTAAAAAACTGTCTCAATTTTAGAATGAAATTGGTTAAATTGTGAAATGAAGGCCCATTGAAATTTATCATCTGTAGTCTCTTTAGGTAATTTTTCTTTCAAAAGGTCACTTCTTTCTACATTTTCAATTTTATTTTTTGCTATATTTAAAACTTCAGGGGTGTAACCTTTTGCCACCAATCTCTCTGAGACTTCTTCTATTTGTTCTTTACATACCTCTATGTTCGAACAATTCCTTTTTATACGGGTATATTGGCCATATGGAATTCCTTTTAACCAATTGGTATGGTGTTGGCTAGTTGTCTCGATGTACCCATTACAGTCCGTGGGTTTCCTGAAGGTTTTGGTATTGACCTTGCCATTTTCAATATAAATTGTAAGGTCTAAAAACGATATTTCCACTGGACTAGTACTAAAAGTCAGATTAATAGAGAAATCATTACAATTAAGAGCATTACAAAAAGTTAAAAGACTCTCCTGACCATCTCTCCATACAAAGAAAATATCATCAATAAAACGCTGCCAGAGCACCAGGCCCGCCTCCAGGACGCCCCCCTGCCATATCCTAAGATGTTCCCAATAGGACATGAACAGGTTGGCGTAGCTGGGGGCGAATTTGGTGCCCATAGCAGTCCCAACACACTGCAGATAAAAACTTCCATCATGGTAAAAGTAGTTATTAGAAAGGATAAAATCAATCCCCTCCAAGATGAAGTCTTTTAAATCTGTGTTTAATGTGGACAAATTTAAAAAGGAGACAGCTTGTAGGCCTTGTTGTTTTTGGATGATTGTATATAGGGTGCTCACATCGGCACTACAAAGAATGTCCCCTTCATGCCACTCATATTCGTTGAGATTACGGAGTAAATTGCCCGTGTCTTTAAGATAAGCATTAGTTTTAGACACAAGTGGCTGTAAATAATAGTCCACAAAGGCCGAGAGGTTACTAGTGAGGCTGTTACACCCTGATACAATAGGCCTCCCTGGGGGATTAATGGCATCTTTGTGGACTTTGGGGAGTATATACAAGGATGGTACGGATGGTTCCTTTATATTTAAAAATTCAAACTCCTTTTTGGAGATGACATTTTTTGCAAGCGCTTGTGTGGTTAGTTCCAACAAGGCTTTACTTATTCGCATCGTCGGGTCACCTTTTAATTTTTTGTATGTATTATCTTTGGTGAGTTGGAAACACAAGTGTGAGTGGACCAAGGTCTGCGCAAAAGGAGGCAGCTGGGATGTGCACTCTATAGGGGTATTCTTCCTCACCCCAGATAGGTAAATGCAAGAAAAAGTGGACAGAGTACCCTTCACCAGCGCTTCAATAACAATAAAAAATATATATACTTCCCCTTTTCCCAATTCAAAGGGGGGGGGGGGGCAGGCTATCCTCAGTAGTCAGAGATGGTTAAATCCATATGTGGAGAAAGAACATAATCATAGTGTAATACAGTTTAATGATACATTAATGATGCAAAAAAGATTTTTCCACATGTACTTTCAAGGGAAAGTTTTGTGTGCCCAATTTGTCTTTCCCTTGAAAGTACATGTGGAAAAATCTTTTATGCCTGCTTTTAAAGGAAATTTTATGTATCTTGTGTTGAATGTATCATTAAACTGTATTACACTATGATTATGTTCTTTCTCCACATATGGATTTAACCATCTCTGACTACTGAGGATAGCCTGCCCCCCCCCCCCCCTTCGAATTGTGAAAAGGGGAAGTATATATTTTTTATTGTTATTGAAGCGCTGGTGAAGGGTACTCTGTCCACTTTTTCTTGCATCTTTGGTGAGTTGTCTACTTATCTCTTCCATATATAATTCTTTTTTCATGACAACCACACCACCACCCTTGTCGGCAGGTTTTATGATTACCGACTTGTCTTCTTTAAGGGCTTCCAAGGATTCAAATTCTTTTTTAGTCAAATTACATTTTTTACTATACTTGGATTCACCTCTGTTTAAGATTTTATTAATTTCATCCGTGACCACCTTGTTAAAACAATCCAAAAAACTCCCCCTGCAGTGTGTTGGGTAAAACATAGAAACAGGTTTAAAAGGTGTTAAAACATTAGAGGAGGGCACGGTATCAACAGTATCTCTTGATTCAAAAAACCGTTTAATGGTTAACTTTCGAATGAATTTCTGGATGTCCAGAAATAAATCAAAACTATTGGGTTTGAAAGAAGGTGCAAATTTCAAACCCTTCTGGAGGATTTTAATTTCTGTGTCTGTAAGTTCGCGACCAGATAAATTAAAGATTTTACCTTCGTTAGTATTCCTACTTTCCTTCAAAGTAGTGGTTATATTACAGATACTCTGTTTCTTCCTCTTTTTCTTTTTAGTATTCAATTTTATTGCTCCACCTCTTTTACCTCTTTTAGTAATTTTATGAGGATGTGTATTAACTACCTCCTCCAATGTTTCTGACGGTCCCTCTTTAAAAAAGGGGTTGTCTCAGCATGGGGCTGTTCTTCATATCTCTCAAGGGTTGAGTATCGATTATTAACTTCAAGGTTAAAATCATCTCTAACATCTTCCCTTTTACGATATGTGCGTCTTGGTGTCTCCCAGATATTATAATTTTTAAATGGTCTGTTTTTATGCCAATTATTAGTTTGTCTATAATCTCGTTTGTTGGTGGGGTACTGTTTGGGGTAGTTAGTATTATTTCCTTCCCAGACTGGTATCTGCATCCTATCCTCTAACTGTAAATTAAGATGTTTTTTCCTCCATGTCGGTGCTTTTCTAAAATTTTTATTATGAGGAGTAAATATTTTTCTACCCGGAGGGGCCTTTCTAAAATCTGCAGTAGGTGGTCTGGGAGCCTCTGGTTCTTTTAACGGGTTACAGTCCCTAAGGAATTTTTTTCCCTTTCTTTCACGTAGTTCTCTGGTATTTTTCCCTATTTTATCTAATAAGGACTCCTCGTACATACCAAAGTCCTCTATCTTTTTAAACGGTTTCACTGACTCCTGTAAAACCACAATCTCTTCATTAAGAAGTTTTAGGGACTTAGTTCTTTCCTTAATAATGAGGTCAATGAGGGAGAATGAACATGTATCTAAAATGTTATTCCAATCTTTAATAAAAGATTCATCTGCTGAGTTGAAAGAAGGTGGCTTAGATATTTTTAACCCTTTCGGGACAATTTTAGAGGCTAGGTAGTGCTCCAATGTTACTACCTCCCACCACAGTTTATTCTCTCTCAACATTACTGATTCCAATTTGAAAAAAAAAACAGATCCTAGGTTTTCATCACTTATGTTGATGTTCTCATCTTGTGATGAGAATGTGTTTTTCACAAGTTGATTTCTAATGTCCCGAAATGAGAACATATCTGCAGCACTTATCACAAAGTAAATTGAATGAGAGATATTGTGTAGCAAAGAAAGGAACCAAGTGATTGGGTGCGCACGATACACAAAGCAGCTTATAAACAGTTTAAGGTGACATTCAATGACCACCTGGTATGGATATTGTGCAAAAAAGGGATAAAACTGATCAATTAGCGCTGGTGTAGTTCTCATATAAAATAGTCACTGTGTTCTAAAAAACACACAAGAGAGTCACAAATTGTCACCAACGTGCTGAAATAATTCATGCGTGGAAAACGCTTCCTGGAGGGGCTTGCAGGTCTCGTCCTGAAATGTGTATTTTTTGCTGCACGTATCGCACTCTTCTCCAATAAATCCTGCAAAAACCTCAAAAAAAAAAAAAAAAAGTTGTGAGGTATGGTTCATTTAACCCTTGTAATGCTGAATGTTGTGAAGAAGAAGCTGATTCCAGCCTTGTCTCTCCAGTCTCACCAGTCACATACCCTCCAACTGTACCGAATTTGCCGGTACAGTACCGTTTTTTAACAGTCTGTACCGGCAAATATAGTTTGTACCAAATGTACCGCTTTTTTTGACTCACTGTGGGCCGCTAATCTGATCATTGATTATTCCTGGCTGCAGAGCTCCTGGGCCCCACTCCGTGTGCTGCAGTGCGCCGGCTCTCCCCTCTACCCCTCCGTTCCCATGAGTGCATTGTGGGCCGGTGCCATGACGTCACGCGCCGGCACCGCTCAGTGCACTCACCCTGCGCACTCAGGGGAAAGTCTCGTCTCAGGCATCACTAGTGTCTGTGCGTGCGCAGACTGAGAAACTGAGAGCGCGGCGAAGCTGCCTGAGGGAGAGGGGGTGCGGTGGCAAGCCCTGGCGCGCGTCAAGGATCTCGACAGCATTGGACCGACTGACTGCACATCAGTCTCTACAGTGCAGCAAGTAGGTGACGGTGGCTCAGCCAGGCTGTACTTTAACTAAATTATCTCTTCAGAGGACTCTATCCATGTGTGACGCACCTGCTGTCTGCAGCTAATGTCACATGGTGGCTTGGTGGGCTGCTGGCATATTAAATATACTTATTTTATATGCCAGCAGCCCTCCAAGCCACCATGTGACATGAGCTGCATCAGGTGCTGGACCGGGGGGCAGGCTGACATATGCCCCCCCAGGGCTCTGTTACTGCATACCCTCCAACATGGCTTGCCCCCCCTCCTCTTCTCCTGCATTTAAAGACACATATCTGAAAAAATGGGCAGTATACATTCGTGACCACGCCCCCTTTATCCATGACCACGCCCCTTTCAGTATGTGTACCGATTTCTGCCCTAAAAATGTTGGAGGGTATGCAGTCACCTCACTCTCAGACACTGCGAGGAACGAGAACCCGCTGAGGGAGCCATTTTGTTGTTGTTTAATATCATTTGGTCTTCAAGACAATGGCGCCGGATGGATGCTTCTGTGGAGGACTCGTCGCCATGACAGGTGTAGCACCGCCCACTACGTCTTTTCCCGGCATCCTTTGTGGGATCTGCTGATAAGATTGTTCGTTCGTGTGTTCTTCCGGATTTCAGTGAGAAATCGTCTTATTACTACGGGAGGCAGCGAGGCTCTGAGGTAATAGCGTCACCGTACCCGCCATGTCTGCCCGGTGCTGGGGGGAGGCGGGAGGGGAGATCCGGTGCGGGCGCCTGACCGGCGCTGGGGGGAGGCGGGAGGGGAGATCCGGTGCGGGAGGGGAGATCCGGTGCGGGCGCCTGACCGGCGCTGGGGGGAGGCGGGAGGGGAGATCCGGTGCTCGGGGTGCGGGCGCCTGACCGGCGCTGGGGGGAGGCGGGAGGGGAGATCCGGTGCTGGGGGTGCGGGAGGGGAGATCCGGGGGTATGGGTAAAATCCGGAATCGGATAAGACACCGGAATGCCGGACTGGACATCAAACTCTGCTTTCCGGAGCTTGTAGTATCCGGTCTGGGGGTGTCCTGTCCGGGGGTGCTCCATCTGATGGGGCTGCTCTCGCACCTGTCACCTGGGAGAGGAGAGGGGGGAGAATACAGCCTCACCGCATGGTCCGGGGGTGTAATAAAAACTGGAACGGTCCAGACCACACGGGGAGGCTGTAATCTCCCCTTCCCCATGTCCCTGGTGTGAGCAATCACAGGCATCCCCCCGGACAAGACACCCCCCGCATGGGACACCCCTCGGACCAGACACTATAAGCTCCGGAATGCAGAGTTTGATGTCTGGTCCGGCGTTCCGGTGTCTTATCCGGGTCCGGTTTTTACTTAGTCCCGAGATCCGGTGCTGGGGGTGCGGGAGGGGAGATCCGGTGCTGGGGGTGCGGGCGCCTGACCGGCGCTGGGGGGAGACGGGAGGGGAGATCCGGTGCTGGGGGTGCGGCCCCGGTGATGGGGTGCGGGAGGGGAGATCCGGTGCTGGGGGTGCGGGCGCCTGACCGGCGCTGGGGGGAGACGGGAGGGGAGATCCGGTGCTGGGGGTGCGGCCCCGGTGATGGGGTGCGGGAGGGGAGATCCGGTGATGGGGTGCAGGAGGCAGCTGCCTCTGGTACAGAGGATGGTGCAGAGTGTGTGGGGGAAGCGCTGCACAGTTGCAATTGGTTGTGCCTTGCATGTATGAGGGGTGACGGGTTGCGCCCGGCCCGTATGAGGGTGGGATGCGCTGCCCATATGAGGGGGGGGCGTGCTAACTGGTTGCGCCTGGCCTGTATGACGGTGGAGATGCGGTGCGTGGTTGTCTGGTCCGTATGAGGGGGGATGCGCGGTTGCACCTGGCCTGTATGAGGGGGGGGATGCGCTGCACGGTTGCGCCTGGCCTGTATGAGGGGGGGTGCGTTGCGCCTGGCCTGTATGAGGGGGGCGATGCGCTGCACGGTTGCGCCTGGCCTGTATGAGGGGGGGATGCGCTGCACGGTTGCTCCTGGCCTGAATGGGGGGGATGCGCTGCACGGTTGCGCCTGGCCTGTATGAGGGGGGATGCGGTTGCGCCTGGCCTGTATGAGGGGGATGCGCTGTGCGGTTTCGTCTGGCCTGTATGAGGGGGAACCCGTTGCGCGGTTTCGTCTGGCCTGTATGAGGGGGAACGCGTTGCGCGGTTTCGCCTGGCCTGTATGAGGGGGAACGCGTTGCGCGGTTTTGCCTGGCCTGTATGAGGGGGAACGCGTTGCGCGGTTTCGCCTGGCCCGTATGATGGGGGATGCGCTGTGCGGTTGCGTCTGGCCCGTATGAGGGGGGATGCGCTGTGCGGTTGCGTCTGGCCTGCATGAGGGGCGAGCTGTGCGGTTGCGCCTTGCACGTATGAGGGGGGTGCGCTGCGCAGTTGGTCTCCATGTGCTGATATGTTGCTATTGACAACACATGACCCCTACAAAGACTGTACAGTGGTTGAGATCCGGAACCTGCGGCCATTAATGCATGGTCCATAATGTAACCTCTAATGACAGTCCTTATAGTATGGCAGCTTACTGCGGAATATACTGGGAGCATTGCTCCTAGCGCTTATTAGTGCGCAAACTCCTTCATAATTGGCGGCAGACTATTTACCTGGGGCATTTCCAGGTTGTATTCAAGATGGCACCGCAAATGTCTGCCTAGGAGCTGTGCACTCCGCAATATGTATCCCATGTCTCCCGTGTGATCACTGTACTGTCCTTGCTATAATCTGTGATGTCTTTGCTCATGCTCACACCAGCCTGGCTTGCTGCAATGACCAGTTCGTGCCGCGGATAGCTGCCTAGGCGCAGTGCAGCTCGGTGGGCATGTGATCCCCGCAAGTGATGTGTAAATTCTCTCAATGGAATGTGTATAATGTCTCAATGGAATGTATTTAATGTCCTGTGTCCCCCCCCCCCCCCCACCCCTTTCATCCCCGCTTGATGCTGCACTGTTGCGGCCCGGCACTCCCTCCTATGGGTATACTGCCCTGGGTGCCCGTCCTGGTGTAGGATAAGGGTGGAAAAGAAGACTGGCACTCCAAGGTCTTTTCAAAGCGTATATTTAGAAACACATGGAACAATCCACCAACGTTTTGGGGCAGCCCAAGGGAAAAAAAATAATTGTTCACCGCAAAGTTTGGTCTATATAATTGGTTTGATACAGATTCTATTATGTCACTCTAATGGTTAAAAAAAGGGTCCAACAAGAACATATTTGGGAAAATGTGCCTCAGGATGCCATTCCCTCAGCTTGGCGCTGGGGCTGAAGTACCAATACAAATAAATAATCATAAATATAATTATAAATTAAATACATTTTAAAAGGGGGGGGGGAGGGGAGACTACACAGTGCATCCGGAGAGTATTCGCAGCACCTGTACATGCATACAATACACTTGCCCGCACGACCTGGGAGGAGACCAAACCAGCACTGTAGTATAGTATGAAGAAGAACTTTTATTCCAGAGTCTGTCTCCTTCCATGTTGTGGGGGTAAATGTACGGTATAGTTACAATATGGATCAGGCACTGGGACTAGCTATTACGGCCGAAGTGCCGCTCTGGGACCCAACTACTAATTATCTCCGTATTGAGAGATTTGCATAAATGTTTAGAAACATGAAAATTGCTCTGTCATGATTTCAATATGGCTGCAGACCGGTGTGGGAGCGCTTTGTATGGGTTGACCCTCCCGTTAGCAGGCACCTGTCTGGCTATTCCTTGCTTACCTCTGTTTTTTTGCTTGGTATGCTATTTTCTGTGAAGTCTGCAAACTGTTCTGTGGGAAAAAACCCAAATACTAATGTATATGAGATGCTCAACCCACCCTGACTTCATACAATCGTTCCATCACCTGTCGTTTAAATCCCCATTCTTCCCAATTCTAATGTCCGCACTGAGCAACTGAACCTCTTGGCCATGTGCGTATTTTTAAGCTTTGAGTAGTTGCTACATAATTAGCTGATTATATATTAGCTGTGTATATGTCCCATATCTGTAGAACTACTCCATGGGATGGCTTACAGTAGAAATGAGAAGCTGTTGGGAAGACGCTCGCTGGGGTTTCCTATAATACAGCTGCTCCTCTTTCTCTGTGTCTTCTCTTTTCTCCAAAACTGTACTTTATTTTATTTTTTTAATATAGTTTTTGATCAAATATAATTTCAAAGTCTCATTTAAAAAAATTGTGCGCATGTAGCGGCTCTGCAGGATGAGTGCTCACATCCACTATAGATGGTCGTGTGGCCGGCTTCTCCGGCACTGAATATCCCATTACCTGTAGCCCTCTACTTATTATGCAGTTGAGAAGCGGATATTCTAGCAGGAAGAAATTGCTCAAGCAACAAGAAAATTCTAAATTGGCCCTCTAGGAATTTATTTTATGACCTGTATGACGCTGGCATATTCCTTTTTGTGCCTTGTAATTCGATTGACCCTAATGGGTAATCATGTCCTGTCTTTTCTCGTTTAGCTTCACTCACCGTGAGGGAACCATTGGAGGGATTGTCTGGAGCTTTTGGAGCTGTGTGAGGAGTAAGTATGATACTAGATAGGTTATATGTCCTAATGGGATGCTGAGCCTAGATCTGCCTTATGGCCCGATGCTGCTGCCATGTACACCGTAGCACCCAATGTTTACACTCATTTTTAGTCCTTAGCTTTCCTCATTAGCATTTATAGTTGACTTACTTCATGAACGGTTACTCAAGTACTGTGTACTCCTTAACTGAACAACTTAATTTAAATCTCCTTTATCAAAGTTGCTGTTGCAGAAACATATACCATGATCTATTCAGTAACGTTCTTTTTATATTTATCTGTAACTATGCCATGACTCTTGAATGAGTTGAGATATAACTTGTGGCCTCTTTTCAGGATCATCCACAATATACCGGTATCATGCAGGATGCAAGAGGCAGAAGCACTAGATCGTCAAAGAGATACGGCTTTGTTCCTGAATCTGTATCTTTACCAGACCATGAAATTCAAAGCAGCCAAAGTGACACTGGACAATATATGTGCATTGAATGCAGTGAAACATTTGACACTAAACTGGAACTTAACAGTCACCGTCAGAGTCACGTGACAAAAAAACAGTTCACATGTATGCATTGTGGAAGAGGCTTCCACCACCAAGTCTTCTTGCAAATGCACGAGAGAAGCCACGGAGATGGGGGTTCCCAAACACTAGTCACTAAGACACCTTGTCGAGTCATATCAACTAGGAGCAGCAAGGCCACCTCATCCATTGTATCAGATGATAATCATGTGTCACCCACTCCTGACAAACCATCTGACCAGCTCCTGAACTCCATAGTGAAATTTAGAAGCGAAAGAAAAGTTTGCCAAGCTATTACCCCCCATGAGTGTGTCACCAGACGCTACCACGGTACCGCTCTTCCTGCTTACCAGAGAGGGGATGCTCCTGAGAAAAAGAACCGGTTTGAGTTGAGAATATCAAAGTTTTCTGACACCACCGTTCACCTTATGGATACCTTTGGAAACACACTTGAGATACTAAGTGAGGTGTTTAATACATATACTATTGGTGATCCTGAGCAGGAGCGTTGTGCTGAGAGGCCTATAATCCCCAATGTAGAAGAACATACAAATTCTTTGGAGAATATTGATGCACAGGATGTCCGTACCATCGATACTACTGACCAGAAGGTGGTGCCTGTCATAACTGCTTCCCAACCTTCCTTGTTATCCCAAGTAAAAGAATGTGAATCTGGAGAACATGTACATGATAGTGAAATGGAGGTGGATCTGCCTTTGTGCAACATCAAACCTATGACAAGTGGCAGCAGTTCTCCTAAGAAACTTTTACACTTCAGTAAGGTTTTTATGCCCACGGCACCCGCATCCTCTAATTTGGACACAGATGGCGTTCCAATTCATGAACAGCTCAAAAATCAGACTAATTCTGAGATCCCAGAGAATGCCTCTAATGATATTCTCTCGAAACCTCCAAGTATTGGCCAGAAGGACTTTTTACAAAATCACAATACTAGTGAACTTGTTGACTCTGTTTTTATAAATGACAGTGGACAGTCTGTTACTGAACTGCAGACAGATTGTGAAAGCAAAGCACAAGGTGCCCTTGTGGAAGGGGTAAATCTGTATGACCCTGATATTGGCACTGGCCAAAAATATCAGATGGATACCTCACCTAAGCTGGACACTTTGGATACAATACCTTTTGATGATCTATTAAACCAACATGAACAATGGAATGTACCATCTGTTTTACAAGATGAAAGCAGTTCTACTTTGAACAAATCGGTAGCACCTGAAACCCCTGTTAGTACTGATAACCAGGAGAAAGGTCTTCAGAATAAATGTGCTACTGACACACTTGTAGCATTGATGTGTGACAACGACAAGGAGCAGTCTTTGTTGAATGAGGTTTCAGTGGATGAAATGGGATTTTTACTGAATATGAATCAGGATAGTGAGGAGATGGACCCATCATGTGAAAATGACAAAAATCACCTGAAGACCAACCTGAATATTTGCTTGCCAGAATGGGATGCATTGTCAGAGATAGTTAGTGAGGACCATATATCCGATAACAGTAAGACCGAGACATGTGAGCTGGAAGACCAGAAACGGTCACCTAGAGTGGATGAAGAGCTGCTTACTGCTCTATGTAAGAATAAAGACTTGCCTTTATTGGATACTGATGAACAGGCAAACGTACAGAGTCATCTTGATGAATGTTTATCAGAACTGAATGAGCAGCAAACCGAAAATGAGTCTCCCCACTCCGCTAGGCATATAAAACCTGACCGTGTGATGCATGAAACACCATCTGAGGGAACACAGCAGGAACCTTCTGAATCTGGAAAAGACGTATATTATGATCCGAACAGTAGACCAACAAATCTAGAGGACCATGAACAAGAGATCCAAAAACAAGAAAATAATACAGGAGAGCATGATCTTGCTTTAGCAAAGTCAGATGAACAGTCTCTGAAGGAAGGGACAACATGGAAGTGTGAGACTCAGTCCAGTTCACATGAGAGCTCCTATTTGAAGGATAAAGATGCTCCAAGAGACCCTGATGTAACACAAGATCTCTGTGAAAACGTTTCCCTTTCTGAAATTGACACTCGGGTTTGCTCACCCAAATTCAATACTCTGTTGCCGATGGACAGCAGTGATCTTGAAAAGAAAACCTCTTTAATGGAACAAGATACACTGAAGGATGAACCCCTTCTCACCGACCAGACAGATAATGGCTTATCGTACCACACTGAGAAAGACTTTATTAATAAGGGAGAAACCTCTCCTATAGATACACACTTAGAAGTTCCTCTGAAAATCCAGAACTCCAGTGAACTAAACATTGTATCAGAAAAAGGAACAGACATTGATGTAGTTCATAACATGGTAGAGAGTCCTTTAAATGAACCAGATGATTCACAGGTTCCTAGTACTCCTGAACTGGAAAGTGAAATGGGCCCATTACAGCAGAATCAGGGAGAAGATGATACAGTAAATCACATCAACACTAACCAGATGGATCTAGAAATAAGCTCATTGGGTAATCCTGAACCACCAGAGAAAGATGAAATTGACCTCAATCAGGATCCACAGCCACAAATCTCTGATCACCAAATAAACACTGATGAGAAAGATTCAGCCCTAAGTCTATCAAGTCATGATGAATTGTCTAAGGATAATCCCACCAGTAATCAGAAAGTCAGAGATGTGGCAGATACTGAACTAGACTCCACCGTGAGCTTGCTAACCACTGAGAAACCGGGAGTGAGTACTGAAGAAAGACCAGATCAAGACCCATCTGTGTTTATGTTGGTACAGGACATAGTGCCAGGAGATGATGAAGATTCTGGTAGTAACCATGTCATTGATGAAATGGAGACTGAAAAGTGTGACCTTTTTGTACGAGAACTAGAGCAAAGTCACTCATTTGATCAACAAAGTAATATGCAAACTCAAGATCTACAATCCATAGAGAAATCGTCTTTACCTATTCTAGTTAACAAGGATAAACTGTCTACTCCTAACATGAATCTTTATGATGCTCTAAGTGTGTTAGATGAGTGTAATGACCGTGCTAAAGGAGAAAATGTCTATGAGGAGTCGCCAGTAAATCATGAAGTTATGAAGGTAATTCATGAGAATGAGTCTTCCAGTTTACTTGAATGCCCTGACATGGGGTCAGTTGATTCCTGTGATAGAGAACCAGAGCCAAATATAAATTTAGAGAATGCAGACAAGGGCTTACAGTCACTTCCTTATGAAGTCCAAAGTGTTTCATCCTTGACCAGTCACAAAGAAAGTCCAGAGGTCCTCTTAAGTGGTGCACCCCAGAATGGCTACAAAACCACATTTTCAAGTGAAGATGCAGAAAATATTTTAATTGATCAAAATGCAGAATCCGAGAGAGCTCCTAAAACTCCACCTACACAGGAACTAGATTTTTTACGAAGTTTAAGATGTGACCAGAATGATGAAGCTAAAGAGCCTGTGTCCCCTGTAAACCGAAACCTAATGAATGAACAAGTTGTTGAGGAGCAGATTACCTTTCCTGAAAGCGGCTCTAATAGTGAATCGTCATTCGAGAAAAACGTTGAAACTGAAGTAACTGGAGATGCTGAAAAGGCCCCATGTCCTGAAGAGCAGAACTTAAGTCAGTCAGAAGACCGCAGTTCCAGTGATGGAATTATTGAGGATTGCAAAGAAATGAACTTAGATGAGTACCAGTCCCATGAAAAACTTGAGAAAATACAAACTGATCAGATGTCCAGTGCTGACCTTGTTTTAAGTGACTCTGGAATGAGCTGCCAGATTAACAATGGGGAAGATGATTTTGAAAAATCAAGTAGTTTATTGAGCAAACCTAATAAGTCTGTGGTACCAAGAATGGATATTGAGACTTCCATTAGCGAAGCATCAGATTCTGTTTCATTGTGCAAGAGCCAAGTTGTATTTCATGACTTACCAGAAGGTCCACCATTGACAAAAAGTGACTCTCAAGAGGATTTATCTGATGTGAAAATGTCTGATGGATCGTTGGGAGTTGGAGGACAATGCTTGAAGTGTGGCCGAAAGGTGAGACGCAGTAGGAAAGAATTAATTTGGTCACCACTCTGCTTTAAGTGCCGTTTGTTGGCAAAGAGACAGGAGAACTTTGCGAAGCAAGAAACATGCGACCGTTTACACCAAGTGCTGCAGACAGACCTTTCTAGTAAAGCAGAAAATGAAAATGTATTGTCCAAGGTCTCAAGTTGTAATATCAAACGAGAGGCAGGGCATATGCAAAAAGAAATATCAGATTCTGTTAAATCATTGGATAATACATCTGTTTCAGTTAAACAAGAAGAACCTGATCCTATTTCTAAAAAAGCATATAAGTGTCATAAGTGTGATAAGTCCTTTAAAATTCCTGCACTTCTTGCAGGTCACATGAAATGCCACACATTACCCCAATGTTTAACATGTGGCTGCCAAATGAGACTAAAGTATAAAACTAGGCGGATTCCTCGGCGGTGCCAAAAGTGTGTTCAACAAATCAAGGAACAAAAGAAAGGTGAAGGAACATCTCTGGGTGAGAAAAGTGGAGGTGAGGACAGTCTGCAGTCCGACAGTGAGGATCCTGTAACTTCTCTGTCTGACAACCAGAGTATAATACCGGAGGATGAGCTACAGGATAATGAAAATACTTCAAGCACTGCAAAATCACACCGGAAACCATGTACTAAAGGTAAATTTCGCAAAGCAAAGTTACAGAATGTAAAAGTGAGGAGAGGAGCTGAGCTGTTCCACTCCGTGCTAAAAAAGCGCAAGAAAATTTGTTCTGGCACACAATCCCTGTACTGTACCTGTGATGCAAGCTTCAGATTTGGACTTAGGCAGTCAGTGAAAAAATGTCAACATTGTCATAAGCTTATTAGAGACAGAATGGTTACACCTCCAGCTGAACTAGAGAAAACGGAACTACAATTTGACCTGTCCGATTCATCACAGGACGGTGACAAAGATCCAAGAAACAAGCTGAAGAAAGATCTAACTGATGACCTAAAAAGATCATTAAAAAAGGTTAAAAAGCAGCAGTTGGTAGAGTCTGAAACGCAAACGACTAAACCTGAGTTGATGTTGGGAGATAGTGTAGAGACTCCTGCAAGAAAATCTGTCAAGGAGTTGCAGCCTCCTCAAAATGAGCATGAGATCTGTAAGAAAGAAGATACTGAATCCTCTTCAGATGAACAGATAAGTGACCAGAGCATGAGCCTGCCAGATGGGGAAAAGCCACGATTATGCCCGCAATGTGGCAAGGCCTTTAAATGTAATAGGTCCCTTAATCTTCACCTGTTGAGCCACACAGCAATACTTTGTGAGTCTTGTGGTTGTCGATTGCAGAAAAAGAGACGAGCTGGTCGTTGGTCAAAGAAATGTCGTATCTGTAGACTGCACAGCAAAGAACCAGGCTTTCCTGCTGATGAGGATAATGTTTTATCCAGTGACGACAGTCCAAACAAATGTTCTCTTCCACTTAAAGTCAAGCAGCCAAAGATGAAAAATAAAAAATTCCAATCTATTACCAAGCACAAGAAAGACCTTAAATGGATGAACATGTTGGCAGTGAAAGGTCTTAAAAGAAAACCTAGAAAAAAGAAAGACCTGACTTGTCTTGAGGATCTTAAAAGTGACCATGAAGTAAAAGAAGACCCTGAGCGCACCAGTTCAGAACCAGACCATAGTAATAACTTGTCTCCTGTTGTTGATGACAAAAGCAGTATTTTCACGGATCTTGCTGTTTTACCCAAGGATGATGATGATGATGTACAGCTTCAAGGTTTGAAAGAACCTGATTCTTCAGGGCTAAACCATCCTCAGAAAAAACTTGGTGGCGTGCATAAACAAGGCCGGAAGTGTTTGTATAGAGAAAAGAACATTATTAAAGTTGAAGAGGACCAACTTTTGCCTTATATTCCTAGTTCAACCTCATCAACTATTCCTGTATCAATTAAAGTAGAGGATGAAAACCATTGTTTAGAATGTAACCAAACCTTCACAAATGTGGATCTTTTGATCAGTCACCAGCAAAGTCATATTGAGGACCAGCCATTTACATGTTCACAATGCCCACAAAGCTTCTCTAAAGAACAGTATTTGAATGTTCACTGTAATACCCATGCTGAAGATCGTCCCTTTCAATGTCCAGAATGTAACAAGTCCTTCACTAGGAGAAACCATCTTGGTGTCCATCTGCGTGTACACACAGGGACACGACCATTTGCTTGTCCGGACTGTCCTTGCAGATTTCGGCAAAAGGGCAGCCTGATTATTCATCGTTACACACATAGAAATGTTCAACTTTCACTAATAAAACCATATCAGTGTTCAATCTGCAGTAAAAGTTTTAAGCAAAAGGAGAGGTTAGTGGTGCATGAACGTCTTCACACTGGAGAATGTCCCTTTTCTTGTAAGGATTGCGAAGAAATGTTTCCTAGCAAAGCGAGGCTTTACATCCATCGTAAAATACATAAAGCTTCTAAGATTTCACCTGGTGTTCAGGCAAATACTGATTGCAAAGAAAATCTGCAGACCCAGTCTTTCAAATGCCATGACTGTGACAAAGTCTGCACCACCAAGGCAAGTCTTGTTCTTCATCGGAAGGTGCATAAGGTGGCATCCAGCTCTGAGCAGATTAGCCAAGAACAGAATGTAGAAGAACATCCTTTTCACTGCAAAAAATGCAATAAAGCATTTTCTACTAAGGCCAGTCTAACTCTGCATATCAAGCTGCACACCGCACACAGGGTACCAACCAGTGATGACCAGAATCTTGCTCTCAAAGATGACCTGCAGGGACAGCCCTTCAATTGCAA
Organism: Crinia signifera; assembly: GCF_055691185.1. Classification (NCBI taxonomy): domain Eukaryota; kingdom Metazoa; phylum Chordata; class Amphibia; order Anura; family Myobatrachidae; genus Crinia; species Crinia signifera. The sequence continues at coordinate 8,457 of NC_139221.1, read as the reverse complement.
AGACTGTGGCAAAGTCTGCTCCACCAAAGCCAGTCTTGTTCTTCATCGTAAAGTGCACAAGTCTCTATCCTTTTGTGAGAAAAAGCTGGACGCCAAAGCTGATATTGGAAGCCAAACCTTCATTTGCAAGTTATGTGATAAAGTCTGCTCCACCAAAGCCAGTTTTGTTCTTCATTCTAAAGTGCACAAGTCAACCAGCAGTGATAGCATTCTTAAAAAGTCCTTTATTTGCAAGGAGTGTAATGTAGCCTTCTCCAGCAAAGCTAGTTTGGTCCTTCATTCTAAAGTACATAAGTCTTCCTCCAGCAATGAGCAGAATTTCAAAGTTGACCTAGAGAAACAGACCTTCAGTTGCAAAGATTGTGATAAAATATGTTCCACCAAAGCAAGTCTTGTGCTTCATGGTAAGGTGCACAAATCATCCAGCAATGAGCTGAATGTGAGCCCTGGTGTAGACATGGAAGAGCATCCTTTTCATTGTAAGGACTGTGGGAAATTCTTTTCCAGCAAAGGAAAGCTCTCTGTCCATAGTAAAGTGCACTCTGAGTCTGACGTGGTCTGTAATCCTGACCAAAACCCAAGCAACAAAGAAGATGTGGAGCAGCAGCAAAAGACTGACATTGAAGAAAAACCATTTCCCTGTCCAAAATGTCGAATGAGATTCACACGGTTGAAGATACTTGTCCGTCACAAACTTATTCATGGGGATGATGGTATCTTTCCATGTGTACATTGTGGAAAGAGATTCCTCTTCCAAAAATCACTTTTAAACCATGTAAAGATCTGCCAGATCAGGAGCAAGGGAAAAATCCTCTTGGGGACAAAGAAAGTTGCAACTAAAAGAAAAAGTTTGAAGGATGCAGGTGAATCCAGCTTGGGAGAAGACAATGTGCCCAAGAAGAGAAAATTCAGCGAGAAGAAAGTAACATCTGATGTACAAAAAGTAAAAAAGAAACCTTTGATTAAGGGACAGAAACTCGGGCTAATCAAGGAAAAATGTAAAACAAAAGATATTAAAGACAAAAAGAGTAAGTCAAAAGAAAAGAGATCTAAGGGAGACAGTGAAACCGATACAGATGGCGAGGGTAAGAAACCGGAGAAACTCCCAGACATCGTGGTAAAGGAGAAAGAAGTTGTCAAGGATAAAAAACGTAAAGACGTTGTGAAGGTAAATAAGTCTATGAAAAAAGTCCCTCCGAAAGAAAAACCCAACAAAAAAAGTGTGAACTTAAAAAAATGGGGGATCATAGCTGGGACTACAGTCAAGAAACAAAAATTTCAGACCGTAATTAGTGGAAGTAAAAAGAAAGAAGTAAAAAAAAGTGGTCCTGGTAAAGCAAAGTCTGCGGGGAAGAGTGGGCCCGGGGTAAAAGAGAAGACTGAAAAATGACTGCATTATCGCCTGCTGAATAGAATTCAGTCCTTATTTCATTCGTAACAGTGTTGCTAATTAATGTTTTGTCTGTACAATGTTCCACTTCTGTAGACATTCTTATACTGAAGCAGTTACATATAAATCTTGTTGTCTTTTAATAAAATTTACCTTTGTGGAATACTTTTGTGTTCTGCAGATTTTTGCTCTATTGCCATTGTTGATGTGACAGTGATTGCAACTGTGGGCAAAGTCCTCGTCCCACATGAAGAAGATGGCCTCTGCAGCACTGAAGGTGTTAATCCTCGTGCTGTGGCTCCATCTTTAAAGAGACAATGGGTGCTAGGTCACTAATTCAATCTGTATTATCGACATTAGGCATCGAGTATTTTTAAATGTATATTTTCATTTTATGCAGCAGCAGCTCTCTTTGTCCAAGGGTAGGTAGTATTGCTGCACCGGTCAGGAGAGCTGGTTCCCAGGCAGTGCTGCCATACTGGGAGATGTGTTGCAGTCCCAGACCACCTCCAGAGGCTGAGATGGGTTTATGGCACTGCCAGGCAGAGTGATGCATCCTGGACCACTGTCTTGGCAGCAAAAGGTTAACTCCTTCCATCACTGTATTGGAGTCCCCACCTTATTGACAAAGTGATCCTGGCAGATGGACTGGAGTAAGGTATCCATTGAAAGGGTCTACCTGGATTGTGCTGGAGGTAGGGAAAAGTGTCTGTGCACCAGGGGGGAAAGCAGTGGAGTGCTGCATACAGGGAGACTGGACTAGCTGGCCTCCCTGTGTGGCAGAGCATCAGGTTACCCTTTCTCAACACCACCCAGGGAAGAGCCCCAGCAGTCAGTCTGCAGGGCTAGGAAAGCCCAGCGCTGGGCACAGAATAAGCCTGGTAAGTATTATAATATAATGCACTGTAAAGCCAATGGCAGAACTAGCGACTTGTAGGCCCAGGTGCAGACATATGCTTTGGGGCCCCCACTAAAGCAAAACAAGGAGGTTAGCAAAGAGTGCCCATAGCTGTGCTCCCTTCACAAGTCACCCCCCCCATGACCCCGTTTCTCACTAACCTGCCCACTCCACAGCAGCTTGTACCCCACTACACATTCACTGCAGCTTTGTTCAGAATATTACAGCAGACTATTGCAGCTGTTTGTACTGATGTACTTGGTAATTCATCCACTAGATGTCACTAGAGTTACAGTGGGGAATAGAAGGGTGACTGTATGGGCACTTTAAATAAAACATTAGTGTGGTCAACAAACCCCCCCCCCCCCCTTCTACTTCCCCTCCCAGGCAGTCATAAGGATTGTGCCTTCTCTCACTGGGCTAGTTATTGAAGCGAGAACTTGTATCTCTCCTCCACTAGGTGACACTGGAGAGCTACAGTGTGTGAGAGACGCAACCTCAGGGAGCATGGGCACTTTACATTAAAATTGAAAGGTGACTAGCTCCTCCCCCTCCTACTTCCTCCCCCAGTTTGCGTTTGTGCCCTACGGGAGCTGGGTGTATTTTAGCTCACTCACTGGGTGTTTTTTATATATATATATATATATATATATATATATATATATATGACGGTAGTCCCCGGCACTCCGGATACAGAGTGTACTCGCCTAGTGCCTTCCGGGAGGGCGCACTGTGGATGCAGGGGCCCGATGGATAGATCGTGGTGGCGGCGGCATTCAGGGCTTCGTACGAATAACAACAGGAGGCTGTGTAAAGTTCAACGTTTCAGCGCTTGTCGCGCTTTTAAAAACAGCATGTAATGATACAGAGTGAACTCAACAAATCTATAGGAGCTCCGGGCTGGTGCTGTGTCCGCCTCCATCAGCTTCCTGCTTCCCTCCAGTGACGTGGGTCGCCCGGAAGTGATGTCATTCGGCAGTACCCAGTAGCTAGGCAACAGATAAACAATGCATAGACGTGAGCTGCAAAACATATGAGTAAAACATATGAATAAAGCAAAGTGACATGTTAACAAACAGTGGTATTTAGGGCATATAAATATGCGGACATACTCTGTGGGTTATGTGTGAAAACGCTGTTACAAGTGTACTCAGAAAATCAACATGTGAAAAAGCGTGCAAAAAATAATAATAACCAGAGTGATGACCAATCATAATTACTGGTGGTGTGAATATAGATTAGTGTAGCCTCGCTCTAAGTGGGGTGAAGAGGCTTCTTCTAACAGTGGAATATTTTACCACCTCTAAAAATAGTTGAGCTATAAGTATACTGTTTTTTCAACAGGGACCTATTAGGTTAGCAACCTGTTAAAATAATTTTAGCAAGCCTCTTCACCCCACTTAGAGCGAGGCTACACTAATCTATATTCACACCACCAGTAATTATGATTGGTCATCACTCTGGTTATTATTTTTTTGCACGCTTTTTCACATGTTGATTTTCTGAGTACACTTGTTACAGCGTTTTCATACATAACCCACAGAGTATGTCCGCATATTTATATGCCCTAAATACCACTGTTTGTTAACATGTCACTTTGCTTTATTCATATGTTTTACTCATATGTTTTGCAGCTCACGTCTATGCATTGTTTATCTGTTGCCTAGCTACCGGGTACTGCCGAATGACATCACTTCCGGGCGACCCACGTCACTGGAGGGAAGCAGGAAGTTGATGGAGGCGGACACAGCACCAGCCCGGAGCTCCTATATATTTGGTGAGTTCACTCTGTATCATTACATGCTGTTCTTGATAAAAGCGCGACAAGCGCTGAAACGTTGAACTTTACACAGCCTCCTGTTGTTATTCGTACGAAGCCCTGAGTGCCGCCGCCACCACGATCTATATCTCTCTCTCTCTCTCTCTCTCTATCTCTATATCTATATCTATATCTATATCTATATCTATATCTATATATATATATATATATATATATATATATATATATATATATATATCTATATATATATATATCTATATATATATATCTATTACAGTCAGCATGAGGACAGGCAGGTAGCTTCCTACCCCTGTCTGCCTGCTCTGAGGGACTTCCTGAGGAACCCGTCGCAGCTGCCTGCAGCTGGCCTTGGGGTACCCGCTGCATGGACCACCGTCCTCCAGGTCCCGGTCGCCGGTGCCCGCAGCATGCCTCCCAGACCGCTCCAGCACGCCGCCGTCGGCAGCAGTAAGTATTGCCTGGCTCCCCTTTAGCAGGGAGTCCAGGTCTCTTTGGCAGCCATGCAGTTTTAAATAGCGTGTCTTTCAGCAGATGCGGTGGGCGGAACTTAGCTGCTATTGCCTTCTGCACAGTGGGACCCGAGGCGGCTGCCATTGTCCAGAATGCCATACAGTCCCGGAGGGCACGCTGAGGAGCAGCTCTCATCCCCATCTAACCAGTGCTGTGAGTCCACAGTGGGTGTTAGAGTGGGCAGGAGGGCATAGGACTGTGTCCTAAAAGCAAAAAGGCCCTGCGCTTTGCTATATAGCGTTGTTTTGTCTTGTGGTGTGCTTCGTTCAGCCTGTTTCCTCTCCTGTCCTGTATTTGTGTATTTTCTATCTGGTGTATGTACAGTATGACTGGTGGATCTTCTAAGAGATCAGGACAAGGGTTCTGTAAGAATTGTGTCTCTAAATGTAACCCTTCGGCTGAAGGTGTGGTAGTATTTGACGCTTGTTTGTCCAGCCCACCGGTCCTGGCCCCTGCTCAGGATGTACCGTTTGGGCCTCGCAGTTATCCACCATCATGTCACAGTTATCCTCTGAGCTGACTGCATCCAGCAGGCTGACTTGGCTTCGGCTGTCGAAGGTCTATCTAGGGCCTTAACCTCTGCATTGTCGCGCCCCCCCCCCCCCCCCCCCCACCACCACCGCGCACACACACCTCCACCGGGCCCTCAAGGGAGAATTTTCTCTAACCTAACTCATTCTGATGATGATGAGATACCGGATTTGGAGGAGGCTGAGATACAGCCCATTTACATACAGCCAGAGGTGGCTTCCCAGGGGTTGTAAGATTTAATTCAGGCTGTACACTTGACAATGAAGGTTACAGAAGAGGAACAACCTGTTGTTCGCCCCTCCTGTTTTTTTCTAAGAAGCAGAGGAGGCAGGAAAAAAAAGCTGACTTTTTAAAAAGGCCTGGTTACATCCTGACAAGAAATTTCAGTTTCCCATAAATTTTTATCCTCCCTATCCCTTTTCTGCCGATACCAGAAAATTCTGTGAGTCTGCCTCCCCCCCCCCCCCCCCCCCCTTGCTGTGGATCCCTCGGTATCCAGGCTTTCTAAGAAGACTGTCCTCCCTATTCCTGGGGCCTCTTCACTCAGGGATGTCTTTGAAAGCAGGTTAGAGAGCACCCTAAAAAATATACTTCTGCGGGCCTCCTACAACACCCCACTCAGGTTGTCGGTTGGGTCAACAGCGCTATGGAGACCTGGGCCAGTCCAGGTGGCGTCTGCTCGGAGTCAGGATCCTGCTACAGGAGAATTATTGCTGTTAGCGGAACACATTCGACCTACCTAGGTCTGCGGCCTACCTAGTAGAAGCGTCCTCGGATGTTTTTCGTATTGCAGCTCGTATATCCGCTCTCTGTTTCGACTCGCAGAATCCTTTGGCTGAGACCGTGGCAGGCCGATACGGAATCTAAGAAGGCAGTTGAAGCACTTCCTTTCTCTGGAGAAGCAATCTTTGGTCCTGAACTGGACAAGATGATCTCCCAAGCCACTGGGGTAAGTCCTCCCTTTTTTTTTTTTTTACCCACCGCAGCCCCTCCACCCGCAGAACTTTCCCAGACCACATTGGGTGGTCATTCCTTTAAGTCCTTTCGACCGACATCCAAATTCCGGGGCAAGCCCAGTAGAGGGGCAGACAGCACCCGGGGTTTTCGTGGCAAGGGTAGATGTGCTTCCTCAACTTCCAACATCGATTCCAAGTCCTCTTCCAAACCCTTAGCATGACTATGTGGACAATTTAGAAGCAGGCAAAGTGGGGGGTCGCCTGTCATTTTTCAAACGAGTATGGTTCCACTCTTACTGAGACGCTTGGGTAAGGGTCCTGATTGCCTCAGGGTACAAGATCGATTTTCTGCTGTCGCCCCCTCAAATGTTCTTCCCCACAGGTTTGCCAGCTTCTCCAGAAAAAACATATTCTTTTGCAGGAGGCTATTCTAAAACTCCAAGACATGGAGGCGGTGGTTCCTGTCCCGGACTCCCAAAGGTCGCAGGGGTTCTATTGCAACCTATTTTTGTTCCTAGAGCCTAATGGAACAGTTTGACCGATCCTGAACCTAAAACAACTCAACCCTTACCTGCGTCAGACCAGATTCTGAATGGAATCTCTGCAATCGGTCATCGCAGGCCTTGTGCAGGGCGAATTCCTGGTATCCATCGATATCAAGGACTCATATCTGCACATACCCATTTGGCCGTCTCATCAGGCTTTCCTGCGATTTGCGGTAAAGGACTCTCCAATTCCAGGCCCTTCCTTTTGGTCTAGCTTCGGCACCCAGGGTGTTCACCAAGGTCATGGCGACCATGATGGAGATTCTTCGGGCCCAAGGGGTAACCATTATTCCCTACCTCAACAAACTTTTTCTCAAGGCATCATTGAAGGAGATCCTCCTACGCAACATACATCTGACTCAGCAGACTCTGAGCGATCACGGGTAGCTCCTCAATCACCAGAAGTCACAGCTCCTTCCGTCTCAAAGATTGTTGTTCCTAAGGATGATCTTGGACCTGGTACTCGGCCGGGTTTTCCTCCCTCAGGACAAGATACAGTCCCTCCAGGAGTTGATTCACCTGGTGTTACAGCATTGCAGAGTCTCCGTGCTCCTTTGCACCCGGTCTTTTTGGATAGATGGTGGCTACCTTCGAAGCCATACAGTACGGAAGGTTCCGTTTGCGGTGCTTTCAACTGTGCCTCCTTCGGCAGTGGTCAGGTTCGCATCTTTTTCTGCATCAGCGGGTATCTCTTTCCCCTCAGGCTCGGGCATCCCTAGCATGGTGGCTCAACACCAGGAATCTGCAAGAAGGTAGACCTTATGCCATTCACGACTGGACACTTCTTACCACAGACGCCAGCCTTTGAGGTTGGGCGGCGGTTAGCTTTGGTCTCCGGCGAAGGCTCGCCTGCAGCTCAGAGCGGTGTATTATACCTTTCTCCAGGCAGAGTCTCCTCAAAAATCGGGACATCAGGATTCAATCCTACAACGCCACGGCAGTGGCTTATATCAACATGCAGGGTGGCACTCGCAGTCGAGCCTCCATGAGGGAACTCAGTCGCATCCTCCAGTGGGCCCAGAAACGTGTAGGAGCCGTCTCCGCCATTTTCATACCCGGCGTAGTCAATTGGGAGGCCGACTACCTCAGCCACCAGGACGTTCATAGAATTTGACGGCAGATAAGAACCACTTGGCCCATCTAGTCTGCCCCTTTTTTTTTTTTAAAAAAACATGTTACCTCAAGCCATATTTGATCCTTATTTTTTTGTAAGGATATCAATATGCCTATCCCAAGCATGTTTAAATTATACTACTGTATTTGCCTCTACCACCTCTGATGGTAGGCTATTCTACTTATCTACTACTCTTTCTGTGAAGTAATTCTTCCTCACATTTCCCCTGAATCTTCCTCCCCCTAGTGTCAGTGCGTGTCCTCATGTTCTGTTGCTCCTCTTCCTGTGAATAATGTCTCCCTCCTGTACCTTGTTAAAGCCCTTGATATATTTGATGGTTTCTACCATGTCCCCCCTTTCCCTTCTCTGCTCTAAACTATACATATTAAGAACTTTTAGTCTTTCCTGGTACGTTTTGTGATGTAGGCCATGCACCATTTTAGTTGCTCTTCTTTGTACAGTCTCTAATGTATTTATATCCTTCTGGAGATATGGCCTCCAGAACTGAACACAATACTCTGGGTGAGGTCGTACCAATGACCTATACAGTGGCATTATTACTTATTTTGTTCTATTGCTGATTCCTCTCCCTATGCAACCAAGCATCTGACTTGCCTTCTTCATTGCTTTGTTACATTGCCTACCTGCCTTTAAGTCCCCTGAAATAGTGACACCTAGATCCTTCTCGTCCTCAGTAGTTTCCATTATAGTA